>NW_024870740.1:2902500-4102500 GCF_019054845.1 Dipodomys spectabilis
GTCAAAGTACGTCAATATACTAACATATGTCTTATTTATAGTCAAATATATGACCATTAAAGATCCTATAAATGGAGATATTTACTGGAAGAAGGTATGCTCCATGCTTATCCACTTCCTTTCTTTGTAGTTTCAGGTCTTAAGTGCACAGGAGCAGAAAAGATGGTGATCGCAACAGAGGACAATGGTTTTCCTTAAAGAGTGGCTTCATAGTCTGAGCCTGAAAATTGGTTAAGCTAATCATTTCCCTTATGAAGGTATTTGTGGACAAAACACTATGTAAACCATTCTGTTAATCTAGTCTCTCTGTACTCTTTCTAGACAATCTCTTTGCAGCCAGGAACCAGATGTAAAATTAGAACACTTAGTCTAACGGCTCCTCACAGGTGTTGGACACAGGTCTACTTTTTTCCCTTAGGTTTAGGAGTGTTTGAATCTGTCCACTGGTTTTTAGAAAAAACTTGAAAACACATGGTGGTTGATTTTACATGAGAATTTAACTAGTTAAGGGATGTCCAAATAGCTTGTCTTTTTTTTTTTTTTTAAATTTCAAGCAGGGAAGCCCCTGGTGGTTCATGAATGTAATCTTAGCTATGTAGGAGGCTGAGATCTAAGGATTCCAAATCAGTCAGGGCAGGAAAGCCAGTCAGATTCTTATCTCCAATCAGCAACACCACCAACAAAACTCTCAAACAAGCTTGAAGTTGGATCCAAGGCTTAAGTAGTAGAACACTAGCATTAAACAAAAAATAGCTCAGGGATAGATCCCAGGTCCTAACTTCAAACCCCAGGACCAGCACCAAAAACAAAGAAATAAACATTTTTGCTGCATATGTCTGTTGAAATGTTTACAGAGGAGATTATCATTTTCCATTTAGTTGAATATGTAGAGAAGTTATAGAGAAGATTCACTTTCATCATTGTAGATATCCAACTCACTGGGTACTTGGGTAAAAACAAAAACAAAAACAAATGAACAAAAAATTAACAAGAGCACAAAACAAAAATAACCACAAGTAAGTCGGAGGAAGGGAGAAAGCTCTCTTTTACAGAAGGAATTTTCATCTTCTTTCATCATACCTAGAATTTTTATTCTCAGGCACTGCAACTCAAGATGAGTATAAGGCTGGCCTTCTTGTCTCTTCAGTATTCAGATGGTAGGGCACAGAACATTTTGCAACCTCTGAATGAGCCAATTCTTATTACAAATGTTCTCTTATTTCTGTATTTATATATTGTATAGATACAGTTTCTCTGGTAAATCCTAATACATAGGACATTAAGTAAAAAACGTTGTGTTCACAATTTGAAGATAGAATTAGCAAAAAAGATTCTGTCATACAAACCTTTTTATTTCTCTCTTTCAGCTCTAATCTAAAAAAGTATTCTTTTTATATGACCAGTAATCAAAGAGTTACATCCGTCAATTCAGTTTTTAATCTATTGTATTTTTTTTTCTAACAGAACCTTTTATTTTCTCATTTGTTCGGGTGTAAAAGAGAATTGCATTGGTAAGTATTTAGAATTCACACATAAATACTTGACCAAGTTTCTAAGTAGTGGTTCTCTTTCATCAAAGGAAATCTTACTTATGAAAAAAGAAAATTAAAAGAATAACAATTCATTGATGCCAATTCAGTATGCTCAGATTGTGAAGATCTTCTCCTTTCTAAAATGTTCTACCCTTCAGTTCTCTCCACAGAAAGTACATTTTAACCACCCTTTCCTGAAGATGATATAATGAACAAAATAGAGAGGTTTAAAATAATGACCACAGTATCTTTACAGAAAAAAGTTTTTTGTTGTTTTGTTTTGTTTTTTTCTTTTTGGGTCCAGTGGAGGGGCCTGAACTCTGGGCCTGGGTGCTGTCCCTCAGCTCTTCAGTTCAAGGCTAGCACTCTACCATTTGAGCCACAGTACCACTTTCAGCTTTTTTTTCTGCTATATGCTGCTGAGGAATCGAATCCAGGGCCTCAGGCATGCAAGGCAAGCGCTCTACCACTAAGCCACCTTCCCAGCCCCAAAAGTTTTAAAACATTAAAAACACACAAAAGCTAAATAAAGATGAACAAATATGAGACCATAGTTTGGAGAGAAGGAAGGCTGAAAGAATAGTTAGCAAATAAGAAAATAATAGCAGCCAAAGTACAAAAAGAAAAGAAGAAAAGGGATGGAAAAGATAAAAGTATCTTGTGTTGGCACATCAAGTTTGAAGTGCATACGGGGCCTACCAGGTATTTTCCAATGGTATTTGGAGCCTTGAGTTATCTGACTTGTTTACTATAATTCACATAAAACTCTACCTTTTTTCAAACATTCCTCCAATAGAGAATTCTATCTTGAGAGTCACCTAATATCACAAAGACTTGTCCATTCACTAGTGTAATCATAAAATTTTTATGATATTATTAAGTTAGTCTGAATTTCCTAAATATGATGATGGCTTTGCTAATATAAAAACACTAAATGGCTAATGATTTTCATGTTAGACATAAGAAATAGCTAGTCATAAGTTACTTTCTACCAGAGAGGTGATAGATTCTTTTGTATGGAAAAGGATCATTTTAGATGTAAATTGTTATTAGGCAAGCATGTCAAGGCATTCAAGTGTCTGATCAGCAGTTGGCCCACAATCTAGGTTTTTCTGTGATTTAGAACCTTTCATAGACCTGTTTGTGTTCTAAACTGAAATTGCAATGAGTTAAAATAAAAAGTACTGCAGTTTGACTGCTAAGTTTCCATGTGTCTAAATTTTAACTTATTTCACTGGTATATTAACATCCACAAAATAATAAGCAAATAAGGAAGGAAACAAACACATCAAAAGAAAGAAAATATTCTCGTGCAGTATTTTGTCACCTTATATTGGCCTAATGACAAAGGCCATGGGATATATCTCTGACTGTTCAACTAACCTGTCATATGTTCTAGAGACTTCATATGCTTTACTGTCACCTAAATCTTGTTAATGGGTTTCATCTTTCTGATAATCTTTAAGATCCATAGCAAGGAAAATATTCTTTATTCTACCCTGGTTGCTCCACACAGCATAATTTTATTGTCAATTTTCCTATTATAATTTTTTTTACCAAGAATGAAAAGCTGTTAATTTCCAAGGGGAAAAAAACCTGATTGATCATAATTTAAATATCTAAAATATCTTATCTTTTTTTGGTTTGAAAAATATTCATTCTACATTTAAAGATTGATCCAGTTTTAAAAATGTTTGTCCAGTGACTATTTTATTTTAATTTCTACTAAATTATTAAATTGCTGAAAATATATAGCAGATAGCAGGTTGTTGCTAGATGTTATCTTTTAAACATATCACTTATATATTATATAGAGATATATTACATATAGGTTTCTGTGTTTGATATATATGTAAATGTAATCTGCAAAATTATTTCCTAGAATTCATTAAAAATATATTAAATAGCTGAGTCTATTTTAAATAAAATATTTTATATAATACATAAAAGCTTATTTAAATAATTATAACATCATAAATGAGATACATGTTAATACTGTACATTTAATCTTTAAGTATAATATGTACTTTATGTTTAAGATACACCGACACTTTAGAGGGGTAAAGTTTGAAGTACTGAACTTTCATGTGCCCCATGGCTTCTGTATCTGATAGCTCAGGTTCCTAGGTTCACTGGAAAAAATCCAGCCCAATGTCCAGTTCCCAATGATTGGGAACTAAGGAGGAATTTACATTTTTTTAAAGCTTGAAAAATATCAGGAGAGGAATAATATTGGCAATTGTAAATGATATGAAATACAAATTTCTGTGTCCCTAAGTTAATATTTATTAAAGCATAACATTTGCTCATCGTTTATATGTTTTGTCCTGCAAATTTCTTACTTAGAACATTCAATTAGTGTTGAGCATCTCTATACCACAAAAGTTTAAAGTATTTCCTACTTGTTCCTTTACAGAAAAGCTTAGCTTACCTTCACTGAGGAAGAACAATTTTTATAGAATTAAAAAGAACCCAATAGTTTTAACATGTGATATGTTTAATAAATTCAATTAAACAAATAGTTACTGAACAACTATATTATCTCTACCTAGAAATTGTGTATCTTCCCAGTAAAAAGACTTTGCTAAAACATCAAAACAAAAATTTTAACTTAGATTGGTCTAGGTACAAGTTCTCCTTAATTTGTATCTTCCGATAGGTTTTTGTTATAGAATTCTTATATTGATAAAGAAGTAATGCTTAATTAATGTGATTTATCAAACTGTGTCCACGTATTTATTTTCTCAAAGTAGAGTTACATTTTGGACAACAAAACACAGTAACACAGTACTGTAATATTATAATTAGACAAGGCTCATAAAAGAATACACAGTCATACTTTAGTTTTTGGAAGTTAAAAGTATCTTGGAAATAAAAGAGAAGTATTATGTATGAGGAACACACAGAAATATCACTTGGAAAGCTCTGAGAGTTATGAGAATCAGAAACACATATGTTTAAGTAATATACATTGAGCATTACCCTAGTCCCATAACATACATTTTAAAAGCATGAGTTTAAGATTGATAATATAACTAAAATTTAATTTTAAATAGTTCAAAACTAATAAGTTTATATTAAAGATGTTTCAATTTCATAAACTATGATTATATTTAATATTAACAATTATTCAGAATCACATCATTCTATTTATTTCCGCTGTTGAAATGTTCAACATTGCTGAAAATAATTCTTTGGGCAGTTATGTTTAATTTAGGTTTTACGACTCCTCCGAGTGAAGGGAGGAAGAGTGCCGTCATTTGGAGAACATGGAGATTCATTTGTTATGGTAAACTAGATAAACACTTGTGCTGCCTCCTGGGTGTAAGGTAGCCAAGAGTAGTGGGGTCTCTTCTGCTGAGACTCCTAGGTCTTCAGAATCTTTCCCAATCAGTAGCCATTGCTGAGGACGAACAAACCTTACTCTTTCAACTTTGCCCTGGCTGCCTCTGAAATCAGCTGGAGTTTTGTACTTGGAGGCTGTAAAACGTGTAAAGGCTGGAAATAAAAAAAATATGTAACCTAAGATTTGTGATGCTCAAATGCTTCAAACTCATTTCTGCAGTTGCTATACTTCTGAAACATGCTAGACTGATCTCTAATATATTGCAGTGTGTAGCGTTGTACTTCATTTTACAGAGGCAGTTCAACTTTGTTCTACTATTACTCTTCTAAAAACACTATGTTTTTATTGGAAGAAATTCAGTGGTAAGTTCATCATGCCTGAATTTATTCAAAGATACTGAGTGTCCAGGCCTTCTTTGTGGACAAAAACCAAAGTGGGAAGAAAAATCCATGGTATACAATACTCAGACTACCCTTCCACCTGACTCATTTCTTTTCCTTTAGTTAAGTAGTTTCTGTAATTATACACGTATTTTCTTTCTAATTAAAACCAGTGATAATAATCTTCCATCTTCTTTATTCAGCATGCAACAAAATGCATTACCATTTCATATATGTAAAAATTAGTGTTTAAATATGATGTAAATATTGCCTGTTTAAAATGGTGACATATTTCACAATTGAATTATTATATTCCTTAGAATATGATCTGTTTATATATTAATATAAATTTATTTGATTTATATTCATATACTCTTCATCTTCAATTATAAGAACTTTATGTTTGCCAGTAAGAAATACATGTCTTAGAAAAAAATACATGAACCCAGAAAATACCAAGGAAATATGTCCCATCATTACTAAGTATTTAAGAGTTCTAATTAATTTGTGACATTGTTCCCAACTTGTCAGGAAATAATTATAAAAACTTGAAACATTTATCACAATGAAATGGTAAATAATAATAACAATATAAATATATTGCCATTTGATTCTACTGGCTTAGTGAATTTCTTTTTTAATCTTGGAAAATTACCCTGTGAGAAGAACCAATCAGTTCATGAGAAGAGAGGCAATGGGTCCAAAATTTCAGTTCAATCTAATATTACTTCAAATGTTGTATTAAAGAATTTTAAATAAAAAGGGATACTCTGTAGTTCATTCTAAAACAATCACGTGAACTCATTCTTTATTTATGGATAATTGTTAATCAATTGCAAAGCAAACCAACACAGCTATTCGGTTTCTTCACACTCCAGTTACACATTGAGCTGTCTCTTATTTTAAGTCAAACTACTGTCACTAATCATAGAGGAACAAAGATGTGTCCACATTTTAAAGGAATATGGGTATCCCAAAGCTCAGATAATGAATTTTACCTCTCTCTGGAGAAAATACTTTCCTGGATGCAGTCTGGAAAGATTCCAAGATTTCTTTTTAAAAGTAACTCCATATGTGTACTGAAAATAAGCTAGCAATGTTTTAAATCAACTGGAAAGAGAGACTGTTCTTTTCAATTTTTTTTTCCTAAGCATAACTTTGAAGTGCAGCATTTGGGGGATTATGAAGGTTTGGGTTACCTGCTGAATGAAGGCATGGAAAATTATTTGAAAGTACCCCTTTTAAAAAAAACTTACTTTAAACTTATGAAATATCACCTGTGGTTAAGGGAAAGTATGCAATTCAAAGCATTTTTTCAACCTAATGGGAAAGAGTTAATTTTAAATTGATATTATATATTCCATGTTTTCTGTGGCTGCAAGACCCAAATCAAAAAGTTGCGGTTCAATTCCTTTAAAAGGCAGGAGATGATGGATACAAGTAAATGCTTTTAAAGAATAGATGGGTAAATATCTAATGAGTGAGATACTGTGAGAAAACCTGAACCAATGACCACAGTCTATTATATTCTAATGATTTTATAGCAGGTATTTTAAATGATTTATTTTTTTCAAATAAATTCAACATGGCCTCCTCTTCTATATAACAATAGTCTAACAATTATATAACAATATCAAAACTTCCTTGACTTATCCACAAATATGCCAATTGTGTTAAAAATTATACATTATGGAAAATGTGAAGAATTGACCATATAAAACTCCAAAGTTGAAATTTATAACTAGACATTATTTTATTTTTGTTAATTTTTCTAAATTTTTGTAGAAGTGGTATGGTTTTTACCTTAGAGTAAAAACGTTGGTTTTAGAATGTATCCTTTAGAATATCAGTACATATTTCTGTCTATGCCTATCATGAGGTTGGCTGTATGTTAGGGATTAAATAGCCAGTGAAACATACTATAATCATGTGATAAGTAATGAGGAGAAAAGTAATACAGAGAAAAATTATGTATTTATAACAACTAATATGTGTTAGTTGATGAAATTTTAATCTCTAGGCTAGAAAGCATGTGTGAAGTGGATTTAAGCAGTGCGCTAACAGCTTATGGCCTCAAACATTGTAGTGAACTATGTATGTTGGGGGAGTGTGTTCCCATCAAGGCACAGGCATGGAAATATGACTATTAAGTTATCTGTACAGTGAAGAGGGCAATATGCTAGCTTCATGAACAAGGCTGGAGATACCTCTATATTATTTCCAATAGGTAACAGATTTAAGATCCAAAAGAACCTTAAAGGCCTAGTAAGGACTCACTCTAGAATGTAAAGTTAACTTGATTTGGTGGGTTTCTTTTTCCTGTGCTACAGACTGAAAAGAGGACTTCATACATGATTGACAAGCCCCATGGTCTACATCTTCAGCCTGAGTGGGAAATTTTGAATAGAAGAGTAACATAGCATGAACTCAATTTTAGCAGACCAGTACTATTTTGAGAGTAGATTGTAAGCGGTAAGAAGAGAATTTGAGAGTCTACTGAAATAATGCTGAGGCAGATGTAGCTTTCTCATGTGATGATTTATTACAATGGCTAGGGCCGACCTGCTAAGAAGTAATTGGGTGGTATTCAAAAGTAGATAATATTTTTAAATGGAATATTCAAGGAAAAGAAGCTTCCCCGAAGATTGGAGTCAAGGTTGGGATGGGATTCTCATTGACTGTGATGGACAAGACTGTTAGCTGAACAGATCTGGTGTTCCATTTGGTGTTTCCATTTGGTAAAGTAAATTTTCCCATGCATTGTGAGTTACTAAAATTTACATTATATTTAAAGTCATTAGTCTGGTTGAGATCACATCATGAATGAAGCTATAAATAAATGCATATTTATTACAAAGTCAGACAATGTTTATCATAATATATGCCTACTTCACACACATTTATATACATGTATTAATATATCTATATATGTTAGAGAAAGATAGCACTGTGTAGATAAAGTTGGACAATGCAATGTCAAGAAAAAGTACGACAAGGTACGGGTAAGAAAAGAATAATTTCAATCCTTACGAATAACATGGAAAATAATTCACTATTATATGAATTTATTGTGTCGATGCTCCAGGACTTAAAACATCTTCCATATGCTAATGGCTCACAGCTGTAATCCTTACCATTCTGATGTATGTAAGATTATGGTTCAAAACCAGCCCTAGCAGGAAAGTTTGTAATAATTTTATCTCAAATTAAAACCTCCCCTCCCAAAACTCCTGGACATGAGCTGTAAATCAGAGGTTGAGCATAAACCTTGAGCAAAAATTTGAAAGAATCTTTCACAGGCTCTGAGTTTAAGCCTTTGTACATGGGCACATACCAAAAATGTCTATTTAAAGGTATACCATGAATTTTAGTCACACAATCCAACCCCCTGAAATACTTTACTTAAAAATATGCAACCTGATTTCTATCATAAAACTTCCAATTAAATAAACTACCAGAATTAAATATATCAAAATGCAATTGTCTCAAAGACATAGTATTGAGTCAAAAAGAAAATTTAAGAATATTTTGCATCACTCAAAATCATTACATGACAAATGAAAGTGAAAATATAGGCCAGATATAATTGCATATGCTTGTATGCTCAGCACTTAAGAGGGAGGTTGGGGCTTAAGGCCACTATGTAGTATACAATAAATCTGACCTTGTAAAAAGAAAATAAATCTGGGCACAGTGGTTTATGCCTCTAATCCCAGGTATTTGGGAGCCAGAAATTAGACTGTGGTCTAAATCCAGCCTGGAAAAGATTAAGAAACTCTATCTGAAAAATAACCAAAGAAAAAAGAAGGACTGGTGGCATGGCACAAATAGCAGATCATTTGCCTATGAAGCACGAGGCCCTTACTTCAAGTCCAGGTGCCACCAGAAAATGAATAAATACAATTACAGATGTTGGGACATTCACATATTTTTATGTAAGATATAAAATATACAGCTTCAACATTAAGTACAAATATTGCCACAGGGATATAATTCTTATGAACATTGGTTTACTTTTGAAAAAATGAAGTGAGGTGAGGTAGTTTACGGCAATTATAATAGAATATCTACTTATATGTTGTTTATATTGTGTGTGTGTGTGTTTGTGTGTGTGTGTGTGTGTGTGTGAGTGAGTGTAGAAGACACTGGAGCTTGAACTGAGGGTCTCCATGCTCTTGTTACTCATGCATGGGTACCTACATCAGTCCTCCAATCCAAAATGATTAAGATTTTTGGTTTTTAATTTTTGGTTCTATGATTTCAACCCTGGGCATCACAAATATTAGAAAAATATTCTACTAATGAACTCAATTCTCAGTTGAGTTCACACCTTCACACACATATAAGATAGAGACAGATCCAGAGAGGTAGAAAGAGATAGAAAACATTAGAAACACAGAGACACAGAGAGAGTTGAATTAGACACTTCCAGATTCTGAGTAATTGTGTTGTAGATTTGGATTGCCTCTAGAGATGCTAAATCTACTATAAAGTATAGTACTTAGTAAGAGATTGTTTTACCAGTAATGGGTTTGAACTCTGGGCCTCATTTCTTGCTCATGACTGGCACTCTACATCTGAAACATCTCTAGAGTCCAGCATTTGTTTGTTATTTGGAGATGCAGTCCTCCACATATTTCTGCCTGGATTGGTTTCAAATTATGGCCTTCTAGATCTCAGCCTCTTGAAAAACTAGGATTACAGGTATGAACCTCCCCTCAGCAAAGAATATTTTTACTGAACTCTATGATGAACCTCGCAATGAATATTTTATCATTTTCCTTTTGCTAGTTCCTTAAAGGAAATCTACATGGTAAGTGAAAAACACACTACCTCCTCTAGTTTGGAAATTGAAATAGATCTCATGACTAGAAAATTCTCCAACAGTAGATGATGTGGTTCATTTTTCAGTCGTAGTTGTGAAACCAGAATACATCTGTGATTCCACATCCTGTGTTTGTGGATAAAGTCTGCAATTGAAAAGCAGGCTTTATTGTGTCTTGATACCTCTAAATATTTTATGATACTAGATATTTACAATTGAGAATCATTTCACTTGCAATATGTTATATTTCATCTAGTATTCTATTTATTTTACGATGGAAAAAAATCTATGCTATTAACCTGAACCAAATGGCAAATAATGAACTGTGTAATGATTCATAGTACTCTTATATATAGTAAGTGCTTTTGTTTTCAGAGAGATGAATATTAAACAGGACCCATGAAATAACAATTACTATTGCACATGAGATTCTCAAAACATAAAAACACGAATGGATTTAAGAAAGGAGTATTTGAAACATTGAAATTCAGTGATTTGAATTAAAATGAGTGTTAAGAAAATAGCATATGTTATAAAGATAAGTTAATTATTAATAAAGAAAGAAACACTTAATGGATAATACTTTACAAAAGTAAAGCTTGCCAAAACATGTAAAGTTATGTTTACTTTCTATTAGGTATAATTAGGTTTGCATTCTAGGTACTTTAATATTTACATGAAAAATCACTTTTCTAGCTTGCCTTTTAATTATGTAGAGCCATGTTACAAATGACTGCTGTTAACTGCAAGGGGGTGAGAATAGAAAGGTATTGTACTGAACAGCTTTGTGTTAAATGGACCAAAATAGTTCACTCGTAAGCCTATAAGTGCTAGAAGCAAATTGCATTTTCCTCACCTTAGTTGCTCTGTAAGTACTCAATGGAATAATATACAAGTTGCTCCGTGTTTAGGACCTGGTCAGCTCATCAGATCTGAGATATACACGGTATGATTATTATGCATATTACTGTGAAATGGGAACTTGTTTGTACAATGATAGCTGGTGAAAACATTTACTCTGGATTTCTTTAGTTTATTCTTCTTATTGAACAATCACTCAGGAAACGCCTTCTGCTTAGGTTCCTTCTCTAATTTCACTATTTATAGTCATTCTTAGGATAAACACAACGTCCTTAACACTATTTTTAAAGACCTGCAAAAACGCAGTTTTTCCCTACCTTGACAACCCCATGTCTAATACCTTTTCCTGCCCCTTGACTTCTTTCTGTCCTCAAAAATACGACTTTTCTTACCACACACACACACACACACACACACACACACACACACACACACACACACACACATATATATATATATATATATATATATATATATATATATATACCCCCATGAATTCTTAGTTATTCTTTAGATCCAGGTCCTCTGAATCACCCAGTACAATCTTTGACTGTCTAGTTTAACCCTGCCCTGTGACATCCCTCATTGGCGTTTTTGTAGCTAGTTTTCAGGTACAAAGGAATATTTATGAATTAAGGAAATGTGAATATCCTACGAAAATGATAGAGGATATATTATTGGTTTAAACAAACATAACTATACTCCTTCAGTTTCTCATGGCCACATACAACTCTCCTAGCTTGGATAAGGGAGATGAGGATCAGAAAGGAGAGAGAAGAGATTTTGTGAGGTCTTATAGACAAAGAGAGGTGCTAGAGCAGGCAACAGAAACACATTTGGAAAATTGAAGACCTTGGGGAATTACAAGCTCAGGAAAGTTAGGTAATGTCCCTAGAAAGATTGTCACTAAATCCTAAATATATATCACCATGCAGTATGTATGGAAGTAGGGAAAACAGTTCCCAGTGGTATTTCTCACATTTGTCCCTGAACTAAAGCTATCCTGTTTAAAAGATATTCTCCCTGCAGCTTTCAAATACAGCAGATCAGGCTCATACTCTTAAGGACACTGCAAGCAGAAGGCAAGAATTCAATGTAGTCTGAAGATCTTACAATGACCACCACCACCACCAAGTCAATGATGTTAATCACCATAACTCAGCTGGGCACCAAACAATCTCCAGAACTTGGGCAGGTCCTTGGAGAAAATATTTCTGTTAACAAATTAGAGGGCATGACATAATTTTTATTGAATGTGAAAAGATAATACAATTTGTTCCAATAGCAGTTTATTGAATACCTTTCACTTTTGCCTCTCTCAAATAATGTAACTCCATTCCAATTCTACAATATATCTTTTGAAAATGCATTTTCAAAGAGTGAACCAATTCAGCAGTGGTACTCATCAGACACTATGTTGGAAATGAACTTTACAACTTGAGTGGAGGGGGTGGCTAGAAAGGGGAAAAGTGGAAGAAAACAAGGGAGGGGTGACTCTGTTCAAAAAAATTACTCATTACCTGATTTATGTGACTCTAACCCCTCTGTACATCACTTATACAATATCTTTTTGAAAAAGAAAATGTATTTTCATAGAATGTCTCTAGTCCATAAGCAGAAGACCATGAACTTTTCTTTCCTCATCCATTCATAATAAAATAATAAAAATTCATAATAAAATATACCTATATAAATGTGCATATATATATATACATATATATATATACATTTATTAAGATTAAGTTACAACGAGGCTTTAGGTTCAACTAAAGTCCTGAAAACTGATGTCCTTAGGGAAAAGTCAGTTTAAAACAGAAAGACATGACCTGTAAAGCACAGAGTACATGAAGGCATCTCCAGGATGTGAACATCACTGAGCCAAAGAAAGATCTCAGAGGAAGCTAAACTGAAAACACCACAGGCATAAACCTCCACCCTTTTGAAAATAATTTGTGTTTAGCTATCCAATCTGTGACCTTTCTAAACAACCCTCTCAAACTGTACAAATGTCATTAGTTTTCCTACAATACTTTTCCATTTCAAAATAATAAAAACAAATTTTAACTTCAAAAAGAGTAAAATCTAATATCTACTTGAGATAAGCATGACCTAAGATTTTGCTCACAGTTATATATCAAACTTAAATGTATGATGATAACCACTATCACTACACAAGGATTTACCCTAGCTTTACTCATAATAGCTGTAAACAAGAAATATCCTAAATATGTATCAATTTGAAATAGATAAATAAGTTGTAGTATATTTACACAGTGGAGTATAATACTAATTGAGCAGGAAAAAATGAGATAAGGATCAATATAATTATTATTGATAGGAGTGAAATACTCAAGTGAAATTCACAAATTGCTCAGATTAATTTCTTGATGTAGAAGTAAGAATAATGATTATACAATTATTGGGTACTGAGTGGATAGGGGTGGTATACAAGGTAGAGATGTGGTGAAAATTTTGTGTTCATTGCCTTCTTGATGATAAATTTAAAAAATTGAATGAATATTCACTAATATTTACACGTGATGGCTTTTGTGATTATACCTCAATTACAAAAATATATCCATTTTATGCTATTTTAAATTATATTTTAAAATAGGCTAATATGTATTTGCTTATAACAAATCTCTGGTAACATCTTCCTTAAGACTTATAAGTTGAGCAGAAACCCAGGAGGTAGCTAGTAATGTTGTTAACCTCTCATAGTATACAAAAACATGTTTGCATTTGTGCATCTGAACTGTTTGCTGACTTGAGCAAATTGTACATAGAGTTTAGCTGTTAGGGAGGAGTGGCATTGACTACATGAACTACTGTAAAGGAACCATGCTTTTGAAATTAGTAATGACTTTAGTATGAATTGTGAATTACTTCTGATAATGTGAATTAAATTATAATTTATGACAATTGATCCTACATGCTATAAAATCAACACCGTAGTTTTTACTTATTTTCAGATGATTGCATTTAGTTCTATTATACAGTTTTGGACACTTCATATATGCATTTATTTGACTCTGAATTAGTGAAATTAGAGGCAGCCTTTAGATGATAGTTACAAACTCTGTTATAGTTATCCATTGATTAGACTTGCTTTCTCACTAATATTTTCTAAGCTGAATTCAAATTCAATGCAAGTCTTTGCCACCAGAGTAAAATTTGTGATAGGAAAATTTTAAATCCATTTAATGGTTTCCACAAGTTTCTTCATCAGCAATAAAAATCAAGGTTGAAAAATTATCTTAAAATGTAAAAAAAAAAACTATGAAATATATTTATGTAGCCTCATAGTTTAAAAATTAGTGCTAAGAATAGAGCTCCCCTATGACCCAGCAATCCCACTTTTGGGCATTTACCCAAATGTTTACAAACAAGACCACATTAAAGCTACCAGCAGGACTATGTTTATTGCAGCACTATTTACTATAGGTAAGATATGGAACCAACCCAGATGCCCCTCAGTAGATGAATGGATCAGGAAAATGTGATATATATACACAATGGAATTCTATGCCTCTATCAGAAAGAATGACATTGCCTCATTTGTTAGGAAATGGAAAGGCTTGGAAAAAATTATATTAAGTGAAGTAAGCCAGGCCCAAAGAAACATAGGTCCCATGGTTTCCCTTATTTGCAATATCTAGTATATGTCTGAGTCAAGCAGAAAAGGTCAGATAAGTTGATGTTAGGGAAATGAACCCTAAGATATATATTCAAATGTTTTTTTTTTTTCTTTCATGTGATTGTTTCTAACACATTTATAAGATTATTTATTTGTGGCTTTGTATGTCCCTCCCCCACAGTATAACCCCTGCTTTCACTGTATTTGATGTTGGTAAAATTTGTGGAGGGGAAGGGGAAAAATAAATCGTTTAAATAGGGATACAGGTGAACCCATTGCAACAATGAGATGTACAAGTCATTATGTTGAAAACGAACTTTACAACTTTCGTGCGGGGGCGGGGGGGGGGAGGGGAGGATTGGATGGGAGGGGGGGAGGATGGGAAGGGATGGGAAGGGGAAACAAAGGAAGAGGCAACAATGCTTGATAAGAAATGTACTCATTATCTTGCCCATGTAATTGTAACCCCTCTGTACAGTATTTTCACAATAAAAAAAGAAAAAAAAAGAAATATAAAAAAAAAAAATTAGTGCTAAGCCGGGCACTGGTGGCTCACGCCTGTAATCCTAGCTACCCAGGAGGTTGAGATCTTAGGATTGGGGTTCAAAGCCAGCCCTGGCAGGAAAGTCTGTGAAACTCTTATCTCCAGTAACCCACCAGAAGTGGTGTTGTAGCTCAAGTGGTAGAGTGCTAGTCTTGAGCTGAAGTGCTGAGGGACAGCACTCAGGCCCAGAGTTCAAGGCCCACGACCAACAACAACAACAACAAAAATTAGTGCTAAATCTCAGAATAAATAAATGTTGATGTGAGACTATATATGAATTTTTATGTAATTAAACTATATAGTGTACTATAACATCTATTTGTGTTGAGTATAGTACAAGGTCATGTGAAAACTGTTAGAGGGATTTATCAATTTCTTCAGTTATTTCTCTCAATTTTTTAATAACTGGTTCTATGATGATCTTTATTCTATTTTTTTCTCCTATACTAATGAGTGTAAATGTCAGATTTTTATTTGTGAAAGGCTGAATCTGTCATTTTACTCAATTCTTCTAGCATTATTCTCATTAACTATAAATCTTAAGCTTTTCCAAGATTTATGATTTCTCTTTACTAACAATTTATAATTCATTTCTAAAGTTTCTAGATACTCTTGTCCAACAGTTATGAAGATAGATAATCAAGGAAGAAAATAATTTTAAACAAGTAGCAAATTGTGAATGACCAGCTTTAAAGTATAAATGATGAACAGATTTGCTTTCTTTCTCAGTTTCATAAATCTGGATAATAATTTAATGAATAATAAATATTCATATACTTGTATAAGTAATAAATATGATTAGGAAGAACCCATGGAATAAGATTTATTACAAGTGATGAAAATATTTATTAACAATGAATTAGTGATTTCTTACTAGCTCCAAGCATTGCTTTACAGATTTGTATGTATTAATATTGCTTAGAACAATCATATGTAGTAATTTTCATCTGTTATGAGGATTTAAAAGATCATAACTAAAATTATAGTTACATCCAGGCCACAAATCTTGCTTAAGAGATAGACACGATTCAAATCAGGATTCTGACTAGTCATAATGACACAAAAATACATTTTCATACTTTTTAGAGTTGTACTCACTCTGTAGTCTAGCCAATTGATGAGAGTTTTCAGAGTTGGGACTATATAATTTGTAGAAATCTTCCATCTCGGGGCTGGGAAAACGGCTCAGTGGTAGAGTGCTTGCCTTGCATGCATGAGGCCCTGGGATCAATTCCTCAGCACCACATAAGCAGAAAAGGCCGGAAGTGGCGCTATGGCTCAAGTGGTAGAGTGCTAGCCTTGAGCCGAAGAGCTGAGGGACAGCCTCGAGGCTGAGTTCAGGCCCAACAGTGACAAAAAAGAAAAAATAAACCTTCCATCTCTAGAATACAATGATAAGGAAGTATTATTATTTGAAGCCATGTATTTCATGGTTACTGTAAAGATTGTTACTAAACTTTTATTTTCTTAATGCATATCATGATTTTGGAGGTCAATAGTTCTTAGGCCCCTTCTGCAGGGCCCTGAGAAACAACATAAAATGAAGTTTGCCAATGGTAGTTTAAAACAAGGACTTTGATTCCCCATTGTTAAATTGTTTTTCTCTTTTCTGCTCACTTAAGTTATCATTTGGAACATGTTCACATTGAACCATATTGTTCATTGATAATTTCTTTATTCTTAAGATTTGGGTCTTAATTATTTTCCAAATGCCAATGCTGAAGGCTTGGTTACCATTTTGGGAGACTCCTAGAAGGGCTGGAAGCTCTCGGTGGGTGCCACCCAGAGGAAGATGTTAGATCATTGGGGAAGTATCTTACAGGAGATGGAGCTCCAGCCCGTTCCTTTATCTTTGTTTTCCTTTCACAGCAAGGAATCATCTTTACTCCCTCTTGCACACACCACCATGATGCCACCCACAGGCTAAAAGGCAACAGAAATATTTGACCATGAACTGATACCTCAGAAATGATGATTCAAAACAATCAACCATCTCCTCTTATAAATTGATTTATTTCAGGCATTTGTTGCCATAACAGAAGGCTAAATAACATATTTGCCTGGAAAAAACATGATGTTCTATACATAATAAGACATACCAGTAAAACACGTTTATCTGGAAAACCTATTTACCCTTAAAATAGATTTCTGAAATGGAAGTGGTTATAACAGATGTCAATGGCAACACCCAGGAAAATATTGTACTAATATAGTAAGACCAAACCTATGATCAGGTAGATCTTTTCCTCTTTCAATGTAATGAAAGTACATTCAAGTTTGCCTCACTGAGGATAGTTAAATAAAACAATTACTATGACATTAATATCTGAACTTTTATAAGACTATTTATATTCACTTTACCATCTCTAGAGGTGAACACAAAATTGACAGGAGCTTTTTACTGTTCATGTTATTATATATTTGCAATAAACCAAATTTCATAGTCTAAAAGGAAAATCCATTCATTGATTATAGCATTCATTGGTTTTTTGTAATGCAAGGAAATAATAGTGAAACAATTGCAATATTTCTTTTCAAACAATAATCTTCAAAATTCAGCTATGACAGATAGAAAACATTAAATATTTTGTTAAGCTAAAGCATATTCACCATTTCAGTCAACATTGCTCTAATGCTATTGCAAGTGAAACAAGCTTAGAATATATTCAGTTTCCAGAGATCAGGCAGAGACTTTGATAAACGTAAGTGATACAATATATGTAGGAAAGCATATTGGTATTGTCTATGGCTTTGTTGTTCTGCCTCCTCTCTGTGGTACCAGGAAGTGGTATAAAACACTCTAAAAACACCACATAGCTAGTGAAATGAATAGACTGGTGTAAGTGGAAATTCAATATAAACAGGCTTGACAAATGTGGGGAAATTTAACATGGAGCCTGTGGGATTTGGGGCCAGACTTTCCAAATTTGATTGATAGACTTTAGAATTATATATATATGGATTCAATACAAGTGAGTATCATGGCATCATAGAAGCAATATTATCAACTAAAAAAAGAGTTGCAAAACTCTCTCTCCTGGGCATTAGATACGAATATCTTTGTAACTCCTGAAGTTACCTGCTGCAATCCAGTTGTTTTTATCTAGTGTTGATGTAGTTTTACAACTTAACATGTTTTCTGAAGGGTTTCTTATATGGCTCTTTTTCCATCAAATCTGTATTTTTGTGATGTACCCCAGGGACCATGTTTGCTCGAATAGTTTTGTTTTCTGATGCTACTTTAAAATTCTCTGAAACAATATATATGTTCAAAGAAACTCACTTCAAATTTTATATATCATCTTAATTCTTCTTCCATGTAATAAAAAGAAATAAAACAAGGAAACTGTGTCTATGAAGTGAATACGTTTATTTGTTTCCTTCTAGCTTCTTTGTAGAATATCTATAAATACAAGCACTATTAAAGTTAGAAACTTCAAAAAACAAAATGAGCAATGGAATTTGACCTCAAGCTGAAACTTTAATAAAAGTGAAACAAAAATTTTACTACAGGATCAATTGTTTAGTTGTTTAATTAATTATTTTTATATCCTATATACATAATATATACATCATGTTTGTGTTCAGTGGGATATACTTCTGTACCATGTCAGATTAGTATTTAATTCAATCACTGATATTAATAATGGTTATCTCTATTGGAAATGGCAAGTTCCAATGAAACACAGAGAATGTGTTGCTAGTAAGTAATATAACATTATGTACAGTTTTAAATATTTAATAAACAAATTATTTTTTCACCACTATTTTTCTTCAAATGTAAATAATTTGTGTTAAAAAAGTCTGTTCTCAATTTCATAGAAAATGTTCGATGTTTCACTGAACACTGAATAATAAGCTAGAGAGCTTTCTATCTCTAAGAAATATACATAGAACCTAGGCTCATCTTTCAGCAAATGTTTAAGAAGCCATGCATGCAAAATTAACAGGAATTATCCATCCAAAAATGTGTATCCCACAGAAATTAAATTATGGAATACAATATAAACATGATATAATCAATTAGGATTACCTCCTAAAATATATGACTTGTAAAACAATAGGAGATCTCTTTTATCTTTAAAGGATAAAAAGTTTTATTTTCCCTTTATTTAAAAAAATATAACCAATGTATGTACTAACTGTAATCCAGAAGCTTAGACAATTAGTAAATCAAGCCATATCAAAACCAACGTAATTTCTTTAAATATATATTCAAATAGATTCTGGTACCAACATGATGAAAATACATGGTGAAGATCCAAGTATTTCTGGATCATTTAGAGACCAAATATCAAGATAAGATATTAGTTTTCTCTCCTGCTTGTGTGAATGGTCATTTACCCTCATTTGAATTCTATACAGACAGTCTCAAGAGAAATGAGAAGATGGCCTTTGGGTTGCTGAGCTTGGCTAAAATTGCATTAACTCTCAAGAAATGAGACTTTATATTATAGGTTACATTGTTTTCAGATTATCTATACCAGTGCTCTCTCAGCTCTTTATGCCCACAGATAATTAAAGGGAAGTCTACATTAAGGCAGCTACTTTTCTATGCTTATTACAACTCTAGGAAAATTGAGATGTATTTAAAAATATGAAAATTTCTATTACTTGAAGAACCTTTATAAAAATTGTTCATTTTTTCTACTTTAAGACAGGGAAAATGGCATTGATGATATTAGTTTTGGATTAAAATGATTCCCATTCTTATATCTGTGTTTGATTGGCCATAGAACAAAAGGAACTTTCAGCCAAAGACAAAATTTGAAAACAGGCACAATGTTTCCTAAAATTCTTAAGTCTTAGATACGATTAAATATGAGAATATATAATATGTGAAAATTGTCCAGGATTCAGACAAGAAAATACTACATGTCTATAGTTTGCCCTAAGACCTATACAGAAGGAAAATACAACAGAAAATATCTAGAGTTGTATATTAATGCAATGTTATCATTCCACCACTTTAAATTATAGCATGTATTGTAATATGAATTTCATTAGCATTACTATAAAATGTTAATAAAAGTTGGAAAAACAATAGAGGCATTTATTCCACAAACTAACAAACATTTACAATCCTTCAACTCTGTTTTGATTTTAACCATTGCATATAAATTTCTTATGAAATTATAATTAAATTTTGTTTGGGATTTTTAATGTGCTTTTTATTTTACACAAAAATTTCTCTTGATTATTATTTTGCAATAATAATACCATTTTTATCCCTTCAAATTTTGTGACCTAAAGCACTGACACATGCTTTTCCTTGTATTGATAGCCTATTTTTTTGTAAATTAATAATAATTAATTTTTTTAAATTTATTTGGAATTATTATTAAGATATGTAGTCAACTTGGAAAAATAACATCAAAGGTTTCTGCCTCTCTTTAAGCATTTTCAATTACTCTTTAGAATCACTATGAAGTTTTAATTCAATATACAAAGTTTGAAAGTCAAATATTAGTATTTTGGAGGATAATATTTGTGAAGATTATTACTGAGAATAATTTTCAACCATCCTACTTTATTTTCAACCTTTCTTGCTTTCTTTCATTGCACATTTCTTTGTATCTTCAAGTCATATTTATGGAATGTGTCAGCTTTCAGTGCCACTTCAAACACACATTATTACTAAGACATGTCATACATTCTTTTTTATTTTTTTTATTGTGAAAATACTGTACAGAGGGGTTACAATTACATGAGTACATTTCTTATCAAGCATTGTAGCCTCCTCCTTTGTTTCCCCTTCCCATCCTCCCCCACGCTGCCCCACCCAATCCTCCCCACTACCCCCACCCCCGCACCAACATTGTAAAGTTCATTTTTCGGCATAATGACTTGTACATCTCATTGTTGCAATGGGTCCACCTGTATCCCTATTTAAACGATTTGTTTTTCCCCTTCCCCTCCACAAATTATACCGACATCAAATACAGTGAAAGAGGGGTTATACTGCAGGGGAGGGACATACAAAGCAACAGAGAAATAATCATATAAATGTGCTAGAAACAATCGCATGAAAAAAAACATTTGAATATATATCTTAGGGTTCATTTCCCTAACATCAACTTACCTGACCTTTTCTGCTTGACTCAGACATATATTAGATACTGCAAATAAGGGAAACCATGGGACCTATGTTTCTTTGTGCCTGGCTTACCTCACTTAATATAATTTTTTCCAAGCCTTTCCATTTCCTAACAAATGAGGCAATGTCATTCTTTCTGATAGAGGCATAGAATTCCATTGTGTATATACATCACATTTTCCTGATCCATTCATCTACTGAGGGGCATCTGGGTTGGTTCCATATCTTACCTATAGTAAATAGTGCTGCAATAAACATAGTCCTGCTGGTAGCTTTAGTGTGGTCTTGTTTGTAAACATTTGGGTAAATGCCCAAAAGTGGGATTGCTGGATCATAGGGGACCTCTATGTGGAGTCTTTTGAGGAACCTCCATACTACTTTCCAAAGTGGTTTAACAAGTTTACACTCCCACCAACAATGTCATCCATTCTTAAGGGTTGAGTCCTTACCTTGTGCTAACTCTGGGAATCAACTGCTATGGTGGATCTTGTTTGCTAATCACCCTTTGCCTCCTCTTCTCAGTGTGACACACTTGTGATTTAGTTTAATGGATCTCCTCTCCCTTCACTCAGTTCTCTTGTGTTATGCAAAGTTAGTTTCACATTCCCTAGCTCCCAGATGGATAGACCATCCTGCAACAGGCAGATTCTTTCATCCAGGTCTAAGTGTGTTTCCCCTTCACACCTCAGTGACACATCAGAAATGGACATAATCTCCAATGGAGATTTAAGGTTGATAAAGGATTCAAGTTTCTGAGGAAACAAAGCTGCTGCTACCTCAGAGAGATTGACTTGGATTCAACCTACAGAAAATGTACTAGTAAAGACCACACAATTTCACTTATCAAGTTGACCAGGCCAGCCAATCTGTATCTGTCCACTGAGTTGAAGTCAATGGTTTAATTTTTTAGTCACTTATAGCATAGAGTTTCAATGTATACTTTGGCTGGACAGGAAACTCAAACGATGAAATTATATGGATATTATTAAATAATATCAGATATTCAAAAATCAACTAATTATCAGAATGATCACTCTTGTTAATTGTGGTCAGTACTATAGTAAAGAAGTACAGAGTACAGAAGATGGTGGGGGAGAAATTGGAGGCTAAACAAGTTCTCACATAGAAAGCAGTTTTAGTGTTCCAGTGAACAGTACTAGGCTAGAGAATCACCCCAAGTGTGCCATCACAGTACGGAGAGTTTGGTCAGAGAGGAAAATCCAGGCAGCTTGGTCAAGGAAACAGATTTGAACACTTGCCTGTATCCATGGCGGTGGTGGTGGCTGTTGCCACAGCCACCATACCAACAGAGAGAGCCAAGATCGAAGCTACCAGGCATGGTGTGTGAGCGGATTCTACTCACCACCAGCAAGAATTGACAAGGAACAGAAATCTTCATTCTGCTGATCACAGAACAGGGACTGCTCAGTCACCAGGAGATGAGCATGAGTACACCCAAGACATCCTCCCTCTCACAGAGCAACTGTGGGAAGGTAGCCCCTCCCCCACTGCTGAAGAACTCCATCTTTGATACTGACAAAGAGACCTGTTTGAAGAGCTAGCTCCAACTCAGGCCTTGGAAGAAAACAATAGGAGTCACTCACCAGGTTACAGGAACCTGACCTGACCTGTCAGGCTAAGCTCCACCCAGGGGAAAGTCATCCTTCCCAGGCAGAGGCGGCTCCATCATGGAGGAGTGACTTTCTTCACTGGGTAAACAGAACCAGAGACTGCTCCTCCCCACTGCAGCCTAGGCAGCCTGCCCAGCAGCACAAGGGGTAAAAGACAAACAATTGAAAATCAGTAAACATAAATCCTGAGAATGGCTCCAGGGTGGGCTCTGTGAGTGCCTCAGGAGCTAGCCCCTCAGGGAAAAGCTACTGATTGCTGATAGGCCTCAACCCTACCCAGAACCTTGCCTCAACACAGCAGCTCCAAGCTACAGGAAACAGCCATCCCCTCTTTTGTGATACTCTAAGCAGATCTCCCTCCCACTGAACTAGCCTGGAAGGAGTATTACAAAGTCCTGGGTAAGGCAGAGCATTTTTCTTCCTGCTCAATCAAAGTGACTTAAGAAACCAATCAAACCATAGGAAAACCAAACACCACAAGCAAACCAGAGACTCCACCAAGAGACTGGTTACAGACATAGGGGAGATACAAGATTCCCCCCACCAAAAAAAAAAAAAAATCAAATAACTCATTTTTCTATTTAAAAATTCTTTTTTAAAATGTCTTCTATTTTTTTCTTTCATGATTTTTATTTTAGGTGTGTGTGTGTGTGTGTGTGTGATTTCTTTTATCTCTTTTAACCTTTTGGTCCTTTTGTTGTTGTTGTTGTTGCGTGATTTAATTGCTGTTCTGCTTATCCCCAGAGATATACCCATTGTCGATTATTAGACCTTATCCTTCATTGTGCACATACTTAATTCAGAAATTGATTACTAAATTACCAACCTTCTTTAATAGTATGATTTCTTTATACCTACATAATCTTTAAATATTCCATTTTTAAATTTTTTATTTTTTAATTTTTTGTTTTTCCTTTTTATCTCTCAACTCACATCTTATCCTTTTCTTCTATCGATATTGTTTCTTTATACTTGCATAATTTTTTTTTTTTTTTTTGGTTGGTCGTGGGGCTTGAACTCTGGGCCTGGGCGCTGTCCCTCAGCTCTTCAGCTCAAGGCGAGCGCTCTACCACTTGAGCTACAGCACCACTTCCGGTTTTGTGGTGGTTTATTGGAGATAGGAGTCTCACAGTCTCTCCTGCCCGGGCTGGCTTTGAACCGCGATCCTCAGATCTCAGCCTCCTGAGTAGCTAGGATTACAGGCGTGAGCCACCAGCGCCCGGCTTATACTTGCATAATTTTTAAGTGTTTCATTTTTTATTTTTTTTCATTTTTCTTGTTTCTTTATCTCTCTCCTTTCATTCTGTCCTATCTATATCCTCTCTGAGATTAGGGCTTGGTTAAATTCACTCTTTCCTTTTACCTCTCCACATCCCTCTAATGTTATTTTTCCCCACAATTCTCCCTAATCCTATTAATTTCTGATCTTCTAAATCCCTTTTTGATGTTCTTAGCCCATTGTTTGGTGTTGAATAGATAGTATCTGTTGAACTAAATTGTATCTACAGCCATTTTGACTGTGCAAGTAGAGGACTCTGGTTGATGCTTTCCTTAAAATAGTGTTCTAGCATGAAATTGGTGTTGCTTTCACACCAAATGGGCAAAACAAGCCAGAAGAACACAAGAAAAATGGCAAGTCTAGGTATTTCAACTCCCACTGATGATAATCAAGTGACAGAACAGTTCAAGAATAATCCAGAGGAGAGATCCCAAAAACCTCTACAAAAACTACTGGTAAACATGGTGAATGAAAAGATTGAAAGCCTATCACACAGTGTGTGTGTGATAGAGAGTGAGACCAGGCTAACCAAAGATTAATATAGGAATCTTGTGAATGTGAGGAACCTAATTAAAGATTAATACAGGAATTGCATGAGAAGGCTGAGAACACTCAAAGAGTAATACAGGGATTGCATGAGCATGAGAAAGCTACTCAAAGAGTAATAAAGGAATTGCGTGAGCAGGATGAGAAAAGACAAAGATTAATAGAGGTATTCATGGAATCCATAAACAGACAGCTGAAAGAATCTAGGGAGACCACAAAGGGAATGCTGAATGGAGCCCATCAGAAGGAAAGAGAGTCTAATGAAACCATAATCAATCAACTAAGGGATTTGAAAATAAACACTAAAAACAAATTTAAGGAAGTAAAGAAGACCATACAAGACCTGAAGCAAAGCTCCAACGAAGAATTTGAAGCCATTAAAGCTTACCAATTAGGAGGAAAGGAAATAAAAAACAAAGTAGAAAGTCTTGACAGTAGGTTAGACCATGCAGACGATCGAATCTCTGGAATTGCAGATGGCCAAGATATTACAGAGAAAGAATTTACAACTATCCAAGACAAATCCAAGAAACAAGATAGATCTATTCAACATTTGAAAGACACAATCAGAAGGCCTAATCTGAGGATAATGGTGGTAAAGGAGCAACTAGAGACAGAATTTAATGGTCTAGAAAATTCATTTAACAGGATCCTAGAAGAGAAATTCCCAAACATGAAAAAAGATAGGCATATTCAGATACAAGAAACTTTTAGAACCCCAAATAGACCAGGCCAGAACAGCACACCCCACCATCACATTATATTCCACACAGGATCAATTCAGACCAAGGAATGGATCCTTAAAGCTCTCAAGGAGAAAAAAATTCAATCTCCTATAAAGGAAAACCAATTAGAATAACCTCAGATTTCTCAGCACAGACAATTAAAATTAAAACCAAGAAGAGCCTGGAATGATGTATGCCATGCCCTAAAGACAAACAACTATCAACCAAGATTACTGTACCCAACTAAACACTCCTTCATAATGGAAGGCCAAATAAAAACCTTCCATAGCAAAGAAAAACTCAAAGAAAAAACTCCACCAAGCCAGCCCTCCAAAAGGTACTTAAAGATGTCTTACACATAGAAAACCAACAAGACCACAATAAAGGCCAAGAAACCCACCCAAACTGAGAATCCAAGAACAATAGGTATAACCCAGTTGTCACAGCCCACAAGAAGGTGGATAACATGTCAGGAACTACCAAACACCACTCAGTCCTAACTCTCACTATTAATGGACTTAACTCTCCAATTAAGTGACATAGACTATCTCTAGTTGGATTAAAAAGCAAGATCCTTCTATCTGCTGGCTTCAAGAGTCACACATTACCCATAAAACAAACATTCTGAAAGTGAAAGGCTGGAATAAAATCTACCAAGCAAACAGCCCCCACAAACAGGTGGGAGTTGCAATCCTAATATCAGATAAAATAGACTTCAAACTAAAATGAGTGAAAAGAGACAAAGAAGGATGCTACATTCTAATTAAGGGATCTGTCCTTCAGGAAGATATTACTAAATATCTATTCACCAAAAAATGGAGCACCCAAATTTATTCAAGAATCACTACTTTCCCTCAAATCTCACATAGATGTAAAGACATTCATTGTTGGGGACTTTAACACACCACTATCCCCTCTAGTTAGATCAACCCATCCAAAACTCAACACAGATACCGCAGAACTAAACCACTGCATAGATCAACTAGATTTAAAAGACATCAACCAAATATTTCACCCAGCAGCATCAGAATACCCGTTTTTCTCAGTAGCACATGCAACATTTTCGAAAATAGACCACATTTTAGGTCACAAAACAAACTTGTCCAAATTCAGAAACATTGAATTTATGCCCTGCATTCGCTCAGAGCACAAGGGAATAAAATTAGAACTCACAACCAAAAGCTAAAGAAAGTTCTGTAACACAAGGAGGCTGACCAACACATTGTTGAATCACCAGTGGGTCATGGAAGAGATTGGAAAGGAAATTCAAATGTTCATGATATTCAACAAAAATGAACACACAAATTACCAGCTCCTCAGGGACACAGCACAGGCAGTACAAAGAGGCAAGTCTATAGCTCTGTGTTCCTACATAAACAAATTGGAGAGATCTGAAAGTAACAATTGAATAAGACATCTGAATCTCCTAGAAAAAGAGCAGCAAGCTAAACCCCAATCCAGTAGATGGAAAGAAATCATTAAAATTAAATGAATGAGAATCCAAAGAAACCATAGAAAGAGCCAACAAAACAAAGAGTTGGTTCTTTGAAAAATTAACAAAATTGACAGACCCTTAGCATATCTTATTAGAAAAAGAAGAGAACATGCCCAAATAAACAAACTCAGAGATGAGAATGGAAACATCCCCACAGAAACAACCAAGATTCAGAACATTATAAGTGAATACTTCTCAAACCTTTTGGCTAATAAGTTTGAGAATCTAGAAGAAATGGATGACTTCCTAGCAAATATCAACATGCCAATACAAACCAAGATGAGTTAAACCAACTTAACAGACCCATATCAAGCATGGAAATAGAAATCGCAATAAGAGACCTCCCATCTAAGAAAAGCCCAGGACCAGATGGATTTACAGCAGAATTCTGCAGGCGCTTCAAAGCAGAACTCAGACCAATACTCCTCCAACTCTTCAATGAAATTGAAAGAGAAAGTTCACTTCCAAACTATTTCTATGAAGCCATCGTAACTCTCATCCCAAAACAAGGCAGGGACCTATCAAAGAAAGAGAACTATAGATCCATTTCTTTGATGAACATCGATGTAAAATTTCTCATCAAAATTTTGGCCAATCGACTTCAACAATTCTTCCAAAGCATCTTACACCACAATCACACAGGATTCATTTCAGGGACGCAAACTGGTTCAATATATGCAAATCAATTAATATAATTCATCACAAGAGCAAGGATAAGAACCACATGGTTATCTCAACAGATACAGAAAAAGTATTTGACAAGATCCAACACCCCTTTTTGATGAAGACTTTGGAAAAACTAAGAATCTATGAAACATTGCTCAATACAATAAAGGGTATATATGACAAACCTACAACCAGCATTATACTTACTTAATGGTGAAAAACTAAAGCCATTTCCTCTAAACTCAGGAATGAGACAAGGATGTCCACTCTCTCCAATTCTCCTCAATTTAGTATTAGAATGCCTAGCAAGAGCAATAAGACATGATGCAAACATAGAGGGGATCCAAATAGGGAACGATGAAGTAAAACTCTCCCTCTTTGCAGATGACATGACTTATATTTATAGAATCCTACTCCTAAATTACTTGAGCTCAATCAAAACTTTGGCAAAATAGCAGGGTTTAAAATTAACCCTCAAAAATCAGTGGCTTTTCTGTATGCCAACAATGAGAGGAGCACAGATGAAATCAGGAAAGCACTTTCTCCACTTCTCTTCAATTTAGTATTAGAATGCCTAGCAAGAGCAGTAAGACATGATGCAAACATAGAGGGGATCCAAATAGGGAAAGATGAAGTAAAACTCTCCCTCTTTGCAGATAACATGATCTTGTATTTAAAGAATCCCATGGATTCCACTCCCAAATAACTTGAGCTCATTCAAAACTTTGGCAAAGTGGCAGGTTTTTAAATTAACCTCAAAAATCAATGGCTTTTCTGTATGCCAACAATGAGAAAAGCATGGCTGAAATCAGGAAAGCAACTCCTTTTGTAATAGCCCCACAAAAAATAAAATACCTAGGAATTAACTAAACAAATGAAGGACCTCTACAATGAAAACTTTAAAAATCTAAAAAAAGAAATCAAAGCAGAACTTAGGAAGTATTAAAACCTCCTATGCTCCTGGATTGGAAGATCCATATCGTGAAAATGCCAGTACTGCCCAAGCCCAAATTCAATGTGATACCTATCAATATTCCAACCCCATTCTTCAAGGAAATAGAAGAAGCAATACAAAAATTCATATGGAACTATAAAAGACCCTGAATGGTAAAAATGATCCTTAACAGAAAGAATAGTGCTGGAAGAATATCAATACCAAATTTCAAACTCTACTACAAAGCCACAGTAATCAAAAGAGCTTGATACTGACACAAGAATAGACCTGAAGACCAATGGAATAGAATTGAAAACACAGAAATGAATCCACAGACCTATACCCACCTAATCTTCAATAAGGAAGCTAAAAAAAGTAGAATGGAAGAAAGACAGCCTCTTCAGTAAATGGTCCTGGCAAAATTGGTTAACTACTTGTAGAAAACTAAAGCTAGATCCTTATCTATCACCCTGCACCAGAATCAACTCCAAATGGATCAAAGACCTTAAAGTCAAAGCAGACACCCTGAAGACATTACAGGAAAGAACAGGAGAATCTCTAGTTCTCCTTGACCCAGGCCTAAATTTTCTTAATAAAGACTCAGAAACACAACAAAACAAAGAAAGGTTGGACAAATCGGATTGCATGAAATTGCAGAGCTTGTGCATGGCAAAGGACATAGCTAGCAAGATCAATAGAAAGCCCAAAGGAGATCTTCACTAGCCATACAACAGATAAGGGTCTCATATCTAAAATATACTTAGAACTCAAAAAATTAAATCCCTCAATGACACATCCTCAAAGAAACAACTGCTCGATAAATAAGTGAGCAAAGGCTTAAAGAGAAAATTTTCTGAAAAGAAAATAAGAATGGCCAATAGACACATTTCTAGCCATAAAATAAATGCAAATCAAAACACGTATAACACTGTTTTCACTGTATTTGATGTCGGCCTAATTTGGGGAGGGGAAGGGAAAAAACAAAATGTTTAAATAGGGGTACAGGTTGACCCATTGTAACAATGAGATGTAGAAGACACTATGTTGAAAAATGAACTTTACAATTTAGGTGTGGGGGGCCAGTGGAAGTGTAGTTGTGGAGGTGGGAGGGAAGTGATGGTAGGGGAAAAACAAAGGAGGCCACAATGCTTGGTAGGAACTGTACTCATTACCTTGCTCATGTAACTGTAACCCCTCTGTACAGTATTTTTACAATAAAAAACTTATTAAATAAAAGTAAAATAAAATAAATAAAAATTAAAAATACTGAGATTCCACCTCACCCCAGTTAGAATGACTATAATCAAGAACTCAAATAACAACAGATAGTGGAGGGGATGTGGCAAGAAGGGAATCCTACTGCATTGCTGGTGGGAGTATAAACTTGTTCAACCACTTTAGAAAGTAGTATGGAGGCTCCTCAAAAGACTCCACATAGAGCTCTCCTATGACCCAGCAATCCCACTTTTGGGCATTTACCCAAATGATCACAAACAAGACCATACTAATGCTACCAGCACAACTATGTTTATTGCAACATTATTTACCATAGCTAAGGTATGGAACCAACCCAGATGCCCCTCAGTAGATGAATGGATCAAGAAAATGTGACACACACACACACACACACACACACACACACACACACACTGGAATTGTATGCTTCCATCAGAAAGAATGACATCACCCCATTTGTTAGGAAATGGAAAGAGTTTGAAAAAATTATATTAAGTGAAGTAAGCCAGGCTCAAAGAAACATAGGTCCCATGGTTTCACTTATTTGTAATAACTAGTATATGTCTGGGACAAGCAGAAAAAGTCAAAAGCTATGTACATGTGACCATATAAGATGATGTTAAGCAAAATGAACCCCGAGATAGGGATGCAAGTGATTTTTTTCTTTCTTGCTATTGTTTCTAATGTATTTATAATGTACCATGTGATTTTTTGTTTCTTTTTATAACCCCTGTTTTCATTATATTTGATGTCAGTGCCCTGCATCTTGTATATACACTTCTCTAATTTGGGGAGGGGAAGAGACAAAACAAAATGCTTAAACAGGGATATAGGTTGACTGATTGTCACAATGAGATGTACAAGACCTTATGTGGAAAATGAACTTTACAATTTAGGCAGGGGAGGGGGGAGGAGGTAGTGTAGTTGTGGAGTTGGGAGGAAAGGGATAGTAGGGGAAAAAAAGAGGAAGTAATACTGCTTGATTGGAAACGTATTCATTACTTTGCTCATGTAACTGTAACTCCTCTGTCTAGCATTTTTACTATAAAAATATATTAAAATAATACAAATATTTCTAATTTGAATTTTCCACACATGCCAGACTCGGGAACATCATTTCATATGTATGTGTATATATATATATATATATATATATATATATATGTATGTATGTATGTATACATATATATGTATACATACATATATGTATACATACATATGTATTCTTATGGGAAAGAAAAACAATGCTTGTGTTTCTGGTATGTATCTCACAGTGATGGCATTCACAAGAGTGAATGGGAAAGGCCCTGTCTTTGCAAATACAGAAGAATTGTGTTACATTTTACATAGGGAGAACAACAAGCAATGCCATGAATGGAGTCAGGACATATACACAAGGGTGTGAAAGCAGTTTGTGAGAAGGTAACACCTGAAATTAGAGTAGACTGAGATTCAACCTTTGAAAACTGTATTGGAAACTTCATTAGTTATCATGCAAACACTGCTAGAATGATGCAGTCTTTTAGAAAAGCATGCATGCCGAGTTTGCCTTTTACAAACACAGTTTTTCCTGTAATGTGTAGAATAGAATGATGTAAAGGGTTCAGTGAAATCAAAGTAGTGCTAGACTAGATATGGTAAATTAGGACACTTGGGACAATATTAAACAACATATGCACAAATGTATGTGAGTATTATTTTAATTCATGTAACAGATGAAAAGTTATTTGGACATTTTGTCAAAAGGTAAACTGTCTTAAAAAACATTTCCTGACTTTCTTTCCTTTTTTTTTTTTTTGGTCCAGTTGTGGGCCTGAACTCTGGGCTTGGGCGCTGTCCCTCAGCTCTTCAGCTCAAGGCTAGTGCTCTACCACTTGAGCCACAGCACCACTTCCGGCTTTTTTTTCCTTTTTGCTTATGTGGTGCTGAGGAATCGAACCCAGGGCCCCATGCATGCAAGGCAAGCACTCTACCACTGAGCCACCTTCCCAGCCCCTTAACTTTCTTTTCTTTAACAAACTTTTTTTCTGTGCAGAAAGAAAAAGTGAAGAACCTTAAAAAACTGTTTAATACCAGTGTTTTGCTTATTTTGGAGTATTGATGATTGAACTCAGACCTCATCCATGCTAGACATAAATTTTTATTTTTTATTTGTATTTTTTAAATTTTCTTTTCTAGGAGAAGTTTATTTATTTTTTTGTTTCCATGGAACCCTTATTTATTTTTTATTTTACAATTACATGGGCAAGGTAATGAGTAAATTTCTTATCAATCATTGTTGCCTCCTCCTTTGTTTCCCCTTCCCATCCCTTCCCATCTTCCCCTTCTCCCTCCATTCCCCCACTGCCACCAAAGTTGTAAAGTTCATTTTTCGACATAACGACTTGTTCATTTCATTGTTGCAACGGGTCCACCTGTATCCCTATTTAAACGATTCGTTTTTTTCCTTCCTCTCCACAAATTATACCAACATCAAATACAGTGAAAGCAGGGGTTATACCGTGGGGGAGGGACATATAAAGCAACAAAGAAATCATCTTATAAATATGTTAGAAACAATTGCATGAAAGAAAAAATACATTTGAATACTTATCTTGGGGTATATTTCACCTAACATCACCTTATCTGTCCTTTTCTGCTTGTCTCAGACATATAATAGTTATTGCAAATAAGGGAAACCATGAGACTTATGTTTCTTTGGGCCTGGCTTACTTCACTTAATATAATTTTTTCCAAGTCTTTCCATTTCCTAACAAATGGGGAAATGTCATTCTTTCTGATGGAGGCATGAAATTCCATTGTGTATATAGACCACATTTTCTTGATCCATTCATCTACTGAGGAGCATCTGGGTTGGTTCTATATCTTAGCTATAGTAAATAATGTTGTAATAAACATCGTTGTACTGGTAGCTTTAGTATGGTCTTGTTTGTGATCATTTGGGTAAATGCCCAAAAGTGGCATTGCTGGGTCATAGGGGAGCTCTATGTGGAGTCTTTTGAGGAACCTCCATACTACTTTCCAAAGTGGCTGAAGAAGTTTGCACTCCCACCAACAATGCAATGAGAATGGCTAGAATCAAGAATGCTAATAACAACAAATGCTGGGGGGGATGTGGACATACATTTTTAAAAACATGAACTCACCTATCCTTATCTTTGCAAATGTTATAAGTTTGTAATGTTTCTACTTTATATAAGATACTACCTGTGTTGATTTTTTTTTTTTTTTTTTGCGTCAATCATGGGCTTGAACTTTGGGCTTGGGCACTATCCTTCAGCTCTTTAGCTCAAGGCTAGCACTCTACCACTTGAGCCACAGCGCCACTTCCAGTTTTCTGGTGGTTAGTTGGAGATAAGAGTTTCACAGAGTTTCCTGCCCTGAATGGCTTTGAACTGTGATCCTCAGATCTCAGCCTCCTGAGTAGCTAGGATTACAGGTGTGAGCCACTGGCACCCAGCCATGAGTTGATTTTTACAATTAAAAAAATGCATGTGAACCAGGAATAGTTGTTCTTGGCTGCAGCGTCAGCATTCTAGAGTCAGATAGAAGGTTTGAGATTTGGAGGACAGCTTAGAATACCCAATGAATTCTAGGCCAGTCTGAACTTTATGGTGAAAAGCTGTCTTAGAAGAAAAAATAAAATACGGGAAACCATGGGACCTGTGTGTCTTTGGGCCTGGCTTACTTCACTTAACATAATTTTTTCCAACTCTTTCCATTTCCTAACAAATGGGGCAATGTCATTTTTTCTGATGGTGGCATAGAATTCCAGTGTGTGTGTGTGTGTGTGTGTGTGTGTGTGTGTTTGTGAATCACATTTTCTTGATCCATTCATCTACTGAGGGGCATCTGGGTTGGTTCCATATCTTATCTATGGTAAATAATGCTGTGATAAACATAGTTGTGCGGCCTTGTTTGTGATCATTTGGGCAAATGCCCAAAAATGGGATTGCTGGGTCATAGGGGAGCTCTATGTGGAGTCTTTTGGGGAATCTCCATACTGCTTTCCAAAGTGGTTGAACAAGTTTACACTCCCACCAACAATGCAGTAGGGTTCCCTTCTGTCCACATCCCCTCCAGCATCTGTTGTTAGTACATGTGTAGGACAAGCAGAAAAGGCTAAAAGCTATGTACATATGACCATATAAGGTGATGTTAAGCAAAATGAACCCTAAGATAAAGACACAAATACCTTTTTTCTTTCTTGCTATTGTTTCTAACATATTTATAATGTGCCATGTGATTTTTTTTGTTGTTGTTGCTTTTTAAGTTCCTCCCACAAGGTATAACCCCTATTTTCACTGTATTTGATGTCTGGGCCCTGCATCTTGTATATACCCTTCTGTAATTCAAGGAGGGAAGGGAAAAAAAAACAAAATGCTTAAATAAGGTTGACCCATTGTAACAATGAGATGTACAAAACACTATGTTGAAAACAGACTTTACATCTTTGGCAGGGATTGTTGTAGAGATGGGAGGGGAGGGATGGTAGGGAGAAAACAAAGGAGGAGGCAAAATGCTCAATAGGAAATGTACTCATTACCTTGCTCATTTAACTGCAACCCCTCTGTACAACATTTTTACAATTAAAAAAAAACGTACAAAAAAAGGACAGAATATGTAACTTGTTTTTTTTTATCTCACTTGATATGAATCCCATTTTTCCACATTTGTCATATCTGTGAATTTATAACAACTTTATGAACTGTTTGACCTAATAAAAATACATATATAACTTCTGTTAGACAGTCTTGTTACAAATTGAGTGTATATTTTTTGTCTTTGAATATTTTATTTTGCTAATCCACTGCCATATTTTTATTTACAAAATGATAAACTTATATACAAATTTACTATAGTTCCTCTCAGAGGTTAAACTTGTTATTTAAAATGTGAGAAAAATGAATATTAGAAGCTTTAGATGAAGGAAATAAGTAAGTCATACTGACTAAAGAAACACTGTACTTTCCAGTAAGCCATGTAACCAGTCCCTAAGACCTTGACCAAAGTAGTCCATTAAAAACGCCATCCCAGGGGCTGGGAAGTTGGCTCAGTGGTAGAGCGCTTGCCTTGCATGCCTGAGGCCCTGGGTTCGATTCCTCAGCACCACATAAGCAAAAAGAAAAAAGCCGGAAGTGGCGCTGTGGCTCAAGTGGTAGAGTGCTAGCCTTGAGCTGAAGAGCTGAGGGACAGCACTCAGGCCCAGAGTTCAGGCCCCATGACCGGACCCAAAAAAAAAAAAAAAAAAAGCCATGCCATATACAATTGATTATCTCCAAACCACTGCTACCTCAGAAAAATAACAATAGAAAATTTCCAGAGATACCAAAAAAGAAATAATATAAGTAGAAAATAATCTTCTTTCTTTTACCTTCTATATCCATTCCACACTGACATATTTGGATTATATACACAACCATACCAGGGCCTATGCCCTGGTATTCTAGGAGTAGCAATTGCTTAGGAATACAATCGTCTATATTTTAGGGGGAAAAAAATTCTTGATTTTCTTATTTAAAAACTTGTATAGAATACAATTTATTATTTTTAATATATTTTTATTATAAAGATACTGTACAGAGGGCTTACAGTTAACTGAGCAAGGTAATGAGGGGTTACAATTAACTGAGCAAGGTAATGAGTCCATTTCTTATCCAGCATTGTTACACCCTCCTTTGTTTTTCCCCTCCCATCCCTTTCCTCACCACCTCCTCAACTCCTGCGTCCCAACTCCCCCTACAAAGTTGTAAAGTTTGTTTTCTTTTCTTTTGACAAAATTTATTTATTTTTATGTGTTTTTTATTGTAGAAATACTGTACAGAGCGGTTACAGTTACATGAGTAAGGTACTGAGTACCTTTCCTATTCAGCATTGTTCCCTCCTCCTTTGTTTTCCTCCTACTATCCCTTCCCTCCTCACCACCCAAACTCCTCCCTCTCCACCCCCCCACTTGTTAAGTTTGCTTTCAACATAGTGGCTTGTACATCTCATTGTTACAATGGGTTACCTGTATGTTTCAGCATTTTGTTATTTCCCTTCCCCTCCCCAAATTAGAAAAATTTATATACAAGATGCAGGACACTGGAATCAAGTACAGTGAGAACAGGGGTTATATTGTGGGGGAGAACATACAAAGGAAATAAAAACTTCACATATCACATTTTAAATATGTTAAAAACAATCACAAGAAAGAAAAAAAACCAGCTGTGTCCCTATCTTGGGGTTCACTTCATTTAACCTCATCTTATATGTCCATACACACATAGCTTTTGACCTTTTCTGCTTGTCTTAGTCTTACACTAGTTATTGCAAATAAGGGAAACCATGGGACCTTTGTTTCTTTTGGCCTGGATCACTTTAATTAAATAAGTGGGCTAAAGACTTAAGGAGAATATTCTCTGAAATGGAAATAATAATGGCCAATAGACACATGAAGAAATGCTCAAGTTCTCTAGCCACAAAAATAATGCAAATCAAATCAACATTGAGATTCTACCTCACCCCAGTTAGAATGGCTATAATCAAGAACTCTAATAACAACAGATGCTGGAGGGAATGTGGCCAAAAGGGAACCCTACTGCATTGCTGGTGGGAGTGTAAACTTGTTCAACCACTTTAGAAAGCACTTGAAAGACTCCACAGAGAGCTCCCCTATGATCCAGCAATCCCACTTTTGGGTATTTACCCAAATGATCACAAACAAGGCTATACTAATGCTACCCGCATAACTATGTTTATCACAGCATTATTTACCATAACCAAAATTTGGAACCAACCCAGATGCCCCACAGTAAATGAATCGATCAAGAAAATATGGTATAGATATAGAATGGAATTCTTTGCCTCCATCAGAAAGAATGACATTGCCCCATTTGTTAGGAAACGGAAAGACTTGGAAAAAACATTCTTATCAATGAGACTTGGCACACACTTCCTTCCTAATTTTACGAGGAATCAAAGGAACAGGAAGTTTTACCGCAATGATTTGTCAGTAAATTATAGCTGTCAATCACCAGATCCATCCTCTTGTTAGAAGTGCCTATCAATCTGACTTTTTAAAAAGCTGCAAAAATCCAACAAGCTACAGTTTAGGTGAAAAATTTTTTTTTCAGCTCAGTGGGTTTAAGAGGCTGGTACTCATTGCTTTGCCTCTAAGCAATCTGAGATTGTAGAATAAACCTGAATAGGTGTGCATTTTTAGAAATATTTCTGTGATACTTACCACATTTGTTTCAATTAAAAGTTTAATGGTGGAGCCACTAACAGAGTTAGAGCTGTAACAATGTAAATGACAGAAGGCATTTTTCAGTTGACAGCGAGGTTTCCATAGGAAGAGTAGAATCAAATAAAGACAGTATAAGCTTCACAAAATAGCTGGAGAAAAAAAAATCCTAGCCAGAAGTCAGGCAATGACTTTATACAAAATGAAGATTCAGGAAGAATTGCTAGCCTAGGAGATATCTTCCTAGTTTCAGAGAGGGCATTCAAAATCACAAAAGTCAAGATCTCTCCCTGCCAGGCTTCAAGAGCTGTCATTGGTAGCACAGGCTCAGGAGTTAGCCTGTCATTTAGGAGTGAAGATAGCCTTTCAGGTGCACTCTCCACATCTAAAGTGACAAAGATGGATGGGATGATGATGAGTCTGATCCTTTAGGAGAGATGGATACTATAACTATGAAACATGTTTTTATGCCGTCTGCTGAAGAAGTTAAGACCATTTAAGAGAAATGGCTGAAGTAGATTTTTGCAGTAAGGTTAACTCAAGCCCAACTCCAAATACAACAATAATGAGTAGAGATTTTTAGTCAAGAAGTAGAATATGAGCCCTTGGATGAGAAATCATTAATGACAAACATCAGTGCTCAACAAGAGTGTTGTTTTGGGCAATCAAGAATGGTGAACTACCAAGAGTAAAGAATGAGGAATTAGATCACAAATGGAGGGTGACTGGATGAAGGACACATTCCATAGTCTGTTTCTCTTCCAAAACAAAGTTGGTATAAAGAAAGTCTTATATCCAAAGTAGAAACTGCTTTTCACTCATTGGCATAGAGAAAGTTTAAAGGATACTCTTCTATTGGTGGTCCTACAGAATTCTCATGCATGTTAAAAAACATTTGAGTGGTAAATGACAAGCTAGGTAAGAAAGTAAAATCTACATGCATAGATCTTTTGTTCTGTAGGTTTTCTCACCATCAAATCACACAACATTTCTATACCTTATTCACATGGTAAACATTTTTTGGCTAGAATTAATGGGAGGCTAGGAGAATACCATATCACAGGTACATTGCCATGCTTCATAGTCCTATGACAATGAAATAATAGCACCTATGTCATAGGTGAACATTTTGAAGATCATCTGAAAAGAGAAGAAACTATAAACTTTCAAATGTTAGGTTCAAAAGGGAAAGAAAGCAAAGCCTTATTGTTCCATCTAAACCAAAAATAAGACTCTCATCTCTCAAAGTGTGACAGGTTTGAAGGCTATTGTCAGTTATTATTTAGTTCTTTGAATTAATGTGTTCAAAATCTTACAAAGGCCCTAATAGGACCAAGGGATGTTTATACAGCATCCATTGTGTAAAAAATTACAGTACTGAGCAAAATGGATAATGAAATTCTACTCTCAGTGAGCTAAGCAGCATCAGAATTGAGCAGGGTAGGCGATGACACATATACACACAATTATAAAACATAAGAAAATGCACAGCGTATAAAGCTAAACATAACAAGTTGTACCCATTCCATTTTTATGAAAAAAAATCTGATTTGAATTAAAACAATCTCTAGAGGTAGACTAATGTATATTATAAAAAATGAGTAAATGTAAGGCGTGGGAAAAGTTCAGACATTCCTTCCGCATATTGAATCAATTAATAGCATGTACAAGGAAACCCTGATTATTTGAAGGAGTAGAGAAAAATGACTTGATTCTTTACAAGTAGTACAGACTATTATTAGTATTCCAGATAGACTGTGTTGTAGAGAGTCCATCATTTGCTTTGATCTGTCTGCATCCACAGCTGGAAACCTTGCACCAGGCTCTGGAAGCCTCACGACCTGACAGTCGCCTCCATCAGGAAAGTGAGTTAGTGGTTACAAATGTTAATCAGTGGATCAAAGCTCAAAGCCAAACAGAATTGGGTCCTTTTAAAAACTTGATTTCATTTCCTGTGGACTAAAATAATTAAAACATTCATAATTTACTTCTCAACTTACCCCACACTTCTTATTCTTATCCTTAACTTTTAACCTGCTTTTCTTTTGTTCTTTGTCTCCTTTCTTTTCTTTTTCATTTCTGTTTACTTCATCTGAAAGTTGTGGGCTTAACTGAAAATATAACCACAGTTTTCTTTTATTGAAAAGATAGAAAAGTTGTTTTAAATATCGGAATATCCTGCTTTGCGCATAAAAATTTATATACACATATAAGTCCAAGCACCAAAGTTCCAGTTACAAACATGGTTAAAATTATGTTTACATAGTGGAAACATCAGGTATACAATCAAATGCTAGTTATACTGCTTGGGGTTATTGATTATCTTACAATGATATCTAGGTGAATAAGTCAAAATAAGGAAGGGTACTAATCGTGTACAGGAATCTCACATTTTCAGAACCAACAGCTTTTCTGATTCCAGTTTCCCCAAACATACCTTCTTGCATGACAAAAGCAAGGTTATGGATCAATTGTAAAAACTAAGAGATTTTCTATTTTGTTATTCCCTTTCCTTTCCCCAAATAAGATAAAGGGTACCAGAATCAAAAATGGTGACAACAGGTGATAAAACAAAGGGGAGTGGGGAACAAAAGAAAGAAGAAATGACTTCACAACAACAGCAACAAAAACATCTAATGTTTTCATATCTTGGAGTTCATCTTGATTAGCATCGTTTTACATGGTCATATGTACATAGACCTTGAGCTATTGTGATCTTCTGCTTGGACTCTCCTAGACATATACTAATTATTACAAATGAGGGAGATCATGGTTCCTATGTTTCTTTGGGTCTGGTGACAAAATGGCAAAACAAAGGACAAATGGTGAACTACCTCAACAGTGTTGTTCACAAGAGACTATGTTAGAAAGGAACTTTACAATTTTTTTTTGGAGGGGAAGGATTTGGGAGGAGGGAAAGTGGCAGAAAAATGAGGGAGGGGGTAACAATGTTTGATAATAAATGTACTCATTACCTTACTTATGTAACTGTAACCCCTGTACATCACCTTTACAACAAAATTAAATTAAATTAAAAAATTAGTTGCATGTTTTAGCACCAAAACTGTTCATAATTTCAAACTTGCAATCTATATTATGACTGTGTGTGCTATTGTATATGTATATAATGATAATTTTTTTTATATTTGGTAAATAAAATTAACAATGAAAAAACTAAGAGCTTTTCTAAAGTGTAATTTGATTTTAGGATTTTCAAAATGGAGCTCATTATGGTTCAGAGATGTACCTTTCTCTGTGTTTTATTAGTTAAAATGCTGGTTTTAATGAGAAAAACATATCATATATATCAATAAATACTCTAACAAAACTGAAGAGAACTGACTGTCAAATGATCAGTTAAGGAATGACATGAACAGTTAAAAAATGACAAGAACACTTCTCTAAAGTACTTTGGGAATAAGAAAACTTCAGGATTTGTATTTGGAATCTTACTGAAAAACCTACAATATTAAAAACATTAATATGAACACTTTCAAGCTAAATAGGTTTAACTGATTTCTCAAAAATTGTTTCATGAACATGATAGAGCAAAGAAAGGTTGGATAAATGGGATTGCATGAAACTGCAGAGATTTTGCATGGCAAAGGACATAGCTAGCAAGATCAATAGAAAGGCCATGGGTTGGGAGAAGATATCCACTAGCCATACAATGGACAAGAGTCTCATATCTAAAATATAATTAGAACACAAAAAAATTAAATCCTCCAACAACAAATCTTCAAAAAACAACTGCTTGATAAATAAGTGGGCTAAAGACTTAAAGAGAAACTTCTCTGAAGAGGAAATAAGAATGGCCAATAGACAGACACATGAAGAAATGCTCAACCTCTCTAGCCATAAAAGAAATACAAATCAAAACAACATTGAGATTCCACCTCACCCCAGTTAGAATGGCTATAATCAAGAAATCTAATAACAACAGATGCTGGAGGGGATGTGGCCAAAAGGGAAATTTCTGCATTGTTGGTGTGAATGTAACCTTGTTCAACCACTTTGGACAGTATGGAGTTTTTTCAAAAGATTCCACCTATAGAGTTTCCCTATGACCCAGCAATCCCACTTTGGGTCATTTACCCAAATGATCACAAACAAGGCTATACTAAAGCTACCAGCACAACTATGCTTATTGCAGCATTATTTACCATAGCTAAGATATATAACCAACCCAGATTCCCCCTCAGTAGATGAATGGATCAAGAAAATGTGCTATCTATCTATCTATCTATCTATCTATCTATCTATCTATCTATCTATCTATCTATCTATCTATCTATCTATCTATCGATTTAAAATAGAATCCTATGCTTCCATCAGAAAGAATAACATTGCCACATTTATTAGGAAATGGAAAGAATTGGGAAAAATTATATCAAGTGAAGTAAGCCAGGCCCAAAGAAACATAGGTCCCATGGTTTCCCTTAGTTTCAATAACTATTATATGTCTAGGAGAAGGAGAAAAGTTGAAAAGCTATGTACATATGACCGTATAAGATGATGTTAAGAAAAATGAACCCCAAGATAGGGGCACAGTGGTGTTTTCTTTCTTGCTATTGTTTTTAACGTATTTATAATATACTATGTGATATTTTGTTTCTTTGGTATGCTTTCCCTCCACAGTATAACCCCTGTTTTCACTGTATTTGATTCTGGTGCCCTGCATCTTGTATATACATTTTTCTAATTGGGGGAGGGGAAGGGAAATAACAAAATACTGAAATAAGGTTTCAGTTTGACCCATTGTAACAATGAAATGTAGAAGACCCTATGTTGAAAACAAACTTAACAACTGGGGGTGGGGTGGGGAGGAGGAGTTAGGGAGGTAGGGGGGTAAGGGATGGTAGGCGGGGAAAGGAGGAGGTAACAATGCTGGATAGGAAATGTACTCATGTAACCCCTCTGTACATAATTTTTACAGTAAAAATCATAGAAAAATGTTCACGAACAATAAAAAGGGAACATTAACTTATGTGCTCAAATTAACAGAGGATGTTTTAGAAATCATCAAACAAACATTGCTGTTTTCTTCCTTCAACACCCATAGGAACACTATTTTCCAAACCCTCATCATTACATTCCTTCAAATACCTGGAGATATACTTCATTTCAGGGAGCATCAGCATTGACATGCTTGAAGCATTTTTATCCTTTCACCTGAAGCATTTGTTTATAGGTATCTCTATATATGTATATATATACACACACATACACACACATAAAATCTATTCCTATATAATATAGATAATCTATATAGATTATGTATAGTGAAATATAGATGTAGATATTTCCAATACCTATCTATCTGTCTGTCTGTCTGTCTATCTATCTACCTACCTATCTATCTATCTAGAACTGACTACTAAAATGTAAGTCTTGGAGGGTAGAGGTCAAAAAGTCTAGTGCCAGTGAAGCCAGTGTAAGGTCCCTAGTTGAAATCCCAGGGCTGCCAACCAATTTATTCTAATTTGCTGGAAATCACTATGATTCTTCAGATTTTGATGATTATTTATTGCCAGTGGTGAATTTTTTTGTATAATTGTTTTTCTTTTCTCTTACATTGTATTTATAGTCCAAAATCTGATTTCTTGGTTACTTTTCTTATCTTGGGCTTTTATTTTTATATTTCTATACCATAATCATATTTGATAGAGAAAAATCTTTCATAAATAAAAAGAATGGAAAATGAGAATCAAACTCTTAATATTAGTTGCAGCTTCTCTCTCTCATTCTTTTCAAAAGCCTTCCTAGTCAGTATTGCTCAGGCAAATGATTCTTCAAATAGGGATTCAGGTGGACCCATTGCAACAATGAGATGTACAAATCGTTATGTCAAAAAACGAACTTTACAACTTTGGCTGGGGGGGGGGGCGTGGATGGGAAGGAAAGGGAAGGGAAGGGGAAACAAAGGAGGAGGAAACAATGCTTGATAAGAAATGTACTCTTTATCTTGCCCATGTAATTGTAAACCCTCTGTATGGTATTTTCACACACACAAAAAAACTTATTAAAAAGTGTATTAATTGGAAAAAGTTGTTAATTTTTATTAGGTTTTAATACAGCTAATAAATTTCCGTTATAAAATGAGATAGTGTTTAATTGATCTGGAACAACTGGCGATATGCTTGATTAGAATTTCAATGTCTAGTATTAATTCATATTCAGAAAATTATCTATTAAAACTGATGATTTGTTCAACATATTATTATATGATCATGTAAAATTAAAATCATGTGTGTATATATATGGATATATATGTAGGCATGATTGTATGTATTTATGTTATAAATGAATATATGTATATATATACATAAAACTAGGAAAAAATGGATTTTGCTTAGTTGGCACGTTTAATCCTATCTTTGACCCTTTGGGGGAAAAAAATCCTCCCAACCATCTTGAGGGCTGAGGATATTCACTTTTATTTTCTATTCTAATGCACACATACACACATATAAATATATGTACGTATACATAATAGTTATACATAAACATATAATTATGTATAACATTTATATTAGATAAACACATATTATTATACATAATAAATATACAATATTTTTTGTCTCTTGATTGTGGGGCTTGCACTAAAGGCCTAGGTGTTATCCCTAAGTTCATTTTGTTCAAAGCTAGGGCTCTACTATTTTGAGCCACAGCTCCAGTTCTGGTTTTCTGGGGGTTAATTGGAGATAAGAGTCTCCTGGGGGGGTGGGGGGGCTGGGAAGGTGGCTCAGTGGTAGAGCGCTTGCCTTGCATGCCCGAGGCTCTGGGTTCGATTCCTCAGCACCACATAAGCAAAAAGAAAAAAGCCGGAAGTGGCGCTGTGGCTCAAGTGGTAGAGCTCTAGCCTTGAGCTGAAGAGCTGAGGGACAGCGCCCAGGCCCAGAGTTCAGGCCCCATGACCAGACCCCCCCCCCCCCAAAAAAAAAAAAGAGTCTCCTGGGGACTTTCCTGCCCTGGATGGCTTCAAACCATGATCCTCAAGGTCTACATCCTGAGTAGCTAGGATTACAAGCATAAGCCACCAATGCCTGGCTACATTTGTAATCTTTTTGTATCCATGACATGCAACCATGTATATATTTCAGTATGCAAGAAATCAAGAAAAGAATTGGAGAATTTCCCAAAGATGACTCACTAAGGCTTTCCTAAGTCTCATCTCTATGAAGTTTACTGACATAGAGTCTCAATTTCTGGCCAACATGTGATTGAATGGGCTACATGATTTGAAATCATGTTTTTAGGTGTGCCAGTACTGTGCTCTAGCACATCTCTTTCACTCACAGCTGATGCTCTAACACTTGAACCATATCCCGATTTCCTAGATTTTGCTGATCAACTGGACATATGAGTAGTGTGAATTTGTCTGCTTCAGCTCTCTTTGAGCCATGGCTCTCAGATCTTGGCCTCCTAATTAGATAAGATTACAGGCATGAACCACTAGTGCCAGGCTTAAAGAAACAAATTTTTTATTTTTGTATTGGCTCTGTAGCTCATGTAAATTATCTAAATATCACTTTCTCTGACAAAAGATCTGACATACCTGTTTGGGGAAAGTGTTGAAATATAAAGTGAAATTATCCTGAACACAATTCCAAAAGAAGTACCTTAAATGACTCCATAGAGAACTTTTCCTGGAATATTTTCTCTAAAATGGCAGGGCCCTGTGAGATTTAATTGTGTTAAATGAATGGTTATGTGACTCATCTATTTTTTCCTACTCTTTCTCTCTGATATATCATTTACCAAAGACTCTTAATATAGTGCTAGCATATGCTAGTAAATGGAATATTGTTTTGGTGTTGGTTTATGTTATAGTATAGAAGACAATTTTAAATTTGCATTTTAGTGTATATGACAAAATTCTAACTTGATGACATTGTTAATACAATAAAAACAATATACCGTTTTAGATTTTTAAAACCTAAGTAATTCTATGATTCATATTTTCATATCAGATTTTCAGGGATTTGACTAATCAGATATTAATGATCTTGTCATATTTTTTCTGGGGAATAATGGAGAAAACATTAAAAGCAAATATAATTAGGGGTAGAAAGAATTTCCACTCAGACTTCTGTAGTGGAACCTTGATAATTTGCTTGGATCACGCAAATAGAAGATCAAACTCAACATTAAGCACCTCTTTCAAGTTTTCTAACTTTTCTCCCAAGAAGTATTCAGTTTCTTCCAGAGAGATACACTGAAAATCCAAAAGAATAACTATACTTTTCTTAGCATTTTACATGTTTATTTACTTATTTTTATTAAATACATATTTTTATTTTCAAGATACTGTAAAGAAGGGTTAGAATTACATGAGTAAGGTATAATAAGTACATTTCCTGTCAAGCACAGTTAACTACTCCTTTGTTTTTCCCCTAGCATCCCTTCCCTCCCCACCTCCCTGAAGTTGTAAAGTTCATTTTCAATACAGGGTTTTGTACATCTCATTGCTACAATGGGTCAACCTGTATATTTATTTCATCATTTGTTATTTCTCTTGCCTCCCCAGATTTGAAAAATGTATATACAAGAAGCAAGGCACCATAATCAAATACAGTGACAACAAGGGTATACCATGGGGGGAAAGAACATACAAAAGAAAAAAAACCAGTCACATACTACATTATAAATACACTAAAAACATCAAGAAAGATAAAACCTCTTGTGTCCCTATCCCATCAAGAAAGATAAAATCTTCTGTGTCCCTATCCTTGGGTTCATTTTGCTTAGCATCATCTTTTATTGTCACATGTACATAGCTTTTGACCTTTTCTGTTACTTATTTATGTTTATGAAGACAATTCTACTTCATCATAATACTTAAACCAATTAAAGATAATAAAAATACTAAACAAAAAGCCCTCTACAATTAATTTTGAATGATGTATCTCTTGTATATGTATATATATATATATATATATATATATATATATATATATATAGTGTATATCCACATATATAGGCTCTTTTTTGGATGAGTTCTTACAGGGAGCCTTTAGAAATGTTTTAAACAAAGCAATGTGTGCTTAGAAAGTAGAACTGCTTATGGCTTCATTCAGCTACACCAAATTTCTGCAGCCCATATTATGTAATCTATACCAGGTCACAAAACCCTAGGAGATGATGGCATTATGAACCTTGGACAATAGACTGGCAAGCATAAATTGGAATCAAAACTGATTCTCTAAATATCTTTAGGAACTGCTGAATCCCTTAAGAAAAATATTCTTTAGCAATATGATAGAGAATTTACAGACATTTTGACAATCTTGTTGTGGAGAAAACTGACAATGGCTGGTTTGGACTAGATTACATTTTGGGAATACTTACAAAATCTTGCACGATGGCTCATATATCTTTGGTCCTATATTTCTTTTAAAAATAACATGCCATCTCAATGAATTTTTCATTGATTCTATTTTAAGATAAAAAGACAATAAGTATTGAAAGAGACAAACATGTTGTAGAAAATACTTGACATGAATTTTATTTCTCTTTCTTTAACCTTAAACATTCTGCAAAAGAGAAATTACTCTTTATTGAAAGTTATAATTGCAAGCCAATTTTTACCAGTAGCTTATTAACTTTTGATCAACTTATTTTATAGTCTTGTAACGATAGCAGGACAAAATGCCTTTATTCTTCCTGTGAACCATCAAAAGCACACAGTGTCACATAGCTTCCAGTTTTCTACTTTAGTACTCATGATATTTGTAGACCTAATTTAGGAAAAAGTATTTTTAGTAAATTATTCAGTAAATACTGCAGTCTATTTTTTGTAATTATTATAAAAGACAGAATGAATATTTTTCTTTCTTCCAAAAACTTTACGTTACCTATGAGGGTATGGGAATTACAAATATTCCTTTTGGCAATTGAAATTGTTTTTAATATAAAAAACATGTGCAAATCTTTGTTATTCTCTAAACAGTAGTGAAAAATATGCAAATGTCTTGAGTCTCAGAATATTAAGGTTGTCCATTTTCCTCCTATTTCCCAAATGTCTACTTAATTTTTTCATATATGGGTAATATTCTAAACCTTGGTTTGTTACCAAATTAAATTAAGATCAGAGTTAATTCCCCTTTGTTTCATATCTAGGATCCTATTATGTTATTTTCAGATATATGTCTTCATTTTTTAGGATAAAAACAACACTATATGAGCTATTTATGGTAAGTGTTTTTGGCAAAATACATTTTTGAAAGATAACTCAATTAAATAACTATTGCATTTTGACTTGTACTATTACCTACCCACAGTGATTTGCTGTGTAAATCATTGTATTTTTATGTTTTATAAATTAATTTTATTTACATTGTAGTCATGGTTTGCCCTAACGACCACACCTTTAATTAAAAAAGATACAATAAAACTAATCATGTTTCATTATAATCTCAAGGGTTAAGAAAGAACTGTAATTCTAATATGAGAACATTAAGGAATTTTTCCAACAGAGCTGGAATGAAAGTGCACATATATTGAGGAATGTTTCACTAATTTACCCTACTTTTAATACATAAAAAAAAGCTGTTTAGAAAGAAAAAAAATCCCAAACTATGTTACTTTTTCTCCATTTGACTGATCTTTATATATAAATGTAAGGCAAACTGAATAGACAAAGAAAGATTTTATAACATAGCTTGCATACAGTTTTTAGTCTTTAGAACTTCTTTTAAGTTTATTTCATACTTTTTATGCATATAATTCTTTTTGTGTTTAAGTTGTTGAACAAGAGTTTTTATTTTCTTCTTCCCTCTCTCCCTCTCTTCCTTCCTTCCTTTCCTTCTTATTCCTTCCTTCCTTCCTTCCTTCCTTCCTTCCTTCCTCCCTTCCTTCCCTTCTTTCTGTCTTGATTTCTTTTTCACCTTCTTTCTTTCTTCTTTGTTGATACTGGGACTTAAATTGAGAGTCCCCAAGCTCTTGCTTGGCATTTTTTGTTGGTTTTTTTTTTTTGTTGTTGTTGTTAAATTTCTGTTTTGTTTTGTTTTTACTATAGTTGATGTTCTACCACTTGAGCCACAGTGTTGTCTTCTCTGTGAATCACAGCGCTAGTTCTGGCATTTTGTTTGATAATTAGAGAAAAAAAAAACAAAACTCTAAGATTTGTCCTCCCAGACTGGCTGCCAATAATGATACTCAGAGCTCAGCCTGCTGAGTATCTAGTATTTAGGATTATAGGAATGAACTATTGAGTTACTTGCCTCTCACTTCTTATAAATATCTTCTGGGGTAAATAAAAATATATATTTATTTTTATAGACAGAGAATAAGATATGATAACATATCTGAGCTTATATTGGTATTAAAGCACAAGTGGCTAAAATTTCAAACCCTAAACTTCTAAGAAAAACAATAAATGAAGAAGTTAGCACTAGATAAGAATTGAAAACAATGTGTCCAATATCAAGAGAGTATGTCAATCAAAAACATTTGTGTCCTAAGCAACACACATAGAAACACATGTATGAAAATACCTATTCCTTTCTTTCTGCCCCTGTTTCAGTTTCTTTCTGGTTTATCTGTCAATTACTTACCATTTACACATTCTTCAACCACCTGTTACAAATTCTATATAAAAAGTAACTACTTATAGTGAAAACAGAGTTTATACTGTGGGGAAAACATACAAAACAAACAAACAAAATCATACTACATTTTAGATTTGTTAAAAACAATAGCAAGAAAATCAGGCGCTGGTAGCTCACGCCTGTAAACCTAGCTACTCAAGAGGCTGAGATCTGATTCAAAGCCAGCCCACCCAGGCAGGAAAGTCCGTGAAACTCTTAGGTTCAATAAATCACCAGAAAACCGGAAGTGGCGCTGTGGCTCAAGTGGTAGAGTGCTAGCCTTGAGCTGAAGAGCTGAGGGACAGCGCTTAGGCCTAGAGTTCAAGCCCAAGACCGACAAAAACAAAAAACAAGTTAGGTCCCTATGTTGGGATTCATTTCACTTAACATCATCTTGTATGTCATATATATATAGCTTTTGACCTTTTTTGCTTGTCCTAGACTTATACTAATTATTGCAAATAAGGGAAATCATGGGACCTATGTTTCTTTGGGCCTGGCTTACTTCACTTAATCTAATTTGGGGAGGGGAAGGGAAATAACAAAATGCTTAAACAAGGATACAGGTTGACCCATTGTAACAATGAGATGTACCAGACACTATGTTGAAAACGAACTTACAACTGTGGGGTGGGGGGAGGGGAATACAAAGGAGGTAACAATGCTCGATAGGAATTGTACTCATTACCTTACTCATGTAATTGCAATCCCTCTGTACACTAATTTTACAATAAAAAAACAAAAGGTAACCACTTCCTTAGCCTATCCTGTCCTTGACTTTCATAATACTAGTAAATAAATAAATAAAGTACGGTGAGATGATAACTAAAATATGGATTTGAATGTTGTAGTTTTGGAAATTGAAAACAAGGTAATCAGAATATGAATAAAGGAGATGAATGGATGTTAATTTTACAAATAGACACATAAATTCCACTCTGTGTGAAGCAAATTGGAAAAAATGTGGTCTTTTAATGGCTTAACCAGCTGTGAACTGAAGGACATGCAATACACACAGCATGTATTTTTTTTCTATCTTTCCAGCATATGCAAAGACTTAGTTCCCCATCATCATTCAGAGGAGATTTTTAGCTACGTTTTTGGCAGACTATAATAAACATACCTCCATAGTCATTACGTGTCTCATTTCATTTATATATAGATGACCATTTCGTTTTCAAAATGAAAAATTATATTAAACCCATTGCAAAATACAAACAGTAAATAATGAAATGGGCAGTCACTAAATTATAAGTACCAACTTTTCCATCTTATTTCCCATGTAATATAAATTGAGCAAGTCCAAATATTTTAAAATTTCTCATACATTTGAGAATATCTTCCTTTCACCCTTGTCAGAGAATCCTTTATTACTTAATGGTGCTACTACTTGCTAGGGTAGAAGGAAAGAAAGTCTAGACAATGAGAGTTCTCAGGGTCATTAAAAACCCCATGCTCTTGCCCTTTGTAATTTTTTACTCTACTTGGTCTTTCTAATAATTACTAGAAAACAAAAGCAGACAGCTTTGTTTAAGGTGGCAAAATGTGAGGCTCCACTTATAAAATGTATTAATGAAAATTTAGGCATGATATATCATAGCGTTTTCTGTAATTTCTCCTAGTTTTGTTTGCTTGTCAGTTTCTCAGAGAGGGGATATCAATGTAATTGGGCTCCAATGACCTCAATTAAAAATTCATTCTTTTAATTTAATTTGGGTGGTTGGACTTCAAACAGTAGCTTACTGACATCCTAACCCAAATACTTTGTAAACTGTGGTTAGGGAGCTTATTTGTTTTTCAATTTGCCTTCTCCTATTTTTCCTTAACTTTTTTTTGCTTTGATGACGAAATTGGGACAAGAAAAAAAATCACTTTTACATGAATGTGTTTAAAAACATGTACCCAAAGTTCCCATTTATTGGCAGCATAAAATTAAAACTCCATTTTCAGGTCATATTAAATAAGATTCTCTATGTTCCTTAACAAAAAGAAAACATAATTAACTCAAAGTGATAATCATTACCTTTTAGTTACAATAAAGTTTAACATTCATACTGTAAATATAGATTTAAAGAAATCAAATTAATCTATTTCCAAATTAAATATTCAACTCATGCACTTTATTAAATTTTGAATTCACTTTTTTTTATTCATTAATGCTCATTCAAGCGTGTGGCTGGTATGAAAAAGCACTAAGCCACTGATAGGATATAGCAACTTATGGAACGGTATTTATACTACAACTTACGAAATGTCTTCTTTCCAAACTCCATTTAGGTACCTTATACATCCTAGTGCAATAGATGGAGTAACTAAAATATATCCATAATCCAGCATGATGGTATTAAACAAACTATAGGGATCTTAGTCCAAGAAGACTTTTCCTAGGGAAAACATAGTATAATTTAATTATGTAATATTTGATTTTTTAATCTGTCTCTTTCACAAATTGTGGAAGTCCTGCAATGTGCATGATTTGTATCCTTGCAGGACAGTAAACATAAATTAGGGTGTTCTAAGTAACTTGATCAAAGTCTTATACTTGAAAACAAATTTCCTCTTCCAAGGATGATGATAATCTCACAAAGGAAAATAATAAGAGAAGAAAGAAAACAAACATTTGTGATGCCATATTGCTAGCAGATTCTCTGTTTAATTTCTTGCCTTGTGCTCTTTGCTAAAGCAAGCATAATGGAGATATTAAAGTGTAAGGATTTGAGGGAGGCCTCTGGCCAACAGCTACTAAAGAAATGAATCTGCCAACAACTACTGAACTTAGAAATGGATTTTTATCTTTGTATTATACCTGATTGCAGCCACTCAAAAGGTCTTTGGTCAAATATGTAGTTAAATCAAATCCAGATTCCTGAACCACAAAAGATGAAAAATAAATGTTTGTTGTTTTAGTCACTATGTTTTATAGTAACTTATTACATATAAATAGTTAATTAAAGCACCTTGGAAACATTACTTTTTTGCTATCAAAACAATAAATATGAGCTATTATTGTGTCTTTTTATAGCATAACATTTATTTACCCAACAAACAAATAGTTTAACAGAGTATTATTTTGAAATTACTAGACCAGTAGTTTTATGAATGAGAAGGTACTATTATTAAACATTATTTATCTTCAAATAACAAATAATTTTCACCATTTAACATATAAAGAAAATTCACATTCTTTTCTATGTACCTTTAAGATTTGGTTGAAATATGTAAGCTACTGGTATCTCAATAATTTCCCATTTCCTCTGAAATGCAGCGACTCTGTCATTGGTTATATTGGGTCAGGTTACCCAGATAGCAGCCTGCAATGGACAGTTTTACTTAAATGATTGACTGAGGAACCTGCTCAAAGAAGGGGAGGGGTGAGTGGAACCATACAGTGGATAGAAGGAAGGAGCTAAATAAAGAACTAACTGTACCCTGAATCTTGGACTCAGATTTCGAAATAAAGTTACCAGGTGGATGAGGAAATTCTCCAAAAGAGCACAAACTCTTGGCCCATAGCTCTAATTTGGATCTAATTTGTGTTTGTCCCTGACATTTTATGTATTGGAAATTTTGTCCCTGGTGCAGTGCTATTGGAGGTTACGTAAATGTTAGGGGCTACGAGAGCTAGTACAAGGTGATGGAAAAAGAACTATTGCTCTTATGGAGCTTGCATTCTTGCAAAGCAAATTCCTGAAACAAAAGTGAGCTTCATTCTAAATCTCTCTGGCTTCAGTCTCATCATGACATCTCTCCCTTGTGAACTTCTTCCCAGCATGGGATCATCTATCATATGGAGTTAGAATAAGAAAGCCCGAACCAGTATTGAACGCTTTAATCTGAGAGAAGTGTAGTAAATGAACTTATCTCTTTAGTGTATGTCTAGCCTTGGGTATTTTTTTTTAGAGCAACATAAAATGGATTATTTCACAAAGCAGAAAAATCAGAGCCCCTCCCCCAAAGTAAACAACAGAAACATAAACATCAGCTACCACTATTATTTTATCTTCTGATGCTTCTTTCGGTCTTCAGATATGTTAGACATGGCATATGCAACTTTTTAAGTTGTTATACTTCAGACAAGTTACCTGTAATTGTTCACTTCAGCATGGTAAAGGGTGGGAAAGTAGGAATGATTTCTTTTGAGACACATACAATCAATCATTCAAGCGTAAGTCACTGACAAGATTTTATGCAAAAAAATTACTGAGTATTTTAAAGAATGCTAACTCCTCTGTTAAAGAGGAACATGCTGGCAATAATTTGACATCACTGTTAACTGAAATCACAACAAAACCCATAGCCTCCAGGATCCTTCTCCACCACCACCACCACCACATAGTATCTCTGAACTGTTAACTATCATGTAGCTTAAATGGAGAAATAGGTTATGGAATACCATAAAAGTAAACAAATTAAAAACTGAAAAGGCTAAAAAATCCCTCATAAAAGCATTTACATTTTTTTCATTTAAGAACAGGACATTTTAGAATAAAGGAAAAGAAAGGAGATTGCATAGCAATCAAGAACAAAGAAATGGGAGCTAGTGTGTCTTAGGCTATTTTGTTAGCAACATTGATGTCAGAAATGTATAGCATTAATTATTAATTATGAAGCTAAAATTGCTATAGATCATACAATGCTTTCCACAGGGTATAGCATATAAATTAATATTCACCAGCATAAAATCTTATCTTCCCATTTACTGAATTCTTGTGTTTTTCTAATCATAAGTAACAGCAGCACATAGTCACTAGGTTTGCTTTGAACATAACAGTCAATTAAGTTCCTGGTACTTTCCCTAAAATTCTTGGTTGACTAGTAATTCGCTGATGTTTCTGGAATTTTTAATCTTTAGAAAAGCTTTTGATGAAATTGTTACTTGAGGTTTAAGTTCAAGTTTGTTCAACCATAGCTACAGTATCAACAATGATCAACAACAGCTCATGCCTTTGACTTCAGAATTTTAGGGTACATGCTTTGTTTCACCTCATACTTTTACAAATCATTATTCTGTTTTATTTGTATGGTATAATAATTCTGCTTTGAGTTTACAATGATAAATTATAAGTGATTTTCTGGCTTTTTGTATTTAGATTTTATCCTTGACCTCAGATTTTCTGTTACTCAATATTGTAATTTCTAATGATTTTAAGTTTTATTAGTTAACCAATATATTCAATACTCTTTTAGTCCGTTCTCCTTCCTTCTTTTCCTTTCTTTGCTCCCTTTCCACTCCTCCTCTCCCTTTCCCTTTGTTCCTTTCTTCTTCCCTCTCTCCTCTCTCTCCCTTCCCTCCCTCCCTCCTTCCTTCCTTCCTTTCTTCCTTCTTTCCTTCCTGCCTGCCTGCCTGCTTGCCTGCTTTCCTGCCTTCCTTCCTTCCTTCCTTCCTTCTTTCCTCTCTCTCTTTCTTTCTAAAAAATATTGTAAAAATGATGTACAGAGGGATTACAGTTACGTAAGTAAAATAAAGAGTACATTTCTTTTTGAACATTGTTATGCCCTCCCTCATTTTTTGCCAATTCCTCCCCCCCCACATGTTCTTTCTTTTCTTTCTTCCTTTTTTTCAAGGTGATAAGAATTAAGCCAGATTATCAAACGTGTTAAGCGAATATTCTACCATCATGCTACAAGCTGAGATTCTAAGAATTTTTCATAATCCAGCAAAAGTTTCTCCATAAAATGTACTATCAGTGAAAGTATGTAAAGTTTCATATATATATATATTTGAAAAAAGACCATACTTTTCTTTTTAATTATTTTGTTGTTGTTGAGGCCTGGGCACTGACTCTGAGCTCTTTTGCTCAAGGCTAGCACTCTACCAACTCAAGCTGCACCATAATTTCTGGTTTTCTAATGGTTAATTGGAAATAAGAGTCTCATAGACTTTCCTGCCTAGTCTGCTGTGATTCTCAGATCTGCTGAGTAGCTAGCATTACAGGCATGAGCCACTAGTACCTGGTCAACAATATATTTTAAATAAATTATATAATAAAAAGATAAGATCCAGATAAATCATAAGCACACTCATTCAAGACACATCATTTTTAATAATGAAGAGGTAGGTTTACTGAATAAGTATAGGTACATATGTGTGTGTGTTTTCAACTTTAAAGAACTTATATGTAAAGAATCATATTTAAAATAAGATCATTTTTAAAATTTAAAATTTTATATTTTTAAAGCTGTACATACTGCAGTTTTAGTCTAATATTCTGGATGAATCATCATTCCATTTAGATAGGCAGAATTCACTAATATCGTTACTAGTGTTTTAAAATATTTGAAATGAAGTGTTGGTTGTAAAACTCAGAGACAGAATTCAAACTTCAGTATATACAGGACTCTGGACCATGCTTTAGTACCAAAAGATGAAAAATCTAAAAATTTTAACAAAATACCTGAATGTATATGGATTAATAACATTATTTCAGATCAGTATATTTAATGAGTATGCTGTGACATTTACGTGTACTTTAAGTGACTTATTTAACATTAGGGTGTTTTTTAAGAGTTTTCTGAAAAAAATTTTGGTTACATTTAAGTAGTTGTCCAAAGAAGGTGCTCTTTAACATTTGAGTACTAACATTTGAGTACCTTGGAATGAAATTCATAAAGTCTAGACCATTAATCTGTACATATGAGTCTACAATTCCTCATGACAATGCTTCAAGCACCTCACCAAACCTCTAGATAAGTATCAGGATGTGTTCTAGAAGTGATTCAGTGGATAAAGATCTAGCAAATAACCAAATAAAGCCAGCCTGGACAGGGTGACTGTTTTCTGACTTGGGCCTCACCTTCAACAGTCAAAGATGTGATTATAAGATGAATCCCATCTCACTAAATCCAACTTAAATTTTTAGGACATTCCTAAATTTTCTTTCCATCACACTCATATAAATATCAACACTAATCCCTACTGATTTTACTTCGCATCTGTATTTATCATGCTCCCTTTTTCTACCACTAATTCCCCTTACCTTGAGTCACTTCTTCTGTAAGATCTCCTAGCTGAACCACTGGATTTGTGAGTTAATAACTTCAAGATCATTGGTATTTTTAATATATAAATATGACTATGATTTTCCACTCTGTAAAGCATTTAAATAATTCCCAATTACTCTTAGGTTAAACACAAATCCCCTTAGAATTGAAGGATCTATGGTTTATTTATTACTGGAACCTATTATTTACTTTCCCTCCACTATGTTTAATTGCTTAATAATACAGTGTCATAAATTGTCAACTTATCCTTTCACCTAGACTAGAGTTTCTGAAGACAGAATCTACAGTAATCATTATACATTGTAGCTAGCAGTAAATCCTGAGTCACATGCACACACATGTGTGCACACACACACACACACATACTGGCTGAACCAAAACTCCACGCATTAGTCTTATTGTTATTTGCAAAGTCCCATCTCTCTCTTTCTTACTGTCTTTTTGGTGAATAATTGGCATTAAGTTTGGTTGAACTGCATGAACATGAATGATGCAAGAATTATGCAGCGTTATGACCACAGCTATTGAGTAAATAGTTCATAGTTTACTTTGAAGTATCATTGTACACAATCCTTCCTTATCTGTCCTATTAGTTCACTATGAGAGAGAAAGTTTATGCTTTTTGTTCTGTAGACTGTGAGATCCATAGAGAGAAAAAAGAATGAATGCTATGTATTAATTTAAGTGCCTAGAGCTGGCCTTTCCCTTGATGACCTATTAATAGGTATTCTGTACCTGTATGAACTCCACTACAATAATAAAACTGAATGACACTGATTCCTTTGTAACCAAATTCCCTTTGTGTCAGCAGCATATGGGCTTGGTCCCTCGAGCGTGGAGGAAGTTCTAAGTCCACAAGAGTGAAAGGCCACGGGACAAAGGCCTCACAGCTGCTCCTCATCACATTTAGTGTTGCCCTTTCTCAATTTTATTTATTTCCCCCAAATTTCCTTAAGATTCGATCAGTGCATGGTTAACTCACAAAAGTTATACACCAGAAGTTGAATTTTATTTTTCCCCTTTCAGTGGCAGTTAATTCCCTATAGGCATAAAACTTGTTTTCCCTAGAAACTTTTTTTTTTTCAGTTTTTAGCTTTCAATGTATGTGAAAATTTTCATACTGCTAGCTCCTTTATGAATTAATTTCATAGTAAAATTTTATGAAACAGTGTTTTATTAATATATGTGCATTATTCCTGCATTGTGATTCATCTACTAACCTCACAGCTCTATTAAACACAATTTGTTTTTCTGATATTAAATACTTTAGATGACTCTATTGCTTTCTGTTACGATTCCATTAGCCTAAGATATTTGCATATATTACATTTTATATTTGTTCCATTATTTTGCTGCTTTACATAATTACCGAATGTATCTACCATGCAAAAATTCTAAGGATTTCTCATAGTTTGTGAACAGCTAGATGATATCATTATAATTTCTAAAGCAGCATTTTTCCTAAATACTTGCTTCTTTAATTTTTATTCTATATGTTATTTGTAATGTTGTTGAAAGAGAGTAAAAGTTTTCTAAAGATAATAAAATTTTACCTTCCATATGATTTGTGAGAGAATACCCAGAATAATTAGTGCATGTAGTGAGAGTGGATTATTCCTTGCCTGCACAACACATAATTTCTCATGTAATCTATTTTTTCATTATAATTACTAATATTTGTTGTCTATGCTATTGTTGCACAGTTTACTTCACTTACAGCTATTAACTTACTAGCAATCAATCCATTAGACAGATCTCAAAATCATTTCCAGAAAATGGGGGAAAAGTAATAAATAAAAAAATAAACTTAAATTATCACCTTTTTAGGAGGTTCCTTGGTGAATGATACTTTCTAAAATACTTAAAATACACAGCCCAAATGTAACTAGCATTATATATTACTAGTTAGAAAATATTTATTAAAAAATGAACCTTAGCCAGGTGGGGGTGGCTCATGCCTAGCAACTCTGGAGGATGAAATCTGAGGATCGCGATTCAAAACCAGCCCAGGCAGAGTATCTCCAAGTAACTACTCAAAAACCAGAAGTGGAGCTGAGCTCAAGTGGTAAACTGCTAGCCTTGACCAAAAGAGCTCAGGGAGAGCGCCTAGGCCCCGAATTCAAACCCCACAACTAAGAAAAACAACAACAGCAGCAACAACAAAAAACAACAGTGAGCCTTATCCTGATTATTTTAACTATGTCTTCGAGAGCTTGCTTGGAGGTTCTAGCAAGGGAGCGTAGCTACTCATATACCCTTGACCTAATACTGGACCTATTCTGTCTGGGATGGTCTTCCTCTACGACAGAGCGCACAGCTCTGGGAAGGATGCATATGGAGCGGTGAGGGAGGAAGGGGACACCAGCCTAGCCATCCAGATCAGCCGACTCAACCCTGGTGATCAATGGGGTGACAGATGTCACAGCCAGATCACCCTAACATCCAAACTGTATGTCTTTGTGAAAATACACGACGGCCTAGCAATAATTTCCGAGTTCCTAGTAACAAGTTTTTCAATCTATTATGTGTAGATTTTCAGGTTAAATTTTGTCACACGTATAAATGCTCATAGACAAAACCTTAGTCTTACATTTCACTTCCCCATTCACAGTTTTAACAAATAGAACAAAAAGAAAATTTCTCTCCAATTCAAACTGGTAAACAGAGACAGATGTATGTGGGAGATGACAGTTCTCTGCGTTTTAAATAGTTTTTATCTTTTCTTTATGGTGGCAAAATAATCATGTATTAATCCATAACAAATTCAAGGAGTTTTGTTTGGCTGATTTAAAAGCATTTTCTTCCAAACGCTTATAAAAAAAAATAGACTACAAATTGGTTAGCCTGGTTTGCCCATGGCAGCACATTTTTTTAAATGAAAATTTTCATTGTCAATAGATTTTATGCACAGCCTTTTGAGGTTGTTCAAATTGCCAACAGTCAATTTAACCATGCTAATCTTTATACCTGAGGGTCTAATTCTTAGAAAAAGCTTTTGGCATGTTTTCATAGACTACCCATAATAATTATATGGATGAACTGTGGATTTTAGTTGCCTGTATTATAATCACCTCACTTTATATTTTGGAAAATGGAAAGAAAAGTCACCTTCTCCCCAATTACACACCATGTTCCCACAGACAAATGGCCATAATCGTTTTGGAAGAAGGTCTTGAAGATCCATCTGAAGTGAATAAATATTTCTTTGTGAAGATAATATTAAAAATGGTCTGTGTATACATTTGAACTAGCCAGTGTAGCTATAAACATGTATCCATTTGACCATTTTATACAATTGTTTACAGTTTTGCAAGGCATATGTAGTTACCATAGCAACAACTTAGAATCAGCATGATATAAAACTTACTGTACTCTAGCAAAGAAATCCACTTCAACAAAGTGTGTGCAACACATTACAGATGGCATCCAAGTTTTTAACCTTCTGGAGAATGTTCTTCTACAAAGCATTGTTTTTATGTTGAAATACATTATCTAGGAAAGAAAACATAGTTCCAGTCTACCTACACTAGATAGAAACTTTAAGAATGTTTGCTGGGACTGTTGTGCAAGATGGAGATGGTTAAATTTGCTCCCTTGAGTTTTCCCTTACCAGATAAATTTTCATTTATCTATTGTTTCAATTCACAGTTTTCTCTTGTAAACACACCTTTTTCTTTACTCTCATAAAATATTAGTATCTATTTTGACATAGTTATAATTAAAAGGCTGAGAAATTCATGGGAAACCAAAATATTACCCTTACGTGAGAATACAGAATAGCTTTTTGTTTCTTTTGTGAAATAAAAAGATGTACTACTGTTTTCTTTACTAATTCTTCTTATTTCAATCTTTTTGTCATACTTTTCATTAATAGGTGTTTAATATTTGTAGGCATGTGTATTTAAGTATATAATTTATGTGATTTACAACTGATATGGAATCAGATTTGGAAATTACAGAATAAGTAAAATTGCTTTTATTGGATTTAGAAGATATTTAGATGTAGCTAATTTATTAGTTGATGCATAATAACATCATAAACTTTGCAACTGAAATGTACAAATAACAAAACCAGTGAGATATAAAACATAAGCTGTGACTTAGAGAATTTTCTAAGAAAGCAAAAATGAGAATAGAATGCCCATAAGTAACTAAAACCTAAATAAGTATGTATTGAGAATTGAACAAATTGGATAAGGAACAAGGCACTGATAATAGGAAGGTAAAGAAGAGACATTCCTCAGAATCTGTATTGAGAGTGCTGCATTATGTAGAGGTGTCAGGAGTATGGATACACGTGAAGTAAGCCAGGCCCAAAGAAACATAGGTCCCATGGTTTCCCTTATTTGCAATAACTATTATATGTCTGAGACAAACAGAAAAGGCCAGATAAGTTGATGCTAGGTGAAATATACCCCAAGATAAGTATTCTAATGTTTTTTCTTTCATGTGATTGTTTCCAACATATTTATAAGATGATTTCTTTGTTGGCTTTGTATGTCCCTCCCCTACGGTAGAACCCCTGCTTTCACTGTATTTGATGTTGATATAATTTGTGGAGGGGAAGGGAAAAACCAAATCGTTTAAATAGGGATACAGGTGGACCCTTACAACAATGAGATGTACAAGTCGTTATGTCGAAAATGAACTTTACAATTTTGGCCGGAGGGTGGGGGGTGGGGAAGAGGTAGGTTTGGGGGACATGGGTGGGGGAGAGGGGAAGGGATGGGGAGGGGAAACAAAGGAGAAGGCAACAATGCTTGATAAGAAATGTACTCATTATCTTGCCCATGTAATTGTAACCCCTCTGTACGGTATTTTCACAATAAAAAAAAAAAAAAGAAAAAAAAAGAGTGTGGAGACGAGTCTTACTGGTTGATAACTCTGACTAAATATTATGATCTAAGGATGAACTTTAAAAGATGTCAACATGGGTTATTGGCACATACCTGTAGTCTAAACTTGGCTAGAGGCTCTTTGACGTGGGGGAATCATGTATGCCTTGGACGATACAGTTGAAACCCCACCTCACAGAAAGAACACATACCACAAAGATTTGGCTACTGCTTAGCTACATGGAAAGATGAATATGGAAGGATTGTGGTTTGAGGACAGCCAAGGTAGAAAATTTCACAAGACTCCTTCTCAACCCATACATTTCTGGTGACAGTGGTATCTACCTGTTATCCCAAGCTATGTGGAAGGCTGAGATTGAGAGGATTGCAGTTCCAAGCCAGTCTGACAGAAAAGTTTGAGAGACTCCATCTCCATAGAGGAAAACCAGATATGGTGGCATGTGTTTTTAATTCCAGTAACAACAGGAAAGACCAATGTATACAGAATATAGCTCAAGGGTGTCCCAGGTGGGGAGTGGGGGGAAGAGGAAGGGATAGATGGAGGGAGGGAGAGAGAAGAAGAAAGAGAAAGGGAGAGGGACAGGGAGAAAGAGGGACAGGGAGAGGGAGAAGTGAGGAAGGGGAAAGGGGAAAAGAAAGGAAAAGAAAAGAAAAAAAAGAAAAGAAGAGAAAAAAAGAAGAAGAAACAAGTCTGGAGACATAGAGGCCTGACTTAAAATGCAGAGCACCAGCTTAAAAAAATTCTATGCCTTTCCTAAACAGTGAAAGATAAACCTACAGCCCATAGAGAGTTAGATTTTACATGTGAAGGAAGCATATAATTGATAGATGAATGGGATGATTTTATGATGTACATTTTAACGAAGTATTTGCTAGTGCATGTTACTAAAAAAATTACTCTTAATTTAGTATTGTGCAACACTAAAATAAACATAGAGAATGAATGTGTTTATCTTTAAGAATGTGTTTATCTTTTTATGTTTAGGGAGAGGTTTCAACTCTACATGAGTACAGTGCACCCTGATCAATGTCTCTCTATAAATGAATTATATAAACACATAATATTTTCAAAGAAAAGAAATAGAAAATAAAGTATTTGAAAAAAAGTGCCGTGAATTAATTGTGGAGACAAAAATAAAAAACAAAATTGTTTCAATGCTTTTTATAGGAAGTTGGAAAGGAACAAAGAGAAGAAGCAGGAAGATAATAAAATACACATTAGCCATATGTCATGTTGTAAATAAAATTTAGTCACTTTCTTTCCAACTCAGTAGAATCCAAGAGCAATGTTATTTTAATTCAGGCATTTGGATTTCACATTACCATGACATTCAACACTTTCCCATAGCATGCAATCCTATGACTTATTAGGACTCATTTCTACAATATTCTAGTAACATAGACTGAATATTCTTAAAGAGAAAGAGTTCTTTCACAAGATATAGTTTAGAAGTGTTTTCAATGGACTTTTAAATTTTAATCTGATAGTTCAATAATATGACCAGCTACATTGGCCAATGTTTTTTTATTCATGGTTTAATTTTTGAGAAATTACTTTTAGTAAAGACCAGGCCCTATTGGTGTGAGGGAGCAATGATTTCTCCCATGTCAGAGCCTCTTAACAAGGGACTATTCTGACCAAAAGTCACTTCATAAGAAGTTAGGACACACCCTAATTTCTAATGATTATACTTCAACACTTGTGAGAGCAAAATATCAATACAAAGGATTTGTTCCTGTCCTGAGAGGAGAATGCTGTCAAAAATCCAATGGCTAGCCTAGCATCAGTGGCTCACACCTGTAATCTTAGCTACTCAGGAGGCTGAGAGCTGAGAATCATTGTTTGATGCCAGTCCAGATAGAAAAATATGTGAGACTATTGCTTCCACTAAACTACAAAAACAAAACAAAAAACAAACAAGAAAAAAAATACAACCCCTCTCCCCGCCCCCTAAATTCAATGCACATCCTACAAAAGTAAAAAGAATGAGAAAATAGGTTCATAGGTGAGGCATGGGTGAAAATGTTAAAAGGTTGAAATTAACCAAGATACATTGTATTCATAAACTGCTTTTGTAAATGGTAACTCCTTTGCACAACTACTTAACATAATAAAAGAGTCCATATATGTGCAACATCAATATGAATCTTAATAATCTGCTATAAAATTAACCAGATTTATAGGTTAACTTATAACTTCAACTTGAACTTATTTGCTCAAAACTTTTTACTTTTAATTTTACATAAACAGTGATGTATTCATTCTTCTTTCCTGAAAATATATAATTTGTCACTGTTTTTTGTTTGTTAACAAAGTTAGTTTGTTAGGACCTAACCTTATTAAACCTATAAACAACTATAAACAACTATAAATTGATATTATGTGAGAAAAAATATTTGAACACTATATCATTGAAATGATAATTTATTGAATTTAGAACTTGTACTTCTCTAAATTTTTGCCTGTATGTATATGATTGTTCTTAATTTTACTGATAAAACCATGAAAAACAAGTTTAAATTCGAGGCACATTTAATTGCAAAGTATATAACAGTCTGACCTTTGTAGTCAAAAGGTCAGATCTTAGATTTATAAAAATTCAAATTCAAAATCTTTGCTTTCTTGGGCTTTTCTGTCAGATATAGATAATTATTAATATGACACACTTCAAAAGATTATGTGATTTAATCAGCTTATTGATTTTTTAATCTTTAATTTCACCTTCATCCTTATTCTTTCAGAGATTACCTTCACCTTGTATAAATTTCAACAGCACATAAAAGGGCAACGTGTTGCTTACTTTAAAGACAATTTTTTTAAAGGCATAGCTATGTTAAAGCTCCATTGATCCACAATTCAACCCACATGGTATCACTTTGAATCCAATTTAGACAAGTTTGACTAATCTCACCCTGGCTAAAAAAAACTATAAATATTAAGCTGTGACTAAAAGCTCTTTGTGATGCTTCTGTCTCCTCTTCAACTTCTGCCTCCCCTTCAGTTAATTTGCAACAGCTCCTACATCTGGATGGTGACTCAGTCTGAGATCCACCAAGCAATTTCCAACTCTTCAAACTACGTTCAAGGTTTTGGTCCTTAATCATTTGTGTTTAGATTTGTGTTTCTACCCAAAGCCTCACCAAGGTATTTAAAGGTTATTATCCATATGGCACTCCCTACTTGCATTTTTATTATGTCAATTTGACTCTCTTCAGATAATGGAATGTCAAGAGTAGAACTGAATATCACTTGCAGTGCTTAGAAGAGCAAAGATTGGGGAATGACTTTTGCCCCTTAGGTAGAAAATACTGAGTAATGTTATCTCAGATTTGCAGATGGCAAAAATAGTTAACTGGATATGAGAGGAACTAAGAATGGGGAACAAAATTTTGAGTCTTTCAGACCATGTTTCCTGGTGGATTGTATTCTATCGGGCAAGACCATCAGTAAAGATATTTTGTAAAATTAAGTAATTGAAGTTAAACTTCCCATCTTGCTTTTTTTTAAGTAGCCTGGTTGGTGATGCATTGGATAATTTGATGTTTTTTACTACCATGTTCTGCTACACAGTCATAGAGATGTCAACTAATCAGAATTATTACAGTAAAGCTTTTCTGACAAATTTTAATCTAGACTTTTGCCAAACTTAATATATAATAAATTTGCTGCATTCAGCCTGAAGATTTGTATTTGTGAAACTCCATCATGTTTGTGTCATTTGAATTTTTCATTCCTTTTTAAAGTGATAGCACAGTAAAACAGATGTTTTCTTTTTCCCTAAAAATCTTGATCCACTTCAACACAAAAATTCAAATGTCTCAATAACGTGAAACAGCATTGGTTAAGTTGATTCTGATTATTGCTAATTCTGTCAGACATACACTTCATCACATCATTTAAAGAACATTGTTAATTGTCTGTTCTTCAGAAGAATGCCCTACTAAATATACTATATTATGCTAGCTACAGTCCTGGTAATTTTATCAAGACATAAAAGAATGTTCAGTTTTTGCTTAGTGGGAAGAGCATACTTTAATTGTAAATCTTTTAATGTTCCTAGTTTTCTTTGTGACATGACTCTAGATTTTTGGAGAAAGCCTCTCTTGATCTATTTCTAGCACTGAAGGTCTCTGGATCAGTAGCCCTTGAGGAACACCCACACTTTTCAGATCATCAGAAGACAAGCATCTGTGTGGTGGATGCATCCTCTCCTGAAGAACAAAGAGGCCTCTGCAAAGGGCACATGATTGTAGCAGATCAGAAGGGCAGCATTTGACCCTGACCGGTGAGGGGGAAAAAAGAAAAGAAAGAAGAGAAAAAAAGTAGAAAAATTTGCTACATAGAACACATTGAAGAATACATTCAGAAGTATTTATTTATTTATTTGTGTGTGTGTGTGTGTGTGTGTGTGTGTGTGTGTGTGTGTATGAGCAATGTTTGACATACACTGAAAAGGCTATAAAATACCCACAGTTCAACTTTAAGTTATATATTCTTCTGACTGCCACAAGGTTTCACTTAAGTCCCAAAATTTACTGAAAGCCTTGAAGGAGAGAAAACTTGAAAACTACAGATGTTTGCAGTTTTCAATTTGCAGACTTGAATAATTGCAACTGGTTATTTAACACATATAAGATTTTAGTTGACGATTAGTTTTATATATGCCTTCAATCAGTATTTGTCTATAATTAGAAAGAAACTTGTACTGTTTTTTTCGCTCCTGATGACCTGTTTTAGGTTAACTTAAATAAGTATATATTTCTGGATTTCTATTGCCAATCTTTGTATGAGAAGATTTCCCCTATAATTTTCTCTGTACTTTCATTTCTCCAATCTCATTTGTCTCTTACTGTCAGCCTTAGTTAATATCATTGCTTTGGGGGAACTGTCCTAATTATCTGGTACACAGAACATATTGAATAGGTTAACATTTCAGGTGTACAGATATAATAGTCATTAGTATGTATGAAGTCTCAAGGAATTGCACTAAAATATGTTAAAACCAACCCTTAAGTATATTGATGTGTTAGTAACGTTCTTTCAGACATTTTGAAAGACTAGAAGCAGATATTTTATATTTTAACATCAGAGCCTCTTCAAAGTACAAAACAAATCTATTAGAAGACACATGAAATACAAGCAAAGGAGAAAATGCCTAATGCTGAATTTTTTTCTGGGAACATAATAAAACTATTCAATATTAATTAATTTACCAAAATGATTACTTCTTAATGTAAATTGATTTGGTAAATTCAGGCTATTAACAGATAGACAGCAATTTAGTCTTGCATATTCAAGTTGATGATTTATTTCAGTGATTTTCTTTATTGGAATTCACTGGAGACAATTGATTTGAATGAAGCAAGCCAGCAGATATTAAATGATCCTTCTTGTGATCAGAGAAAAGGATTTCCAAATGTGTAGTCAGGGATAAAATTAATTTCTTTAACATACCTTTTATTTTAATGATTTTTTCATTATCAAAAGAAAGAATTTTAATAAAGTAGATAATCTCTAATATATATTTTATTGTACTTTTATGCTATGACTTTTTGAACTAAAACTAGCTTTAGCAGAAGGTCCTAGACATCAGTGAAATAAAATGCAAGATGAGACAAAGGACAAAGGATGAAGCAGTGCAACAGTGATACTCATAAGACGATATGTTGGAAATGAACTTTATATGGGGAGGGGTTGAGAGAGGAGAGAATGTGGGAGAAAAAGGAGGGAGGAGGTCACCGTGTTCCACAAGAAATGTACTCACTACCTTATATATGTAACTGTAACTCCTCTGTACATCACCTTGACAATAAAATCAAATTTAAAAAAAAGAACAGCAAGGATGGGAATATGAGATTTTGAGAACAGAGAAATACAACCGGGGAGCATGTGTTTGACAAAAATCCATAGGATCTGGGGGTTTCACGTTTCACTCAATTCCATTATATTCAATTCAACAACTCTTTGTGAAACGTTATACTGTGAGACATACAAACGTGGCTGTCACAGTCAACGTTTTTGAAATGTTCCTCTTGAGGATGATGTTTGCAGGAGGTGGTAACAGGAAGTGACAGCTCATCATTGCTCTGTCCACTGGGACTAAAGGCCATACAGGGAATTTTATTGTTATTTCTGCAGCACTTACATGTTACACAAAGTCAGCTCTGCATTTCTGTAGAATGATAAGTATTTTGAGTTTGTGGATAATGTAGCTCCTTGGAGCTCAGACACAATGGCCACAGGATGTGGAAAGCAACAGGAATGTGCAAAACTGCCAGAGGGAAAGAGAGTGTAATCCTATGGAGTGAAGAGTGTCTGTTTTCTGGTCTAGATTCCTGTCTTACCTGCATTTGCCTTTCATATAGGTATTTAAGGCCTTTATAATTTATGTACTTGAAAATACAAATCATTTCAATGCATCTGACTTGAAAACTATTCAGAAAAATGAAAAGCTTAAACTAAAGGTTACTTTCAAGATAATCTTTCCACAATTGATGAAACTACATTTGGAAGAGAGTTGAGAGTATATTAGGATGGAAATGAAACTAAGAAACTTTGAACTGACTGGTGTAAATGGAAACACGTCATAAGAAATTGTGGAGTATTGTTGGAGTTCCTTAAATTTGACTCATTGGGAAATCTGGAGCTTGAACTCAGGGCCTGGGTGCTGTCCCTGAGCTATCACTCAAGGCTAGCACTCTACCACTTTGAGCCACAGCGCCACTTTTTTGAAGGTTATTTGGAGAGAAGAGGCTCACATACTTTCCTGCCCTGCCTGGCTTCAAACCGCGATCTTCAGATCTCAGCTTCCTAAGTAGCCAGGACAGCAGGCATGAGCAGCTGGTGCTAGCTTTTTGGGAAATCTTAAGCTTATACTGGTAAGATTCATGTATTTCAAAACAGGAACAAGTATGAAAACTCCTTATTAGCCGGGCGCCGGCGGCTCACGCCTGTAATCCTAGCTACTCAGGAGGCTGAGATCTGAAGATCACCGTTCAAAGACAGCCCAGGCAAGACACTCCGTGAGACTCATCTCCAATAAACCACTAGAAAACCGGAAGTGATGCTGTGGTTCAAGCAGTGGAGCACTTGCCTTGAGCTGAAGAGCACAAGCACAGCGCCCAGGCCCAAAGTTCAAGCCCCACGACCAACAACTCCCTCCCCCCCACCCCACCCCCACAAAAGAAACCTGTTCATGAGAGGTAAGTGTATGATAGCAATGATTTCATGTAATGAAAGAGCTCAGTAGTTTGGAACATGAAGAAAATAATTTTTTAAAAGAAAATAAATGACAAGTTCTTGCATTTTTCATATGTCAATGAGCTTTAAAAAATGCAAGTCCACTGGGGTCTCACCTATGTAATCCTAACCATTCAGGAGATTGAGATGCAGAGGACTGAGATGCAAAACCACAATATTTCATCTACAAAAAATCCCAGCAAAGCTAGATGCAGGTGGTTCAAGCCTGTAATCCTAGCTACACAGGATGCTGAGAGCTGAAGATCATGGTTCAAAGGTAGAGTTCAAGCTTCACACCTGACTCAAATAATAATAACCAACAAATAGTCAGGCTAGAAGTGTGGCTCAAATGGGAGAGTGCCAGTTGAGCGAGCAAGCAAGCCAAAAAAGTTTCAGCTTTTGAGTTTAAACCCTGTTACTGCTCCTACCCCACCCTCTAAAACCATGCAAGTGTAGTCACTCAAACAGCATTGAACAATTACAATGTTAGATAAATTACAAGTGGCACCAAGTCAGGAAAAGTACTTATTTTACAGACACATATGTGAATTTACTTATGTATAAATTAAAATAGTAAGGCACTGGCATCACACTTCTATAATTCCAGGTACTCCAGAGGCTGAAAAATGATGACAACAGTTTGAAGCCAGACAAATCCTGGAGACATGTAACTTCATCCAATTAACCAGCAAAAAGCTGGAACTAAAGGTGTGACATTTTTGGTAGAATATCAACTGTAAACAAAATAGCGATGTGAGCATACAAGGCCTTGAGTTCAAGCCCTAGCACAGGTGTGAAAAATAAAATAAAATAAAATTTGTTATTTTTTCGTTAACTGGAGGATTTATACTGACCAAGCTCTAGTGACAAAGCAAAATTAAATTTCCCGTGTACATGTAAGAACAGTTCTTCCATGGTGAAGGATAATTTTCTTTGCTTCCTAGTTTTGCCTCTTTGTAATTTCATTTCTGAGTGCCATTTCTATTTGGAAATGCAGTTGATGAACTCCACATTCTATGTCACTGAAACAGAACTGAATAATGCCTCTACTTTAGAACCCACAAAGGCACTGTGTATGCACACTTACTTATGACATGCTAAACTATTTGCTTCTGGTAACCTTTAAAAAATAAAATCTCATTTCAGTATTCATATATTGGCATGTGCTAGCTTGAAAAAGGTAACAAAAAAAAGTCCCAGATGATAGCTAGTCTTCTATTCTTTACTCTTTGGAATTCTTACTGATTTATTTCACTTGAAACTGGAGTTTGTGAAGGATTACATGTTTGTAAAAAGCTAAATAATTCTCCAATGTATGGCAGACTGTGTCTTATCATACATTTCTAGATTCATTAAGTACACAAATAAAATTGAGAGTGAGTTTTCTCATATATCTGATTATGTAGCATTTTTCTTATCTTCCCAATGAAAATATTGTGCTTCCTGTTTGCTTATTCATGTGCTGCATAAAATGCTTTAGTTATAACCTTTTTCTGAACCGTCTTTGATATTTTCACTTACTTGTTTAGAATGAGGCACACTATATTATAGAAGAGAACTAACATGCAATGATGTAGATTTGGAATACATTCATATTGTCATGTACAGGCTAGTCACTATGAATTGAGAATTTGTTCCAATCTAAAACAGCCCCTTTGTAATTCTAGAAGCCAATGCACAGTTTTGTTTTTTGTTTTCAGGCAGGAAAAGGAGTTTATTTACAGAAGTTCTACCCCTGCCTTGCTTGGTGGAGAGGAATGGCCCAAAAGGGGCTACCTACCGTGAGCCAGGACTTATCTAGGCCAGGGACAGGAAGAGGTGTGGCCCAGTGGGGGAAAGGTGTGGCCACACTGGATCTGGATGTGACCTAAGGGCCTAGGACTCTACCTTAGTCAGATGGGAGGCATGACTAGAAGCAGCCCAGGATGTGACCTAGCAGAAGGGGGAGGTGACTGCTTCCAGGTGTGCCCCTACCTAGGTAACACAGCTACTGGGTGGAACCTAGCCAAGAAGTAGGGAGGTGTTTGCACAGGGCCTGCATGGCCTGGGGCAGACCTTACATTCCAGTCTTTTGATAATTATGAAAAAGGGCAAAGATTCTCTCTGCTTACTTCCAGCTAGCAAGGGGAGTTGACATTAGGGGTAAAAGGCTGAGAAGTGGTCCCCTCCAGGAGAAGGCAGCAGCTGTCCCTTGGTGGTAGTCCTTGAATGAAGTCTGAAAGAAGTCTATTGAGGCATGGTGGGCTGGACAAAAATAAATACTAGAGAACAAACAAATGGCAAGAGGAAGGTTTGGGGCAGAAAATTAAAAATTGGATGACTTGGCTAGAATGGCTAGTTGTTATCTCCTACATTCTAGGCTGTCCTGGAGTTGGTAGAAATCTCCCTATATACTTCCGACATCTGGCTACTCAGTAGGGGAGAGCATCAGGTAACAGAGGCAAGAACATAAATTCCTGTCCAGTTAAAAGGTAGACAGGTATGGACATTAGATGGGCAGGCTTCTTACTTCTAGTGACCTCCTGGCTCTGGTTAATTTTGAAAGGGCAGGCACAAAGTGGCTGATGTGACATCATCTCCTCTTACTCCTCTCCATGCTCCCTTGTTCCCGAGACTGGCTGAGTCCCAGGGGTCTAGGTGTTCATTTCTGGGATGGCTTATCCCAGTTGGTATTCATGGAGGCTTGAACTCAAGGCCTGGGCACTGCCCCGAGCACTGCCCCTGAGCACCTCTGCCTGAGGCTAGTACTCTACCATTTTGAGTTAAACAGCACTTCCAGTGTTTGGTTGTTTAATTAAAGAGTCTTTTAAGCCATGCTTCTACCCTGGCCCTTTGCTGATTAGTTGGGAGATGGAATCTCAGGGATTTTTCTGCCCAGGCTGGCTTTGAACTGCAATCTTTGCCACAAAAAAACCCTTTATTAATTCCAATTAAAGCAACACAGGGATCAAATAGGAATATGTAAAACATACCTCCTCCTTATCAAGAATTGACCAACAAATATTGTGCAATGACAAAACTCGGTAGATGTGATGAGAGTTTTAGCACAGATAATAGTATTGATTTCTGTTACCCTAATGATGTCTAAGTTAACCAAAGTTCATCAAATGCTCTCCAGGCCTACACTTGTTTCACTAGTATAACAACATAGCCAGCCTTTTCCAGGTCAGGCTGGGTAACATTTACAAATCTAATATTACAGAAAAAATGTCACACAAGAGTCTTAACTTTTGCAAATCCAAAGCAATATTTCACCCGGAATCAGGTGATGAAGTTAAGCGGGATTCCAGTTTACTTTTACCATAGTGGAGGTAGTCAGGATGATCTAGGCAGGAGTGAGGCTGTCTTCCAGGTTGGAAGAGATGGACTGGATGTGGATTACATGTAGACTGGTTGGCAATGAACTGGGAATCTAAACTGAACAAATTTCAGGAATCTCAGACCGTTTAAGTTAAATAACTTGATTACAATACCAGCTAACAAGTTTACACAGACACATACATACACACATAGGCCTGCACACACACACACACACACACACACACACACTGTGCACATTAAGTTTTACAGTGCACAAATACGAATAACGGCTGTAGACTCTTATAATTCCAGCAGTAAGAAGACATTATTTTGCCCAATATTTTAGAAGCATGTGGTCAGTGTTAGAATAGGCAAGACAAAACAAAGAAGGCAAAACTCAAAACCCAAAATTTTAAACAATATATTTAGAAATCTTTGCAAACAAACTTTGGGCCTCAGTTTCCTGGGCCAGAGTAGAGAAGTGGTGTGGACGTGGATGTGAAGGCCAGCAATGGTATTGATGAAAAGTCTTGCGTGGTGTCTTTAGGCCATTCGGTTCACAGAAAAGGAGTGGTCAAGAATTTCTAACATTTCCAACTCTAAAACCCCATCTGAGTCATGGCATCATATGTAAGCTATATTAAATAGGTAGATTTCACTGAGTAGCTGATGAAGAGAACACCACACGGTATTCAGGCAGGAAAAGAAGTTTATTTACTGAACTGCTGCCCCAGCCCTGCATGGTGGAGAGGCATAGTTGAAAAAGTGCATAGATAGTTTTGAATTTGAGATAGCTGTGCAGATCGCAGAAGCCCCATTCCTTTGCCTAGTTTTCATTTGTGCACCAAATTTTAGTGAGTTTCTATTATACACTAAACAGTGTTGTAGGTTCTAGAAATCCGAATGTAAATAAGAGTCTCTGCATTTCCTTTCTTATATACTGTACCTGTATTTTAGTAATTAAGGAAAAATATTAAACAACTAGGAAATATAAGTTGAGAATTTCAAGTGAGAAAAGTGAACAGAAATGCTAACAAATATATTCTGGCATTATTTTAAAAAATGATATCTTCAGATTATATTTAATTTCCATTAAATATGTATAACCAGGTGGATATTAGTCTGTGACTCAGTTTCTCTTTAGGGTTTAAAACATTCTTCACTAGCCATAAAACAGGCAAGGGCCTCATATCTAAAATATACTTAGAACTCAAAAATTTAAATCTCCCCAAAACAAATCCTCACAGGAACAACCACCCCATTAATAAGCGGGCTAAAGACTTAAAGAGAGATTTCGCTGAAGAGGAAATAGAAGGGTCAATAGACACATGAAGAAATGCTCAACGTCTTTGGCCATAAAAGAAATGCAAATCAAACCAACATTGAGATACCACCTCACCTCAGTTAGAATGGCTATAACCAAGAAATCTAATAACAACAGATTATGGAGGGGATGGGACCAAAAGGACACCCTATACTGCATTGTTGGTGGGAGTGTAAACTTGTTCAACCACTTGGAAAGTAGCATTGAGGTTCCTCAAAAAATTCCACATAGAGCTCCCCTATGATCCAGCAATCCCACTTCTGGGCATTTACCTAAATGACCACAAACAAAGCCATACTAAAGCTACCAGCACAATTATGTTTTTTGGAGCATCAGTCACCATTTCGTCACACTACTGCCTGGCCTGGCTGCTGAGACCTCACAGCTAACTCTATCCTTCAAGGGATGGCTTTCAGACAAACAGAACTACCTTTACTAAAGTAATGGGCTTTCAAAGACCGAAGAAGAATGAGCACAAGATTGCATCTCTTCCTCCGTTTGGTAGAACTCTGAAGGTATGTGCCTTTATTGGCATTTTCTGAATTAGTGAGAAGTTTCTGGAAATTGAAATACAGTTCACCTCCTCCTCTATCCGATCCTCCTTCTTTTATTCCCTTTGACAGACATATTGGTTCACAGAGAACATTGAGTACTTTCTTCTGAAAATCACAGAGTCACAATCTGCTATCCAGAAATTGCATACTAAGAAAACATATCTTGGAGATAGTCTTTTTTTTTGTTTGTTTGGTCATGGGGCTTGAGCTCTGGACTTGGACACTGTCCCTGCACTCTTCAGCTCAAAGCGAGCTCTCTACCACTTGAGCCACAGCACCACTTCCTGCTTTCTAGTGGTTTATTGGAGATAAGAGTCTCACGGAATTTCCTGCCAGGGCTGGCTTTGAACCGTGATCCTCAGATCTCAGCCTCCTGAGTAGCTAGGATTACAGGTGTGAGCCACCGGTGCCCAGCTTGGAGACAGTCTTTGAGAGGAGCCATATATGTAAAATTTGGAATTAATGAGGAGGCTAAGATCTGAGGATCATAGTTCAAAGCCAGCTCAGGCAGGAAAGTCTATGACAATCTTATCTCCACTAAATTACCCCATAAGTCAAAAGTAGAGCTGTGGTTTGAGTGGTAAAACACTATCCTTGAGCAAAAGAAGCTCAGAGACAGCACCAAGGCCCTAAGTTCAAGCTCCAGGACTTACATACACACATGAACACACACACACACACACACACACACACACACACACACACACACACAGAATTGGAATTAAGTGCAGTGATATTTTGTTTTATTTTGTTTTTTAATATTACACACATGTTCCTTTTACAATATTTCCTTTTTAATGTATTTGTGTGTGGTTTTGGCAGTGATTAGGTTTGAACTTGAAAGGTACCTCACTTGTTAGGCAAGCATTCTACCACATGAGCTACTCTGGAAGCACCTGTTATTTTGAGACAGTACTCATTTTATGATCAGGTTGGCCTCTACAGAGATCCTATTTGTGATTCCCCATGTAACTGGAATGACGGATATGCATCACTGTGCCCAACCATTGTCAGAGCTGGGATGACAAGCACATGCCAGGGAACCCTTAATGGAGAAGGAGTCACACATTTCTTCCCTCACCTAGAGTGGTCTAGATCGATAATCTTCCAATCTCTGTTTGTTCTCATGTGCTAGAAATAAAGGTAAATTCAGGAGCTGACCAATGTGAAATCACAGAGTCACAATCTGCTATCCAGAGATTGCATACTAAGAAAACATATCTTGGAGATAGTATTTTTTTTTTGGTCATGGGGCTTGTATTCTGGTCCTGGGCACTATCCCTCAGCTCGTCAGCTCAAGGTGAGTGCTCTACCACTTGAGCCACAGTACCAACCACTTCCAGTTTTCTGGGAGATAAAGAGTCTCCCTGAGCTTCCTTCCTAGGCTGACTTTGAACCAGGATCCTCAGATCTCAGCTTCCTGAGTAGCTAGGATTATGGGCGTGAGCCACTGACACCCAGCACAGATACGTATCTTATAGCTTCTAAATTTGGAATCTCATTGTTGGGATATTTGAGAAGATATAGAACACATATTTTAAGTGATAAACCTCCTATAGACGTGTTGCTCTGCCTTTGACTCCTCTACTTTATTCAGATATGGAAAAGGGCCTGTCTTGGTAAATACTTCAGAGTCTTCGTAGAGCTTATATGAGTACAGTGCAATATTTATAAACACAGCTGACTATTGATGTGCTGAAGCAAGAACTTTGCAAGATTCTTTCCTGTCTAAAGAAAAAAAGAAGGAATTGTTCCAATTTTGCTTGAGTTTTTTTCAAAATGAATCCAGGAAAGGGTTTTTCTGTTTACATAAGTAGATTGTTTATGGTAGTTACTTTTTGTAACTATAAATTGATTTATACAAATGGCTAGGTGTTTTGTCTTTCCATTTTCTCAAAAGCCTTTAAACCTTTGGTCTCCTGTTAATATTCACTAATTTTTTTTGTTTAGTCTTTCTGAAGCCAATAGGGGAACTTAGCTCTTTAAAATGTGACCAAGCTGGTCTACAGAAGAGAATGCTCACTAATATATGTCAGATTTCTCCATAACAGTAGCAATCTCTTCTGTACCAAATGCGAGGAGCTAATCTTGTTCACACCAACTTCTGATTGCCCCAAATGCAGAAGATTCTGCAGATTAGAAATAAACAAAACACAATCTCAAGTGTATCTTTATCTCCTTACTTAAATCACAATGATGAGCTGTTTTTGAAACAAATTCTTAAACAAGAGCAAAGAGTGTTTGTTCTAATATATTTTCCATTACAGGGGAGATCACACATCATCTGGTACATAGACTATTCAGTGCTGTGAGTGCTTCTACCATGTCCATTTGACAATAGAAGTATTAGAGAAATGTTTTTCAGAGTGTTTAAATTTTAAAATAATTGCTCTTTCTACTCCATACTATATTAGCATGTCAAATAATAAGAAAAGTATAGCCGTCATATGCTTTTTAAGGAAGTATGGGCATTAAGTACTAAAAATAATACTTGGAAAATTATTCTAAGTAATTTTTTGAAATTGTATTTTATTGTAAAGATGCTGTGCAAAGGGGTTAACAGTTGGATGAGTAAGATGATGAGTACATTTCTTGTTGAGCATTGTTAGTCCCTCCTTTGTTGTTCTCGCACTTTGACAGAAACTTCTTTGAAACAATTGCATTTTAAGTAAGTCCAAAAGTGGAGGGCATTCAGGCCTTGAGTGTTATAGGAAGAAAGTGTTAAGTGAGAGGCAACACAGGGATTTAGGGAGAGATGGTTTTAAAAACTGTGGGAGAAGGGGGGCGGGGAAGGTGGCTCAGTGGTAGAGTGCTTGCCTTGCATGCATGATGCCCTGAGGTTGATTCCTCAGCACCATATAAGCAGAAAAAACCAGAAGTGGCTCTGTGACTCAAGTGGTAGATCTCTAGCCTTGAGCTGAAGAGTGAAGGGACGGTCCCCAGGCCCAGAGTTCAGGCCCCACAACCGACCAAAAAAAAAATTGTGGAAGAATATTGAACAGAAAGAAGGGACATACATTACTTAGAATGAGGAGCACTTATGACAAAGCCTTGCAGGATACTTTGAACTGTATTCTTGAAACACAAAGCCATAAAGGTTGTTTAACCAAACAAGTAAATTAACTCCATTCATGTTTAAAAGGAAAGATGCCTCTCTGAGGTTAAGACTGAAGATTCCATGGATAAGGTCTGAGGAAAAGGAGTTTAGGAGACCTTCCATTGCCAATATGACAATGACCTGGACATAATTCTGAGGAGCTCTAATCCTTATGTGCTAGGCTATGTACTCAAAGTAACTCAAGTCTGAGGAAATTTTGTTAAATCTGAAAGGCAGCTGGTAAGGTAAGTGACAGCCAGAAGACAGCAAGTGTAACACTGAAAATAAGGTGGGGGTAGGAGGAGAGTTTAAGAACACAGTGGCCAACAGATTTTTAAATTACTCTTATAGTAAAATGCTTAATTTTATGACTGAAATTAATCTGTATCTAGTGGCAGAATGTACATCTTTCAATCATAACATATATGTATAACAATATAATTAGAGGATATCAGAACATAATCACACAAAAAGTGAAATCATACATACACACACATATATGGATATAGCATGAATCTTAATCATTTGAGCCATATTTTAAGACCTAAAGCAATTAAGTAATTTTCCCTGCTTCAGTGTATGACCATGTACAAGTTAGAATTGTTTAAACTGAATCTTTTGCCAAAAACGCTCTAAGATACGGAGAGTTGATCACAACCGAGTCAGCTGTGCAAAGCAATGGAATAGAATCCTAAGTTTATACTTACCTCTTAGAAAGGAGATACTGCCCTAATCTGTAGGCTCTCTGAGGCCTTCTCTCTTGCACAAGATCCAGTCTCTATGGAGACAAGCCTCCATTTCATTCAGTCAATTAAAGGTGAAAGGTATCCCATTTACAGTCACCTAAGCTATGGAGTCCACCTATTTTTATCTTCATTCTTTCAGCCAAATGATATCTTTTTATCTAAGAGGGGGAAAAGTCTGAGTAATCTGGTCATTTAATTTGAGCTTCCTCTGTCCCAGTTATTGTCTTTCCTTTGTTTCAAATGGCAGCATTCTCTGTAAATCAGATAAAGCACTGTATCATTATGCTATCATCTCTGAAAGCTCCATAATTGCAGCTTTTCTACCCAAGTCACTGAAATAAAACCTCCGTTTCTACACTAAATATTAATTCATTTCCAGTTGTACTTATTATATTGTTTACTTAGGTGGTAGGATTTCCACCCTTTCTCAGAGGTTACCCTCAGATTATAGAGAACTATTTTCTAAATAACACATATTTTTACAAAAGAGAATGAAACTCTATAGAGTAGATGTTATCTTTATTCATCACTGCTTCCCTATATTTCACTCTAATGACCAAAAAAGAGTGCTTAATGGGCTTTGTTTGAATTTAGTCACACAAGCAGAAGAACCAAGTTGAATATAATTACACATAATTAATTTAATGTCCTGATTAGAGTAGTAAACATCTCTGTAAAACGAATGGGGATAATTGGGAACAATAAACAGCATGAAAATATTTACAGGAGTAGTGTACCACTGAACTATATCTATATACAGTAGATGTACAACTATGTAGAAACACATTTTTCTCTATACTCTTGTTGTTCCAGAAGTGCAAAATCTGTGGCAGTTATGTACAAATAGAAACTGTAGTAGCTGCAAGTGTCAAAGCACAAAGCAAATTAGATATCAATAGGATAAAGAAACTTAATTTATCCTGGATTTAATTTTATTCAGAATTTATTCAGAGAGTTTGATCAGGGAGCTATTAGAGTGTTTGGTCTTATGTTTGCTTCTGTCAATTCTAATTTCTCTGCATCTGGTTTCATTCCAAAACTAGTGATATAAAGATTTTGTACAAATTCTAAATCAAATATTCAGTCCGTCTTAATCTATATTTTATTTAATTTATTTTTTTATTGTGAAAATACCGTACAGAGGGGTTACAATTACATGGGCAAGGTAATGAGTACATTTCTTATCAAGCATTGTTGCCTCCTCCTTTGTTTCCCCTTCCCATCCCTTCCCATCCCCCCACCCAAGCCAAAGTTGTAAAGTTCGTTTTCGAGACATAAGGACAAATACTTCTCATTGTTGCAATGGGTCCACCTGTATCCCTATTTAAACAATTTGTTTTTTCCTTCCCCTCCACAAATTATACCAACATCAATTACAGTGAAAACGGGTTATACCGTGGGGGAGGGACATACAAAGCAACAAAGAAATCATCTTATAAATATGTTAGAAACAATCACATGAAAGAAAACACATTTGAATACATATCTTGGGGTTCATTTTACCTAACATCAACTTATCTGACCGTTTCTGCTTGTCTTAGACATATACTAGTTATTGCAAATAAGGGAAACCATGGGACCTATGTTTCTTTGGGCCTTGCTTACTTCACTTAATATATTTTTTTCCAAGTCTTTCAGGTATAATTAGGAGATTCAGGATTTAGAATACAGTAGAAACGTATTTTTTCTTAAGGACAGTGCATTACTTGTGCTCACAGAAGAGAACAGCCAAAAATTACAGCAGTTTACACTACCTTCCAGCTACTTGTGGTTTACATTTTGCAGATTTTCTTGGCATTTAGTTGACATGATTACATACTTTTTTATTTTGTTTTGTTTTATTTGGTTTGGTTTTTGCTGATCCTGGGGCTTCAAACTTATCAAGGCTTGGGCTTTGTCCCTGGGCCTTTGTGAATAAAAGAGTGCTCCATTTGGGCCACAGCTCCCTTGATGCTTTTTGCTGGTTAATTCAAGATAAAAGTGTCATGATCTTTTCTGCCCAGCCTGTCTCTGAACCATGATCCTTAGACTCAGCCTCCAGAGTAGCTAGGGTTATAGGCAGTAGCCAGAGGTGCCAGGCATTGATTACAGATTTTATTTATAGGTAAGTGTTCTCAATATAAATTTCATAATATAAATACTTAATCTCTAAATACAAATGTCTCTATTTCTATTTTTCCAAACAACTCATTACTAATACGCTTATTTCGTTTTCTTCCTCTAGTTCACTGTTCCTTTACCAACTTCCTCTAATTTCATGCATCTTTTACTGAATTCCAGTCAGTCCTTTCAAAAATTGTCCCAAATATATTCCTTTGGTACTCTGTCTTCTATTTTTCTAAAATCATTACCCTGCTAATTTCAGATCAAGATTATGTTTTCAGACCTGTATGTTACTCCTAGACTCTAATCACTGCCCAGTTGAGGAAAGCTATAAAATAGTACTGTCAATTTCTTTATAAATTTATGGGAGCCAACTCCACTTAGCCTGCTCATCTTCTTAGCAATCCTTAAGAAGAAGTTTTAGAGTGGTCTTCAATTTCCTTGACCTTTAAAAATCATATTAAGTGAGGTAAATCAGACCCAAAGAAACATCAGTCCCATGGTCTCCCTTATTTGTGATAACTAGTATATATCTAGGATAATCTTAGCAGATGAGCAGTATAGCTCAATAGCTATGTTCCTATGACCATATAAGATGATGCTAAGCGAACTGACCTCCAAGACATGGACACAAGAGGTTTTCCTATGTTGTTGCTGTTCTCAATGTACTATGTGATTTCTTTTTTCTTTTGTGTTTTTCTCCCCCTATGGTTTAATCCTCTGTTGTCACTGTATTTGATTTTGGTACTCTGGGTATTGAATATACATTTATCTGAACTGAGGAAGGGAAAGGGAACAACAAAATAGTGAGACAAAGACAAAGTGGGGAACCTATGCAACAGAGATATTCACAAGACAGTATGTTGGAACTGGGTGGGGGATTGGGAAGGGAAACAAAGGGAGAAAAATGAGGGAAGGGGTAACAAGTTAGACAAGAAATGTAATCATTACCTTACTTATGTAACTGTAACCCCTCTGTACATTATCTTCAATAAAATTAAAATTAAAAATGTCATATATCACGATTATTTGCCCTAGACACTTCATATCATGTATTCATCCAATCTCCCTTTCATATTCCTGACCTCTTACTAAATATCTTTAGTGAAAGAACACTTATTTCAGATTTTTAAATATTTTTTCAAGTATATTTCTCTTTTTGTCCTCTAAATATCAGACTTTCCCATATATTTTAACATTAACTATCATTTTAAGTCTTCAAATCTACCATTACTCACCTTCTCTCTACTATTAGACAATCTTAAAGTAGAATAATTCATGATCACTATCTCACTATTTTATCAAATCCTTAGTAATGTACATGTGGTTTTGTATTTTTCCCTAGAAATTATTATTTCTGTGTATTTCTATAATGATGGAGGACACAAATGTTCTTTCAAAATTTAGAAATCAATGATTTCCTGATTTTTTCCATTATATTTGAAATCACCTAACATGGGGATTCTTACTAATTTCATATCCTTAGCATATTCTGCATCTATCTTCTTTTTTAAAAAAAATATTGTTAAGATGTTGTACAGAAGGGTTACAGTTGCATGAGTAAGGCAATGAGTCCATTACTTGTCAATCATTGTTACCCCTTCCCTTCCTTGTTGTTGTCCCACTATCCCTTCCCTCCCCACTTCCCACACTCCCATTTCTGCTCTCCTCCCATCCCCCATCCCCCTCCCCCCTCCCTGCAACCCGACTTGCCTCTGGAGGTTGTGAAGTTCATTTCCAATATACTATCCTGTGGGTACCTTTGTTGCAATGGGTCATCTTGTATCCTTGTTTCAGCGTTTTTGTTATTCCCCTTCCCCTCCCCAGATTAGACATATACAAGATGCAGGGATCAAAATAAAGAAGTAACATAACTTTTTCTTTCTTTCTTTTTTTCTTTGAGTAGAGTTTTACCTCAAAGGAAGTCATCGAGTGATTTCTTATAGTAAGGACTTCTGAGAACTGGAGTGATCTATATCAGGGAAAGGCAAGCCTGTCTGGGCTATTTCATGGGTGAATTTCATGTAAGAGTTTAACATAGGAAAATGTCAGAAGGGATATCAATAACAGGAACCCTAGTAGTATAGAAAATAGTTAATGAAAGTTAAAAAAGAATTAACTGATTAAAAATATGATCATATCATGTCCATGCTTAACATTTCTCACTTAGCACTTCCTACAGAAACAATTCGAAACAGCTTTCTTTGTCTACCTCTTACCTACTTCACTACAATTTTTTCAGAGTTTTAAAAACAGTTTTCTTTTATACTAACACATGGTTTGTACAGCCAATGATTATATCAGGTTTTCAATTTAATACTCATAGAATTTACACAGGGAAAAAACACCTTATGTTTATTCACAGAAAATGAATATCTGTATGTTTGCACATTCTGTTATTTTTTTATGACTTCCTTTTTATTGTAAAGATACTGTACAGAGGGGTTACAGTTACATGAGTAAGGTGCTGAGTACATTTCCTTTCAAGCATTGTTACCCCTCCTTTGTTTTTCCTCTACCATCCCTTCCCTCCCACCTCCTCGATGCCTTCCCTCCCTCCCCCAAGTTGTAAAGTTCATTTTCAACATAATGTCTTGTACATCTCATTGTAACAATGGGTCAACCTGTATCCTTGTTTCAGCATTATGTTATTTCCCTTACCCTCCCCTTAAGAGTTTTGTTTCTCTTCTCATGAACTTCATTCTGTGAGTTATTTCCTGATCTCTCCAATTTGGTAGCAAATACCAAGTATCTATGATATTTCTCCTTCATGTTTTGCTTATTTCTATTTTAGCTATATTGATTTATAGAGTTCTATTTAGCAATGCATCAGTATTTTAGAGGACAGAAATAGTGTGGTCCAGAACCCTGGAAATATTTGCATACTCCTGCACAAATCTAGACAAATTTGTCAATAGAAGGAAATGTTTTGGGGATCACATTGTATTCTACAGAGAAAATTCTTGCTGATTTCTTTAGGCTTGGTGTAGCTTTGGGAAACTAGGTTTGTGTGCATAAAAAAAGAAAAGATTGCTGTGAAAATACAGATTATCTTCTTTAATTTGAAATACTTTCTTATAACAATGGTAGAATATATTTCTCAATACAAAGAATTTAGATCCCAGACACTCATTTTTGCAATTAAGGCATGGACATGCGACCTAATACTAGCCAATGTAATAATAGTAATGAAAAACATGTTTGAGTTATTTACCTACCCTAATAAAGGCCCACATATAAAAGAATGTAGAGTACAGAAGTTTAAGACAGGTGTCAAATGATAATGGGAAATTGTAGTTTAAACTGTTACTTATTCTGAAGAACCCAAAACAAGGTGATGGATTGGAGAAAGTTGCAATATTTATATTGTTAAGAAAAGACTTTCTAAATGCATGATATTTAAGGACTACAAAAGAACACATCATAAAAACCTTTGGGAGAAAGGAATTAAAGGAAAGGCATGTACACCACGACCCTACATCAAGACTGTCAGCTATAATTTTAGCTACTGAGTAGATTCAGGCAGGACATTAACAAATTTAATGCAAGCTTGGATAAGGGGAATGATACAAATCAATATATAATATTAAGATTCATCTCACATTCATAAAATTGGCCATCATCAAGAATATGAGCAACCAATGGTCTCAAGGGTACAGGGAGTGGGGGGGAGGCAAGGAACTCTGTTACATTGTTGGTGTGAATATAAGTTATTGCTATTACTCTATAGAAGTCAATATGGATATTCTTTAAAAAATAAAATGGAATTAACCTGTGATGCTTTGATATTGATTCTGGGCAGGTCGAGATACAATAAAAAGCACTTGCATAACCATGTCCATCACAGTACTAGACACAATATACAAATTATGGAAACAACCTGGATGTTCTACAACTGACAAATGGATCAAGAAACTGTGACATCACTGTGTGGGTTTTTTGGGGGGGGGTACTCTATGTCTTGTATATATATTTAACTGATTTGAGGAAGGGAAAGGGAACAACCAAATGGTGAGACAAAGATGAAGGGTGAATCAATGCAACAGAGATACTCACAAGACACTGTGTTGGAAATAAACTTTACAACTTGTGGGGGATAAGTAGGGGGTGGGAGGAAAATGAGGGAGGGGGGTAACAATGTTTAACAAGAAATGTACTTATTACTTATCTGACTATAACCTCTCTGTACATCACCTTGACAATAAAATTAAATTATAAAAAAGTAGAAAAAGAAAATGTAATGTGAGTGTGTGTGAGAGAGAGAGAAAGCAAAAGAGAGAGGCAGAAAGACAGAGACAGGAACAGAAACAAACAGCCAGACATTGAAACGGACTGGATATATATATTTACAGTATTTTCACAATAAAAATAAATTAATTAATTAAAAATTAAAAAAAATTCATCAGAAAGAATTATACATATGCAAGTATAATTCATTCATCAGGACAAATAATAATATATCATTGTAAGGAGGATAGGCTAGTTAAAATCACAATGGGTAAAGTAATTCAAGCGGAGAGAAAAAAGTCTCAGAGGTTGTTTTTCTCTTATGTGAAAGTAAGACTTAAAATATCAACATATATGGGCCATATATGTACAGTGACTCATGCATATATATGCATATATATACATATGATCAATGTATGCTATCCAAAAGGGTAGGATTCCTCTTAGTTTAACTTATTTGATTTGTGTTACATAACAAGTTACATTTGTACATTAAAACTGATTTCAAGTAAGAAGATTGAGTTGCAGGATTGTAAGTGTAAATTTGGAAATTAGTACCTCAAGAACAAAAGTAGTTTCATACTAGTACAGGGTGACCCATTGCAACAATGAGATGTATAAGACAATATGTCAAAAATGAACTTTACAATTTAGGCAGGGGAAGGGGGTGTAGTTGTGGAGATGGGAGGGAATGGTTGGTAGGGGAAAAACAAAGGAGGAGACAACAATGCTTGATAAGAAATGTACTCATTACCTTGCTCATGTAACTGTAACCCCTCCTCTGTACAGTATTCTCACAATAAAAAAACTTATTTAAAAAAGTAGTTTCATAGAAAAAATTATAGCATTGAGGCTACCAAAGTACAGAGGTAGAAGTCTTGAATAGCATGTTCAAAGCCCTTGGTTTGATCCCTAGCACTGTAAACAAAAATAATTAAAATGTTACAATTTGCTTTTAAGATTATTTTCCTCAGGAATATATCATTTGGTATGAAATGCATTTGGATAAGTAATAACTCATAGGTATACTTTTATTTATAAATAATTGATATATACTAACTCACAAACTATTACTAGTATTATGAGAGTTGTATGAAATTATCACTGGAAAAATTTTCAAAAATATCTTTTCTTAAGAATTTACCTAGTTCATGGGATTGTAAACATACAAAAAGTAAATTACTTTAGATATATAGTTCTTATATTTCAAGACCTAGATAGGATTATGCTTTGTTTTGTATTATTCTTAGGTCTGTATTTCTTCAGTTCTATAAATGTAAGCAATATAATATTTCCCATGTTGCTAATGGAGCTTGAAATTAGGGTGGCTGTTTGTGTATCAGCATCACGATGATGTCAGCAATTCACATGAAAAATGAAACATTCCCAGTATAACTTTTGCAGTCACAAAAATAGCCTTCCCTATTTGAAATTGGCTGACTGAACATTGTGATAGATGGTGGAAGAAAACACCTCTTGTAGTCTTTTCAAGACAATAATAAATTTATTGATGAAGAAAATATACATTAATATTTAAACCTAAGGTTCATATCATAAATGATATTTTAGTCCCATATACTGCTTTAGAATGTAGATTTTGTTGATTGATAGTTATGTGATAAATCTCATTTATAAAATAATTAAGGATGCTTCCTTCATCCAAAGATATAAGACAGATTGTGAAATATTCAGATGTTTTGTATTTAATCCTAAAAATACATATGATAACTCAATTTCAGCAAAACTATGATGACCACACAAAAAATAATCTGGTACTTAAGGGAATTCAAGAATAATCAGTATTTGATATCACTTAAACATATAAAGTTCAGTTTAATTTTATTTTTGTGGTGCCAAAGTTTGAACTCAAGCTGTGACTCTCACTTGATTTGCATATTTGCTCTCCCTTTGCTTGTTTGCTCTGCTGGCAAGCTTTCATTTGAACCATGCCTCCAACTCTGCTTTTGCTAGTTATTTTAAAGATGGAATCTCTTGGAATTTTTCTTTCCTTGCTGGCTTTGAACTGTCATGTCCCATGTCTCATCCAATTAACTAGTTAGAATAACAGGTGTGAGATATCAGTGCCACATTGTATCTTTCCTACTTTCAGGGAATTTTTACTACTCTTGGCTTTTGTTCATTTACAAAGGTTGGGTTGTGGATTCCTTTTCTGCTCAGTTACCATATTTAGTCTTTGTAAGCTATGGTAAAATTTAGTCTCTTCCATTGATTTTGCCTAGTCACAAGTAATATTTTGTGACTTTGACTTTCTATTTACTTAATGAAGATGATTTTCTCATTGTTTAATTTTCCTTATCCTTTTCCTACTTTTGTCTACTGTTTCTGCGTATCTTGATAATAGAAATAAAATATTTTTCTTTATTTTGAATTTTTCCTTGTGTTTCTCTATGCTAGTTGCTTAGCAGGTATTTAATACATTATTTTGACTTGAGTAAAAGTATTCCTATATGAAAGTGTCAGGAATGTAACATGTTACAACACAGAGTGGACACGAACAATATTTAATGTTCAACTGTACAGTTCCAGTAGATGAAAGTTCTCTAAATTTATTGCTCAATGACATACGTGCAGTAATAGTATAGGAAGGTTGGCTTAAATACCCTGCTGTAATATAATTATTTTGTGTCATGAAAGCTTTTCTAAAGGGCTTTATGAGCATGTTCATCTTTCTTACAGCTTTCTTCATGATTTTAGTTTACAATAATACAAAGTATTTTCAACAACAAAATGTGTTCATGAATAAGTGTTTAATGTTACTCTGCTGAAATGCTTTCCATTGTGTACTCTTTTTGTATAATTGTCACTGAAAACACTTAATTATACACATTTGTTTGTTTTAATGGAAGAAGAAAGTTCAATTATAGCTTTTCCCTTAAACACTGTTGAATACAGCAATTAGTCCCCAATTTCCTACACTATCTTAAATCTTTAAATTGAATCATCTAAACCAAACTCAGAGCTTGGCAGCATTATTTAATTCTTCTTGAAGAGGAAAATAACAAAAAAGAGAAAAATCTAAGAGTAAAAAAGATAGAAATAGAATGATTGTATATCTTATGACTTTAAACAGGACCAAAGGACAACTTTTGACTTACTACTGTAATTCATAGGAATTCTCCTAAATATTCCATTAGCTTGTTTTTTCATACTGATAAGGAAATTTATAGCTCTATTACTTTTCCAAAACAAAAAAAAAACTCAGTTGAGACTTTTTGTTGTTGTTGTTTTCTTTTCTGTATAATCTTTGTATGTTGTACTGATTTCATCATCTTCACTCAGGCTCACCTTTGTCTTTTCTTTTATCATGTAATTCTGTATTTTTTTCAAGTAGTCAACTTTTATTCCTACCATCTGTCATATTCATGACTGATACATATTCATTACTGCCTTATTTATCTAGTTTAATCTTCTTTCTGCTTTTGCCTCTCTAAAAAGATCCCTCTCCATATTTATTATAATGGTCCTTTCCATGTTGGTGGTCATGTCTGTCTTCCTAGCTGCTCAGAAGGCTGAGAACTGATGATTACTATTCAAAGCCAGCCTGTACATAAAGATTCATGGATTTTTAATCTTTAATTAACCATCAAAAAGCCAGAATTAGTGTTATGCCTCAAGTAGTAGAGTGTTATCCTTGAGCACAAAAGCTCAAAGAGTTCAAGTCCCAGGGCTGCAAACACACATAAAAGGATATTTTGCCAACCACCTTTAGATTTGTAATTTTTAACATAATACTTGATCTGTGGATTAATTCTCTCTACTGCAATGTTTATTGCAATATTTGACAAGGTTAGCCCCTCTTTGTGAACAACTTATGACGACCCATAATAAACAGAAGGTAAATTGCTTTCTCTGAGAGCTAAGCAACATGTAGAATGTTGGAAATGTTTAAAATGCAGTGTGAGCATATTTTATAGAAAAGGGATATACTTAACTTAATTTGAATTATCCATTTGCTTCTGTTTTCATAAGCATCTTATTAGCTAATAGCAGGGTTTGATATACTATGTGTGAGTGATTTCCATCACTCACTTCAATGGCATTAGATCTATCATGCAGCTTCATAGATTTATATAGTCTAAATCTTAAGCCAGACATTTGATTATTCAGCATTCTTGAGATAGGCTTTTATTGAAACTTGTATTCAAGGTCATTAATGATTAATAATATAAAAATATTGTAAAAATCACTTATCTACTTGCATGTTTACTTAAGAAAATTACAAAATACATTGCTTTTTCTTTATGCATTTTTCTAGTATTGTTTCATTCACCCATCAACCCCTAAAGATTTAATTGAAATGAACTGATAATTTTTCTTTACCCTCTATCAGTTAATGGTCACTATTCTTGTTCTGCAAGGAAAACTACTACAAAAAGATAATCGTGGTGCTGGGAAGGTGGTTCAGTGGTAGAGTGCTTGCCTTGCATGCCTGAGGCCCTGGGTTCGATTCCTCAGCACCACATAAGCCAAAAAGAAAAAAGCTGGAAGTGGCGCTGTGGCTCAAATGGTAGAGCGCTAGCCTTCAGCTGAAGAGCTGAGGGACAGCACCCAGGCCGAGAGTTCAGGTCCTATGACTGGACCCCCCCCCCAAAAAACAAAGATAATTGTTTCTCATATCACAAGTCATTGATTATTTTTGATATATTGCATTGCTTTTCTATGTCCTATGGTTATACATTTGTGCAATGCAGACCATATGTTTCAATTTCATTGATGATTCAGAGAAAGGAAGGAAAGAAGGAAGGTAGAAAGGATCAGAAGGAGGGAGAAAAGAATAGAAGAAGGTTAAAGAAAAAGAAAGTGAGAAAAGAAAGAAAAAAAGAAGAAAGAAGGAAGGAAAGAAAAATGGAAAGAAACATAAAGAAAGGAAGGAAGGAAAGAAAGAAGGAAAGAAGGAAGGAAGGGAGAGAAGGAGGGAGGGAGGGAGAGAGGGAGGGAGGGAGGGAGGAAGGAAGGAAGGAAGGAAGGAAGGAAGGAAGGGAGGAAGGAAGGAAGGAAGGCCGGCAGGCAATGGTGTAATTACAAGCTTATAGAAAACCAGCTCTTTTAGTCAGAGGACAACCAGGCAGCGCATGTTAACCTGTAAAACCTGACAGAGAAAGATCATGAAAGGACAACCAGGTTAGAGAAAGGCCACCTTCTTTAATTGAAGCTAACAACTCATTACTGATATGATTAAGGTACCTCCCAGAAGTCATTAATAGATGTAAATGAAGATGGAAATTTAAAAATTTTAATATGAAAAGGGAGTATGTTAAAATGAGGAAGAATGATATAATAACAAGTATAGACTGGATGATCATCACTGGCCCAGGGGAAAAAATGTAAGAGTTAAGAAAGCACATGTTAGTATTTCTCCGGTACAGAAATTGTGATTATTGTATTTTAGTCCTAAATAATTAGAAATATCCTGCCAATTTGCAATTTATACTTTGATATTTTTGCTTCATAGTTTTGTCCACATGAAATTTACCAGTTTTCATAAAATGATTTTTATTTAGCAAGCAACTTTTTCTCTTCCTCCTAAATAAATATCCTGTTGAAAAGGTAAGGCTTGAGACTAAACTCCTAATCTCTTTAAACATATTTACTGTGATCCATTATACACTGTTTTTCAGTTTTACAAATCTTCCTTTTGAATAAATTATTACATGCATGTTGGGATGCAACAAAATACATGTGAAAAAAAAGCCAACATTTCTCCCTAATTTATCAACAATGACTAACTCCATAATTTGGAATTTTAGGAACTCTAATACCTTAATACATTCAATTTTTGTTTTTAGATATATCTTTCTTCTCAAATGATGTTAAGAATAGCAGCTCTAAGATCACAGATCATTTAAATATACAAAGAATCTTATGAAAACAAGAAACTATAGTTGTTTATAAAATTTACAATGGGACTACATTAAATTCAATTTTGTGACTGAGTAAAATGATGAAAAAAATCCAAGCTTGCAAATTTCATGAATTTACTTAGTAGCAGCTAGCACCATCTCACAAAACTATGAAATCTGTTTAATCTTTTTATCATTAAACAATCAAAACAGCTTTGCTAATAAGTAGAGAGAGTGGAAGAGAGAAAGGAAGAAAAGAAGGAAGGAAAATGGAGGGAAGGAGGTCAGGCAGGCTGCAGGAGGAAAGAAGGAAGGGAGGGAGGGAGGGAGGGAGGTTGATGAAAGATGGAATGTAAAGGAGAAAAGGCAGTAGAATTGGAGGAAGAAGAAAGAAGGAATAGTGTATGAAAATGGGCAAAGTCTAAGGAAATTTTATTCTCATTAGCAAAATATTCATCAGAGGTTGCAAATTATTTTTCTCTACTTCCTATGCTTTCTGCACATAGTTGCCCCAATTCTTACCTTCATTACATTTAAACAGATTTTAGGGTTCATTTACAATACACACTCCATGAATACAATTAGAACATCTTATTTATTGATGTATCTGCAGAAACTATCAAAAACAATTTTAACAACTTGCAAAAAGTCAAAAAGATTTTTGAAAGAATGCCTGAGGACACAAAAATGGCAGTTCATATGGATGACATTAAATAAAAGAGCAATATTTTTTTATACCTAGCATTATTATTTGCAATTCTCTTATAAAATAATGTAAGATAAATGAGGAAACTAGCAGTGTCCAAATAATTTTATGAACTATTCTGAATTGGCAAACTTCATGCACAAAAAATCAGAAATAGAGCTTCTTGAATTTTGAAGAAGGTGGTTATATTTTCTAAGATATGCTCTTAAACTCTTAGTAATGATTCTATTTCCATGAATCAATACCCATCTTTCCTTCAACCATTGCAACTACTCATAAATTTAAGCCTATACAAATTTCTTTATCACAGTCTCCTTTGTTTTACTAATCACTGAAATTTTCTTTTCAAACCTCAAAATCCCTCAAATTTCTACTGAAAAGTTGATCCTCTTGTATATACATTCAACAAGACCATTCTTCCCTTCCCTCTTTAGTATTGCTAAATGTACTAATTATGAAGTCCAAACAAGATAGATATGGTTTTATTGGTAGAATTACGAACTATTGGAGAAGAAATGGGACTAATGACTAAGTTATTTCAAATTCTTGAAGTTTCAGGGAAAAGATGATTGCAAGCCTTTTGGGGGCCAGGGCTCTTCATTATTCATCTCCATATTCCCAGCCTCTAGCATTGTGCATGACAAATTAAGTATTTAAATAGAATTATCTGAGAAAGTTCTCATTTTTATGTTTCCTTACAGCAAAATAAGATTTGATCATTCAAAGAAAACACATGTCAGAAGTGAAACAATTCACCTTTCAAACATCTTCATTGTGCCAACATCAAAAGGTGGAACCTAAGTTTAAAGAAAGAAAGAAAACCAAAACCACATCGCAGCTTTACTCCTATGACTGAAGGGTCTATGCTATTATCTAATTAGCATAATATTCCCCTGTAAATGTTAGAAAAAGTACTTCCTATTTATTAAGTGCTGTCATTTCTGTGTAAAAGTAAAAAAAAAAAAGGAAGATAATATACTCAAGGGTGAGATCAGAACCTGATGGCATAATTTGTACAAAATGTGCTTTGTTGTTTAGATATGTTTCTATTTTATCAGTAAGGCTTATTGGTTATTTACAATAGTGTTTTATACATCTGGGGAACATAGAGAAAGGGAGAAGAAAGAAGCTGTGTTTCTGGATGAGTACCTCCTTTATGCCAACCACTGAAAACAACAAGGCATTTGCCAACTCATAAATGCTGCAAAAGCTCCCTAACTAACTGTGCTGTTTCTTCATGATAAATTTACTCTACCTTTCCTACATGAACTTGGAAGCATTACCTAACTCAAAAGGAGCATGGGTGGAAGGATCACTCCTGAGAGCTTTCACCTATTTCCTGTTGCTAGGGAAACCACTTCCTTTGTACATGTTCAGAATAGCAGGTGTCTTTGAATCCTGCCTTTCAAGCTTTAGATTTTAAAGCAAACATATAGATCTATAACCCATATTTTGCTATGTACACTACTTGATTGTTTCTTTCCAGTACCCAGAGAAGAAGTTTCATCCAATTAAAGGTAATATATACATGCAGATAATCATGTCTGGGACAGAAAATTCCTTTCTTGTTTTGTTTTGTTTTATATTGTGCAAAATATCTCAAATGCTTTCCAACTCACAAAGGAGTGGGTAAGCATATGATACCTCTAAAACCTGTGAATATATATTTCTTAACACCAGCCGAAATAATGTATAACTTTTGGCGTTTGATAAGATTTGGAATTATCACGCTTAATTACTCTATACTGAGAATTACTATACATTAACTGGCTTAGAGCTTAGAGGCTCTGTTGTTAAAAATGAAAAAGATTTTTAATTTCTTCAATCTACTTTCTCAGTTGTAAAGGACTTCTGTAACAAAAGACAAAAATAACAATAGGATGACAAATAGGAATTAACATGTTTATCTCACATACACCTGGATATACCCAGAGAATGAGTAGTTCTCAAAGTAATAGCTTTGAACTCCAGCTTATACAACAAAGGAAAGGAACTTTGAGCCTCTAGTCAGCCAAAACTTGCAGGGAAGTCAAATAAACAGAAGATAAATGTTACTTAGTTCAGCAAATTAATACAAATTCCTCTGGTAGATTCCTTCAGGCCAATAAAGCTCCACTATTGGATTTACCAGTTAACCCTTATTGCCCTGGAATAAGGAGGGAAGGATAGCTTTTGTCTTTGTAAACCTATGTCCTGATACTAGACTAACAGAGAGTGGGCAGAGAGCATTATACATCTGCTTCTTATTTGTCTTCAGCTCAACAACCCTTTACACTCTGAGGTGGCAATATTTTTTCGCAATTTAAATATATTGTTGAAATGCCCCAAGTTAGATTACTTAAACATTCTGTGAAAGTACTAATACAAATGTAAAATTTCAAAGAAAAAAAATCATGAGAAATGGAGTTCTATTATCCTACAGTAATTGCTGTGTACATTCCCCAGCCATTAACAACATGTTAATGACCAGCATGTGCGGACATTGGCCATAAATACTAGCTGATTTCATAACTTGGATTGTACATGCTATAATTACATATTGTAGTTCACATTATACAACTGAGAATCGTAGCCTGGTCCACAGCTTTATTGCACCATTCTCATTAATGTCCTGTTTATTCGAGATCTATCAAAGAATTCCTTTGAGCATCCTTCATGATGTTTTTAATTACACCCTTTATATTTATTCAAAATATTTTGGACCTGTCTTGTATATTATAATGTGCATGGTATCCTGAAACCACAAACTGAAAAACAAACTTACATCAGCATGATGTTAAAATGGTTTTCATTATTTTATCTATGAAATAATTTCCCGCATTTCTGTGTATTCAGTGATTATAGTTTCTGCAGGAATTTTTTTCTAATTTTAGAAAAAATACACTCATATGCATTAAACTGACTTATTTAGTTGACTTCTGCCATTCTCCATGGTTTTGCATTCTTATTGCAATTTTGTTTTTGATATTATTTTCAGTCTGACAGCAATTTCCTACAGGAACAGGTGGTTTTAGGCACAAAGAAGAAGGTTATATTGTGGGGGAGGGACATACAAAGCAACAAAGAAATAATCTTATAAATGTGTTAGAAACAATTTGTATGTCCCTCCCCCACAGTATAACCCCACTTTCACTGTATTTCATGTCAGTATAATTTGTGGAGGGGAAGGGGAAAAACAACTTGTTTAAATAGGGATACAGGTGGACCCACTGCAACAATGAGATGTACAAGTCGTTATGTCGAAAATGAACTTTACAACTTTGGTGGGGAGGCGGGGAGGATTGGGTAGGGGGGTGGGGGGGAGGGTGGAAATGGATGGGAAGGGGAAATAAATGAGGAGGCTACAATAAGAAATGTAATGATAAGAAGTGTTCTCATTATCTTGCCCATGCAATTGTAACCCCTCTGTACCGTATTTTCACAATAAAAAAATAAAAAAAATTTTTAAAAACGAAGAAGGTTAAAGCATAAACATCTTAATTTCAACAAGGTAACTTTACTGATAAGAGTATGAATGTAAAACTATTAGTTAATTCATTGATTTCCTTCACATTAGCTATTCAATATATATATTTATTCTGTCATGTTAAGAACCAATTTTAATGTAATAAAACTGGGCATTTATACTTAATTTCAATTTGTGGGGGGTGGAGCAGAAGAAGCTCTATCAAGGGTTCACATTTCCTTCTCTTAGGAACTTGTTAAAGAATTGATTTAAACTTTCAATAGCTGATACCATTTTATCCCTTAGAGAGCCATAGTCACTCTTATTTCCCTAGTAGCCTATTGGCACTTTGATTTTAAAAACAAAACAATTGCTTTGGTCCATCAGCTTTCTATTTTGCCTCTAGTACTACAATGTTCAATGGCTTTTGTTGGCTTATTGCACTTTAATTAGCATGATGCTGTGTGCCTTTAGTAGCATGCTGCTATGCTACCCTTAATTGAAATCTTTCTCTTGTGTCTGTGATCATTATATCACCTCGATGCCTGAAACTGCTGCTCCTAGGGAGGCTGCTGTAATGTTGCATTAGCCCTTTGATACTGCAGAGTTTGATTAGTGGGATCAGATGAGTTGCTAAAAGGTGCCTGACCCATTACTATAGTGTCTTCAAATACAAAATGTGCTGCTTACATTAATATAATAAACATGCAGATATGATCCATATATTTACTTACTCTATGAAGTGAAATTTTTCAAAAGATTACTTACGTACATATACCTTGATTTAAAGCCACATCTTCAAAATGCTTGACAAAGTTACTACTTCCCAGTCTGAGTCCAGTAGGACTCAAAGCATGGAAAGCTATGTGAAATACTCTTTCCTATCTATCCATGCTCCCTCTCTCATGAAGAAAAAAAAAACATCTGCACACCATATTCTAAAAGATAGTTTCTTCTTTTGCAGATTTTGAGCCATTTTTTTCTTAATGCATCAGTTCATATTATTTTTAATGATTCTTGGAAGGTGTCTGGAGGATGATTAGTTCAAACATTACTTGCAATCATATTAATAGGAAAATAATCAAGAGTAGAAAACTAACATCTTCAGAAAAAAGTAAGATTCTTTTGTCAAAGTAAATTTTTTTCTAAAGCAAAAGTTGTTCAAATAATGAAAAGGAAAATTATGCCAACAAAATGTTTCCTTTGATGTCAGAAATTAATACTCCTAAATATGATGATTTGGCATCAAAACAACCTCAAGGTCTACTTGACTGGCCTTCCAACCTCTTTTATCATTTTGCTCCTCCAGAAACAGTATGAGCTTTACACTAAACTTCCCTTCTGTGTCTAAAGACTAGAATCACCGAACAGAAACATAACTGCTTCAATTATTCTACTGAAATGTGTTTAACTAAGGAAGATTAAAATGGTATTAGAGAAGAAGAGACTGAAAATCAAACACATCACATTGATCTCACAGAAACCATCTGGCTCCTTCTTTGAATCTTCATTCATACTTGGTATGGTTGCCATGTTTATGAATACTAATTTGTATGCTTTTTCCCTTGCTAATCTGGGTATTGTCAGATCATTTCATCAGAGTCAATTCAAACCTACCAGAGGGAAAAATTTTAACTTCCCTACAATACTTTAAAGATGGCATGTGCAAAAGTACTCAAGAAACATCTGTGGTTTAAGCACAGCTCTTTACCATGTGGGCTCAAAAACTAGAAAATAGAAATAATTTTCAGAATGTTTGAAGAGAATTTTCAAAGACAGGTAGAAAATAATATTAGTTGCAGTGAGGAACATAATGATGCTGAAAGTATGATATGATTATTTCTTCACCAAAGCTTGAAGTGGTCAACAGTGTTCTCCAAAGAGCTGCTGTTGGTCAGATAATAGCTGGCTATCCTCTGACCTACAAAACAGCAAAATAGGTTCTAAAGTTCTTTCCCTTCTTCAGGACTATGGATGTGCCTGGGGCTGGAAATCAAGAGTATAAATGGCAAATGTAAACCAAGTAGCAAGACCAGGCTGGAAATAATTATAAGTAACATATCTAGGAGGAATGAGATTATGGTTTTCTTCTACATTTGTACAGATATTCTGAAATGAGTTACACATATTCTACACACACACACACACACACACACACACACACACACACACACGCACACATGCACATACACACAATCAGAAAAGCCATCCTTTAATAAAAGATGCCTACATGAAACCCTTGCATTTTACTAATCAGAAAATGACTTTAGCTAGTAGTGCTAACTGAAGTAATAGCTTAATATTATATATATACATGCTCTAAGTAAATTAGGTATGTCCAAAATTAAACCGAAATATTGAATTGATTATTGTATAAAAATGTTGTGTGGGAATGAGTATGTGTACCTGTCACGTATACCAATGTAATGAACTATATGTAAGCATTTAAATGCTATTCAGTTTGTCCTCTACAATAATAATGGTGAAATAGTGATAAAATAACATGAAAGATAAAAGTTGTCATTTTATTTCTAGATGATCTTATAATCATATAATATTGCTATGAAAATTTTACATATACGTAGAGTATTATATCTGTGCATATATATAGAGAGAAACAGAATGTTTTGTAACTTTTAAAACAAACAGATTAATAAAGAAATTCTTTAAAAAATCATATTGTTTGAACTGTTATTTTGTAGATCCAAAGTGCTGAATCACAGGCTACTTGTATATTTGGTAGGTATGCTAATTATCCAAAAGAAAAACAGATTTCTACTTTTACAGAATAGCAACTAAAAATATGCAGAATACCACAAAAGATCTAAGAAGACATAATTAAATATTAGACGAAAAATAAAGTAAAACAGAAGCAAGATTTAAGCAATACTAAACGAAGATAATCAAAATTTATTAGAAACCAAAGTATACCGAAATATTAGACAATAACCGTGATACTTTAAAAACTAAATGTTTCTTCCCCTTCCCTTCCATTTCTTTCTCCTTCTCTTTCCACACTCCCTCCTCACTTCTCCTCTCCTCTCTCTTTCTCTCTTTCTTTGTCTCTCTCTGTCTTTCTTCTACTCTTTTTTTCCCCCTCTTGGTGCTGGTCCTCAGGTATGAAATCAAACATTGGTTGCTGTTCCTGAGCTTTTGTGTTCAAGGCTAGCACTCTACCACTTGAGCTACAGCGTCACTTCTGGCCTTTTGGCAGTTAATTGGGAATAAGAGTCTCAGGGACTTTCCTACCTGGACTGGCTTTGAACCACAGTCCCCGGATCTCAGCTTGTTGAGGAGCTAGGATTACTGTGTGATTACTTGTGATGACTAGGATCGCTTGCCATTCTAGCCCACTCCTCTTAAAAATAGTCTCCTTTCTTTGTAAGGGTCATGAATCTAAAACCTGAATTTTATATTTGGGAGCCAAGCACAAATTCTATCCTGAGAAAAGAACTAGAAAACTTCAAGGAATATAGCTGTATAGAATGAATTCTGCCCAAATCTAAATGATGTTGGAAAATGGACTCCAGACTCAGATGAGACTGTATCCTGGTTTAAAACCTAGCTAGCTATATAAACCGAATAATTTCATTCCCATTTTGAAAGTGTGAGATAAGCCCAGCGCCAGTGGCTCACGCCTGTAAACCTAGCTACACCGGAGGTTGAGAACTGAGCATCGCAGTTCAAAGCCAGCCCTGGCAGGAAAGTCTGTGAGACTCTTATCTCCAATAAACCACTAGAAAACTGGAAGTGGTGCTGTGGCTCAAGCGGTAGAGCTCTCGTCTTGAGCTGAAGAGAGTAAGCTGAAGAGGGCAGGGACAGAGCCCAAGCCCAGAGTTCAAATCCCACGACCAACCAAAAAAAAAAAAGAAAGTGTGAGATAATAAATTTGTGTGTGGTGTATAGAAATTGATTTTATGGGAAAATTGTTTTTCAGTAATAGTATAGAAATAAAGTTGTGAACCACACTGCAAAGTTATAATCAATGATGGACGATAGATAGATAGATAGATAGATAGATAGATAGATAGATAGATAGATAGATAGATAGATAACCACATATCACATAAAATGAAATTATTATGATCTTATTATGATCATATTGTATTCATGTTATAACAAAATTACCTAAGGGAGCATTTCTCCAAGTGAATATACATTGATAAGGGATATACATATACATATATATATATATATATATATATATATATATAACACAAATGGTATTTTTACCCTGTATCTTATTTGACATGCTTCATATTTTTATACTATGTTCCTAAGCTGTTCCTAGAGACCTAAACTGTCCACAGAAATTCAACCTCTCTCTACAGTCATATTTACTTTCTTTTTTTATTGTGAAAATACTGTACAGAGGGGTTACAATTATATGGGCAAGATAATGAGTACATTTCTTATCAAGCATTGTAGCCTCCTCCTCTGTTTCCCCTTCCTATCCCTTCCCATCCTACTCCAGTCATATTTACTTTCATCATCACATTTGTATATTTGAATCCTTTATTATGTTCAAAAGTGGCTACCATAATGGTGCTTGTATATTATCATAGCACTAGGGAGTCTAGACAGAAAGATCATGAATCAAGTCCATCCTGGGATATATATTCTAAACAAAACAAAAAAACATGGGCTTCAGAGCATCTACTATAGATGCACTCCATAGATGATACCCATTACTGATCAGCATATGTAACTTCTACATTTCAAGATGCTGGAATGCCTGAGAATTCCACTATTGAGCCACAATGCTACTCTACCCTTTGTTTCGTTGCTTCTTTACTTCACTTACAGAAGTTTTTATCTCTACTACTTTTGATTGACATTCATCACTATGGAATATACCTCTATCTTAAATAAGTACTAATCAAAGTGACCAAGAATTCATTCATTATTCTTTTTTTTATTTTTGAATGATGTCAGCAAGAAGATCACAATGATGCTGACTAGCATGTTTCACAATAGTTGTACAATATATAATAAAAAATATTGTCAGCTAAATATTGGTGGCTCATACCTATAACCCTAGCTAGTCAGCAGTCTGACATCTGAGAATTGTGGTTCAAAACCAGTCCAGGTAGGAAAGTCCATTAGACTTTCCTTGTCAATGATAAATTTAATTTGGGATATATATAGTTTTACATACCACAGAAGATAGAATCATCTAGTGACTGACTCTTCATTACATTAAAGCAAACATGATTTTCACCATCCCCAGATTTTTGAAAAGTATGGAAAAGTTCACTGGCATCTCTCATTGACAAGAGACAGAAGTTCCTTGCCTATATCATCTTGTTTTCTTGCTTGTTGAACACCCAGAACCTGTCCCTGAAAACAATTCCTTCCATCTCTCCACTCAGCTCAACACACACTCTCTACTACTTTTATTTATCTGAGAATAATGCTTGCTCCTTATAGTTTCTGTTCTTTTAAACAGCCACGCAAGCTTTCCTGATTTTTTCTTTCTTTTTGCATGGTCTCATGATTCTTCACAAGAAAAACCAGAAAGGTAAGAAAAATAGAATTATCCCCAATAGTGGAATGTGAGAAGTAAATGACTTAAGAACGATTTTTTTAGTGTTTTTACACAAGTACACACCCACACCCACACATACTCATTACTTTCTCAGTCTCAGCAGCACACTCTAGGTGTATATTTCAATCTATTGTTCCTTCATTATTCTCTCCTAGGTTTTCCATTCTTCTCCCCTTCCTATATTTGTTCCTTTGCCTCTAGCTCCCCCCCTCATTTCCAGTTTTGCAAGTAATTCTTCACCCTTTCACCTCAGTGCAAAATTACTCTTACTCCCCTCCCAGAAAATTACTTTCTCTTTCATCTTGTACCTTTGGCATTCATTTCCTGTGGGATTTCATCACAAACAGCAGCAGGTGATGTTAACCGTTTAAAAACCATGGGTGGAAAAAAAATCATAGGCACCAGTTGTAACCACTGAAAAATTGCTACGCCACTCAAATAAGCTACTGCAGTCTGTCATGTGTAAGTCTGCATAATTCCCTTTGAATAATTTATATTGTCCTGTATCAGTATAGTAAAAAGAGATGATAATGTAAGACACACCAGTACTTTTCTTTTCTTTTTCATTATTCTTAGATATGCTGACGAAAGTCAGAATAGCCAGGGTGTAACTCTGAATCAGATAATGTTTACATTAAGCAACATATTTGTAAGTGTAATTCAGAATTTCTACTTGACATGGAAATCCCTTAAAATCCTCTCTTGGTTTCCAGAATCTTTTTGACTGTTAAAGCAATGGATTCACAGTGCTGTTTGGAAGGTTTTTTTGTTTTTTGTTTTAATAGGCCATTAAGTTAAGTGCGAAACTCATAAATTATCTGCAAAAAGTAACCCAAATTATAGCTATCTGTGGTTTTGTGATAAAGACCAAGAAAGTGTTTTTAAAAACACTGCCTAATCTATGGGGAAAGTCCAACAATTGAAAACATGTTGATTACTTGTTTAAATTTTTTTGAGTCACTTAAATGTTGATACCAAAATTCTCTTCAAGGGGAAAATTCTCATTGATGCAAATTTATAATAAATTTTTGTCACTACTCTTATTACTGCTATCCAAAAGAGTATGTTTATTGAGATAAGCACGGCCTAGGCTTTAATGTTTTGTTGTTTCTGGGTGATCGACAAAAGGCATTTATAACAAAAAAATGATTATTCTTTTTAACTTCTCAAAATCATGAAACTGCAGTCTACCTGAACTCAAGATATACAGCTGAGTCTCATTAATATGTTTACTCAGAACATTCAAACATCAAAGAAAGAAACATCTGTATTCGAAATCAGAGTTTATTCAAGAAAGAGAACTTAGGCAGTTTTTTCATGTTTTAAGTCTAACACATTTCCTGGATCCTGAGGCTTTATGAATTATGTCTTTAGTATTCTAGCTTGTAAACAGTAGAAAGAACTAATAGTGACCTTTCTTTATTAATTACAATAAATTATTCTAAGATCATTTTTGTATATGCTGTATTCCATTTAACCTATTTAAATATACACATTCCCTTTCAAAGAAATAAATAGGTGTCTTGTGTATAACATTGGAGACAAATCCTAAATAGATTTAAGACAGAGAAAAATATGAAATCTTTAAAGGAATTTTTTATTAGAATGAGATATGATAATGTCTAGCTTGTAATAGTGAGTGAAATAGTATTTGGGTAACAAATGTGCAGTTTGTTTCCTGAAGCTTCTCATACTGCCAATAAACCATGGTTGCTGTGAATAGATAGTGGCTACTTTCACACTTGGTTTTTTCAAGAGTAGTTTATATTGTTAAGGAGATCACTGCATTGGTCAATAGTCTATGCTGTGGGGAGTACTTCCAAACTTCTTTATAAGCACACTTGTGAAATGAATATAACACATTCCTTAAAAATACTTTGATCAGGCAACAAAGCTCAATAGGAAATGTACTCATTGCCTTGCTCATGTAACTGTAACCCCCTCTGAACAACATTTTTATAATAAAAAACACACAAAAATAATTTGATCAGCAATAGGAAAGAAAGAAGAGTTTTGCAACTAATACATTGCAATAAGGAATTATAGAAAGATGATTATGACATCATCAACGTTAATATCAATTTCTCTTTCATTTCTGTGAATATTTTGATAAAAAAATACCTGTTTTCTGCTTAATCTTCAATTAAATGGATCCAAAAGAGATAAAATAGATAATCTAAAAAGAGATGATAACCCATCTCTATCTATCATCTATCAGTATCTATCATATATCTATCATCTATCTTTGAAATGCTGGGGATGGATTCTGTAGCTTTGCAGAATCTAGCCAGGCATTCTACCATTCATCAACATCCATAGCCTATGTTTTATATTTCAATAAAAATTTGATTACCATTTGTTTGTTAAGTGTTAAATATGGCTAGTAGCAACCTGTAATTTTATTAACCAGCTTATATTTTACTGTTTGTATAAGAGGTATTTTAAAATGCATCCTTTCATATAATCAATTATTATGTAGGATCATTGTTTACAGAAATCTCAGAATTTTACTGACTACAAATAATTGTATCCAACATGTCATGGGATGTCAGTTCTTTTTGACAATTAATTTTAGTCTCTGTGAAATATAGTTACTATGTGGAAACATTTCAAAACAATATTTTAAAAGTTTTTTATTGTAAATATGATGTACCGAGGAGTTGCAGTAACAGAGGTCAGGTAACGAGTACATTTCTTTTTGAAGTGTCACCACTTCCTTCCTTTCTCCCACTATTTTCCCTCCTGACCTATTCCCCTATAAGATACATAGTTCATTTTCAATGTAATGTCTAGTGAGTATTACTGCTGAATTAGTTCCTCCCTCACCGCTTCATGTGCATCCCCCCAAAGCTGTGTGCTCAGTCGAAGAGGACAACCATCCCTAATAGAGGAGGATCAGTCTTCTGTCAAGGGTATACGAGTAGCTGCGCTCCCCTGCTAGAACTTCCAAATAAGCTCTCAAGGTCCATTTTTGTATTTTTATATCAGTATGTGTGATGCCCTATTTCTTTTACTAGTTGATGTACACTATTTATATTTGCTTATGTAATTGTAATTTACCATGACATAAATCTTTAAAGTTCATCAAAAGAAACATTTATTTCAAATTATACAAAATATTAGAAGTGTAAACAGTAAAATTGAAGTATCAAATCACATATAATTACTTAAAGGTTAATTTGAATTTAATAATCTTATCCTACAAATGTTTGTTTTTAATTGATACTTGAAAAATCAAATATCAATTAAGGTATCAATATCAATATCAAAATATCAATAACCTTATCCTACAAGTACTTGCTCTTGATATTTGAAATATCAATTAATTTACTGAAAAATTCATTTCCACACTGTAGCCTCATCTGTTATTATAATGAACAAGACTAACATCTTTGTATTTTAATAAAAATCTTGAGATTTTCTTCAAAACAATATTAGACATATTAGATATAGTGTTCTATCAAATAATATTAGATATAGTGATCTTTTGTAAAGTTTCATGGCATGAAATTCAATTTGAACTTAAGGTCTAACATGTAAATTCTAGAAGTAATTAGAATTAGACTTTTAAGTTTTTACTTCATTTTGAGTTGATTCTGTGTATTGGGTGAAATAAAGAACATTGCCTCTTCCTTACAGAAATGGCTACTATCCAAATGATGAATGAGAACAAAATGCTGGTTAGGAGAGAAATGTGGCCAATGTACCTTTTCAAAATAATACAAACCTTTCTCTCAAAACTAAAAGTAAAACTACCAAAGTACCTGGCAATACATTCTGAGTGTAAACTTAAAAGAATTAAGCTGAGTATTCTGAATAAAACATACACTTTCCTTCTCATGTTCACGGAAGCATTACTCATAATACTCAAGATATGGGTGCAACCAAAATTTCAATCAATAGATGAATGAAAAAAGAAAATGTGACATTTCTACACCATGAAATACTATTCAGACCTTAACAAAGGAAGAGAGCTAGAGGCTCAGTTTGTAATCCTAGCTACTCAGGAGGCTGAGGTCTGAGGATCATGGTTTGAAGCCAGCCTAGACAATATAGTACATGAGCCTCTAACCTCCAATAAACTACTCAGAAAAAGCCTGAAATGGCACTGTGTCTCAAGTGGTAGAGCTCTAACCTTGAGCACAAAGAGGCTCAGGGGCAGCGCCTATGCCCAGAGTTCAGGCTCCAGGAGTGGCAAAAATTAAAAAAAAAGAAAAGAAAAAGGAATTCTTCCTTTGGCCTCAGTGTGTGAATGTCTAGAGTCCTATATAATTTTTCATGTCCCTGTGTGTGTATGTATATATATATGTATATATATATGTAATTATGCATATATATACATATTAATCATTCAGTGTATTTACTTGTAGATTTATAAGCATATTTTAGTTACCACAATGAGGGAAGACATGCAAGCAGATACTATATGGAAAATGAGCTTTACATCTTTAGGTGGGGTAGGAGGGAAAAACCAGGAAAAAGCGAGAGAATAGGAGACACAATTCAGAAAGAATTGTACTCATTGCTTGTTACCTGATTCATGCAACTGTAATTCCTTTGTATATCAACTCTATTTTTAAATAAATTACAACATTTATAAAAGCATAGATAAATCTTAATGACAATATGCTAAAAGAAATAAACCAGGGACAGGGAATACTTATATGCAGAATCTAAAATGTTCAAAATGTTTAAAAGTACAAAGTTTTAGACAAAAGAAATGAATTTTAGAAATCTATTGAACAATACATGGCTAATAATGTTGCATTGTGTCTTCAAAATTCTCATAGAATAGATTATGAATTTGCTCATATTAAATAATTGATAGTAGTAGCATGTATGTGAAGTGATGGGAAAGTTAATTAGATTTATTAGGAAATACACAATGCATACATTTTGCAAAATATCACATTGGAACCCCATAAAATATATAATTATTTGCTGACAAAACATATAAAAGAAGAGTCACCATTTTCGATTATTATTGGTATTATTTTTGTCTTTGAATGATTTTCTAGTTTTTTGAAAGTCTGTGGTTATAATAATTACTTAATTTTTCTTCTCAAATCTTATAGGTGTTATAGGTCTTTTCACACTTGCACTAAACTATGTCAAGTACACTATAAATAAATGATTATTGATTTAAATTTTCACACTGACTGAGGCATAGCTCAGTAAGTACAGCAATTGCCTAGCAAGCTGGAAACCTTTACTTCAATGCCAGTATTGAAAAAGAAATCAAAGATATTTTTCCCTCAGTGAAAGCAAATAAAATTTATTTAATAACTCTAATTCCAATAGATTTCTTATAACCATGAAACAACATGTAACCTCTCAAGTAAGATTTTTTACAACTTAAAAAATAGTCTGAGTGATATATACAAGGGACCATCCTAAGTTTTTTTTCAAACAAATGAGTCATAATCATATGCAAAATAGAGTTTTAAAATTAAAGCATATTTAATGATATTTGAGACTTGGAAGACATATTAAGAATACCATGGAGAACCAGATACTCCCTTGAAGTCAAAGAAACATAGGCCCATGTATTCCCTTATTTACAATAACTAGTATATGTCTAGGACAAACAGAAAAGGTCAAAAGCTATGTACATATGACCATATAAGATGATGCTAAGCAAAATGAACCGCAGGATAGAAGCAAAATGAACTGCAGGATAGGGACACAAGAGGTTTTATCTTTCTTGCTGTTGTTTTTAATGTACTTCTAATGTACTGTATGATTTTTTTGTTTCTTTTGTACATTCTTCTCCCATGGTGTAACCCCTATTTTCACTGTATTTGATTCCGGTGCCCTGCATCTTGTATATACATTTTTCTAATTTGGGGAGGGGAAGGGAAATAACAAAATGTTGAAACGAGGATATATGTTGATCCATTGTAACAATGAGATGTACAAGACAGGATGTTGAAAACAAACTTTACAGCTTGGGGGGAGGGAGGAAGAGTTGGGGAGGTGGAGAGGGAAGATGGTAGGGGAAAAAACAAAGGAGGGGGTAACAATGCTCGATAAGAAATGGACACATTACCTTAGTCACATAACTGTAACCCCATCTGTATAGTATCTTTACAATAAAAATTTATATTAAAAAACAATGATAGAACTTGCACTCAAAGATGTTGTGTTTTGTAAAAATGTTTCAATTATATCATGCTCTCAAAACGTGCTACTTAAAACAACTATTTCCATGCTCATGATTTTGCTATTTGGCACTGTCTGCCTGGAACATGCTCTATGTGGATCTGGTAAAGAGAACTCTAAAAGAGTTGGATGATCACAATGGCTTCCTTTATGTCTGGTGTCTAATTGGATGAATTTAATAGAGCTTGGATGTGGCTATTTTGCTTTCATATGCTGTTTCTTTCCAGATAATTTTTTTGTCTATTTATGTCTCTCCTACAAGGCAACTCTTTTCCTGTCCTAAAGGCTGCTGTCCAATGGAATAAAAACATATATAAGCAAGCTACTTAGTTGTAGAATTGGAATAAGCAATATAGTAACTTTGATTTTACAAAATAAACCACAATTGCCAAAATCCCAAGGATAGGAAATCAGATTCTACATCCTTACAGAGAATTACCATATATATACAGGGCTAAGGAAAAAAACTTATATTAACCATAATTGCATGTCTATCAGAATTAGGAAGTAGATTCATACTCATTTTTCCTCTTAGTAGTCTAAGTCCTTTTAGTCTAAATTTAATACTAGTTTAAACTAATCTGTATTTTTCATTATAGTTCATTATAAGATTCATTATAACAAATATATATTATTACAAAAGTATAATGTGCTATGTCCCTTAAACTCCAAACCATGTTAAAATATACTAGATTAGATATAGAGAGTGAGATTCCAGAAAATATTCTGGACAAAGAAAATTTTGGTAATAATTGTTATTTTTAGCTTTTAAAAGCATATTTACATAAGATTACCTCTTTACATTTTATGTACTATCAAGAAATATAGAATAGAAAATGCAGCATTCAGCATTATACTTAATGGAGAAAAACTAAAGCCACGTCTGCTACACTCAGGAACAAGACAAGGATGTCCACTCTCCACTTCAATTTAGTATTAGAATGCCTAAATACAACAATAAGATAAGATGCAGACATAAAAGGGATCCAAATAGGGAAAGATGAAGTAAAACTATCTCTCTTTGCAGATGACGTGATCTTGTATTTAAAAAATCCCACAGACTCCACTCCCAAATTACTCAAGCTGATTCAAAACTTTGGCAAAGTAGCAGGGTATAAAATTAACCCTCAAAAATCAATGGCTTGCCGGGCGCTGGTGGCTCACGCCTGTAATCCTAGCTACTCAGGAGGCTGAGATCTGAGGATCGCGGTTCAAAGCCAGCCCGGGCAGGAGAGACCATGAGACTCCTATCTCCAATAAACCACCAGAAAACCGGAAGTGGCGCTGTAGCTCAAGTGGTAGAGCGCTCGCCTTGAGCTGAAGAGCTGAGGGACAGCACCCAGGCCCAGAGTTCAAGCCCCAGGACCGACAAAAAAAAAAAAAAATCAATGGCTTCTCAAGGCTATCTACAAATTTAATGCGATACCTATCAAAATTCCAACCTCATTCTTCAAGGAAATAGAAGAGGCAATCCAAAAATTCATATGGAACAATAAAAGACCCCAAATAGCAAAAATGATCCTTAACAGAAATAACAGTGCTGGAGGAATATCAATACCAAATTTCAAACTCTACTACAAAGCCATAGTAATCAAAAGAGGTTGGTACTGGCAAAAGAACAGACCTCAGGACCAATGGAATAGAATTGAAAACCCAGAAATGAACCCACAAACCTATAGCCACCTAATCTTCGATAAGGGAGCTAAAAAAAATAGAATGGAAGAAAGACAGCCTCTTCAGTAAATGGTGCTGGCAAAATTGGTTAATCACTTGTAGAAAACTAAAGCTAGATCCTTATATATCACCCTGCACCAGAACCAACTCCAAATGGATCAAAGACCTCGAAGTCAAAGCAGACACCCTGAAAACATTACAGGCCAAAATTTTCTTAATAGAGACCCAGAAACACAACAAATCAAAGAAAGGCTGGACAAATGAGATTACATGAAAGTGCAGAGCTTCTGCATGGCAAAGGACATAGCTAGCAAGATCAATAGAAAGCCCACAGATTGGGAGAAGATCTTCACTAGCCTTACAACAGACAAGGGTCTCATATCTAAAATATACTTGGAACTCAAAAAATTAAATCCCCCAACAACAAATGCTCAAAGAAACAACTGCCCAATAAATAAGTGGGCTAACGACTTAAAGAGAAGTTTCTCTGAAGCGGGAAAAAGAATGGCCGATAGACACATGAAGAAATGCTCAACCTCTCTAGCCATAAAAGAAATGCAAATCAAAACAACATTGAGATCCCACCTCACTTCAGTTAGAATGACTATAATCATGAACTCTAATAACAACAGATGCTGGAGGGAATATGTACAGAAAGGAACCCTACTGCATTGCTGGTGGACGTGTAAACTTGTTCAACCACTTTGTAATCAGTATGAGGTTCATAAACACACACATCTGGGTTGGTTCCATATCTTAGCTATGGTAAATAATGCTACAATAAACATAGTTGTGCTGGTACCTTACTATGGTCTTGTTTGTGATCATTTGGGTAAATGCCCAAAAGTGGGATTACAGGGTCATAGGGGAGCTCTATGTGGAGTCTTTTGAGGAACCTCCATACTACTTTCCAAAGTGGCTGAACGTGTGTGTGTGTGTGTGTGTGTGTGTGTGTGTGTGTGTGTGTGTGTAGAGAGAAATGGAAAGAGAGAGACAGAGACAGAGACAGACAAAAACAAAGAAATACAAGGAAAGAGATAAAGAGACAGAGAGGCAAACAGATAGATAGAGACTGAGAGAGACTAGTTGTACAAAATCTTGTTTGTTAAAAGTCATCTATGTTAAGTTTTTATGATAAGTGTCTTGAATGAGAGGAAAGAAGAAATAACAGTAGAGACGAACTTGCATCCCAGGAATACCAAATAGAAGGAAGGTGTTTCATGTCTCTTCATGCTTGACCTAATGAGGAGTGTTCTACATGGAGAATAGAGATCCTTATCCATGTCTTGTACAGGTCCACATCTTTAAAACAACTATGATAGCTATACTGCAATCTATGAACTAGAAATAGTACTGAGTTTCTTTCCAATGAAAAACCATCGTGAAAGAGAAAGATTGAGAGCACTAGGCACTGAGTTCAAGCCCTATTCAGGTAAAATAAAATGTAATTTTCTTCAGTATAGTATATTTATACTGGCTATGAAATTCACCATCTTGTATAAAACCCATTAAACTTATTTATTCTTTGCATGGGAAACATGAATACTAATGAGGAAGGATTAGATTTAGAGGAAGGATTTAGAAGAAGGATTAGAGCTATTTGTAAAGGTTTGCTACATTCTCCAACATACAGGAGGTACACAGTAAATATCTAATATTCTGATTTTAAACATCATTATTTATAGAATACCTACATGGGTAGGTATCACAATGTGAGTGTTCTTTATAATAATAGAATTGAAGACCTTCATGAGATTCCGTCAGTCTTGATTTAAGGACTTAATTTTGCACTTTCTTAAGTATTGACGCATATGTTGCTTCAGATGTGTACTACTCTTGGTCAGCTTCTCCCACACACTGTGGATTCTGAAAACTTTAAAGCTGAGTATGTAAATAGATTATACTTCTTGTTTCCATTTAAGACTTCTTTTAAAGAATAAATCGTAAGTTAAAGGCCAGAAATAAAAAGGATAAAGAGATGCACATTTGCCTTGTGCACAAGGAAATTAATTTCTCTCCTGTTACAATGAGAGTTGGATAGCTTCACATACTTTTTGCATGTTTAGGGCATTGATCTACCGATTATTATTTAAATATGCTCAAGTGGTGAAATGGTTTATTTTAGAGGCTCTCGGTAAATTGATTTTGACATTTCACATTCTTCTGTATGCAATGCATTGACTTAGACTATGTGATTAATAAAATGGTTGTAGTATTTTTTATATTTCCTATTCTTTTCAAGGCAAGAAAAGGAAATTAAATACCTCAAAACCTTTTCACCTTTGTGATTTTTGGAAATTATGCTTTAGAAATGAGTAGTTTTTCTGTTTCTTCTTTTAAGTTTAACATTAGTTACTGAATTATGCATATCAGTCATAGCTCATATATATATACTAAGGAATAGAATAATATGCTATAGATTAATCAAATGCACATAGAATGTACCCCTTCTGGCAGTTATAGGTCTTAAGTGGGAGTATTCTTACTTTGAACTTGCCAGATTTCAGGTAAAATTGTTCCCTAATTGAAGGATTGTGTTGCTCTTTTATTTCAAGCATCAGGACTTAGAGATAATTGCACCATAAAACAGGAGACATTCTTGGTTAATAATGCTACCAATTTTTTTAAACAAAATATGATTTCTATACTGATCTATACCTCAACTTCTTGAATACTTAAATTAATGGTAATGGTATGGTATTTACCTGGTGCTTATATGTGTGTTGTTTTGTATAAAGGCATCTTAAGAATAAAAAAGGAATTCATTGAACATACATAAAACAGAGAAAATGAGTTTATTTGGTAGATAATTTAGAGTTAATGAGTTACAATTTGTTAAGAAATGAAGTCACAATAGCAAAAAATTGCAGATCAGCTAAATATAGTCAGTCTTATTAAAAGACATGGTAATAAAACAAAAACACTGAAACACTGGGAGAACAAATAGTAGATTTATTGTCTAGACATGGTGCACCATTATTAATAACCAAAGTCATTCTGAAAATCTAAAAATGAACCTTTGCTGACAACAGGGTTATCAAATGTAGTTTTCTGAAGGCTAAGGAAAAAATTATTTCACATAACCCACATAAGGTTTTAAAAGAACATGAAAGGAAAACTAAGTTTGAGAGATGGTGTGTTCTATACACTTAGCTTTACTTGTGTGGAACATCCTCTATCATCCTACTCTTTATCCTTTTTTAACTTAGTCCTTTTAAAGATCCACTACTTTGGTGAAGGTTTTCAGAATTATAATATTATATTCCATCGCCTTAAAACTTTGTAACCATTTATTATAAAATTGATGGCTAGCTTACAGCCAGGTTTTCTTTATTCAGTAAAAAATGTTTTGTGGGAAATAGTACCATATATCTATACCTATACCTATATCTATATCTATATCTATATTTTCACAGTCCCTTCACATGTCCCTGTCAGTAATTATTGTGTATCATGTGCATCTTTTGGGTTCACAGAAAAGGATTCAATATCAATTTTGTGATTTATCTTCCAAAAATGTAGAGTTTGAATCTCTAAACACTAGAGGAACCTAAAGTGAAAAATGTTCTAGAAGGCAAATATCCTTCAAAATGTCAAAGAAATAAAAATGTAAAAACAAAAATTAATGGAAACAATGAGAACATTGTCTAGCTTAAAATGTTGAAGACATTTGGCATCAAAATTTGTGTAGAGTGACTTTGGATAAAAAAAAGCAGGAAATATATTTTTATTTATCCTTCCTTCTTTCTCTCACTCTCTCTATCCCTCCTTCTCTCACTTCTCTTCCTTTCTTCCTTCTTTTGTTCATTGTTTTGTAACATAATCAACTGGTGGCATTTAAATGCTATATACAACAGTGACAGTGCTATTATATCAATGTTAATTTCTTGTATTTTGCTAATTTGGTTTTCTCAGAGTATATGCATAGTTTTTTAAAGCACATTTTAAAAAACATATATATTAATATATTTAATGGTGAAGTATAATGCTATATGTAATTTGCTTTCTAACAATTTAAAAAAAACATAGTATTTGGAAAGGGCAGAAAGAAAACCAAGAGATGGAAAAAGGTGCAAGTAACTGTGATAAAAATATTAATATAGTGAGTCAAAGGAAAGAGTTCATTTGTATATTTTAGATTTTCAAATTTTTATTAAGTCTAGAAATAGATTTAACAAAAATTAAATATTGAAACAGACAAGGTAAATTTTATTCCTCTTCCCTAGTTATCACAAGAGACACATAAATATTTCTTAAATATTCTGAACATTGAAACATTCCCTCCTGCAAAATAACCACTCATAAATTTCCCAGTAAAAGATAAGATGAAAATTGATTTGTTTTGCAAAAGCGAGGCCAATACGAAAGGATCAGTTATTTTCTAATATTTTGGGAAAGAAAGCAAAATGGAGGGCATTCATCACTTGCTATGTTGCATTAATCATAATGAGTTAATCAAATCACTCAATTCACTCAGACATACTGAACATGTTTTTTTTCTCTGTACAATGAGTTTTTCTAAAAATAAATTTAACAATAAATAAATATATATTGAAATAGGAAAACTAAATTTCCTCTTTCCTCTTTCATACTAATCACAAGAGAAACATAAAGATTTCTTAAATATTCTGACCAATTTATGTATTTTTACCTCAAATTTCCTAATGGGGAATTGTTCAAAGTACAATATAATGTCTGGAAATTTTTGCTTTTAGGTGCAACTCTCAGAAGTGTATGTCTTATCATTTGCTCATTGTAAGATTATCTCAGTGAGTTCAGTAAGCTACAGAAGGAGGCTCATATCTACCTATAATCATAGTTAATCAGGAGGCTGAGATCTAGAAGACCTCCTTTCTAAGCAAACCTAGGCAGATAATTCTTTTTCTTTTCTTTTATTTATTTATTTATTTTTTTGTAGGTCGTGGGGCTTGAATTCTGGGCCTGGGTGCAGTCCCTCAGCTCTTCAGCTCAAAGCCAGAGCTTTACCGCTTGAGCCACAGTGCCACTTCCAGTTTTTCAGTGGTTTATTGGAGATAAGAGTCTCACGTATGTTCCTGCCTGGGCTGGCTTTGAACTGCAATCCTCAGATCTCAGCCTCCTGAGTAGCTAGGATTACAGGTGTTAGCCATCGGCGCCTGGCTAAGCAGATAATTCTGTGAGACCATATCTCCAATGAATCAACAAAATCCCAGGTTAAAGGTATGGTTCCTGTGGTAGAGATCTAGCTGAGCAAGTCAATCAAGCATGAAGCCTTAAGTTACATGTTTTCCCTAAATATATATTTTTCTTAAAGTTGACATAGATTTGGCTTGATTCTGTAGGTCTACTTCAGTACTGATGGCATTTTTAAGATCTAATACAATTTTGGATATACAGCTTGTTTTTAAAAATACGTAGATAAGATCAGTAATTCTTAGAATATGTAGGCAAATTTCATGCAATCACAAAGAAACATAAAATTGTTTCACTACTGTACTTCTATGTGATTTGAAATTGTCTTAAATAGCATTTTGAACAACTTTATTTTTAATATAGATATATTTAAAATAATGTTTCATGAAATAGTTATATGCAGGGAGCCGGGACAAACGCCATTACAAGATGGCGCCCAACTCCTTTCAGCTTAGAGGTAAACAACTCCACATTAGGCAGTGCTTGGCGGGACTGCGGGTCCCTAGCTTTGCGCATGCGCCATCATTGTAAATCCTGAGCCAATCCCGTGGCACCTGGTGGCGGCAAAAGGCGGACAGCCAATCCTGAAGCGACCCGTGTTCCAAACCCTATATAAGTGGCTGTATTTCCTTGCTCGCTCTCTTGCGCTCAAGCTCTCCCTTCAACTAAAAGGCTCTCCAATAAAGTGTGATCTGAGAAGACTCCTGGTGTGGTGGTCGTTCTTCCTCGCTGGCCGAGAAGGCGTTCGCCGCAAGTGGTGCCGAAACCCGGGAGTCTTCTCAGATCACGAAGGCTGACTGTTAATGCCATGACGCCTACGGACTGGTTCGAGGTGGCCCGCACCTGCCTTAACCACGGGCAATTTCTTGATATTCGATCTATTGTTCATGATAAGGCTCAAGCTCAATATAGACAAAACGTCCATGATGGGCATCCTGATTGGACTGTAGACATGTTTCTTGGGCAGGGACCCTTTGCCGTGGATCAAATGGGGTACCCCTTTGAAGTGTACCGGCAAGTGAATACCCTTTTTCATAAATCCTGGCGAGCTCGGGGAGACGGCGGGCAATTTAACAAAAATCACTCAGGCCCCTAATGAACCATTTTCCGACTTTGTTGCTCGCATGCTGGAGACAGCTGAGCGGGTGTTAGGAAATTTGGAGACAGCCATGCCATTTGTGCAACAAATCATTTTTGAACAAAGTACTCAGGAATGTCAGAGGGCAATTACCCCAGTTAGAACTCAAAGCCTGGAAGCTTGGATAAAAGCCTGTAGAGAGGTGGGTGGCCCTCTGACCAATGCGGGGCTGGCGGCTGCTGTTTTGTCAGCTGCCAGGGCCGCAAAAGATAATAAGGGAAAAGGATGTTTTCGGTGTGGTCAGTTGGGACATGTTAAACGACAGTGCCCTCAAAATGGTGGTCCTGCACAAAACACGCCCAGGCCGCTAAGGACTCCAGGGGTGTGTCCTCGTTGTAAAAAGGGGAAGCATTGGGCCAACGAATGTAGGTCAGTCAGGGACATTGATGGACATCTTATCCCAAAAATCATTTCAAACACTCATTCGGAACCAGAGCCAAAAAACGGGAAAAGGGGCCCTCGTCCCCAGGGCCCGAAAATTTATGGGGCATTTCAGACTCCGGTTCCTGAACAACCCCCACAACAACCCTCCAACCAAAGAGAGCAACCTCAGGCTCCGCAGGGTTGGACCTCTGTGCCACCTCCGGACTGGTATTAACCCAACAGATGGGAGTTCAGATTGTGGAGACGGACATGACAGGACCCCTGGATAAGGACACTGTAGGAATAGTTCTAGGACGCTCCTCCTCTACTATGAGGGGGCTATTAATTTACCCAGGGGTAATTGACCCGGACTATACGGGAACCATTAAGGTCCTCTGTCATGTCCCCCGCGGGGTAGTGTCTATTTCCCCCGGAGACAGAATTGCACAACTTCTGGTTTTGCCTTCCTTGCAAGGCAACTTCCCTGCTAAGGAGATAAAGAGAGGTGATGGAGGGTTAGGCTCCACTGGAGTCGACCTTACATGTCTGTCCTTAGCTTTGGACCAAAGGCCCATGTTAACTCTTCAAGTGGAAGGAAAAAGATTTGAGGGACTAGTGGATACAGGGGCAGATAGAAGCATCATCCGAAGAGGGCAATGGCCAAGACAATGGCCAACTCAAAAATCCTCCCAAACCTTGCAAGGGCTGGGCTATGCTGAGGCCCCACAGTTAAGTGCAAAAGAATTGACTTGGAGAACAGACGAAGGCCAGATCGGGAGGATGCAACCCTTTGTGGTTGACGTCCCCGTTAACCTTTGGGGAAGAGATGTACAGCAACAGCTAAAGTTAACCTTGACTAATGATTATTCCGAGGCCAGTCAAAACATGATAAAACAACAAGGATTTGTTCCAGCCCTGGGGCTTGGGCGATGTCTCCAAGGATGCAAGGAGCCAATAGAGCCACTTCCTAAGCAGGATAGAAAGGGTTTGGGTTTTTCTTAGGGGCCCCTGAAAACAAAGCTTCCACTAAAGGTGCAGTGCCCATACCTTGGTTATCCCAAAAAGCGGTGTGGGTTCCTCAGTGGCCCCTCTCTCAAGAAAAGTTGGAAGCAGCACAAACCCTTGTTCAGGAACAGCTACAGTTGGGGCATGTTGAACCTTCCGTGTCATCCTGGAACACCCCAATTTTTGTAATAAAAAAGGCCTCTGGAAAATGGAGACTGCTACATGACCTTCGAGCAGTAAATGCTCAGATGCAGATCATGGGACCGGTGCAAAGGGGGCTCCCCCTGCTTTCGGCATTACCTAAAGAATGGCCTATTTTAGCCTTAGATATTAAGGATTGTTTTTTCTCCATACCGCTCCATAAAAAGGACAGGGAGCGCTTTGCTTTTACTTTACCTTCAGTTAATCATGAAACTCCGGATGCTCGCTACCAGTGGAAGGTTCTCCCTCAGGGGATGGCTAATAGCCCAACAATTTGTCAATTGTTTGTAGGAGCTGTGTTGGCCCCTGTTAGAAAAAACTTTCCAAAGGTACTGATTATCCATTATATGGATGATATCTTGTTGGCTGCTCCTTCAAAAGAGACTCTTCATAGAGTGTTTGGGCAGATAACGGAGACCTTAGCTGAGAAGGGATTGATAATTGCCCCTGAAAAGGTTCAACAGACTAGTGTTGTTCAATTTCTGGGAACCATTGTTTCTCCCAATGAGATTAAGCCGCAAAAGCTCTTTATTCGAACTTATCACCTTTAAACACTTAATGATTTTCAGCAATTGGCAGGAGACATTAATTGGATAAGGGGATTTCTTAATCTCCCTCGGTCAGAGTTGTTACCTTTGTTTGCCATTTTGGAGGGTGACCCTGAAGTCACCTCCTCTAGATCCCTGACACCTTTAGCACTAAATTCCCTACAAAAGGTTGAGGCAGCTTTGTCTAGGGCTCAACTTTCACGGGTTGATTTAAAATTACCTATCGATTTATGTATACTAAAAACGAAAAATTATCCCACGGGGGTTCTTTGGCAAAATGGCCCCTTGTGGTGGCTTCATGGCAACTCGGTGGGAGCAAAGACAGTCCAATATTTTCCTGAATTAGTGGCTAAACAAGCACTTTTGGGCATAAAGTATTGTTTGATGCACTTTGCAAAGATCCCAGATAAATTAATCATTCCATATACCCGTGAGCAAGTTGAGATTTTGGCCGCTACAGTGGATATGTGGGCGATTCTTGTTTGCTCATTCCCCAATATTATTGATAATCATTATCCTAAACATCCTTTGCTTGCCATAGTTAAAAAAGATTTAATATATTTTCCTGTTGTTACTTCAAAGAAACCCTTGGCTGATGCTTTAACCATTTTTACGGATGGATCAAAATCTGGACAAGGTGCCTTCCTTGTTCAAGGACGCCGACAGCCGGTGGTCTTTAATTTTCGGCCAAACGTCCCACAGGCTGTTGAATGTTTAATTGTGCTTGAAGTTTTTAAAAGATTTGATCAACCTATTAATTTATTTTCTGATTCACTATATGTAGTAAATGCTGTTGCTTCCCTTGAAGTTGCTGCTTCAATTAAACGGGCTACAGAAAAAATGTTTTGCTACAGATTCAATCCCTTATTTTAGGCAGAAAACACCCTTTTTATATTGGACATATTCGTGCTCACTCTATGTTGCCGGGCCCAATGGCAAAGTGTAATGACTTAGTGGATCAAGCAACTCGGGCTGTGGCTCTGGTCGCTGCTGATCCTGTAAAATTGGCAGAGGATTTTCATAGGTTGTATCATGTGCCTGCAAATACCCTTAGGAAAAGATATAATTTGCCCAGACATGTAGCTAGGAAAATTGTTAAAGCCTGTAAATCTTGTGTTACCTTTCTTCATCCTCCCCATGTGGGGGTAAACCCCAGGGGGTTGAGACCAAACGCCTTGTGGCAAATGGATGTTACTCATTTGACAGAATTTGGAAAGTTAAAATATTTGCATGTGTCTGTGGACACCTTTTCTGGTGTCATTCATGCCACACCTTTGGCAGGAGAAAAGGTGTCTCACGTTAAAATACACTGCTTGGAAGCTTGGGCAGCTTGGGGAAAGCCCCTTAGACTTAAGACAGATAATGGCCCTGCTTATACTTCCCAGGGTTTTCGTGCCTTTTGTGCACAACTGCAAGTTGCCCACACTACCGGGTTGCCTTATAATCCTCAAGGACAAGGTATAGTGGAAAGAGCCAATAGAAGCATAAAAGAAATGCTTCAAAAACAAAAAGGGGGAATTGCTGAGTCAGCGTCCCCCAGGGAAAGACTTTCCCTTGCGCTCTTTACCCTCAATTTTTTAATTTTAAATGATAAAGACCAGTCTGCAGCAGACCGGCATGTGACAAGAGACTCTACAGACAATAAAGACATGGTTATGTGGAAGGATGTCATTGATAACAAATGGTATGGACCGGATCCGGCTATTACGAGATCCAGGGGAGCTGTTTGTGTTTTTCCACAGGATCAAGAAACACCACATTGGGTCCCAACTCGGCTAACAAGATTGGTCAAGGAAACTCAGGACGAAAAACAGGATGATCAAGAAGGCGTTGAGCGTGATAATATTATTGATGGTCAAGACCTATCACAGTCAAGGAGAGCTACGATGGGGGATCCTATCGGTGTTCCCGAGGCCGATGCCAGTTAGGCATGATGCCCGCCTTTTTGCGGATTGCCATTGTGACTGTCAATTCCACGCGAATGGATCCCGGATTTGTGGAGGGGCTCCAGTCCTGGATTTCCTCCGCTGTTTCCTGGTTCAAGGAATGGGTGGGGGTGGGGTTTATTTTTAGCTTGCTGCTTGGGCGGATGTGTGGTCTGCCTATGGTTGGTCTGTCGCCTTCGAGCCCAAACCAGTAGAGACAAAGTTGTTATTTCGCAAGCATTAGCCGCCTTGGAGAGTGGATCCTCACCCCAAATTTGGCTGTCGGCCCTGAGAGGTCATTAAGCCTTATCATTTCGCATAGCCCTAGCACCCCGAGGGATCTGGGAATCCCATTGCACCGGGACGGGTATGTGACTGATAACTTGGAACAGGGTGCAAGGCAAGTGCACTGCACTTGAGAAGAATTTTCCTCTCAAGAAGAGCACGTTGGGCTGCAAGTGGGTTGATGCCCAAGATCCCACCTCTGCAAAAAAGGCATCGGACGGGCCTGGTCGTCACTGGGGAAGGCGCCCCCCAGGCGAAGGCCAGTGCAAGGTCCTCTTTTTGAGGCAGAGGCCCGACCTCTACTCTTACCTGTTACCAAAACAAAAAGGGGGAACTGCAGGGAGCCGGGACAAACGCCATTACAAGATGGCGCCCAACTCCTTTCAGCTTAGAGGTAAACAACTCCACATTATGCAGTGCTTGGCGGGACTGCGGGTCCCTAGCTTTGCGCATGCGCCATCATTGTAAATCCTGAGCCAATCCCGTGGCACCTGGTGACGGCAAAAGGCGGACAGCCAATCCTGAAGCGACCCGTGTTCCAAACCCTATATAAGTGGCTGTATTTCCTTGCTCGCTCTCTTGCGCTCAAGCTCTCCCTTCAACTAAAAGGCTCTCCAATAAAGTGTGATCTGAGAAGACTCCTGGTGTGGTGGTCGTTCTTCCTCGCTGGCCGAGAAGGCGTTCGCCGCAGTTATAACCATGAAAGAAAACATCATTAAATTTATATGAAGCAAATTACTTTAATTATAGCCAATAGTTTAATGATATATCTTCTTAATCAACCCCATAAAAATGTTAATATTCACACTAGTGTCTGCTCTCATATAAATGAAAGACTAATTTGGAATAGAGTCATAATTTTTATTTTTTTTAATTTTTTGTCAGGGCTGGGGCTTGAACTCAGGGCTTGGACACGAAGCTTCTTTTGCTTAAGGCCAGCAATGTAGCACTTGAGCCACAGTGCCACTTATGAATTTTTCTGTTTATGTGTTACTAAGGAATTGACCCAGGGTTTTATGCATGCTAGGGAATCACTCTAACACTAAGCCATTTCCTATAAATTCCTTAAATATGTATTTAAAAATATTTTATTGTAAAAATACTATACAGAGGGATTACAATTACATGAGTAAGGTAATGAGTACATTCCCTTTTATAGCTCGTATTTACAGAAGAAAAGATTCAGAAATGCAAGATCATCAAAAACATATTAATTAAAAACCATTCTTTAATAGTAAACAGCATTTGTTTTTATGAAGTGTGGGTTTCAATACTTCTTAAGATAAATCTATGACTGTTATTTGCTTAGTAAATTCATTCATTTCCAAATATTACAATATTGGAGAATAATCAAGAAGTATTCAAGAGAAATCTTTGTGGAGCCACTGAGTTTATTTGGGATAGAGCAGTAAATGAGAATCATATACCTGCCATATTGATATTTACTTTCCTCAGGTAAAAAATACACAAAAAGAAATTCGTTTTAAAGAAATTTGGTATTTTCTAGTGTATTACAAGGTAAATAAAGCAGGATAAAAGTATACAGAGTTATTTACAATATTTCATGTCCAAGTGTAACTTTTTGTCTTTTACCATCCATTGTGTTTCCTTATAGATTTATAGGGACATTCCAGTTACCACAAATGAGGGAAACCGTGCAACTTATGTTTCTTTTGGTCTGCCTTACTTTGCTTAATATATTTTTTTCCCAAATCTTTCCACTTCCTTGCTGCAATATCAGTTTTTCTCATGGAAACATGGAATTCCATATACCACATTTACTTGATTTATTTGTCCATTGAGGGGCATCTGGGTTGATTCAATATCTTGGCTATAGTAAAGAATAATGCAATGGACATGGTTGTGCTGGTAGCTTTAGTGTGGTATGGTTTGTGGAATATTAGAAAAATGCCAAGGAGTGGAATTACTAGGTCATAGGAAAGTTCTATGTTTAAGCTCTGTTTTCTTTCTTTTATTTTTTTAGTTTTATAAATTCTTTTTATTCCTTTTTTCTTTTCTATTGTGAAAATAGCATACAGAGGGGTTGCAATTACATGAGCAAGGTAATGAGTACATTTTTTATCAAGCATTGTTGTCTCCTCTTTTGTTTTCCCCTACCATCCCTGCCCTCCCATCTCCACGACTACACTCCCCCTCCCTCCCAACCCCCAGAACATTCATACTGCTTTCCAGAGTAATTGGGCAAGTTTACATTGCCACCAATAGTGTATAGTGTTTCATTTTTTTAATTTATTATTTTAATTTAAATATATTTTATTGTAAACATACTGTGCAGAGGGGTTATAGTTACATGAGCAAGGTTCCTTTCCTTTTGACTACATCCTCACCAGTATCTATATACACAACGGAATTCTATGCCTCCATCAGAAAGAATGACATTGCCCCATTTGTTAGGAAATGGAAAGACTTGGAAAAAATTAAATCAAATGAAATAGGCCATACTCAAAGAGACATAGGTCCCACGGTTTATGGTTTCCCTTATTTGCAATAACATGTATACATCTAGGATAATTTTACCAGACAAGCAGAAAAGGTCAAGAGCTATCTACGTGTGACCATATAAGATGATGCTAAGTGAAATGAACCCCAAGTTGGGACACAAAAGATTTTATCTTTCTTGCTGTTGTTTTTAGTGTGCTTATAATGTACTACTGTGTGATTTGTTTTCTTTTATATGTTCTTCCCCCATGGTATAACCTCTGTTTTTACTGTATTTGATTCTGGTGTCCTGCGTCTTGTATATACATTTTTCTAATTTGGGGATGGGAAGGGAAATAACAAAATGCTGAAACAAAGATACAGGTTGATCCATTGTAACAACAACATGTACAAGACTCTATGTTGAAAATGAACTTTACAACTTGGGGGTGGGGAGGGAGGAGTTGGAGAGGTAGGGCTGGAAAGGATGGTAGGGGAAAAACAAAGGAGAGGTAACAATGCTTGATAGGAAATATATTCATCACCTTACTCATGTAACTGTAACCCCATCTGTATAGTATCTTTACAATAATATGTATGTATATATAAGTATTTAAAAAGCAACAAAATCTAAGAGTTAAAGGCTGGAACAAAATCTGTCAAGCAAATGGCCCCTATAAGCAGCCTGGAATAGCAATACTAATATAAGATAAACTAGGCTTCAAGTTAAAATTAGTGAAAAGAGACAAATAAGGACATTGCTTACTAATAAAGAGCTCTCTCCTAAAGGACTATATAACAATTCTAAATATCTATACACCCAATATTGTGGCACCCAATTTTATTAAACAAATACTACTTAACCTAGAAACACACGTGGATCCAAACACATTGAATGTTGAAGACTCACAAATCACCATTGCCTCTGGTTAGAACAACCCGTCAAAAACTCAACCGAGAAACCTCAGAAATAAAAAAAAATTTCATTGACCTATTAGGCTTAAAAAATATCTACAGAATATTGCACCCACCAGCATCCAAATATATGTTCTTCTCAGCAGTACATGGATCATTTTTCAATATAGATCATATTTTAGGCCACAAAGCAAATCTGTGAAAATTCAGACATATTTAAAATAATCCCTACATTCTGTGAAACCACAACAGAATAAAATTAGAGGTCAACACCAAAAGCCATTGCAGAAAATTTGCTAACTCATGGAGACTAAACAACACATTGTTGAATGAGCAGTGGGTCATTGAAGAGACCAGAATGGAAATTCAAACATGTATAGAGTTGAACAAAAATAAATTCACAGTCTCACTGATTTAGTCAAGAGGCAAAACAGGTGCTATGGGTTAAGAATTGTCTCAGGAAAAGTATTCTAGGCAGAGGACGTAAGAAATACAAAAGATGTTTAATAGGTTTTATAGAAAGTCATATTGCCTATGTGGTAGGGAACAAATCAGCAATGAGAAAAAATAGCAGGAAATGACAGCATGGACCAAGTTAACTCTCAAAGCTATTTCAGAACACATACTGACAGAGGAAGTCTTTGGAAATTTTCTTCTCAAAAGTGCCATGATCACACACTTACATAAAATTTATATCTGAATATGGATACAGTATTTACATATATCTGTGTATACATATAATATATACATAAAGACATAAATACACATCTATGAAAATAGATGTGTATATTGGTATACATATATAAATATATAAAATATCAATCTTTGTAAACAGAGATAATTCCTGGTATAATTAAGGAAGATTGCAAAACAAGTAAAAATATTTGTATATTTCAATTAGAGAAAAAATAGATGACAGATTGGATGTAGGATATGGAAGAAAACAGCTAAGGTTGATCCCATATTTAGTTTGAATTAACTCTGGATTCCTGAAAGTTAATGGAAACAAATGTTTTCAGGGACTTATGTGATCCATTTTGTCAAATGTTATAGATGATTAAGAAATTAAAGGAGAGTTGTTTGTTAACTTATGCAACTTGAAGGTTACCATCAATGACTTTGACAAAGCAATGTTGCTTTATAAGATCTGAGAAAGATGTAATTGAAGAGTTTTAGATAGTAAATATTAAAATATTTGCGACTTTAACAAATAATATGAAACAAATAGTTTGGATATACCAAAAATACATGTGTGTGTGTGTGTGTGTGTGTGTGTGTGTGTGTGTGTGTGTATTTAATGGCTAAAATGGACTGTTTTGATTTTGAGATAGCTGAGCGGGACTTAAAATTTTGTCTTCCATTATGTTGTTAGAAAGCATAAACCTCAGCAAGCCAGTGGGGGACAAAATGAGGTTGACCAAGGAAGAAGGAAATTCCAGTGTGCATATTGACATGAAAGATGATTGACAATTGGATTTCATGGTACTTTCATAAAAAATCAAATAAATTACTTTCCAATAAATGCTGGTAAGGTAACAAGGGAAATTTAAATTGTAATTTCCTCTTTTACATTAGTCAAATTATTCTGATGTAGTAATTCCTTTGCATTAGAGTATTATAGGTGCTTACCACCCAGAGTACCGTATGGAGTTCTACACATCCTTAAAAAAAGAAAATCTGTACTGGTAATATACTGATGAATGGGTGCAATGCAGAAGTTGATAGAAATAAGAATTTATGTAGTGTTTTTTAATCCAGTGACTAGATTGAAGTAAGTAGCCAAAACACAAAGACTTTCTAGGCTGGAACTTAAGATGCTTTTAATATTAATTAGTATGGTTTTCATTCTGGTATATTTTTTCTGCTGTGGTAATAATGTACCAGGCAAAACAGGAAAAAGAGGAACTATTTAAAAGATATGTGTAAAATTGGGAAGCACTGAGTGAGATGTAATTAGTTCTGGTGGTTTTACATTAATACACAGACAACTCATATAGAATACATAGGCCTTAGTTCACATAGGTTAATACAAAGAAATAATCTCTTCCTATTGTAATCCTAGGAAATGCAACAAAAATCTTTTTGTAAATATTTTTTATTGTAAAGATACTGTACAGAGGGATTACAGTTACATGAGCAAGGTGATAAGTCCATTTCTTATCAAGAATTGTTACCCCTTCCTTTGTTTTCCCCCTACCATCCCTTAACATAATGTGACAGAAGGAAAGAAGGAAAGACTCCTGCTGTATTTTTCACCTATCACTTTGATCCTGGTTTCTCTGATGAATTTTAAATTTATGTTCAGCTTAGAAATAGTTGTAGGTTTTCAAAGATTTTTCTATGCTTTCCTCCCAATTTCTTATTGCTATAAGGCCTTAGCATTTTTTTATTGTTAATGGTTCACATAATTGGAAAGCAGGTATTTTTTTAATCATGAATGTTTTATACAATTGATAGGGCAATTTACTCTTCCCTATTTGAGCAGAATTATAACTAAAGATCTACCTAACATTACGTGAAAAATTCTCAAATTTCAAAAACAAATACCTAAAGAAAATTTACAATTTATACTTCATAGTTAGCATAGCATTGCATATGCCCCATTCTTTTTATTTAGTTTCCATAAATAACACAATAAATTTAAATTTTAAGTTAATATTAATGCTTTGAAATCATGATAAATTATTTAGCTCTATTATTACTTTTCTTTTGCCAGATGATATATTTGCAATCTACTTCTTAAAATTGAATTCATTTATCCATATATTGTTACAATAGAATTATGCCACAAATGACTCACATATTTGAAGCATGAAAAGATTTCATTCTCTTAAAATTGAAGAGTAAACATATTAAGATGTTCATAATGACACCGTTTATTCCCCCAAATATACTTTAATCAATTCAACTTTCATAAGGTTTAACAAAAAAAAGATTATGGTTCTTAAATATTAAGAAATTGGAAGGGGTGCAAGATTGTAAAATAAAATCAAAGACCTTCCCTCTTGCCACTGATAATAATGGAACTCATTCCCTTTGCAAGAATTCCCAAAAGCTTGAATCCAGGACCATTAAAATCAAAAGAAAAAGTTGTAGTGCTCCTTTCCCAAGACCTTTCCCACTACACCGCAAGCACTCCATGATCATAATATCTCTCTAAGCTTCTCTATGAAAGGAACAAGAAGATTCGATAATTCATCCATTACTATGGCTTTGGGGAGGGCTGGAAGACTACACAAGAGATGGTATTCAAATGTGCTTGTCTGAAAGTGCTGACAGACCCTGGGATGCTCTTGGTGAAAAGCAGTTGTGGAGAACTAAAAAAAAATAGGAGGGAGGCTAACGCTCCAGAGAACATCTGGTACAGGAAACAGAGGCCAAGCAGATTAGCAGCATCTTTCTCAGAAGGGAAAGATAATATGGGGTATTAATCAAACGTTTCATTTTCTTTTTGTATGTAGGAGATGGGACTGGGGTTTACTCGGCAGAGTCCCTGAGCTTTCTTTCTTTCTTTCTTTTTCCTTTCTTTCTTTCTCAAAGTTAGTGCTCTACCGCTTAGGGCACAGCTCCACTTCTGGCTTTTTCGGGGAATTAATTGGAAATGAGAGAAGCTCACGGATTTTCCTGCCCAAGCTGGCTTTGAACCGCGATCCTCACATCTTAGCCTCCTCAATAGCTAGAATTACAGACATGACCAACAGACACCGGACTAAATATTTCACTTTTAAGGAGTCTGCACAAGATCTAACTGAGAACACTGATGAGACCTGGTATATATGCTCACTGCTTGAATCATTGAGAACAAAAATTATGGTTGATAATCTAGAGGAAGTTTATATAATGGCATAGCATATAGGTATAGAAGAAGAAATAATTTATATTATTTTAAGAAACTTAGAAAAAAGAACAGGTGAAACTGGAGGTGGGCCATGAAAATTGTTCAGTAACAAAAGTAAAATGATAAGTGAATGAGAAAGACAGAAAGAGGCCTAAGAGATTTAGAGAACACAAGTGTAAAATATATGACCTTGCTAGAAGACAATCTAAGTAGAAAGATTGTTTGAATAAATTATGGTCCAAACCTCTAAAATGTAGGGAAGAAAACATGCATTTTGAATAAAAAACCCAATGTACTCTAAATATGCTGAATCAAAGAACATTACAAGAAACATATTATAATCAAATTGCCAAAAATAAGAAACAAAGAATTTCAAAAGCAACTTTTAATACACAAAAGAATATTTGTAAGACTACCAGAAGATTTTTTTTAGCAGAAACTATGCAGGCAAAAAGGGAAGGAAATGACATATTTGAAGGGCTAAAAGAAAGCTAATGCCAATCATGAATTCTGTTTTTGGCATTTTTTCCCCCTGAAATGTGAAAGAGTGATAGAATCTCTCAGCCAAACAAAAGCTAAAGAAATTTATCATCAATATATCTGCCTTAGATCAATTGATGACAGGGAGTTAGATGTCCAGAGAAATGAAGGAAATCTATTATGCTATTTTTGCCCCTACTATTTAGGCTTTCTCTCTTCTCTTTCACTCCTCCCTCATTGAAAGAAGAGAAACCCTTGGCTTCTTGTCACCTCCTCTGAAGGAGTGAGGAAGTGGTATAAATCCATTGTTATCTTAACCACATTTCCATTCCTTATTTTCTAGCGTTTGTCTTTAGCCACACTTCAAATTTGTTTCTGCTTTGTTCCCTAAGCTGACATCATTATGGTAATTACAGTAGAGCAGTGTCAAATACACTTGGATAAAGTCATTTTAATTATGTATTTGAATTATCCTTCATGATTTGTGTGTTGACATAATCACTATTTGTAGAGATTTATGACTTTTCTTTCTTGCAGAAACACCAATTGAGGACATCAGTTTTTAATATGTTTTGTGTGTGTTGCATATGTATTTAATGAGACTGACAGGACTGGCACACATGTCTACATAAACCAGAGCATGCAATGCTCAAATTCTTGTAACTTACATTTGTAATATAATTCTAGTGTCCATAATGAAATTTCAAAAAAGTTTTCCATCTTTTTTAAAGACCACATATAATATTCAAGGGGGTTAGGAAGATTCAAAAATTTTTGCTCACATTTTCTGATAATGCTTTCTTTAGAGGCAGTAAGTATTTGCAATATTATGGAAGTTTAAAATGACCTTAAAAGTCCTTCCTCTCATTATATTCACCAGCAACTGGAAGACCATTCCAGGTGTTATGACCACAAATATGGAAATAATGTGAGAATTCCACCACTTCTAGCTGCCTGAGAATGTAGAAACACAGTAATGTAGGCTTCACGTTGCTTAGTATAAGGGTTAATTGAATAAAAGCAAATCATTGTAGCTGTATCACCCAAATGAGCTAAATTGTGCATGATCAATGATTTACCTGTATTGCATAGGGCAAAATAGTGTCTGGAGAAAATAGCTGTTGTAACAACAATGATGGAGAAAGAAGACTTTACAAATATATATATATATATATATTTCTTTTCTAAGAACGTTAGAATTTCTTTAGAAAACCAGAAAGGATTATTGGTTTGCCACAAGGACAAGATAATTTAAAAAATGTTAAAAGTATTTTTTGTTTAAATAATCCAAATAGGAGGATAATCTTAATATAAAGAAGTTGATAGAGAATGTAGAAAACTAAACTCTGAGTTTGATGTTCTTTAAATGATGACAAGGTAAGGCAGAAACAATTTGTCACTTAAGTTGTGATAATGATAAAAAGAGATTATATTGTCACACTTTTAAGATTATCCAAAACTTTCATATTTTGAACGTTGGAAAAATGTATCAAAAATTAAATGAAACAATCTCAAACCCAGGAATAAATTCCATCAGATGGTTTAAGTTTCTTTAATCAAGAAAGAATAATGTCTTATAAAAGTTGGGGATGTTTTTAATTCTAACTGAAAACACTTCTTATTCACTCATTCTCATTGGCAATCAATGTATTATAAAGAATTGATTACAGGATTGGATTTTGTTAGATAAAGATCTACCATTAGATATAAAACTTCACTTTCCAGTGACATATTACTAGACACACATGTAGATACACAAACAAATTTATATGCATGTGGAAAGTACAAGAAACCACAAATTAACAGTCAACAAATTATAAATATGTGCAGATTGAAGTTCAATGAATTTTCATGTTTAAACCTTCTGTGTTTATATTTGTCTCAAGTAGATTTTCATTTTCATTTCTCCTAGTCATAATCCCTTTACTTAATCCACATGCTACTAAAAATATTTTCCTTATTGACAGACTCTTAGTACATTTTCTGTGTACCATATGCACTCAGGCAGCTCTTACTGTCTTTTGCCCATCTGGACTCCCAAATCCCAGAGTTCTTTCTACAGTAACTATGAACTATCTTTTAAAGGCAACGAACTTGAAATATCATCGGGTAGCCTACCAGCTGCTTAGTTTCCACTTGAGGCTTTCCTTATATAAGGTATATAAATTTTTATACCACCGCTTAAGACAAGCATAGATTAAATGTGTTCCTAATGGATTGAATAATTGGAATTTTGCAAGTGTTAACACAAAAAAAATTAAAAAGCAAAACAGGTTGAGTTGCAGAACACATAGTACTTGGAAAAGAATATCAAAGGTTATCCTGGAAGAGGGGAAATGGGGAAAAAAGGAGGAAGGGATAACATTGACCAAGAAGTATTGTATTCCTAACCTGACTTAATGGAATTGTAACCCCTTTGTACAACTATTTAATAATAAAGAAGTAATAAAAATAAATAAATGTAAAAGAAACTATCAAAATTGGTTTAGTTGCAAAGCACATAGTACTTTGGGAAAAAGAGTATTGGAGGTTATCATATGGTCAATGAAAATCCTAGGCTATTTCCTTGTAAGCCTCTTGGTATTTCCATCAGTGTGCTTAGCACAGGGAGTAAGATCGCCTGCCAAAATATTCTCCAAAGTGAAGCTGAAATCACTCCTCTTGATCTAGGTTTACAGGCCATTGGCTACAGACAGGGCAAACTAATTAAAGATTTATGATTACTATAACTTTCAAAGCAAATAAACCAAACAAAATATGAATATCTCATTTTTTCTGTTGTCATGAATTGTTTGCTACCCACCCAGGGAGGCATTATAGTCAGAGAGCTCCAACTCCCATTAGAAAGAAAGCAGCCTCCAGCTCTCCAAGCAGGCATTTGTTCTAAGCCATTGTGGTTTAGCCAGGAGAACTAGCAGCCCCACCCCTCTTATGGCCCTTTAAAAAATTCAAGGTGACATCTAAAGTTTCTCCACCCATTTTGAATCACTTAAAGAAAAGTATTTTCTGAACTTGAACATTTTTTTTTGTCATTGCTCCATGTAAACCCACACTCTTCACAACTCCCAAGGTAGAGTATGTCTTATTTCTATACCTCTTCATACCGAATGGGTACTGTATATCTTTGTTTAGAAGCTATGGCTTCTATTAAATATAATTACTTACCCCTGTGGCTTTAAATTGAGAGTGGCTATAAAACAAAGACGGCTTCTATTAAATTTAATTACTTTCCCCTGCGGCTTTCATAGAAAGGGTGGCTTCTATTAAAAACGGCATGGTATAGGTGTGACTGCTAATCGAGGATGCTTCTAAATGAAGATATACCATCTGTGGTGGTAATTAATCAAAGAGGTGATGTTCAGTATAGAAATAACATCACATGATAATACAATTCCAAAATTTATGAAACAATTCTGGGAGAATATTCATAACTTGGGTTCTGCTGTTCTAAATAAAAATTACAGCTTCCATCTGCACATACAATATTGTGTTATATAAACATGCTATTGAGGAAGGTAGATACTTTTAAACATCACAACCTATCAGTTATAAAGAAAATGGCTCTGGGATGCTTTAAGCTGATTTTTTCCCCTTTTGATAGTAGCCGAATAAAGAAAATGGCTTACAGATTTAGCTGTGTATATAGTTTGAAAGTAACAACTGAAAAATGATGTTCATAATCTGAATTGCAATGAAACCAATTATCTGTACTGTGGTCATTCACATGGGAATTCTCCTAAAGGTTTTGTATTTCTTAAAAGAAATTAAAAACAGCTGTAAAAATACCATAAAACAAAAATAGCAGCTGCAAAAGAGATTAACATTCCTAAATTTCATTTGAACCTGATATGTTATTTTTCCAACAGCAACATATATTCTGATTTTTAAATTGATCTTTATGAAATTTTACCTTTAAAAACCAGGACTACTAAACATTTTTATCTAAGCAGCCTTTAAAACTCACATGCGTTTTATATAGTTTTCACCCTTAAAATATTCTTTTCTTTTAATTTCTCTATCTCTTTAAATAATCCTCAATAGGCAAACTGTCACTGAAGTCTAATCGTAAGCCATTTAAAATTTAAAATTCACTAAGTAAATAATATGCAATGAAGTCTCTCTCTCTCTTCTTAGTTAAATAAGTAGCCACATATGAAACTATACATATTCTTCATCAATATTTGAAATCTATAGATGTGCATGCATGTTTAAATACTCATGCATAAGTATTTTTATTTACATAGATATTTGAAATATACCTGTGCATATATATTTAAACAAAGTGCAATTTATAAAACAGATATGGAGGTGGTGACAGCATAAAACAGTTAGTTTTGCTGTGCTGTTCAAACATATGGCAGCAACTTTTCTAGACTTGTACCAGATGGAGGCCTTTAATCGATCCGAGCTGTTAGCCCGTATGTTATTTCTCCATTAAAAGGAGTTCCTCCTTCCCAATTTATAAATTAAATAAATTGCTGGGTTTTTAGTGCATGAAGGAGTGCTTTTACAACATAAGAAAAATGAGAATTCTAATTTTTTAAATCACACATTTATTAAAGAGAGAATAATAATCTGAAGCCTGTATTTATATTTTTAGCACAATTCTTATCAGTTGTACAGATTTAACATACAACCAGTGTAGTTTGTACCCCTTGTTTGTAAGGGGTTTTATTGTTTAAATAGATGAATTCTTTCAGTAGGGTTTATTTACAATTGATATTTTCTCTATAAAATAGTACTAATATTCAAGGAGGCAATTTAATCACTAAACTTGAAAAACTTTAATAACTTATAGTCTTCAAAGGAATGATTAGTTTTCCATTGGATTTCATTGTAAAATATGTCCAATTTTTCTATAAAATAAAAAAATCTTTTTACCCAAGTAAATATTTGTCTCAGTACAATTTAGATCAAATATGAAGAAATTCCAATTCAGATGTAAAGCAAGAATATTTTATATATCTAAATTATTGATAGATTAATTTCATGGGTACTGTCACAATACAACAAAAACTGTAGCCTATTTTTATCTTAAATTGATTACAAAAGCCAAATTTGACATAAATCTATACACCACAATACATATTTTTACAAAAAGCTGTGTATCTTAAAAATATGTAAGGATTTGGGAAATAAGAATAAAATACTTTGGAATAGTATCGTTCTTTTGTTATAAATATTATTTGTGACATAGGTTCAGTTTTTAAGTAAACTGAATTTATGTGCATAACAGAAATCAAATGAAAGCAACTAGTCTCTGGAGAAATCTACACTTCTTTTGTAGAACTTAGCTTTCATGTATACCAGTACTTAACATATTCACAGCTTATAACAACTTAGGAAATGGATGAATGTTGAAACAAAATATCAACTAAATCTATGTTCCTTAGCATGTTTATTTATGACTGGTTTCTTTTGAAAGAAAGCAGAAATATGATAATGGTTACACAAAGACTAAATAGACTATGCTTCCATGAGAGCACTCTCATATAAGTACAGGAGAAAAAAAAAGCTGTATTTTTCCAATATAATACTACAAGGGCAAATGACAGCCTTACCTGATGTCTGATATCTTTTATAGTACAACTGTGACATATTTTATGCATCACAAAGAATGATCAAAGATGTCTCAAGAGGCTCTCTGTCATGGAATGTGGCCCCACAACCCCTGTCTGCCTTTAAATCAGCCAATAATGCACCTTTAAAATAAGTTGGGCATGCTTTCAAGAGTGATGATTATTTTGCATACATTTGGGCATGATTTTGATTTTTTTTCATTTATGTGATTTCTACAATTCTATGCATGTTTCATTTGATTTTGAAGAAAAGAGACTAAAATAAACAAGGTTGTATATTTTTAAAACTTGTGTTTAAATTATAGTTCTGCTTTCTTTTACTGCTTTTGTAATATAATGTAGTTAAGAAAAGAAAAATGCAATTCAGAGACTGACAAAACCATTCCCATTTGCTTCCCATTAAATATCTTAATAAATAAAATAACTTCTGCATATTTTTGTTCTTACATAGAATATTTTGCATTGTAACTTTTTATTTCAAAGAAAATTTAAAAGATTCTTTGACTTTTCTATTCAAACAAAAATTAATTGTCACAATCACACAATGAAGTTTAGCATGCAGCCTCCAACCTACAATATCTGGAGGATTTTCAAAAATCACAAGTTTTCAAAATACCTTACAATATTTTGATAAAAATTCCTATTACCTAGACTTATCTAGATAATTCAATTCTCTCTTTACATTAAGAGTTTTTCTCCACCCATTTCTAAAAATCAATAAATGACACATTTTAATTAAATTGAAGTCCGAAATATATGAGTGCTGTGAAAGGACTACATATTTTTATACATACAAGTAAGCAAAATTTGTCATGCTTCTTAAAGACCTTGACTAATAAAACAAGACCATTGTCTAACTCAGGCAGCTTTATTTTGCTGCAGTCATGGGAATATATTTACAAAGGATTATCACAATCTACATGAAATTATAGGTGCTTTCATGATTTCTTTTTAGCAGTACTACAATGCATTACTCATAGATAGATAAAATTTGCAAAGTATGTTCTATAATTTTTAGGAAAGCATATGTATATAATAAGGCCAAAATGAAAAAAAAAATCAGGAATAATGAACACAAGAATGGGCTGAACCTGATTTTAAAATAAGAGGTAAATTTGGACATTCATTGTTCTATTGCTTTCTTTCACTATTAATATATTTTTGTTATCTTTAAGTAATTGGCTTTTTTGAAGTCTAATTAAACGATATGTTATTCAAATTTTGTGTTATTTATATTCCATCATTTACACTGATTGAATGGTTTCTGTGTGTCACATCTTACAGTATGCAAGGGCAAAGAAAATGCAATCATTTTCCTCAAAATCTATGAAGGAGTTGCCACTCAACAAATCTGTTTATAAGTACAATACATCTTGAACAGTACAATCCCTTTATTATTCTCTCTTTTTCCCTCCTAAACTAATCCTTCCCTTCAATTTTCCAAGTATCATAGAATATACAGTGAATATTATGACTGTGTTTCCACCTTCTTCTGTTTATATTGTTCATTTCAAAGAATATTTGAAATAGTCAACAAAAAATATCAGTATCTGCTTATCTCATGTATTTGGCCATCTGTCTGACTGTCATGTCTGTCTATCTATATAAAAAAGACAAATGTTAGGGACACTTAAGATTATGTATTAGAATTATGAGTAAATTTTAGTTTTGATATTTGTACTTATATGTGTTTTCTAAAATTTTCATTTAGATCATGTATTTTTATCACATGAGAATGTTAGAAAGGATTGTTTTTTTATTCACCACTATTTCTTGTACATGGACTTAAATTTGTTAGGATAATTACACTCATTTTATTAATTGGTGTATATACTAAAGATTTAAAGTCCATACTAAGTTATTTTAAAATCCATTCTCAAAATAAAAACTTAAGAGTCTGGCAAGAAACTATGAGTTCAACTAATTATCTTATTGGCAAAGTAACTCACAAAATGTTTGAGCAAAGTGGGTGAGTATTTAAAGATTATCTATTATTCTTAGAAAATGTGAACACAAATTATAAGTACTTTCAAGCACAATATATCTTCATTAAATCACTGATCATGTTATCATTTCAGCCTTTCACAACTGTTTATAATTACATTACATTGTAAACTCTTCTGACCTTAGGTAAATATATGTTTACATTTGAAGCTGGAGTATTTTTGCTATATTAATGGTCTCATATAAGATCAGTGTCATTGAAATTTATTATTCCTTAAAATTAATTGCTTTGTCTGTTAGTTTGAACTATTTTCCTCTGCACCTGAAAGTAATAAAATATCATTTAAACAGAAGTAGCATAAAATTTTTATAAGAAATCATTATTTTCTTTGATTTTAGATGTGTGGAATATATACAGGTTCAATATTTTCAAAATTATCAGATTGTATATTGTGATTATTCTGAGAATTAAATTATTTTATAGCTAATGTTTGTAATTTGATGTTAATTTTAGAACAAAAGAGTAGTACGTCCTTACTTACAGTATGCCTAAAAAACCTATGAAAACTCCCTATTAAGGAGGTATGTTATTTATTTTTGGATTTAGGGTAATAAAATGTTTTTTACACATAACAAATAGTGTTTTGATAATATGTGGTGGTTATAATGAATGTGAAATATTTCAGAAATCTATAGTAGCATTTTCAATAACCATCCTTAAAATTCAGTTTAAAATTGAGGACAAAAATCATTATGAAGTACTGTATTACCAACTTCAGATTGTTGGTCTTTTAAAATTACATCATGTCTCTTATGTTTTAAAAATAAGTCTAGAAGATTGTAACAGGAAGCTAAAATACTTTCAGTGAACAAAAATTTAGATGTTAAACTGTTTAGAGAGAAAATATATATTTCTGGTGTCTTTTTATACTGTTTTCATTAGCTAATACATATATATAGTCAGAAATCTCTCATTGCTCATCTCATACATTTCATTTATATATTTTTAAGTATAATTATGTATTTGAAAGGTGATATAAAGAGAGTTGCATAAGTCAAGCAATGAGTACATTTCCTCCTGAATAGTGTTACTTCTCTCGTTTTCTCCCAGTTCTGTCCTCCTGACCCCTTCCCCCATAGCTCATGTTCAATATAGTATCTAGTGAGTGTCACTACAGCATTTGTGCTCCCCCTTACTTCTTGAAAACAAATAAACTTACAGGTAAGACAAAAAGTAGAGAAATTAAAAATAGCAACAAATGAGAATACAAACAAAAAGAATAAAACAAAAAAAAGCAAATTAACAAAAATCCTCTTGTTTCCACTTCTTAGAGTTCATTTCAATATGTATCATTTTATATGATCGTTTGTGCATAGCTATTGAATGTTTATGATCCTCTCCTAAGAATATCATCCTTTGGTTTCATTGTGTGAATATTGAGAATCTTGTTTAATTTATCATAACCAAGTGTAAGTTTTTGTTTTTTTTTCTTACCATCCATTGTGTTTACTTGTAGATTTATAGGTACATGCTAATTACTACAAATGAGGGAAACGGTGCAACCTATATTTCTTTAAGGTATGACTTACTTCACTTAAAATAATTTTTTCCAAATATTTCCATTTCCTTATGACTGGTGCAACGTCATTCTTTTTGACGGAAGCACAGAATTCCATTGTGTTTATATACCATATTTTCTTGGTCCATTCATCCATTGGGGAGCATCTGGGTTGATTTAATATCTTGGCTATAGTCAATAGTGCTTTAGTGTGGCCTGGTTTGTGGTCTGTTGAACAAATGTCCAGGAGTGGAATTTCACGGTCATGGGGCAGCTCTATGTTTAGTCTTTTGAGGAATCTCCCTACTGCTTTCCACAGTGGTTGAACAAGTTTGCATTCCCACTAAGTGTAGTAGTGTTCCCTTTTGGCCACATCCCCACCTAAAACCATAGTTAGAAAAAAATTAAAAAAGTTAAAAAAATTAAAAAGTTAAAAAATTAACACCCCCCAATAAACACAAACCCTCAAAGAAACAACAACCCAATTAATAAATGGGCTAATGACTTAAAGAGAGGCTTCTCAGAAAAAGAAGATTGACCAATACATACATGAAGAAATGTTCAACAGCTCTGAACATAAAAGAACTGCAAATCAAAACAACATTGAGATTCCACCTCACCCCAGTTACTATGGCCATTATGAAGCAAAATTACAATAATATATGCAGGTGGAGATGTGGCCCAAAAGGAATGCTACTACACTATTTCCTATATTTTAACAATTATATAATGAAAATATAAGAAAGTCAAGACCTTCTCAAGCTTTAGCATTGTGTAGTGTTAGTTTTAAAAAGGGAATCTAGAGTTTATCTATTGTTAACATCCCCAAGGTGTGTTAGTCATCTTCCTAATAGTTACAATGTTTAATGCAGATTTGTGAAAATAGAATCAGGTTTGGGAGAGATGGAAGAGGATGATAAAAGGAATGTCTTTGATCAAGACACATTGTACTCAGAAACTGATATGTGGAATTGAAACCGCTTTGTACAACTACTTAAAGATAATAACAAATTATAAAATAATAAAAACATGAGATTCTTTTTTTTGGTGGGTGGGGTCTAGTCGTGGGGCCTGAACTCTGAGCCTGGGCGCTGTCTCTCAGCTCTTCAGCTCAAAGCTAGCGCTCAACCACTTGAGCCACAACGCCACTTCCGGCTTTTTTCTTTTTGCTTATGTGGTGCTGAGGAATTGAACCCAGGGCCTCATGCATGCAAGGGAAGCACTCTACCACTGAGCCACCTTCCCTGCCCATGAAATTCTTATATCTTATGCATATATTTAATACTCTCAAAATCCTTTAGTATATGTATTATCTCTGAACTTTCATATAACAGCTTTCCAAACCAGGTTCCATTATACTTTAACAGGATAATGGCCAAATATTTACTCAATGGATTACCTTTTCTTTTAAGATCTACAAAAGAGCACTTTTATTTCAAAGGAATGTTCTTTGCACTGTGTAACCTACTATGAGGTTACCCTAGTGGTTTCAAAAACTGATTGTTGAGCAACAAATTGCTCATTACAGTAGAAATCAGCCCATACCTTCTTGAGACTGCTTTGTAATTAAATGACATAATTATTAAGAAATAGTTTTAAGCAAAGCCATTTAAAACATTCAAATCAATACTACAGTAGAGCAAAATCTGTCAAAGCTTCACTTAGACATCAGCACTCAGCATCCAATGTACAAAGCACTAGATAGTATAAACTCTCTAAGATTTGCTCAAAGCATTGTTTTCAACTGATGCCTAGCCTCTAGTGTAAAATGATCCAATCACAAATTATTTTATAATCTGAACTGTCCTACATAAAGCCAGGACTCGCTTAACGTAAACCAGAATATCAAAAAATGAATTTCGATTAAATTAAAGCTACTAGAAAACATAGTAAACCAGAGAATTAAAAACAAAATTAGACTAATCTACATTGTCTGCAATAATTTGCCTCTAAGTTTTATAAAGTTTAAATTAGTAGAACTAAGTACAAGAAGAATAACTTTTAGCTGCCTATAATAAATTACAATTTCTAGAGAATTAACAGCAAAACTCTAAGTCTCTATGAATATCACAGAAATAAGTCTGACTTAAACATACTTTTAAAAAATGTCTTGTAATTAGTGTTACTATGATGACTCTCATTAAATACTGTCATCAGAGTTAGCCTTTTAAAATATTCTTCTTATATTGAAGATGCCATTATCAAAGTTTAATATACCTTTAACTGTGGCCTTAGTCAGAAACAAATAACTTCTCCTAACTCTCACATGACAGTAAATACAATTTGATATAATTATTTTCAAAATTCTCAAAACGATGCATTTAGAAGACAAGATAGCAGCATTTAAAAGAATAATTTCAATTATAAAAACAACAGAGGAGAAATAGGAAATTCTGGGGAAAGAAAGTTAACACTTCATGGGTAAGCAATAAATATAACAACCTTAACAACAATAAAATTGCTGTTATTCAAATAAATATTAGGGTGGATTTGAAGAATTAAAATGCTATTTAACATTTAAGTATTGTGTGTTTCTGTTGTAAAATCCTGGATTTCAGTCCCTGTATTAAAAATCATAGTCTGAATTTAACTGATCATCCCTAGAGTTTTGTATTTAAGCAAAGTAAACTGAGAAATATTAGCAGTTATCAAGATAATCCGCTAAAAAGAAATACACACAAAAACAATTATATTTATATATTGGCAGTTTTAGAAGGAAATAGTTATGATTTTGTGGTTTAAAGGAGAAGGTACCTATTTGGTAAATGTCTAACATTAAGGAAGCAACACATGCATAAAATGGATGAAGTTGTTGAATTCATGGTAAGACAGGAGATTTATTTTATAAACTGTGTGAAGATTACCATTTGAAGACTTTTTTTACCTTTATTTCAAGGCAATTTTCCAGCTGGGCACCAGTGGCTTATGCCTGTAATCCTAGCTATTCAGGAGGCTGAGATCTGAAGATAGAGATTTGAAACCAGTGCAGGCAAGGAACGTTTATGAGAGACTCTTTATCCCCAATTAACCACTGAAAAGACAGTAGTGGAACATTGGCTCCAGGGGTAGAACAATGCCCTTGAGAAAATAAAGCTCAGAGATGATGCCCAGGCCCTGAGTTCAAACCTCAGGACCAGCACAAAAGAATAAAAGCAATTTCCCACCCACAGTGGCTCACCCTGTAATACTAGCTACTCAGGAGGCTAAAATCTGAGGATCACGGTTCAAAGCCAGCTCTGGCAGGAAAGGCCCCGAGACTCTTATCTCCAATTAACCACCAGAAAACCCAAAAGTGGTGCTGTTGCTCAAGTGGTAGAATGCTTGCCTTGAGCTGAAGAGCCCAGGGAGAGTGTCCAGGCCCAAGTTCAAGCCCTACGACTAACAAAAAGAAAAAAGAATAAAAAAAGAAATTAGGCACTAGGGAAATTATTGAGACTTTTTTTAAAAGTCATATATGCACGTATGTACATATGTATGCATACATGTATGATTTTATAAAAATTGAATGTAAAATGAGGAATTGTGTTTAACCAAAATTTATTTTCCTGGTGTCTTACAGATACTGCTAAACAACTAGTCAAGTTTGACAAAGAGTTCTCTTTGGAGAAACATCTGGAGAACTCTCTAATGCACTATGCTGAGTAGAAGAAGGCCTGAAAAGGTCTGAAAGGCTATATATACAAATTTTGATTCATATAGTATTGTTAAAAATAATAAAGATATGTGTTTCCCAAATATTAGTAATAGTTTGATTATAGAAGGGTATCAAGAGAAATTCACCATGAATGAAACTAATTTCTATTTTGAATGTAGCTGTACTTCTCCATATCTATACTATTAGAGTTTATGCAACTGTAAAAGCAAATAAAAACCAAGTTGTACTATTTGCTAATGTAAAAATAGGTCCATATATTATAGTATGTACTCTATGTTTGTGTATTATATAGTATATAAATATACCATATGAGAACTGTTTAAAATTTGAATAAAATGTGGAGCAGATTGAGGCTTCTTAACTTTTTATATTGATTGTGTTTTATATCAATTAGGAAAACTTAATTTAAATGCAAAGAATCAGAAAATCAATCAGCTCTTCAATTGATTATATATTCACCCTTCCACAGTTAACTATTTTTTATTAATACTTTAGTATTTTTTAGTTGAGCAGGAATAAGAATAGGCAGTTACAAATTCAGTTATAATTTTATCTTCAGCATTTTTTTCTTTCTGTCTAATGCAGATCTGATCAGAGAGCCTTTGATTGAATAGAAATCCATGGATCTAGAAGTGAGTTCTCTTATTATTGAATCTGTTTCCTTGAAATAAAATTGTACAAAAAGAAAACAAAAAGGAAGACACTCACAGCTACATATCTGGATTTATTTTGTACCAAACTTCTGTTTATTATACTTAACATTCAGCAACATTTCATATTACTTATTACAAATTTATGGAAAGAAATGATAGAATTTAAACTGATTGATATCTAATCAATGGAAGGTACTTTCATTACTTTTTTACTCATTTTTTTATAATAATGGTTAGATTGTTTAGTCCAACTAAACTATTCAAGTGTGGTGTATTATTGGAGAGATCCTATTACTGTATACTGGCATTCATCTTTCTTGCCTTCTCTGAACGTGAGAGAATCTTTTATATCAGCTGCAAGACCACTTAAGATCTAAGGTTATTTCATATGCTTTTGTAATTGGCAAAACTTTAAGTATATTATTTTCTATTTCAATTTTCAATTTCAATATATTTTCATCAAAACTATCACATTTGTTTTAAATATTTTATTGTCTTTAATAACTTGCACAAAGGAGTGGCCATGCACCAAAGCAATTTATGAATATAATGAATCTTGATCAGTGTCACCTTTTTCAACATTTTCATCTACCCTTCTAAACTCACTCCTTCCCTTCCCTTACTTATCTTAATTTTAGGTTATGTATTTAATTGTTTCACAATTTAATAAAGCAGTTAATGTGTGCAATCCATTTTGATCTGTGTCATCACTTCAACATATTCACCCCACTTTGACCTCTTCCCATATATTTCTCAAATTTGTTGTATAGACCATGAATCCTTGCTTGCATCTCCTCATTCTAGCCCATTCTAGCCATAAATGAAATGAAAATTAGACAACAGTGAGATTCTAACTCACCCCAGTTCTAATGGCCAATATCCATACTGTCATGGATGAGTACAAAAGATAACTCTATTATGTTATTTTGGGGACTATAAACTTGTTTAACCACTGTGGAAAGCAGTATGGAGATTCCTCAAAAGACTAAATATAGAGCTTCTCTATGACTGCAGCAATTCCACTCCTGGGCATTTATCTAATAGAACTCGTACACTGCTACACTAAAGCTACCAGCACAACCAAGTTCATTGTAGACATGGAATCATCCCAGATGTTCATCAATGAACCATTGCATCAAGAAAACGTGATACCCCCCCACACACATACATACACATGCACACAGAATGAAAGTCTACCCATCCATCAGAAAGAATGACATATTATAAGTTGTAAGGAAATGGAAAGACTGGGAAAAATTATATTAAGTGAAGTAAGCCAGACACAGAGAAGCATAGGTTGCATGGTTTCCATCATTTGTAGTAGCTAGAAGGTACCAATAAATCTCCAGGTATATACACTAGGTGGTAAACTAGGAGTTACAAATGAACTAAAGTGTAGTCAATTCTATGGTAAACACAAATAATACAATTGTTTAAAGAGGCTAAGTCAAAGCCCAACAATATAAGTGCCAGGAAATGAGTATTTACAAGAGGGGAAGGTGGGATCAAGGGCAGAAGTGTACAAATTTCAATAATTCAATTGATTGAATCTTAAGCAGGAGCATGATTTGAAAATTTGTTGACTTCTCCTGCTGATCATCCTCTTTTTGTGCCTGTGTTTTCAATGACTTCTGAAAAGAGTCAAAAGAAAAAATTGTCTCCGTTCTGAAGAATTTTCAGCTATTTATGAAATTAAATAACAAGGGCACTGAGGGCTTATATTAGAATTTTAAAATCTGACTGTCATATACTACACAAAATTTAGTTAACATTAAATTTAATCCACATAATAACTATTCAAGGGCTGTAGTTACATTTTAATTTTGTATTTTTGTCTATTAGCATTCTAAATAATCTGAAAAGAACTTCCAGATATATGGCTATTCCCTCACTAAGAATACATAAAAAATAACACCAACGATGCTCCTGTAGGGGAAAGAAGCTATGAATCCAGGTTTGGGAGCCTAACAAAGCTACAGTTCTGAATTTTATTATAAAATGATTTTTAATTCTACATTATTTTATATTTATCCTAAACAAGCTACATCTCTGATATTCTTAGAGATTGTGAATGGAGAAATCTGTATGTGTTGAATGTCCTGGTTTTGCACTCTGTGGGAATATACTAACTGATATCAATCACCTCAGTGTATTGTATTAACATATCACAGTAGGTTAGGAGAACATGGAAGAAAGGATAAGCTGGGAACTCATCAGTATTTTATTAACCCACATCTTGATGTTTATAAAACCCAAGTTATCTCCTTTCCCGAAGTAGAAGGTAATGATGTACTAGATTGTGTATGAGGTCTTATTACAGAAATGTCAGTTTTAGTTTGAAACATAAACATGTTTTTTTCATAGATTAGTGCTTGTAGTGATCAATGACAATATGTATCTAGTATACCAGAATTTGTTTTTGATCAGTAGAAAAGCAATTATTCATACAAGTGAAAACAGAGGCAAAGTTGTAAAAGAAAGGAAAAGAATTATAGGTTTCTTACAAGGAAGGTAATTTTAATATAGACGAGATTGGTCCAAGTTCTGCCATTTGGATTGATAGATTATCTGGCAGAACTATCATTTCAATAATCTCAATGACAGCATAGCACTGGATACTTGGTACAGTATTATAAATTAAATTTACTGCAAATGTTATTGCAGAGAATATGGAAAGAGATCTATTATTTGTGTATGTGGAAGTTTAGATAGGGAAAAATTTAAGATTCTTTGACAAACATAACAGGAATGATCTATATGATATGACTATATTGCCAGTTGTCAAAAATTTCACTTTAGCTGTTACTTCATCAGTATCCTTGAATTATAGTGACATGATTCCACTTGTGAGGGACAATATTATATTAATCAACTTCAATGTTACTTCTGTATGGTGGTGCTTTGCAGTTTTTGCCAATGTTGAATGTGGTTAACTTTTTAAAGAATGTATTACCTTTGATTTATTTTTCCTAACACTGAAGACTTGCAGCAGGTGCAATTTAAGATTGCCAAGAATTTCTGCATGCATATAATAAGAACTGAAACTATACCTGATGGGATGTGATTTTAACATATATCTTTATTAACCATCAAATATTGCTTAATTCATATTTGAAAAGCTATGTGTCATAATTAAACAAGTTTTCATGTATCAGCAGCTATTATTTGTGTATCTACCTCTTAGCTTACCTAAACACCTTTATTTAAAATTAAAATTAGTGCATATTTCTCAAAGTGTTTATCATCAAAACCTTCATACTTCATAATTATTACACAATTATTACTATTTATTATTATTTGCTTCTTTATGAACTTCCTAAGTATTCAAGCACTCAACATATTGCCTACAGCAGATTGGTATGTACCCATATTCACCACCTAGTGATCATCTTTTCTGATATGCAACAAAGCAATGAAAGCTACAGCAAACTAAAATAAATGCTAATGCTTGTTGAGTGCCTAAGACATGACCTACATTCTTATGATAGATCAGTAGCTGTTCCAAGTAATATATTCATCTAAATTAAGAAATGTATGCCAGAAAAATTCAGCTACTAAGAAGAGAGTATAGAAATATTGATTTATAAGAAGCTAAGTAGTGGAAGATGAAAATAACTATTTACTTCTCACTTTTCTAATATAGCAAATAATATAGAGATCAGACACATACATACACACAAATATATATATGTTATATATATGCACATGCATGTACACATACATACACATATACATCTACATATGTGTATGTATATATATTGTGCATATGTATGTACATATATTCATATATGTATATATATATATATATATATACACATATATAATGTGTGTGTGTGTTTACAATTGACTCTAAGCCTTTTTTTAAATCTTGGGAAAGCACCCTGCTACTGAACCACATCTTTAGCCTCAGAATTGCTTCTGTTGTGATGCTTCTAAGAAGTTTCAATAAGGGAACATTGCAGCTGTGACAAAATATTTTCTATTCACTGCTTAGCTAACATTTTAAGATGTTGTTACTTAAATACTTTGCTAGGCTTTAAAACCAGAGTTTTCTGATAGATTAGAAATGCTGCCACGCTGAAGTTTATCGTATTCTAATCCTAGCACTTGGGAAGCTGAGTCAGGAGTAGGATATGGACATTTAATTCATTCTGGGATATGTGGTGACACCCTCCCCCCCAAAAAAAAACAAAAAAATAATAACACAAAATAGAATGCATCCTGTTTTTCCTTTCTTTGTAGCTACCTATTTAAACAAGTTCCATATATTCATAACGCTGCCCAAACAAGGCATTACTCGTTACTCAGTTAAGAAATACCATGTTTTTCCACATTGCTGATTCTTTTTTTTATTGTGAAAATATCATACAGAGGGGTTACAATTACATGGGCAAGATAATGAGTACATTTCTTATCAAGCATTGTTGTGTCCTCTTTTGTTTCCCCTTCCCATCTCCCACCCACCTTCCCCTCCTCCTCCCCCTCTACACTTCCCCACCCTCGTCCTGGGCAAAGTTGTACACATTTTTAAAAAAGTACAAAAAATTTGCCAAAGCTCATCACATTTTTATCTCCAACCAAGAGAGAAGGCAATATTTACAATTCATAATTTTTCAGGATTTAGGATGAAAATACTTATCAACACACAGAATAAGATGACTGTAGAGTCTTGTCCCTATCAGCTTCTGATCTAATATATATCAGTATGTTTTATGATAATTAATATATATTTATTCCTACTGAGGTGAAGACAATTAAAAAAGTCAGTACAAATGATTTGTTTCTAAACTTTGATTTCTTAACTTCCAGGACGAAGAATTTTTTTTTTAAAATAAAGTCATTGGTAAAGATTTTGAAAGTCCTATATTCACACACTGCTTTTACTTTTCTATCAAGAATACATTTGTCTGCTAAATGAACTCACACGTTGTTGGCTTATTGAGAGCTTTCTAGACTTCTATTGTCTTTCCACCCATTCTTAATCTTTCCAAAAATATGGAATGCCTGAACCCCATGAAACTAGGTTCTGGGTATCTGTAATTGCAAGGAAATATTTTGAAGTGGTGATTATATTTTTCAGAATCTAAATAATATTTATTACTCAGCATAGTATAAAAAAATTTTAAATTGTATTTTTATAGCTCTCTTTGTCCTTTATCTCTCATATATAATTTGGTTAACTCATATATATATGTATATATATGCATCATGTGAATATTTCCCTAGTACCAATATCAGAGCTTGAACTCAGGGATACACATTCTTTCTTGGTTCCATGTTTATAGCTGGAACTCTACCACTTGAGCCATGTCTCCAGTTGTCTTTTTGCTGATTAATTTGAGATGGGCTCTCAGATTTTTCTCATGAGTCTTTGTACTGTGATATTCCAGGTTTCAACTTTGTAATTATAGGCAAGAGCTACCAGTGCCTTACTTAAAGTATAAGAAATTTTAGTTGACATTTTTTAAAGTTTTCTGTTTTATTTTAAACCCAGAATATTTGAGTGTATTTACAATATTCATACAGTGTGTAGGAAAAGATGAATCTTACTTAATAGAGAATAACTTAATCTTTTTAAAGCTCACAATTTCTATGCAAACAAAAATCTACAATATAATTTATAGCTATAAGGATGTGAAATTTTCTACTGTTTAACTATTAATATAAAAATATTTTTGGTTTCACCTTTACTGCATACTTAATATAGCTCTTAATTACCTAATTATTCAGCAATATACCCTCCATATGATGCTAAAACTACACAGAAACATCAATACAAGTCTGGTCTTATAGTTTATTAAATTTAAAAGCTAGTGCAAAATATGAGAAAGAATTGTTGTTCTTTAAGATACAAGTAGTGTTTTTACAGATTAATATTATATAAATATTAGTATTATCAGTTTTCAGGAATGTTTCTCCTATGGAAAAAACATATTTTCTATATAAATTGACATCAAATATAAGTCATGTAAAATGTTTCCACATACTTAAAAGGTGTAAAATATAGATTCTTATTTTCTTATTCATTTTTTAAAAAATATTTTTGCCTATAATGAGTAACATTAATATTTATATAATTAGTGAAAAATACAGGATCATATATCAATTATATATTTCCATTATTGCTACACTATTGTTTATTAGGTATTTTTAAGCTACATTTTTCAGTATTATTCAAAAAGTTTCTATTTGTTATTTTAAATTATACTAAGAGTACAACATGAGCTCCATTGAAGTAATAAATTTTATTTGCACCATGCAAAATTGTTAACTGTAGATCTTTATGACTTTATCATCTTACATAATTGAAATTCTATGTTGAAAAACTGCCTTGTTTTCCTTATTTCACCTTTTGGAAATGCCCTTTCTAATCTCTGTTTTTACATGTGTGACTAGTTTGTATTTATTTTTAGCATATATTATAGTTTATTGGATTACCTTGATTGTACCAAAGGGAGAAGTGGGGAAAGAATGCAGTCAAGAATTCAATGTGTATTCTAGGGAAATGTGTATCATAGAGGAGAAATGGGTGAAATGTTGAAAGGGGTGGCATTGGTCAAGATGCATTGTCTTAGCGAACTGCTTTGTTAAATGGAAACTCCTTTGTACTGTTTCTTAAAGATGATACTTCTAAAAATCAAGAAAAGGTTTCGTTATGACATTTCCATACATGCATACAATATCCCCTAAACAAATTTATCTCCTCTATCACTCTCCCTTGTCACTGTTCTACTCTTCTTATAACAGTTTGAATAAACTTAATTGTTCTATTTCTATATATGCATATAAAATACTTCTAACATATTTTCCTTCACCCACTTTGTTCACCCTCCACTACCTCCCACTGCCACTTTCAAACATAAGTTGCTCCAAATATGTATAATTTGTTTACTTTAGTGTATATTAATTGCAAGATTTCCATCATTTTATTTCACACACACATATACTTCATTCATATTAACCTCTCTATTGCTCTCTTCACTTTTTATTACTCAGCAGCTTTACTGAATTTCCTTATTTCATCTTGGTAAATAGATGTGATGTCTTACAATATCAATAACCCCCCCCAACATTCTCTGTCTCCCGGTGGGCTACATCCCTACAAAGTCCCCCCACATACACGATTATTTTAGGTGCAGCATATAAGTAGAATAATGCAGGATTTGTTCTTCTCTGAATGGTCCATTTTACTTAACATAATAGTTCCTGAAAATAATAAAAATTCAGGGTTTTAATGAGGTATTTATACTCGGGTTAATTGTAGCACTATCCACAATAGCTAAAAGGTAAACAAATTAATGTCCATTGAATTTATTGATTTGGTAATGTGAATGCGTTTATTGCCAGCACAGCAGAACAGAAATCGCAGGTGAGTCCAAGGGGGTACTATTATCTAATTCTCTACGTGAGTGTGTGTGTGTGTGTGTGTGTGTGCCCACGTGCATGCACAAGCTTTAACTCAGGTAGGTGCTCTCTTGCTTAGCTTATTTACTCAAGACTAGTATGCTACCACTTGAGCTACACCTATACCGATGTTTTCCTGCTTAATTCGAGGTAAGAGTCTCTTGGATTTGTCTGCCTGTGCTGGCTTTGAACTGTCATCCTCAGAACTCAGTCTCTTGAATAGCTAGTGTTATGGGAATTACAGGCTGCCATCAGATTGTTGCAAAAGAAAATAGAGTGGAAACAATAAAAGACAGACTCTAACAATTGCAGCTGGGAAACTGGATGTCCATGGAAGAAAGACTGAAACTAAAGTCTTATGAAAGGCAAATCAAAATGGAACAAACATCTTAATATATGGCCTTGAAACTACTGAGGAGAACATAATGGAAACAATTCAAGACATAGGAAGTGGCAATGAATTTGTTAGTAGGAATCCAAAAGAGCAGAAAATAAAAAATAAGAGCAAGAAATGAGAAAACCAAATTAAGAAATTAATCAAGTTGAGAAATTAGTCAAATTGTAAAGAGACAATAGAATTAGAGTCTTCACCAGCTATGCATCCAATAGGAGAATCATATCCAGAATACACAAAAAAATCTAAAAAAACCTTTTAAGGCAGGCCCAAAGAACATAGGTCCCATGGTTTCCCTTATTTGCAATAACCAGTGTATGTCTGAGTCAAGCAGAAAAGGTCAGATAAGTTGATGTTAGGGAAATGAACCCCAAGATAAGTATTCATTTTTTTCTTTCATGTAATTGTTCCTAATATATTTATAAGATGATTTCTTGTTGCTTTGTATGTCCCTCCCCCACGGTATAACCCCTGCTTTCACTGCATTTGATGTTGGTATAATTTGTGGAGGGGAAGGGAAAAAACAAATCATTTAAAATAGGGATACAGGTGGACCCATTGCAACGATGAGATGTACAAGTCGTTATGTCGAAAAACGAACTTTACAACTTTGGTGAAGGGGGGAGAATCGGGTAGGGGGGCGGGGCGGAGAGGTATGGGAAGGGATAGGAAGGGGAAACAAAGGAGGAGGCAACAATGCTTGATAAGAAATGTACTCGTTATCTTGCCCATGTAATTGTAACCCATCTGTATGGTATTTTCACAATAAAAAATCAGATTCATAATTTTGAATTAGAAATGAGCACTTTTCAATGGGAGAAATACAAATAGCCAATAAACATACGTTAAAAAGTGTTCCACACTCTTTGCCATCAGAGAAATCCAAATCAAAACTTCACCGGATTCCTCCTCACTACAATCAGAATGGCTCATATTAGATAAAGAAAGAAAGAAATGAACAGCAAATACTAGCAAGGAGGCTAGAAGTTAGGGGTTACCATTGGTAATTTAAATGTAAATTCTGCAATCACTATGAAGATCATTATGGAATTTGCTCTAAAAATAACTTAAAGAATCCCCATGTGATCTAGCCATATCCATTCTGAATGTACACCTAAAGAATTAAAAATCAGTGTATATAAAGATACATGCATATGCACATTTTAATTACAACACTATTTACAATAGGTGAATTATCTAGTCAGTGTAAGCACCTATCAGTGAATGAATGTACTCATTACCTTGCTCATGTAACTGTAACCCCTCTGTATAGGTTCCTTACAATAAAAATATATATTAAGAAAAAAAAGAAAATATGGTATACATACAAAATGTAGTGAAGGCAATTAATGATACTATATTTCATGTCTCAAAAACATGGAAGAGAGCAATTTAAATGTGAAATGTGTTAAAAGATTTAAGTGATGGATATGCTAATTATCCTCTTTATAATAGCAAATATATCAGAACATAAGACTTGTATGTGAACCTAAATATCATATTATGTCTAATGAATATGTACAAAAATATTCTGTTGTCATTCAATAATAACTATTCTAAAACAATGTTTGTGAATAAGATATTGAGGGATAGCATTTAATCTAACATTTAATAGAATTTATGGGGAATAAAATTGAGAAAAGTCTGTTGAATCAATCTAGGTGCTAGAAGTAATCTTACAGGGAAAAGGTTATATACTAGAGGACAAAAGCATGATAGCTGGTATAGTAATGTTCTTTGCATGTGTCTCATTGCCGAGTGTAAATCATTATTCAAGTGTTTGGGAGAAAAAGAAAGTTGAGAATTAGAAGAACCTGAATTAAATAAATGGCTTTATTTAAAATAGGAAATTAAAAAATAATAGAAAGAATATGTCCATATAAAGTAATATTCTAAAAAGAGACCAAGCTTTGAGTAGAAGGTTTCATTTTATCAAGTTTCCTTCCCCAGGACATTTCATTTAGTTGTCAAGACTTCAATTAAAGTAATATGACAGATATGGAGGTATTTATTTGTTGAGGGTGGGACAAAATTCTGTGATATTGGGGCTGGGAAGGTGGCTCAGTGGTAGAGCGCTTGCCTTGCATGCCTGAGGCCCTGGGTTCGATTCCTCAGCACCACATAGCAAAAAGAAAAAAGCCGGAAGTGGTGCTGTGGCTCAAGTGGTAGAGCGCTAGCCTTGAGCTGAAGAGCTGAGGGACAGCGCCCAGGCCCAGAGTTCAGGCCCCACAACTGGACCAAAAGAAAAAAGAAAAAAAAATTCTGTGATATTTTGCTGCTTACTCTTTACAATTCCCTGAGATTGCTTTCTTAATCTTCCTGAACTCCTTTAAATCTGCATTTGTTAACAATTTCAACAAACCTTCATGAACAAACAAACAAACCAGGACTCCGTGAATAAATTGAAGTCATTCCAAACTAACCTCATCTCATTTGATATTTCCCTTTTATAGTACTCTATTCTATTTTTTAAAATATTGTCTTAAAAACCAACTATGAACTTCTTGCTATTTTTCACTTCCATTATAGTCCCTCATTCTCTTCTTAACAGAAGAATCTTATCTTCTCACCAGCTCTCCAATGCCTTACTTTTTTGTTTACATACAATATTTCACTAACTCTCTTTGCTCCCTACAAACATATTAAGGAATCTCCAATCTTCTCACTCACATAAGTACACACAAGCAAATACGTGTGTACACAAAACACACACTTCCTCACATTCTTCTGTCTCTGTGTCCTTCTACAATCGTAGACACTTGCTCTCCTTCCCAACAGCCCACTTCTTTAATTTTTTTCTGTTTCTAACACTATTTCCTCATGGTTATTTACTTCTCAGTCAGCTCTAACCTAAATTTTTCTAATAGAAATATTTATATCTCCACTAGAATTGTATCTTTCAATTTGATTTCATCTTATATGTCAGAATTATTGAAGACATTTAGACAGTGATGCTCAGGGACTTCAAAGAAATGTCAAAAAACTTCTTCTGTCATGAAAATTCGTTTCAATGTCTATCTTTTCTGTACTTAATTTATTTTATTTTATTTGAGTGTAAAGGTGATATACAGAGTGGTTACAGTTACATAAGTAAGATAATGAGTACATTTCTTTCCATTTCTATCTTTACTATCCTCCTACTCTGGATCTAGCATCGTTTAGAATTCTGCTTTCTGTGCTCCCTAATGTGTGTGCAATTCCTAAGCAGTCTTATTCATACAAAAAAAAAACCCCACTATCATCATTTCTTCTCTGAAAAGACATCAATGTTTATAGTCATACCTACTTCTATCAAACTATAAGCACATGATCCAGAATGGTCACTCGAGTGAAAACCGGAACCTGCTCTCCGTTTTTCCATCTCACTCCTGGGGGCAGATATCGTTAACATGTTCTTCATACTCCCTGACACCAGAACCAATTTCATAAACATCCTCCCACAAATTTTATTGGAAATCTAACTTATCTGACTTGGCATACTAAATATATCTAAATAAAACTCTTCGAATTTGATAGTTAAAGGCATAGTCATAACATTGACCTTCTTTATGAAGCAATTTGTTTGTCATTTGTTATAGATCAGATATTAACCATCTCTTACATAGAATGTATTATATCTTCTGGGCTGGGAAGATGGATCAGTGGTAGAGCACTTGCCTTGCATGCAGAAGGCCCTGGGTTTCCATTCCTCAACACCACATAAGCAGGAAAAAAAAAAGCCAGAAGTGGTGCTGTGGCTCAAATGGCAGAGTGTTAGCCTTAAGCTGAAGAACTGAGGGACAGTGCCCAGGCCCTGAGTTCAGGCCCATGACCAACAAAAAATAAAAATAAAAGAATATATTGTATCTTCTGAAATAACTTCTTTTTCTCTTCTCCAAAATAGTCTGTGAGAAAAATATTTCTAAACAAAATTTTGATCATGTAATTTTCTATTCATAAGTATTTAAGAGTTAGTTATTTGACTAACATATTTAAATCAATAAACTATTTTATTGTTATAGGTCTGTGTGACTAAGGTGAGTATGTATTCACGTTATATTCATTAGAGCAGAAAACCAGGTCACAATATATTACATGTCAGTTGTTCATGCCTATAATCTAATCCTAGCTACTCAGGAGGCTGAGATCTGAGGATTTCAGTTCAAAGCCAGCCCAGGCAAGGAAAGTCCATGAAACACTTATCTCCAATAAATCACCAGAAAACCTGGAGGTGGTACTGTGGCTCAAGTGGTAGAGCACTTGCCTTGAGCTAAATAACTAAAGGAGAACATCCAGGCCCAGAGTTCAAGCCCCACAACCAACTATATATATATATATATATATATATATATATATATATATATACGACTATATTATATATAATGTATATTACACAGACTATGGTTCTTTTTTTCAAATGCACATTGATGTCTATATGTCTGATATGTGAACTAAGACAAATCTATGTGTTCATTTATAAATTATAATTTAGCTCAGCTAACTACTTAGCTACATACTTTGGTAATAATACTTTTATGTTCAATTATTTTTTTTTTTTTTTTTTGGGTCCGGTAGTGGGGCCTGAACTCTGGGCCTGAGCGCTGTCCCTCAGCTCTTCAGCTCAAGGCTAGCGCTCTACCACTTGAGCCACAGCGCCACTTCCGGCTTTTTTCTTTTTGCTTATGTGGTGCTGAGGAATCGAACCCAGGGCCTCTGGCATGCAAGGCAAGCACTCTACCACTGAGCCACCTTCCCAGCCCCTTCAATTATGTTTTGAACAAAATATTTCTTTAACTTTATTTGAATTTTATAAGATACAAGATATATATCAAGTTAATCATTTAAGAGGTTACTCAATACCCTTAACATTTCCTGTACTCTTCTTGTTAGTGAAAAACACTTCCTAAATTATTTACTATTGTTCAAAATCTCAGCTCTGTGCTTTCCCCTCACTCTGAAATATATCTAATTCTGTTTATAGTAAGTGCTTTAATGTGTTTGCACATTCCTATTCTTTTCTGATTGAACATTATTGTCCAAGACAGAAGCCACAAAAATAAAGAAATTATTCTAACAACTCTAGTATTATCAAATTGCCCACAAAATTCTATTGATTCTTAATGAGTCTTTTAAAAATTAGACTCCATTTTGGTGTCATAAATTTATAGGTTTTTTTTGTGAGTGTGCTGGTACTGAAGATTAAATTTGTTTGCCATTTATTATAGTTCATTCAGATAGGAATTATCTTTATCTTTTACTTTTCTTATGACTGAGTCTTAACTTTTCTAGGCAAACACTCTACCATTTGAGAAACAACTTCAGCCCTTTGATCTTTTAGATTATTCTTCAGGTAGTCTTGTTTTTTACCCAGAATAAATCTCTTTACCTATGTGTGCCAGTTTGTTTTGTGAACTCAAAATACATTCATTTTTCTCTTTGCTTGGTCCTACAAGAATAATTAACTAATTTTTGAACCCTTAGAACCTGGAATTACAGTACTATTCTACTATGCCCAGTCATATATATATATATATTTACATTTATATAAATATATATAATTTGTATAATTTGTATAAACATATAATTGTAAATGTAAATATATTTACATTTATATAAATATATATAATTTGTAAAAATACTGTACAGAGGGGTTACAGTTACATGAGTAAGGTAATGAGTTCATTTCCTATCCAGCATTGTTGCCTCCTCCTTTGTTTTTCTTATACCATCCCTTCCCTCTCTACCTCCTCAACTCCTCCCCAACCCCCAAGTTGTAAAGTTCGTCAGCCTATATCCTTATTTCAGCATTTTGTTATTTCCTTTCCCTTCCCCAATTAGAAAAATGTATATACAAGTTTCAGGGCACCAGAATCAAATTCATTGAAAACAGGGGTTATACCATGGGGGAAGAACATACAAAAGGAACAAAAAAAAAAAAACATGGTACATTGTAAGTACATTTAAAACAACAGTAAGAAAGATAAAACCACTTGTGTCTCTATCTTGGAGTTCATTTCACTTAGCATCTTCTTATATAGTCATATGTACATTTGACCTTTTTTGCTTGTCCTAGACATGTACTAGTTATTGCAAATAAGGGAAACCAAGGGCCTATGTTTCTTTGAGCCTGGCTTATTTCACTTAATATATTTTTCCAGGTCTTTCCATTTCCTAACATCTTCTGAGGGGGATCTGGATTGGTTCCATATATTAGCTATGGTAAATAATGCTGCGATAAACATAGTTGTGCTGGTACCTTTAGTAGAGCCTTGTTTGTGATTGTTTGGGTAAAAGCCAAAAAGTGGGATTGCTGGGTCATAGGGGAGCTCTATGTGGAGTCTTTTGAGGAACCTACATACTGCTTTCCAAAATAGTTGAACAAGTTTACATTCCCACCAACAATGCAGTAGGGTTCCCTTTTGACCATATCCTCTCCAGCATCTGTTGTTATTAGATTTCTTGATTATAGCCATTCTAACTGAGATGAGGTGGAATGTCAATATTGTTTTGATTTGTATTTCTTTAATGGTTAAAGAAATAGAGCATTTCTTCATGTATCTATTGGCCATTCTTATTTCTTCTTCAGAGAAGTTTCTCTTTAAGTCTTTAGCCCACTCATTAATGGGGCAGTTGTTTCTTTGATATTTGTGGTTAGGGGATTTAATTTTTTGAATTCTAAGTATATTTTAGAAATGAGACCCTTGTTTGTTGTATGGATACTAAAGATCTTCTTTCAGTCTGTGGGCTTTCTGTTATCTACCTAGCTATGTCCTTTGCCATACAGAAGCTCGGCAATTTCATGCAATCCCATTTGTCCAAACTTTCTTTGAGTTGCTGCATTTTAAATCTTTATTAAGAAAATTTTGGCCTGTGCCAAGGGCCCTAGAATTTCTCCTATTCCTTCCTGTAATGTTTTAGAGTGTCTGCTTTTACTTCTAGGTCTTTGATACATTTGTAGTTGATTCTGGTGCAGGGTGATATTTAAGGATCTAGCTCTACAGGTGTTTAACCAATTTTTTCCAGCACCATTTACTGAAGAGTATGCCCAGTGTTGATTATCATAATGCTTAACTTCAGTTCTAATTATTTTCCAATGCTTTCTGCTCAAATACTGTTATATGCTTTTGGTTTTGCACCCATAAATTCTTGCTCTCTTCATTATATTTTCTGTTTATAACTGCTTCTTTGTTTTTGACTAGATGCAAACTTAACAGCAGTTAGAGTGTGTGACACTGGATTAAATTCAGCCTAGAAATTAGCAACCAGAAGAACTTAATTACCATTTATTGAATGTATTTATAAAGGAGTAATTCAGTTGATTGTAATTATATCAAGTGAATCTTCTGTTTTAACTAAATTCAAAGTGTATATCAATTTCAATACTTATGAATCTAAAAATAAACTTATCTAAATCCTATTGACAAAGTTAATGCAAAGGGAGCTTGTAATGAGAAGTACTCAGTATCATTACTTCCTATGGAGGATAGAAAAAACAGAATGTAATTGGCTGTTTATGTTCTAGAAAAGAGTAGTATACAAAATCACCAGTATTAGAGTCACCCAGTAAAAATGATGCGTGTGAGGATGGCCTTAGCAAGAGTTTATTTACATAGGCAGATAGTCAGACATACAGAAAGACAGATAAATATCCAGAAGTTAATGGTAATGTATTTATATTTTTATTCTATATATGTACCTTTCTCCACCTTTCTTATTTGTTTCAGCAAAAATTGTATGGGCTTTCCAAATTAATATAATTCTTTCTACTTAGTACATATTTCATTGTACGTTGGGCTTCATATTGGAAAACGTCACGTTCATTAGAAAACCCAGATCACATAAATTTGCCAGAAATGTATGCCAAGGACATTATCAGTAGGACTAATATATAGATTAAAACAAATAACGAATAAAAGTCTGCTCCATGATGACAGACATTAGACAGTAATTAGGAGACCAGAGTGATACAGCAGAAGGGAACACAAAGAGATCCAATTGTCCATTTATATTGTTTCTATAATGTACTGCAATGCGATAACATGGAGAATCTGGCAGTAAGTAAATCAAAGAGATAAGAGTCTGTAAGTTTTACTACCAGAGGCTCAATCCTGTAATCCTAACTTCTCAAGAGGCTGAAATCTGAGGACTGAGTTTAAGAGCTAGCCTGATCAAGAAAGTCCAGTGACTCTTGTTTGGAATTTACTACCAAAAAGCTGGACTCAAGTGGTAGAAGAACCCATTTTGGACAAAAGAAGTTAAGGATTTCTGCCCTGATCTAGAGTTCAAACTCTAGTATACACACACACACACACACACACACACACACACACACACACACACACACACGTGTATGCACGCACGAGAGAAATAAGGTATGTACTCTTCAGTAACTACAGGAAAACCTAAAAGAAATGAGTATAGTTGATAGCAATATATGGGATCTATTTATTAGCTCTCCATATTGGGATTTCAACTTCCTTTATATCCAGTTTGGATAAAACTGGAAAATACCCTATGAACATGTTAAAACTTGCAGTAGAATAATAATATATTTAATTACTTTGTGAATTAAAAGATCTATTAAAGAACAGAAATATAATAGACTGAAAGAAACATTAAAATGGACATGGTTTGGTCAAATTTTAGTAGCAATTATAGAAGATATGCTTAAAATATATAGTATATAGACATGCTATATATGTCTACAGTGAATAATAATAAATAACAGCGAATGTGCTATAGCATACTATAAAACCATTTGTGTGGTTATAATTAAGAAATCATGTGGAATGATACACTACAATATTAACAGTAGATACTATTTATAATTTTTTCCTTATAATTTACCTACAACTGCCATTTTTAAGGAGAATATGTTCCTTATTTAGTAACTGATTACAAAAATAAATCCACTGATGGTTAAAGGTTTTTCTAGAATATTAGTGTGGTATTGTATTAAAGGAAGATAGTACTTTTTGTAGAACAATTAGAAACTTCTCTAATCAGTTCATAATGAATCAGTAGCACATTAACCTCAAAGTATTGTTGACACTAACATTTCTATAGTTTTTTAAAAAATAATAATTGGTTTCCATTTAACTTAAATTCTACCCTCTAGTTCTCTGTTTATAAAGCACGTAAAATTTCAGTTTTACCCAAAATGGCACATGTACAATAAAAATAGTAATTTTATATCTAAAATTTGTTTGCAAGACTACTACAAGGAGGGCATAAAGAAATCCCAGAAGAACTTTGATGTATGGAGAAGGAACTCGCTATATAAGTTCAAAGTGTTTCTTCTTATATTAGGTAGATTTAAAGGAGGAATATATGGGTTTGACATATTTTCTTGAACAATTGTTCAAATGGCTTGGGTTTGGCAAAGTTAATGCTGCATTTTTTTCATCCCCTTTTCCTTGTAATTTATAAAACCATGTATACTTCAAGGGAAATTTAATCCATATGTTCCGATTCATTTGCACTTAACTTGTTATAATGTTGTTCATGAAAGTCATCTTGTGTCCAGGAAAATTGTGAGAATATTTTTAATAAGTCCCTATTTCCTCCCTATTCTAAAAAAGCAGCATTTCGCCCTTAGCCAAATTGGAACCAAGAAAACTGAAGCTTGAAATAATATGAATGATTTCATACTCAGCCATTTATTTCTCTCCTATTTACTTGTGTGTTAACACACTATACAGAAATTCTACAAATGGTAAGACTTTAAATATTTAATATTTTAAAGTCAGGTTTTAGAAATAATTTTAGCAGGGCTTTGTATTTTATGAATATGTTTTTCAAACAAGAAATGTGTTAACGCCATAGAGAAAATACTACATTTATCTACAAAAACAAAAAAGCAGATCTTAGATTCATGTGAACCTTTGTCAGCTATCATTCTTAGATCTGAAATGCAGCCACCAATAATGAGTCTAACACAAAGGGAGAGAAAACCAAGATTCAAAGAGTAACACCTTTTAAAGTCATAATTGCTTGTGCTGTACAGGATTTGTTTCTATGTCTCACATAGGATGATATCATATGGAAAACAGCAATTGAAAGGTTTGAAAGTTAATTGAATATACCATACAGATATGTTCATACTGATACCAGGACAATTTAAACGTTAAAAGATTCTTTAAAGAAAGTGTTTAAAAGTACATATTGTCATTTTTTTTTCCTACCAATGCTTCTAAGTATTCTTCCAGCGACAAAATACAAGACTTGTGAATTGTGGTTGAACAAACTCCAGTACCCCAGGCATTTCAAGGATGCATTAAGAATGGTAATGTGAAAAACAGAATGTACTGCACACTGTTTAGGACACTGAGACACTATTAAAAACTCCCCAGGAAGAGTGAACTAGGGTCTAGTGTAAGGCTAAGATTGCGAAAGCTCAAGTTTTCAACCCAACCTAAATTTTCAGCCCACATCTATTTAAGTCGATGCTGGAAGACTTATCTCCAGGGAAAACGGGTGCCTATAGTTGCTATGCTGTGAACTATTTTAGAGCAGAATTGTTGTATGTTCTCAAATGTATGTTTATGTTCACATCTGGATATATGCAGAAATCTAGTGCAATTAATGGGCTATGTAAAGTAAATTACTATTTTTAAATCACACACTGATTCTGGGTGAGTGAATTTGTGGTTACAAAATTAGGCTTTCAATAAGACACACATACATTCACAAACATACACACTTCATCTCACTAACCACCAACTCCAGCAATAACTGAGGAATTTAGACCCTTTGACTGATTGACACTGCTGATTAAGTTCATCTGGTATGGAATTGTGTTTCTGAAGGAAGAAATTTCTGCAGCATTTGAATATATTTAAATATTGTAGTAATTTCAACAAATATAACATGTTGACATACTTTGTCATTTATAGAAATGAACTAGTTTTATAAGAAGAATAGCTCTACAGTTAGGAATTTGTCTTCAGAAACTGAAAAGTATGATTATTATTTATTCAGCATTTCTATCTGCCAGTATCTTTTTCTTAGGAACACCAGTGCTGTATCAAAAATATATTCAGGCATTAGTGTGAGAGTAGAAGGGGATAGATACACAAATAGAACATTCTCAATCTTGGGATTCTGTTGTTAATTTCCTTAAAGCATCAGTTAAGACATTTGAAACACTGCCTGCACAAATCAAAAACTGATTCTGCCCCACAAGCCAAGGAAGAGCTTCTTAGAAAAGTAGTTTAGGTGAGTGTGATGATTTCATTTTACTTTCTGGGTCATTAGTTCCATGACAAAAAATGATGCCTTATTACTTCCTATAGGATTGTTATGAGCCATTCCATCTGGTCCCTACATTTCCTGTACCCTTATTTTGCACTTATTATTTTGTACTGAATGATGTTAGAAAGGGATTACCTTAATTAAATTTTTTTCTCTTGGCTTTGGGGAATGCTAGAGTCCATAAGTAATAATGAATTAAGTTATTTCTACTATTCTCTCATAGCACACCTAATATAGAGATATCTATCTATTATACAGAATGTTTCTAACTATTCTTGGAATTAAATACAATTGTACATAAAAAAAAGTTCTGTCCAGATTTCTATTTCTGGATCATCTATACCAATGAGCAATCTGGCACAAGGGAATTGTGCCTAAGTGAGTGATAACAGTTAGCAACTTACATGCATGCATTCCTTCATCTAAGTGCTAAGAAACAAAGAAATTTTCCACCATATACTTTGATACATACTAGAACTAAAGATACAGATTTATATTTCTTATATATGTTTTTGACAGCTGAAGCAAATATTTTATCCATCATTCAGTAGGGGGGAATGTATTAATATTAAACACTGCTTTAGTGGTTTTATGCAAGTAAATTATGCTGCAAAATCAGTAGTAAATTTTTTGGTGAAATACATTTTCAAATTGTAGCTCAAAGTATTGCCTTTAAGACATAATGCTTGATGAGTGTATGGCTATATTTTCTGCAAAAACTAAGAATTCATTCTTATTCAGAGATCAATTTTGTAGGTTTAAAATATTATGTAAGGCATTAGAATTAATTACTAGCATACTAATGAATAATTTCAATAGCTGTTAGAGCTATTATAGCAATGCTAAGTATTATTTTACATCAATGAATTAATAATCTAAATATGAATAACGTAAATATGAAAATAGTGCAATGAATCTGTGCTTCTTCTGAGCCTTAATTCAAGTTCATGAATATTTTGGTGAGGTATACCCTTCTGAATTATAGTTAGTTCTTTGTGTATATTTTCCAACTATTTAGACTATGATGCCAAGTGTCTCCTTTGTCACTGCTTGGAATAGAGCTCGACAGACATGACTAAATCTTTGTGGAAATAGTGCATGGCACAGGTAGGTACTGGATTTCATCTGAATCTGGTATTAACACAGACATCTGCTCATCAATCTTTCCCAAAAGTAAAGAAGAACATTAAAAATTAGTGACATCGAGGAGGAAGAAAGTATGCATTTTCACCTCTTCTTTCACAGGGTAAAATTTAAAATTCCTATTTACTCAATGGTTGGAATTGATTTGAACAAACTCATAGTAAAAGTTCATCAGTAAATTCCAGGTACTTTACTTATAGTCTTTGCCCAGTGGGTGGGTAGGGTCTCTTACTCAGGTTTACCTCAGTGGAAAGACTAAAGACAGAACTAAATTCAAATGGCCAGATTTTGAGTAACTTACGGCACACTTAAAAAGCAGTTAAACTTAGTATTCAGGTGTGTGTATATACATGCACAGGGAAGAGTTGTACTTACTATACAATTGCCCATGTAATTCATGTTATATGCTTTCACTATGACTTATAGAAGCATGACACGATAGCAATATTTATGACTAACAGCTTTTGCTTATATTCTTACTGCCAAAAATATAATTTCTTACTTGACTTCCTGTCTAGTGAAGAATATGGTTATGAATGTAAAGACCATGGCAGGAAAATGGAATTAGTGATAATATGAAATTACAATAAAATAGAAAAAAAACATTGGAAATGTTTCTCAAAGGTTGTAATTTTAGTTATTTATTAACAAATGCAAACCACAAAGTTGCTGGTTATAGATAATAATTCCACTCAAGATTTGAAATTCTTTGTTGAAGGCAAAATGCAGCTTTAATTTCTTTTTATTTCCCTCAGTTTCAATAGATTTGTTATTTTATTCATATTAACCTGAAAAACATTTTTACTAAAGATCTGGCATATTAGCTATATGACTTACTTCTATACAAGCCAACATACATGAGAAACTAAAAAGTTAGCTAGGTATGTGACTCAATGGTAGAACACTTGCCTAACATGTACAAGCCCCTGGGTTTGATTCCCAAGAGTATGACAAGAAAAAATAATAAAAGTAAGCAATTAAAAAATAAAAGTAGCAAAGCTAGAGGAAGCACACTGAGAATGAAAGGCCCTATTAAAATTCAGATATCATTTTAATTCCTCATTTATTCATAGTGAGGCCTTTCTTTTGATGAAAATACTATTTGAAGAGCATTATAGGGCATTCATATCTATTATAATTTCAGGTTAAAACAGCTAATTACCAGAACTTGAAGGAAAATCTGCATGCTTGATCTTTGAATGGAGGTATGTTTTTCTATTCATACTTACATTTTTTTGTAGCTAAAACAGGGTATGTAACATATTAATGTGCACTAAATAATTATTGATTGCTATGTTCCTCTGAGTGCCAAGCCTAAAAAGAGTTTGATCAATAGCTATTGCAATGATACTGAAAGTCTATTTACCCTTTCATGCTTCTGAAAATATAAGCCCTTCCAATACTTTGAAGAGTCAAGATAAATAAAATAGATTTTGTACAACGTTTGTTTCTCTCTTTTATTGCCTCTATACTTCTCATTGATTACAGAAAACACAACATGAACATAAAAGCTCTGTAGAGATGCTAAGGAGTATTTTCTAGAACACTGCCCAGCAGCAATTTCTGTAAAGATTTCAATGTTCTGTAAGTTGTTTTGTCTCATACTTTAGCCATGAGCTACATGAAGTTGTTCAGTTCTTAAAAAGTGACTGGTGACCCTGAGAAACTGCATTTTTAGTGCCTTGAATTTAAACGTAATTAAAACTTAAACTTAAATAGACACAGATATCCGGGGTCACAGGGTCAGTACTGATAAGATTATAAGATAGTGTTATAATGCATCTTTATAACACTATTTGGTGGTACTGCTTGTATTCCTTGAGTCAAGTAAATGTCCTTCTTTTCATTCTACTTTGGAATGTATAGACATGAATTTTTGTGTGCAATATTTATATAATAATGCAATGCTGACCACTTTACAGAAAGGTAGAGCCGCTGTTTACCTCCACCTCAAGTCTAGCAAAAATAAAATTTTAGATAAACAGACAGAAATAATCAGTGCAGAGAGAATGCTAAAATATATTGTCACATATTTTTCATTTGAATTGTCATCACAAAACATCAAAGCATCAGTTACTTCTTTCATTATCTACAATCTAATCCTCCCTACATCAAAAACAGTTAACATAAAGTAGCTAGTCCTCATTTAGTAGAAGATTTGGTTCTAGAAATGTTATCACAGAGGTTATAAAATTAAAAACAATGATATATTTCTAACATTTTTTACAATCCTTTGATGCCAAACTTACCACTTTGTTTAACTATGAGAAACTTAATGACTGGGACTTGTATCAAGTACTGCATTTTTAGATCAAAAGAAAACAGAAGTAGTGCAACTGGCTATGTTTTAAGCAAAACACTAATTCTCATTAGATAGATAATTGTTGATAGCCACAATAAACAGAATACATTGTTGAATAATACTGGCTACCTTTTCCTAGAATTGCACACATTGGATGGCAAGGATATCATTTTGGACAGAGAGGCTTAAACACTTTTACATCTAGAGGTACAATATACTTGCCAAGAACATTTGGGCATCTTTCTGTTTTTATTAGCCTGGCTTCTCTAATAAGTCCCCATAAATTCTGAGCCTATCCAGGGCCACAAATAGCTGTGAAATAGATTACTTTCAGGGTCCATGTATCTTTATGCAGGCTTTCATGGACCAGCTGGACAATGATTCTTGAACCAGACACATAGTGTAATACTAGGAGAGATGATTTTATAAAGAGTCATTTTACTATTCAGTTTATAGCTGTCAGTAAATTCAACCTATTTTTGGGGGGATAAAGCTGATTACTTTGAAAGCCAAATAAGGACATTTTGTTCCTGATGTGTTGGAAGATGAGAGATTTCTTTGTATTTTGTGGAGATTTGTGGTTGATTCTTTTCTGAGCAGGGTTTGTTATATAAACAAGTCATACTGCTTTTCACTATTTTTGAACATGACATATCAATAACAGCTACTTCTGTGCTACCTGTTCACTTGCTGTTTTGATTAATGTAAAATAGCTATATATAATTTTAATATATAAGGGTGAGTTTAATGAAAATCCTTTCTCATAGTTTTTTCCTGAAAAACCCTTTCGGCCTTTTTTCACCTCCTTTCCCCTCCATTTCCCTCTTCTCATCCTTTCTTCTCCTCTTCCACTTCTCTTTCTCTCTTCTTTTCTTCCTACCTTCCTCCTTTCCTTCTTTCCTTCCTTTCTTCTTCCATCCTTCCCTCTCTCCCTATTTTCCTCTTTCTTTCTTTTTCTTTCCTTCCTTCCTTCCTTCCTTTTCCTTTCCGTTATTTCCTTCTGGTTCCTCCCTTCTTCCTTTCCTTTTTTCCTTCCTTCTTTCTTTCCTTTACTTCCTTATTGAGCAAATGTATGTCAGAGTCATTTTTATTCTTGCTGAATTCTTACACTGTATGATCATTTTTTAAGGAAATGAATGTATTCTGACATTGTAATAGGGAAAAGAGTCCACCATTCAGAGACAGCCTCACATAAAAAGATGACTTTCTTGGGGAATGGGGTAGCTGATATGCCAGGGACGCAGCACAGACTCAGGAGCTGAAACTGCCACCTCGAACGGCCCACAAGCTAGAGTTTTTAAAGAGAAATCCATGTGGTCAAGCCTGGACACTTGCAGGTGGCCAACAGGATTGTAACACACACACAAAGATTGCATATTTATGTCAATGGCCAATGAGGTTACAGTCCATCTCATAGTATCTATTTGAACTAACCTATCATTCTGGTTTGAATTGGCGCAAGAATTTGGGGGTCCCCACACAAAGCAGGCGGATATTTTTACTCCTGGGGGCAGAGAGAAGGTTGCTTCTTCCTGGAAGGGCAAAGGTGGCTGGGCTATTTTATTCTTGTTAACCAAACAGGGCTAAGATCCCACAACCTTATCACAACAATCATCAGGGCTTTGCAAACAGTTCCCATATTTCTTGGGATCTCAATGAACAGCATATTTCTTGACCCTAAGAGCTTGTGAGAAACCAGTCTTTTGATTCTCAGGGGTGGGGGAAACTCCTGGTATATTAAAAATGGAGTTAGTTTTGGTTCCCCCCAACAACATCCTATCAGAGTAAAGGTAGAATAAGATTTGAAGGGCAAGAAAGGGAAAGAGAAGAAGGAAATAAGGACTGTTACTATGTTTGCTTCATAGCTAGAATAGTCTTTTCCAAAATTATATTATCTGTTAATAATTGGGCCTATTAAGACGTAGTGGTTGGGAAAAGGTTTATGTCAGTATATAATCTCATTCTTAACATCAAGTAGGCCCTCTTCTCTCCTCAGCACAAGCACAGCAAAATGTAGCAGCATTTACTCAAATACAGTGTTTATAGATTTGGATGATTATTTGCTTCTGCTTCTGCTTCTGTCCTAAATGTTTGCGAAAATATAAATGCTATCAAAAAGAACATAATCAGGTGGACCCGTTGCAACAATGAGAAGTACAAGTCGTTATGTCGAAAACGAACTTTACAACTTTGGTGGGGGGAGAGGTGTGGGGGGGCCGGGGGAGGATGAGAAGGGATTGGAAGGGGAAACAAAGGAGGAGGCAACAATGCTTGATAAGAAATGTACTCATTATCTTGCCCATGTAATTGTAACCCCTCTGTACAGTATTTTCACAATAAAAAATAAATAAAAATTAAAAAAGAACATAATCCTTTATAGATTTGGATTAACTGTATCTATTAACAATATGTTACTCATAATTTTTCATTATTCTGACTCTGAAATAATGCTTCTGGAACAACTGAAAAGAAAAAACAAACTTCTAAGGCTTGTTCTTATCCTTTCCTCTTTGCTTCCTAAGAAAGAAGAGAACACTTACCAATGCTGAAATCAGGATGACATAGGCTACACATTCTGCTCTATACTTACTCTCTACATTTTCCATGTATAGACATTTTTCTCAGTTTCTATGTAGGTTCCTGACTTTATTTTCTACTTTGGGAGAATTTGCTTCCATTGTGAACCCAAATAAAGATTTTCATGGAAGCAAACTTCATAAAGGGAAAGTATTTGAATCTTGTTTTCATGCTATTAAATGTCTAAAAAAGGTCTCCAGAGTATGCTGAGATACCTAATAGTTACAGCTAACATTTTTATTTGATAGCAATTATAAATACAAATGAATATTAAGACAATTACTGAAGAGATATATTTTCTAATACATTCTAAGCAGCTGTAAGAAAAGGAATAAAATGGTTTTCCATATGGTTTTATGGAAAAATGTGTTTGACACAATTGAACTGATGCCAGGGATTATTTGGCAGATGAATTGACAGCATTCAATCTGCTACCCTTATTTTATGGAGAGACAGGACAGAGAAAGAAAATGCAGGTGATGAAGTTTTAGCATGATGACAGGAAACATGCACAACAATGGGTGTTAAAAGCCAAACACCTCTGGCTTTTATAAAATCTTTGTTGACCATACACTTGCTTCTTAGGTAGCCACTTCCCTTTCTTGAAACTTTTCAGTCATTTTTTTCAAGTTTTGCTTTTCCTAGGCCACCTGTAAGCCATAAACTGAGCCCAAACGGAGGTATTTGCATATCCAGGAAGTGTTCCAGAAGGTGAGAATTCTAGTAGCTTGGCGAAGTACATTGCACATTCTTCTCAAAGTGAAATGAGGAATTGTCTATTTGATTCAAGAATCCACTCTTCTTATCTGTAGCCTAAACATTAATGATGGGATAATTTGTTGGCAACTTGATATACGAATTTATAATCATCCTTATAGTTCTATTATGTTTTCATTGACAATCTCTTTCCCCTCCCCTTTTTTTGTTTTGTTTAGTTGAGCAAAAGAAAAAGCAAAAATATTTTCTATTTCTGTAATTTTTACAGTTTTCCCTCCAAGTTCATTTGATTTTGTAATACATTTTATTTTCCAAAATATTGAAAATTTAAACATTTAAGTGTCTAATATAGGTTTTACTAATATTTAAGAGTTTTGCTTTAGTTCAGTTTAAGGGAGAAGAGAACCCATACACTATCAAACATTGTTCTGTAATTCCTTTTAATTCTCTTTTTTGAGATATAACTTTTGATATAGATCTTTTAGTAACTAGTAGTTTTAGAACTTTGGTAATTTTAAGATGTGTATCCTAATATAAAATAATATAAAAGTATTTAAATTTATAATATTATTAATAATAAAAACTAATTTTTTATGGTTGCAACATTTAACATGTAAGTAGAAGTATAACTTGTTTTTCTATATCCTATTATATATTCTGAATGGTTATGTGTTTGTATAAATTTAAAAATATTTTTAAAATGACCATGAATCATTTCAAGTTATTGTTTACAAATCATTTGAAAAGAATTTATATCTTTATAATGTTAAGTCCTCCTTTCCACATACGTGGCATGTCTTTGGTTTCATTCATTTTCTTTCACTTTTAGAAAGTCTTTGTTTATTTTTACTCAGTGTTGAAGGCTTATTGTTGAAACAGTTGCTATAATTAATATCATTTATGCACATATTTTGCATAGACTTGTTTCTAATCTATTGCCAAATAGCATGTGGAAAGTATTATTTTTCATATATTTTATAGCTGATTATTTCTGAACATTCATGATTGAGTCTAAAAAGTTTTAGCTAGATTTCTTGGATCAAATCACTGAAACTTAATGATTATAATGTTTTAGATTTTTATATATTTACATTTACTATTATTTACAAAACTTTGTTAAATATTAGTGGTAATCATAGGAACTATTCTTTCATTACACCAATAACTAGGATGTTGGATGTTTATTAAAATAATATGTTGTAACATAAATAACATATCAGATGTGATTACACAACAGATATTGAATATTTTCAAACTACTTGGTGGGTGGAATATAAAATCAAGTATGAGGTTATAACATATTGATATTTATGAAAACTATCAAATATAGTGAGATTTAATATAAAGTAACTTTCTAATACCTTGAAGCATAATGTGAACTATTGCCCAAAGAAGAAGCTCAATATAAAGAAAGGCAAGTTCTGCTTTAGACCTTTTGCCAGTATGGTCTTTTCCTCATCCATCCAGCCTAAATACCACCATTTCTTCTTGTCTTCTATGAGTTTGTTTTATAGTACAAATGAAAGTAAAAAATATGCATCATATTTATTTATGTACCGGACTTATTTCACTTAATACAAGGTCTTCAAGGTTCATCAGTACTTACCAAAAGACAAAACACTCTTCATTTTTGAATCCAAATAGTATTTCATTACAAAGTACCCATAGTCAGATAAAAAGACAAATAGTTAAGGTAATGGACATAGGAATTAGCTTGACTCAATTAGTTCACACTATGTGCACATATAGCAGTACTGTGTTCCATGATCATATATAATTATAGTTAGTAAAAAGAATTCAGTTTTGAATTTTGAAATATTTACCTAGCAACTCTCTAATATCATTTGTATCATCCATGACATCCTAACATCTGAAGAAGGGCAGGCAAGTTCTGATAACATGAAACTCCCTCTTCCTCTCTCTTTCTTTCTCCCTTTCTCCCTCTCTCTCTCTCTCACACACATACACACACACTCTCTCTCAATCTCTCTGTATGTATTATGTATGTATGTATGTATGTATGTATATGCATGTGTGTGTGTTTCTTTGTGTAGCTGCTTTGAAGGTTAGCTTAGCTTAGCAGCCTCTGTGTCTGCCTCCAATATGAGCTGTGATATTTAAAATTCACAGGATATTTTTTTATTGAAGCCTTCCCAAGCATACCTGAAAACATTATCCTGTAATAGTTTTGTAGAATAAATTTAAAGACTAGATACATATTTAATTTGGCTTGTGTTTACATATTAACCCATCTCTGTACCCCTTGAATAAATTCTACCTTTATTATTTTGATATCACTTTTATTATTTAGTGAACACTCTCTTTCAGGAGAGAGTGGTATGCCAAGATTACAATCTCACCTATACTATGTTTTCCTTTTGGCACTTAAGCCTACTTCATATTCTTACTGATAAGCCAAGGACTAACAGGCACTGACCATATCCACAAATTTTAGGATCTTTTGAATTCTTCATTTTAGAACCACTCCAGGGTCTGGACACCTCTTTCATTTCTGAACAATCTATCATTGTTCTGGAGGCCTTTCTTCTCAATTCTTCCTCCCACTTCTTACACAAGTGTAGATATATTGACTTCTAATTTGCAATTTTTCCTGCTCCTTTCTGGTCTCTTGTCCCAATCTTTCACAGATGTTTCCTCAATTAACATCCTGAACTTACTGGAATCAGCTTCCCAGAGATTCCACACAGGCAGAATCTACAAGTTTGCTTGGCTCATTTGTCAAGAATGTTTTAGAAAGTTTTTCTGGCTTTATTTAGTTTGATTTTATTGTTTTCCCTCCAAAGTTCTTGAAAACTTTTCTAGAGCATCAGAGTTACTTCTCTTACTGTTTTCAGAAAGAAAACACATGAAAACATTTGATTTGCATGAATTTCATTGAACATTTGGGAATTTTGTCTTTTTCTTATGTATTAAATAGTTTTTGAACAAATATGAAATTTATATCTTTTTATTAGTTTAGCCCCCCAATTTATGATTTTCAAATTATCTGTAGTTATTATTTTTTAGCTTTAATCCTATATATTTTCAGGTTTGTTAGATTGATTTAACTTTAGCATTTTAGTATTAATGCCTGATTTTAGTTTTCACTTCTAAATGTATTTTCCTGTTTTCTTATATATTTTTGAATCTTTATAATAATTGAAATATCTGTGATAAAATTTAAATTTTAATGTTTATTTCAGAAACAGATTTTCATTTCTAAATACTGGAAAGAAACATAAATGTATCTGTCCATGAAGAAGTCTGGCTGAAAACAATAGTGAGAGCAGGCAAGTTGGCAGGTGTCAACTAATTAAAATTTTGAATTTCTTAGTTTCTCTAACTAATAACATTGAATTGGTTTTCAATTTATACTCATAATCTCACATATACTCAATTCATTGAGTCCATCTGAAGAGCTGATGCTTTTTGTTTCTCTTGTAGTATATGAGATCCCATGGTAACATATAATTTTATCATGTGCTTTTTGAAAGATAAATTCCATATAATCTGTTTGGACAGATACAATAAATATAAATGCGATGAACTGGAAATGTATTGTGTTATCTGAAAGCATTTTATAATCAAACAGAATCAATGTTTAATGCTACAGTCATTTTCTTATAAAGCAATTTATTTCCTTTGTGCTTGTTCCACAAACAAGGCTTACTTGTTAAAATACAATTTCTGCAAGAAAGTGTAAGAGGAGAAGCAAAATCCCAACATTTGTCTCACAAAGGCAGAAAAATTCTGTGACGATTTTGGTTCATATATCACAAAACAGAGGGGAAATAATTATTCTGGAGCAACAGCTCACCTTTAGCTGGCATGCGTATTCAAGCTGGATGAAACATTTGAAGCTATTTCAGACTAAGTCACACTGGGAGAGTCTTTGAGTTTTCTTGGCCTCCTGGATGCCTCTTCTCTTTTATTTTACTTTTAGTTCTTTGTCTGTGCATTTTAATCCATTTGTGAATATTCCCACATTCTCTTTGTGCTAGTAGTTCAAATTTCTAAGCTTAAACTAAGTTTGTTTTAAACTTTCCTTCATGGTTAACATATATTTTTGTCAATGCCTGTGCGGAGAATAAATACATATTCAGCATGATGTATAGCTTGAAATATCAACCACTTATTTCATTTTGTTTGTACTATTTAACGAATAATGCCTTTTCTGGGTAAATACTATGTTTTCAGAGCATGGCACACTGTGATGTTGGAGGCATTTAATTAAACACATGAAGTTATTATCCCAATTCTTCCTCTCCCATCTCTGGCTCTCATAATAAGTCCTTCAATAGTTTTAAACTTTGAACATTTGGAATATTTTCTAATTGACCATAATTAAATGGTGTCACAGGAATAATCCAAAATATTTTGACAAGTGATTCTAATTTGTTATTAAATAAATTCATTATCAGCTATCATTTTAAGCAAAATAATGCTTTTGGTTATGTGAGAATGTTAAAATATATATTTAGTAATGTAAAACAATGGAATAAAGGGAGTAAAGGATTCGAGTTACATCTTTCTCTTCTTAATCACTCATTCACTCGCAGAGCCTGTGTTTTATGTCTGCCTAGTGGTATGTTTAGAAGAGGATGTCAAGGAAACCAGGACCAGTGGAGAAAGTATTAAGAATGAAAGCAAGAGAAATCATGATAGAATAACTTAATAGAGACGGTATCTATATCATGCAAAGTATTTGAAAAGTGTGTGTTAGTATTGTGGAAGGATAGGGTGAATTAGTCAGTGTCCTACTTTTGCATTGCTGTCATGTGAAATAGTTTAATGTTTGAACTTTTTATTCATTGAGTTTGGTTTAATACCTGACAGAAAAAAAAACATATTCTTCACAAATTGAACTAATGGAAGAGTTTCATTTCTGGAAATCTATCAACACTATTGATACTTCTTCAGCTTTTTCTTTTCAAATTTTTACAGCCATGGATATTTTCCAGTGGGTCTTGCACTGTAAGGCCTGCTATGACCATTTCACCAGTGCCATAATTGAGTGGTTTCTTCCTTATTACAGCAACTAGTAAATGATGAAACCACGAGGAGTTATCTGTAAATAAATAAAAGTTTCTGTCATCCATATGAACATATTAATTACTGAAGCAAATAGTTGTAATAGATTTATAACCATATGCACCCTCAAAAGGATACTGTGTCAATTTTGTCAGCTTTTTAATTTGTTATAATTCATTAACTTCCTCAGAGGATCCACTCCTACAAAAGTAGGGGGGAAATACCAGTGTTCAATGAAATTTGTCTTTTTTTTTTTCGGTTGTGGAGCTGAAATCTGGGCCTGGGTACCATCCCTCAGCTCTTCAGCTCAAGGCTAGCACTCTACCACTTGAGCCATAGCTCCACTTCCAGCTGAGGAATTGAACCCAGGGCCTCATGCATGAAAGGCAAGCCCTGTCATTTTTTTTTTGGTCCAGTATAAAATTGTCTTTTCAGGCGATTTCTATTTTTCAAGATAGTGTCTACATATAGAACACAGAATGCACATCTACAAGATTGAGTCAAATAGCTGAGATAGCTAATCCATTCTGCTCTTCTGGTAAGCTAGATGCTTATCCTACTCACAAACATCTTCCTTGTATTACTAACAGTGATTTGACACTGAATGCTTCTACCTGACAGTGGCAATCTCTATCTATCTATCTATCTATCTATCTATCTATCTATCTATCTATCTATCTATCTATCTATCTATCTATCTGATGCTAACTCCCACATTGACCCAACCCCATTAGTTCTTCAAAGTATTTACCACTGTAGAATTAGAACTTATGTATTTTCTAAGAATAGTCAAAATAAATGGAAGATTAACTCAGATGCCCTACCTACTTGAGCACTCTTTTCAGTGATTTGAGTTAAGTAACTGTGTTACAATTCTTTTAAGCATGGAGTATACCAATGTTTGCTGTAAGTTTGTCATTATTTCACCAGGTTCAATTGAATTCAGAAAGAAATATTGTTTATTTAGAATTTTCCTGGAACTCATCATGTATTGAAACATTGCCCAACTTTCAATCACTCTTTTGTTGTATTAACAATTAAAGATTTTGTGTGGTGGAAATAATTTGTTCCAAATAGGGCAAATAAGACTGCATATTTAAAATCTTCTTTTACTTCCCTTGCTGTAGATCTTATCCTAAATTCTAGACTTATCAATGAAAATTTTATATATTTTGGAAAAAGCCAGGTGAAATATCCTTGTATAAAATTTTTATGTTGCATAAAATTTTTATGTTGCAACTGGGCACTAGTGACTCACACCCATAATTCTAGCTATTCAGAAGGCTAAGATCTGAGGTTCAAAGCCAGATGGTAGAAAAGTCTATGAGACTCTTACCTCCAAATAATCACCAGAAAACTGGAAGTGAAGTTGTGGCTTCAAGTGGTAGAGTAGTAGTCAAGTAAAATAGATCAGGGACAGTGCTAGGACCACAGTTCAAGCACAATGATCTACAATAACAACAACAAAATGTTGCATAGATTACAAAATAATGCAATACAAACCTCATTCAAAAACAAGTTTTACCTAAGTAAAAGTAGAATTGTTTCTTTCAGGCTGCGGTGTTATCCATTACATGAAGCATGCTTTTGAAATATGACTTTTAGCATAATCAGAGACAGAATGAACATTGATTAAAGATCTTGAATTTAGTAAAGCTATATGATAACTTGTATTTTTTGTGATGAAGATATTCAAATAACTTATCTGGCAGAAATAAGTAGCTCCAAATACAATTTAGTTCCTCACCAAATATTAACCAATTTTGAAGGTATGTATGAATATATTTTCTCCATAGAACATATGATAATATTCTTCTGCTTACTAATCACTTAATGTAGTTAGATACTATATTGGGTCTATTTTAAAAAAAATATTCACCAAAATACACAAAATATAGCACTGAGAAAACTATGTAGAAAAGGTAGCTGTGTAAAATATTAAAGCTGATACAAGAATATATAGCATCTTCTGTTTTGACCTCTGCAGAGATTATATTCAGGCAGCAGTTTTACTTTTTGTCCTTATATGACCATAACAAGCAGTTAGAGAACTGACTTAGTATGGAGGAGGGTGGAGGATTGGGTGCATTTATCAAACTGTAGCATGCATGCAAATTCACAAACATAGAATCTGCAAATAATAAGGGCTGGTTGTATTTGGAACATATATGTGTCAATTGAGAGCTATTAATAAAGTTATTACGTTCATTCCAAAAGAAGTAAACTAAATAGTAAAAAAATCTAAGTTTACAAATAGTGGATTTCCATATGTTTATGAAGAATATGTGTAAACCAAAGGAAACAATGATAAATAGAATTGTGTGTCCTGGAATATGTTACCACATATAAATATCATCCAAGAAAATCCAATTTCAAAAAATGCACACATTTTCCCTTCTACTTATTTAAATATTTGATAAAATACATCCATCAATGAAGTGAAAACTGGGAAGTTCTGGGTATTTTTATTACCATGTCTTTTTAAGTAGGCCTTCTTAACATTTGGGGATAAAATGTGACTTCATTGATACTGCCTTGGCTTGAAGGAAGCAGATTTGTACTTCCTAGTAAAAGCCATAAGTATTTCTGTATAAACAACAAAGTTTAAGAACATTCCATCAGAAGTCCAAATATTTAAGGCCTTTGAATTAAGGTATTATCTATCAAAAGCAATACTAGGAAATAGAAACATATTTTTGGTGGTGGTGGGGCACAAGGGAGCATATGAAAGGGCAAGAGGGAGGGTTAGTGAATGTAGTCATTAGATCCAGTGTGCTTTAAGTAAAACTGAATTCCATAACTCAAAGACAGGGATGAAGAGGGCAAGTGGGGGATAACAATGGAAGGAGTGACATTAATCAAGAGATATACATCTCAACATGACTTATGAAATTGAAACCTCTTTGTATAATCAATAAGGACTGGTTAAAAAAACTCACCTAAGTTGGTATAATATACAAACTATGCATAAGGGAGCACACTTCCTTTTCTTGTTCATAAAAGATAAAATTACCTAATGACATTCTAATTAATTTTCCACACTCACAGGAACACTATACCTCTCTTACTTTTGAAATTTTGTATTTAGTCATGAAATATTTCTCTTCTAGAAACCCTAATGAAGAGTAACACGGGTACAACACAGTTATTTTGAATACCAAGAGAATTGAAAGGAAATTTTCCAAACCCACAATATTCTTGACCACCCAAGATGACTGCACAACTAGTTTCTTATAGATCACCCTTTACTGTACTGTGGAACAAGTTCCTCATAGAACTTTTTTTTTAATGAGCAACCAGAGAATTATATGAAGACTAAATTAAAAAATGAGTAGAAGACTATGAACAATTAGTCTAGCATGGAAGAAATATGTTTTGCTTTTGCTCATTGCTGGGCCATATCCTAAAATTGTGCTAAGCCTAGTGAAATTAGAATAGGCCCTGGGAGACCGTAGAACTCTCGATGAGAGGGAATGGAGCTACCCACGTGTGAAGTTTTGAAGAATTTTTTAGATTTTACAGTTTCCCATAGAAAACAATAGCGACCTTATTAAAGCACAAATGTTTAGATGGGAAGCAGGCAAAACCTTGCTTCTTTTATTTTCAGGATGGCTGGGGAAAATGCAAGATGATTAAAGCAGGGTTGTGGGGCTCTAGAAACCCTCTAGGAAGGAAAAGTGCATACAGGTTTTCTTCGCAGGCTGGCATATCTGTCTTAACTTGCTGCATAAAAGAATGCTAAGCAAGAGTGCAGTGAATACTCCGCTTTTAAAGACAGTTTTTCAGTTTGTTTTACAATTAGAACCATGCACTAAAATCAGATAACCATGTATTCTAATGCCTTGGCATTTAGCTTTTCCATTTCCTTAGAAAAAAAAAGTTGACTGAATGTGACACAAGAAGAAAGCAAAACATATGATAGGGTAGCAATAAAAACAATTTATTTAAGTACCAAGAGCTATGATACTACCTTTAAAAATCAAAGCAATACAAAAATACTTATTTCTCCAGTCTAATTTTATGCTATTAATGTCACATCCTATGCTATTGGAGTTTAATAGAGAGAATTGTATACATTTGTATATTGAATTTGTCTCTTCTCAGGGTGTATCATTTAAACTTAACCAGATGGGCTGGAGAGGGGGAGAAACAGTTTGTTGTGTATGTGTGTATTATGTGCCTGTATTGTTACATAAGAGCATAGTTGAGATAAAGCCATCAAAACATTAAGTACCATCTTTAACAATAGAAGTAACTTCTAGGCAGGTGCTCTACCACTTAAGGCATACCTCCAGGCATCTTTTGCTTTAGTTATTTTTCAAGTAAGATCTTTAAAAAAAAAAAACATTGGCCGCATATTACAATCCCTCTACCTATAAAATATTCATAGCTACAATCATAAGTACATGTAATCAGACCTGACAAGTAATTTTATTGGAAGAGAAATTTTCCCTGGCTTTTCTTTGGGGTTTCAACATATAAACACTATGCCCTCTGAGTTATCCTGATTTTTTAATTTCAAATTCCTTAAGCCTCTTGTATAGCTTTGGTAAGCCAAATTGTGATGGTATAAGAACAAAAGCCTCTTTCTGCCAGGTGTTGGTGGCTCACACCTGTAATCTTAGCTACTCAGGTGGCTGAGATCTAAGAATCACAGTTCAAAGCCAGCCCTGGCAAGAAAGTCCATGAGACTCTTATCTCCAATAAACCACTAGAAAATTGGAAGTGGCACTGTTGCTCAAGCAGTAGAGTGCTCTCCTTGAGCTAAAGAGCTGAGGGACAGCGCCCAGACTGCAGTTCAAGCCCTACGACCACAAAAAAAAAGAAAAAGAAAAAAAGCCTCCTGTTAATACATTTTTAACCTACAGATGTTAGGGAAGACTAGAGATCAATAAGGACTATGCACTCATGAAAATTTGTTTTGGAAAATATTCTTTTAAGATCAATTGAAACTTCAATTATGTAAAACATGTGGAAGCATTAGTCTTCTATTCAGAATTCTGACAACTTATGACTAGGCTTATGACCATGTTCATTCACATTTTTCTGCTTCTGGTGCATTTATTTTTTTAAAAAGTGTTTTATTATCTGCAAGTACTTGTACAATGGTGTTGTCACTTAACAAAGCACTTTATGAATACAATGTATCTTGATATATGTCACTTCTTTCAACATTTTCACCTTATCCTCTCTTATCCTCCTTATGCTTCTTAATTTTATAAAACATACATTGGATTTTTGAATGCATTGTACCTGACTTCTCTTCATTTGTCTACACCTTTCTTTTTGATCTAACCTCACACCTTTCAAGAATCTGCTTCTTGATATTTTATTGTGCTGAATTTTGATTTTGTCTTTCTATGGAAACACACTATTGAGATCTCCCTTAAATCTATTGCATTTCAGTTAAAACACTTGTACACACTTGCATCACACCCAATATGTTCCCTTATAAGTTTGTAAGCCAAATCTGGCATCTACATACAAAGATATTTCCTTTTGTCTCTCTGTGCTTGACTTACATCATTTAACATAATTTTTTTCAGGTCTTTCCATTTCCTTACAAATGGCACAATATCATTCTTTCTGATGGATGAGTAAAATTCCATTGTGCATATATCTCAAAATTTCTTGATTCAATCATCCATTGAGGGGCATCTGGGCTGATTCTATACTTTGGCTATGAGGAGTAGTGCTGCAATAAACCTGGTTGTGCTGGTAGCTTTACCGTATCCTGGTTTATGTTCACTTTGTTTTAAAACACTAATATGATACTAACTACGGAAGAATTAGGAAAAAAGCTAAGTATGAGAAATCTACCAGATTAAAGAGTGATAAAGAATTTGTTCACCTAGTAGCATGAATTTTAAAAGGAAATCATGCCTCTTGTAGTACATAAGGAAATTTTGATTACTATTGATTTTATTTGGATTTTTAAAATATTCAGTTATTTTTTCAAGGAAAAATGCAATATTTGTGTAATTTTCTATTCCCTAGAAATTGTTTGAGAAGTGATTTAACAAAACAATTATGAATTTTTTGGCTACAAAGTGCTCTTTGTATATTGCTATTACTATGAATATCAAGATTCATAATGAATGCCATCAAGATGTTATCATTTTTCCTTACTTTTAAATATTATATTCCTAAGGGACAGGATCAGAAGAACATCTTGCATTTCCAACCTTAATATTTTATATAAAAGAAACCACTTTAATTCCCTCCAGAACACTTAACGGAATAATAAAAGGTATCCTGTATCATCTTTTACTGTTGCAGCTATAAGCAATTTATATACAGATGTGTAGGACAAACCTTCTTTTAAGAAAAAAAAAAAGAGGAAATATGCCAGAATTCTAAAACATCTAGACAAAACACAGTTTTTATTGTATAGAGCCACAACATTTCTTTGTCTGAAAACAGATGATAGTGGAAACCCATCATAGTGACTGATCATGAAAAGAAACCCCAGGAGCACAGAGAAACTATAAAAGAACTAGAAGGAAGTCATTATGCTGTTGAGGGAATAAGAATCTTATGTCAGAAAGTTGTGAAATGTACTCATTATAGGTCATCTTGATAATTATCTGACATCTATAGACAGTCACTTCCTAATCAAAAGAATGCATCAGTAGTGATATTGATTTAGACCAAGATGTTTGAAACAATGAATCCACTAAATAAATGTAAATTAAAGGCTAATTCTTCCAATCATTTTACTATATTTGACACTAAATTATAAAGAAATACATGTGTGTTTTACATAATCATGTTAAAAATAATAGCTCAGAACAAAATTATAGCAGCAAAATCTAAATATTATGAACAAAATATTTATGGTCATTAATATATACAATGAAATTGACAGAATAATTATAATTAACTAGACCAATTATTACACTGAATGAAGAATATATAGAAACAATATAATAGTATTGGGCTGAGAAAATGTTTTCAAACCAGTTTTTTTTCAGAACTAAGTTATCTATTCTTATAGATAACTAGACAATAGATAACTAGAAATACAATGAATCCCAAATTATATTTATTCAATTACAAACTTCCAGGCTATTTTGGATGTAATCTGTAAGAACAGTCATTAGGTACAAGAAAGAAAAACTATAGTTTCAACACAAGATTAAGTAAATAAGTGCTTAAGTAGTAAACTGAAAAACAAACAAAAAAGAACTGGAGACTTTCTGTAGAACACAGAACAAGCTATGGCATATGGCTTTCTGTTCCTTTTATCACTGCTGTCCATTGACAGAAGAGGGAGGAATTTCTAGAAAATACAATTGTGTTGCCTCAATCTCATAGTATTATGTGATGAATTAAAATAAAACCAACTCAGGAAGTGATTCACAGTAAAATGTAATACTAATAATGCTTCAATACTTAGTAGTAGAATTTATTATGACACAAATATTTTTAGCAGGATTTACTGTAGACACAAATTTGCAGTTATGGCCTATCAAACAATATGTAATTAGTGCTGAAACACTTTTATGAATCATACTATTTCCTAAAGGGCTATAAAACATATTATGCTAACTGTCTGTACATTCTCTTTCATATTATTTTTTTCCATTTTAGGACATTATGAATCCAAATTATTCCAAACCTTCACTAAACAGCAGGATGAAATTGGAAAGCCAAACATAATCAAGTCTACAGAAAAAAAAATATCTTCTCTGAATATTTCCCAAATGCAGTTACTCATTATCTTTTATGGAAAACACTGCAAGCATAGAGACTTTGTGATTTTATTAAAATATATCAACTAGAATAAATTTTAAAACTAGAAAAATGAGAAGACATTATTACAGAATATCATGTGAGGATAAGTTGTGTGTCCTCATGAGTTGATGAGAAAGTGGATTTCTGATAAAAAAAAAATAAGGTGGTTTGATATGATATTCTTAAATCTGCAATACAAGGAGCTTCAAGCTATTTTTGAAATGACTTTTTGTATGTAGAATAATACACATTTAAAGCCAGAACAGATGAATCCAGAGATATATCAGCTATTGATGCCACTGTAATTAGAGCACAAATGAAGGAACTGTTAAGAATAATGAACATGGACACACTTTTTCCCTTCGAAGAGATCCATAATCAAAATTTTAACCTAAATTATAGGATCCTGTTTTGTTTTCTGAACTTCACTTCCTAACTACAGTTGGAATGCTGAAGTGGTCCTTAAATCAGATGATAGATATGTAACTGAACAATGCAATGTATCCATCTTTGTGTTTCTATTTTATTTAAACTGCATAGAATAGTCTTTGCACTTTTTATAGTTTTATCTTAAAGAGATTGTTGTTGAAGTCTTTGCAACAATGCATTTGGAATCTAACCCCAACTACACCAATCTTCACCCGGTGGAAATTTGGGTGGATAAATTAATCTCCATACTAATACAGGGTGCGGGGGATGTGTATTTGTAACTTAAAGGGTTTTTTTTAACTTGCAAATGAGCTTCTAGAGTTCCAGCTCACAGTGTCACATTGGAAAAATTTGAAAATTGTCACTCATATCCTTACCACAAGGAAAAATCTTGACAACTAGAAAATCTGAATCCCGTTTTGGCCTTAGAAGAGAATTGAGGTTATTGGGCAAACTCCTTTCACTTAAACTAGATTGAAGAAAGAGCAATATAGTGAATCATAGATTACCAGTAGTCAAATGCCTCTGCCAGATCCAGGACTGATAAGAAGATCCCAAATACAATTTATGAGTGTCAGCAAATCAATCACAAGACTGACAGTTAAAAAGGCTGAAGGGCGTCCACAATAGCCCCTTGTCAGCAGGAAGTAGCCAGAGAGAATCTGCGCCCTATTTCATGATTATTAAAAGGCTGGAATGTAAGCTCTGCTCCTGGATGGCTAGCAGACTCCACCCTCTTCGCAGCAAAGTCTCCACCCAGTATCTGCTTTACCTAGGCAACTGGGACACCTGGAAGAGGTCACATCTGCATCCGATGAGGTCACATCTGAATTTGATGTGGCCACACCTTTCTCTGCCCATACCCTAGATAAGGCCTAGCCCAGGCCCAGAGGCCCTCTCTCTGCTCTTTTCTAGCTCTCTCTCTGCTCTTTTCTAGCTCTTTCTCAGCTCTTTCCTTCTCTTCTCTTTCTCAGCTCCCTTCTCTTTCCTAGCTCTCTCTCTCTTTCCCACCTTCCCAGACGCTCTCTTTACTAGCTCTTTTCTCCCTCTTTCCCAGCTCTCCCAACTCTCTTTTCCAGGCCTTTCCCCACCGCGTGGAGGACCAAGATGGCCTGGTGCCAGCCAGAACGATGAATAAACCTACCCCTTACCTGAAAAAAAAAAAAGGCTGAAGGGTCCTGAAGGGCCCTGACAATTGGAGCCTCCTCAGGACACCAGACCTAGTGAAAGAATCAACATATGTGAAGCTATTTCAATCATAACCTTTTTAAATAAATTTGTTTTTTATTGTTATTAAATAGGTGATGTACAGAGGGACTACAAATATGTAAGTCAGGCAATGAGTACATTTCCTTTTGTACATTGTCACACCTTCCCTTGCTCTCTCCCAGTATTTTCCACCCATTCAATAACAACTTTTCCAAACTTTTAACATAGAAATATAGGAACACGGAGAGTAGACAGGATGGAAGAGTATATGTGAGACACGTTTTCAAAGGTCCAGTGGGTATGCCGAACGGAAAAGACAGAAAAAGGAAAAGACATATTTGCAGTAAAAATGGCAAAGCAATAATTTATATTAATGGTAGACATGAAATCCCAGATCTGGAAAGCTCAGAGACTATCACAGAGGATAAGTGTAAGTAATTTGCAACTAAATAAACCACATGCAAATTCTATTAAAATGAGATATGAGAAGAACATCATGAAGGACGAGGAAGAACAGTAAATGTGACTAAAAGCAAGGAACTGATTTTTAAATGCAACAAAATTAAAGGAGCTAGATTATAATGGAAAGAAAGCCAGTATCACTATAGACCTTTCCACACAAACCCTCAATGCTAAGAGAGCCTGGATTGGTAAAATCCAAGAACTGACAATCAACAACTGCCAGCCCAGAGTGATCTACTCAGTGAAGTTATCTTTTATGTTAGATGGTGAAATCAAAGTCTTCCACGACAAACAAAAGTTAGAGGAATTCATGATCACTAAACCAGCATTACAAAGAATTCTAAAGGGCAGAATAAAATCTAAAGAAAGCAATCAAAATCAAGAAAACACATAAGACAAAAAATTACTAAAAGATCAACTTAGTAAGGAAGAAGAAGAAAAAAAGCACACACAAAAAAATCAAGAAAATGGCAAGGAACATGACACATCTCTCTATATAACCCTAAACATTAATGGACTCAATTCTCCAATGAAAAGAAGAAGAAAACCAGATTGGATCAAACAAAAACAAAAGCAAAAACAAAACACAAAAATCCATCCAATGTTTATAATCTGTTATGGGTTATTTTTGAATTGATTAATGCTTCCACTAATTATGATATATGTCTTTTAATATATTACCTATATGTCATATTTATTGAATAAATAAAAGACATTAATCTCTGATCTTATACAAAAGAATTTAGATATAGACATTTATACAAACTAACATACCCTTAAATATTAAGAACCGCTAAGAATGTCATAAAGCCCATCAAATTAACTTATAGTAGAAAACAATCCTATTACAAAAAAAAGTAGAAGAGGAAGAACTGCATTACTTACAGAAGAAAAAGGATAGAAAATCCATTGGATTATCTTCAAAAAGCACACAGGTAAGAAAAAGAGTAGGTTGAAATATTAACTATGCTGAAAGTAAAACAACCTACTTTGAATTGTGTCTCTGGCAAAAAACCACCACTCAAAAGTTAAAAATAAAGAATTTCCTCGGGCAAATGAGTTTTAATAAAAAAAAATATGGAAAGTGAATTGCATAATTCTGAGTTCAAACATGGTAGCTATTTTAAAAACAAAGAAGGTGAAGAATAATCCTATTTTGAGTAATTTTGGACAAATACTGTGTTCATAGTTTTACTTAAACAGTATCATACTTCACAATTAAGTAAATTGAAATAAGAATGTTTTTATTACTCTCAACTAAAGACAAAAATATTTCAATGATTATGGAGGGGAAAGGAAAAAAACAAATCGTTTAAATAGGGATACAGGTAGACCCATTGCAACAGTACAAGTCCTTATGTTCTAAAATGAACTTTACAACTTTGGGGGGGGTGATATGGGAAGAGATAGTAAGGAGAAACAAAGGAGGAGGCAACAATGCTCGATAAGAAATGTACTCATTATCTTGCCCATATAATTGTAACTCCTCTGTATGGTATTTTCATACTAAAAAATTAAAAAAAATATTTCAATGAAAGACAATCTCAAAGAAAATATTTTTTATAATAAATAACTTAAACTTGAAAGCATGAGAGTTCTAGTTGACATAAACTCATATTTAGCTTTCCAGTTAAGGTTAGATGTTTAAAAATAAAGCCAATGGGTAATGCTAGCTTTCAATAATGTTTTTAGAGTTTGTATACTTACAGAAAAGTGAACTGTTGCCAAATCTACATATATTGATGGGAAATACTATAATTTTAGTTTTGTTAAACTCTTATTGCATACTTGGCATCAATCGTTGGTACTTCCCAATGTAGATCTTCACCTAAGCTTATAAATCATAAGATAATACAAATACTATATATCAGTTCTCTAAATGACAGTGCAACTCTAGCTGTGTAGTACAGAAACTAACTCACTATATGCAATAGAGGTTATGGGGCACTAATGTTTAATTCTCTCAGAATAACTCAGTTAAGAAGCTATACCCTGGCCATCTCTAGAAATGGAATATAGGTATCATGTTATAGCTAATATGCTGTTTTCTACTTTTGTTTCACAGCAATTTTTAAATAATTTTAATATGGAAAATCAGAGTCACGGTATGTTTTCTAAGAAGATAACTAACAGTACAAGAGAAACATACACAAAATATATGACATAAAATAAGCTGAATCCATAGATATTTATGAAGACAATCCTTAATTTTGAAAGAATAAACTACAACAATTCACCATAATTTCATTTTAAAACATTTAAAAAGTAATAATGCTTGTCATTTTGATATTGTTGTGCAATAAAGTGAATAAACACCAACATTTTATATACTAGGAAATAAGCTGATAGTAAGGAAATGATACACTCAAAATCTTTGCATGAGATTCTTTTTACTTGACACATTAGGTAGCATTCTTTTGATTTCTTAATATATGCTTTTAAAGAGGTTTTACAGTTAAAAAATATTCTGATTCCCTAGGTAGCATATGATTTTGTGAGATAAATATGAGCAGAGACAGAAATGAAAGAAATATTGATCTGTGCAACGGACAACTTGGCATAAATTTTAGGACATCATTTAGGAGAGGACTGTATTTCTTTCAGCTTTTTGAAAGAAACTAAAGAAAACCAATGATACCTTCTTGGACTAAAACATAACCATGCCAGGCTACATTTTATGTGCATTTCAAGATTTTACTGATTGACTAAAGCTTATAAGGGGGGAGGTGCACAGGAAAAAAAATAACAACAACCAGAAAAAATGCTGGAAATTTTTATCATATTTATGAATAATTTATAAGAAAATTTAAGGAAACAAACACATAGGCCTCATTTTATTTAATCAAATATTTAAGTGCTTTTCTTTTTTGAATATTTTTATTATGTTTAAGTAGTTGTCCAAAGGAGCTGCCATTCAACAAAATAGTTTATGAATACATTGCCTCTTGATCAATAACATACATCTTTCAACATTCTCACCAATCCCTCACAACCCACCTCCTCTTCCCTCACTGTTCTTCATTTTTAGGTCATGTATTGAAATTGTTTACTATTTAATAAAGCAGTATATGCATACAATGTATCTTGATCCGTGTTATCTGTTCAATATCATCACTCTCTTCCACCTACCCTATCTGTGGCAAGCATCATTCCTATTAAAACACACGGCCAGGCACCAGCGTGTCACACCTGTAATCCTAGTTACTCAGGAGGCTGAGATCTGAGGATCTTGGTTTAAAGGCAGCCCCGGCAGGAAAGTCTGTGAGACTCTTTATCTCCAATTAACCACTAGAAAACTGGAGGTGGTGCTGTGGTTCTAGTGGTAGAGTGCTCACCTTGAGCTGAAGAGCTCAGGGACAGGGTCTAGGCCCAGAGTTCAAGCCCTACGACTGACAATATGTGAATGAATAAATAAATAAATAGATAGATAAATAAAATTTTAAGAAATAAAAGCATTTAATAATTACAATAAAATAGTTATTCACATAATTTTAAATTAATAACTGTAGGACTACAAGCTGAATGTTTATATTAGAACAGATAAATAATTTTCCTGTATTTTGATATTTGGCATAGATTCAATGTACCGATTTTTATGACTTATCATGTGTACAAATTATGAAAAGGATTTTTAGAAAATAATTTATTACACGTAACATTACAAGTTAACTCCAAAATGACTTTCTGACTAAATAAATACATAAACAGTGAGATTGATTCCAATTTTCTGTCCATTAAGTAATGTTGATTCCCATAGAATTATGAAAGGCATCTTCAAATAAGAGCAGCAAACAAAATTTTGGTTTATCAGCAGTGTCTAGACTAATTGAAGTCGTAGAATGTACGGATAAAGTCGACAGAATCAAGCTTACTGTCGTAAATCATGACTGTTTTCTGGTATTCATTTTCAAAATTAAGTTATCATGAAGGACTTGAGATCTTATCCATCAATTTTCCCTGGTTCTGTAAGTTAAAAGTCTCAGGACATCAGCTGGGTGCCAGTGGCTCAAGCCTATAATCCTAGCTACTCAGGAGGCTGAGATCTGAAGATCACAGTTCAAAGCCAGCTCGGGCAGGAATCTCCGTGAGACCCTTATCTCCAATTAACAATTTGAAAATCGGAAGTGGCTCTGTGGCACAGGCGGTAGAGTTCTATCTTGAGCTGAAAAGTGCAAGGACAGCGTCCAGGCCCACAATCGAAGCCCTACGACCCTCCCTTCCCTCCCACCCCCCCTTACCCCCCCGCCCACACACACAAAGTCTAAGGTTATCATGACATGATTCTTTGTTCGGGTTCTTTAATCGAAAGAACTGTTTGTTCATGTAGACTACAAGCCAATATAGAATATTAGACAAATTGCTTTCTTGGTTTTGTGGGCCTGGAATGCTCTATATTTGCTGGATACTTCTTTGGGTTACTCTTAGTTTGCAGAGGATGATCTATAGTCCTTGGAACATGACCTCTTCCATATTCAAAGCCAGCCAAGAAAAACTTTCTACTCTTCAAAAATCTTCTTTATGCCTTTAATCCTTCCGACATTGACTTTGGTTTCAATAAAACTCCAGTCTCTTTTGAGGGCTCACAAAATTAGGTCAGCCACAGTAAAGATGACATTTCTTTGTTACAATGTACTGTCCTAAATAGCATAACCTAATCTCAGCACACTAAAATACAACAATGGTTCTTAATGGTCACATGAAAATTTTGCCTGTCACTTCCTCTGACTTTGTATAAGTCACTTCAGTCTCCAAGTAATAGCTTGTATTGTATACACATTAAAAGCCCATTTCAGAGTATGGTTGTGAATATTCATGATGAGTAATACATGAAAGCAATTGAAGAAATCACCTGGCATAAAACACATATACAATAAATGCTAAGTTATAATATTAGTCATGTGTTTTTCGTAGCTGGCAATTTTAAAAAGCAGTTATATGACACTTTAACTGGGAGAATTACTGAGTATTTCTTGTACATATTTTGTTATTCAAAGTAAAAGCCAAAAAACGTTCACACAACTAGGAACTTCAGTTAGAAATAATTCCAAAAGATTTAACCTTTCTTAAGGTTTGCTATAAAGGAAGCTTCTTGATTGGAACCAGAAATAAATAAAAAAGATTTTTCCACTCCTCATTTAATCACACTATTAATGCTCATGAGAGTGTGGTTTAAATCTAATTTCATTCATTTTAATTCCTCATTAAGCCAAATGGTGTTCTATCTATCGCATAATTGAACATATTCTTAATGAGAAAATAGTAATCATTAAATTCACCATTTACACACTGAAAATGAATTGGATATTATTCTTCAACCTGCATGTTAAACCAAACCAAGATTCCTGTGTTAGTTATGACTGAGAAATTATGTGAATGATTTCAAACAAGTCAGTGAAAAAGCATGATCTATTAAAACATCCATATGCTTGTGGAAATTGTGAGGGGAAAGCATATGGTAAGAAGTCTACTCATTTAAAAATAGATTATTATTTTTACATAAATACTATGTAGACGTCCAGCTTTAGAACATTTGTAAAGAATACCAGATGCATTAGCATTAAAATATGTTCATAGTACTAAAAGGTCTACAACTTAATTACGTGAGATAGAATATATTTACATGCTATAAATAAAGGGAAGACATTTTATTTCAAGTGTGAGAAATTAATACCTTAAAATTAACCAATTTGGAAAGGATAAGTTTTAAAAAGCTGAAAGGAAAATGAAAATCAATTTGGTACTCTTCTACTTTTCTATACTTATCATTAGTTGGCCACCTATATATGAGAGAAAAATATGTCCACTTCTCTACTTTAGTCTTTATTAAAAATTAGATTTATAGACTTACTAATAAAACATCAATAAAGATTTCGTGTATGACTTATTTTCATAAAATGAAAGGAACTATAGATTATAAATTTATTATACTATACTCCTTTTAATAAGTTTTTTATTGTGAAAATACTGTACAGAGGGGTTACAGTTACATGAGCCAGATAATGAGTACATTTCCTATCAAACATTGTTGCCTCCTCCTTTGTTTTTTCCCCTACCATCCCTTCCCTCCAACTTCGTCAACTACACTCCCCCCATACTCTTTGATAAGTCATAAATGCTTGAGTATATATACACATGTACATGCATATATGTGTATACATCCCTATAATTCTGGCTCCTCAAGAAGTGGAGACCTGAAGAATCATGGTTGGTTCTATGTCAGCTGAGGTTGTAGGTTGTATCTCCAATTACCCAGTCCAGTCTGCAAGATGATATATCTAATTAGCCACCAGAAAACTGGGCAGGAAACATGGTTCAGTGATAATGTATAGGTCCTGAGCAAGAAAGCCTAGTGGGAGCACTAATTCCAAAGTTAAATGCCTAGTTCTAGACTGGAAACAATCAAACATATGAGAAATAAAGATTATAATTTTAAAGGATTTAAAATATTAATATATTGAAAGTGAAAGTATTAATGTGAGAATATCATTGGTGAAAATTGGTGTTTCTATGAAGAGATTAGATCTGAATCTATAGATAATGCAAATCAAAAGCAAGTGAAATGCATTTTGTGTTCAAATGGTTTTATTATAAGTATTGTATATATTGAGTTTCCGTTTTTCTTTTCTTCCTGTTTTCATCCCACTTCCTTATGGAGGCAAATTACAATCCATGTAGATGGTTTTAATTTTTCTCAAATGTTTCCAAAGTTATAGCTTGAGAAGAAATAACCAGACATAATTACACAAAATGTGAATGGAAACTTTTTTTGCCTTGGAAAGTCTAGGTCAAGCATCTCAGAGAATCCAAAGAAAATAAACTCAATGTGAAACAAATTAACACTTTCTCATTAAATCCTCCCCCCATTCTTATAGAATTCTGTTTGCCACATGTTCATATGGAAGATTCAAAACATACAATTTCTCTTCTTTTTATAAATATATATTTTTATTGTAAAGATACTGTAAAGAGGGTTACTGTTACATGAGTAAGGTAATGAGTACATTTCTTATCAAGCATTGTCACCTCCTCCTTTGTTTTTCCCCTACCACTCCCTCTCACCCCACCTCCCCAACTCCTCTATCCCTCACAAAAAAAAAATTGTAAAGTTCATTTTTAACATAGTGTCTTGAACATCTCATTGTTACAATGGGTCAACCTGTATCTTTATTTCAGCATTTTGTTATTTCCCTTCCCCTCCCGAAATTAAAAAAATGTAAATACAAGATGCAGGACACCAGAATCAAATACAGTGAAAACAGGGGTTATACCATAAGGAAAGAACATACAAAAGAAAAAAAAATCGCACAGTACATTATAAGTACATTAAAAACTATGGCAAAAAATCAAACTCCTTGTGTTCCTATCTTGGGTTTCATTTCGCTTATCATCATCATATATGGTCATATGTACATAGCTTTTGACCTTTTCTGCTTGTCCTAGACATATATTAGTTATTGCAAATAAGGGAAACCATGAAACTTATGTTTCTTTGGGCCTGGCTTAATTCACTTAATATGATTTTTTCCAAGTCTTTCCATTTCTTTACAAATGGGGCAGTATCATTCTTTCTGAGGGAGGCATAGATTTCATATATTTGTATATATATCTAGGAGTTAACTAAAGAAGTGAAAGACCTCTATGATGAAAACTTTAAAAACCTCACAAAGGAAATTAAAGCAAAACTAAGGAAGTGGAAAAACCGCCCATGCTCCTGGATTGGGAGGATTAACATTGTGAAAATGGCAATACTGCCAAAGGCTATCTAAAATTCAATGTGATACCTATCAATATCCCAACCTCATTCTTCAATGAAATAGAAAAATAAATCCAAAAATTTATATGCAACTATAAAAGACCCCAAATAGCAAAACCAATCCTTAGCAGAAAGAACAGTGCTGGAGGAATATCAATACCAAATTCTGAACTCTATTACAAAACTGTAGTAAGCAAAACAGCTTGGTAGTGGCACAAGAACAGACCTGAGGACCAATAGAATAGAACTGAAGACCCATGACTGAACTCACAGGCCTATAACCACCTAATCTTCAATAAGGGATCTAAAAAAATTAGAATGGAAGAAAGACAGCTTCTTCAGTAAATGGTGCTGGCAAAATTGGTTCAACACTTGTAGAAAACTAAAGCTAGATCCTTATCTATCACCCTGCACCAGAATCAACTCCAAATGAACAATTTCTCTTCTTTGTACTTGAACAACTATGGCTGATTTGAATAATGTAAACCAAAATAATATTTCGTATAAAATATTAGCATTTATTTGTAAATTATTTACAAAAATTTCTTAAACTGATCTCTTAAACTGATGAACCTATAACTTTATTAAGATTGAAGTTAGAAAATCATATACATACAGAAACAAAAATATTGGAGTACCTTACTTATAACCTAGTCCAAAAATGATTTGGGATGATTTTCTAGTATCTCAAGCTATTTTCCTTAACTTCAAGAATATAGTATGTAAGCATCTTGATTTAAACAAGAATATTTATATTTGGTGGCCCAAATTGGTTTATAGAATTATATTTCTTAAATTAATTGCCTGTAGAACAGATGTGTGCTGTCATCAGGCTGTCAGACTTAGGTAAAGAGGAGATGGTATTTCATTAAGTATCTAGCATTAATTTTACTATTATGTTGCATTTAATGGGGAAACTCTTAGATTAATTACTTGTATTATGTTGGCATGTCTGTAGAAGTATTTTAGAAATATGTGCAAGGGGAAAATAAGAATACTTTTTTTTTAACCTGATAACCAGTTTTGCTCTTCACAAATTGCCTCTGTCAGTCTTTGCTAATAGAATGAAGAACTTAAAATTTTACTTTTAAAAAGTTCCTGAATAAAATTGTCTAGCAAACCAAGTTTACCTTTAGTTTTCTTCTTTTGTGGTGAACTTTGCATTTTGTTAAGACATCACTACTTGAGCACAGCAGGCTGATGTCTGTGATTCCCAGTACCTACTCTGTGCCTTTGATGTTTGAGTTAACTTCAACCCCTGAGCCTGGTTCCTCATCTGTGAAGTTATATAACTTACAAAGTTGTAGAGAGGATTCATACATTTGGGACATAAGAAAACGGTCATAAAAAGGCAGCTGTTGTTCTCTATATTTGTATGGTTTCCAGCTCCTCTGAGAAATTATGCTCATAGATTTTTACTACTCCTACGAGTTGCCATAAACTTGCTATGTACCCAAACCGCTCCCTATTCTGCTTCAAGCTAATCAATTGATGAGAAATGGTAGTTTCAGTGAAAGTTATAACTGCTTTCTGGAGATAATTTTTTCTATTTTGATAGATCATGTGAATATACTCATGGGAAAATTCCATAGCTCAGCACTAATAGGGATAGTTATGGTAACACTAGGCAACAGAGAATTTTGTGACCACATCCTGTATTTGGTCTATTGTTAACTGAAGCATCATTATGCAGTGCATGCCTACATAGTAAATATAATTCATGGTTTGCTTAGTGGACTCTAAAAATCACTCCCAAGTCGTTAAGTACATTTTGCCAATTAACCTAAAAACAATTCTAAAAAGTATAATTTTCCGACTCATGAGTGGAAAACAAAAACTCCTAAGAGGTAAGTATATTGGAGCCTCTTCAAACTATGAACTTTCAGGGCTTCTTGAATAAAAGGTCAGAATGATCAAAATGAAAGCCTATGTTGGAATGAACTGCTATATGTGTTTTTTTTGAAGCACTTAAAATCTCAGCATTTTTATAGGCCACAGTTTTCTCAAACTGTGGCATGATTTCTAAACTATAATGGATTTGATCATTGTGTTACTGGTGATATTTTCTTTTATTTTAGTATTTATATATGTTAATAGCACTAAAACTCATGACTTTACTCAATAATGCTTAGGCTAAGTAAAATGCAAAAATGTATATTACTTTTAATAAATGTCAGTATATATGATCAGTAAATATTACAATATTTTGAAGGTAGCACAGACATTTTTGAAAGTTAAGTATTACTGACAAATCCTCTATACTTCTCAATGCTGGTAGTGTAAATATAAGTAGAAAATTTAACTGCAAATTTGCTTTTAAATTATGACCTCTTTCTTCTACTCATGTAGTAAAGCAACAAGCTCACAGCAATGATGTATTCCTTCATTTTCCTTATAAAACCTGAAAATTCTTGTTTTAGCTCTCTCTTAGCTATACCTTCATGTAAACTTGTAAATTCTCAGTCATGGGACCACCTACACAATACTTAAAGTTTACTTCATTTGTCCAGCATTTCACCCACTCAAACACAATATTGTTGTCATTCTCTTCTCTAAGGTCTAGTCTATTAAATACATAGGATTTTACAACTGGCTTTAGATAGTCAAAGGACAAGCCTAGTCCTATCTAGTCAGGTATTTCTCATGGGTTATAGTATCATGTTTCTCCCCTACTTGTGACATCTACCTGCTTCATCTTTGTTTGAGATCAACAATTGAACCCTCTTCTATTTATCATTTTCTATCCAGAATTTCTGTATGATGGCATTCTAGACTAGGTAAGCCAAATGTCCAACCTCTGTCTTTTGTATACTCATCAAGTATATAAGCTAGACCGTTTTATAAAATATCCAACTTTAAAGCCAGGTATTGATGGTTCATTCCTGTAAGCCTAGCTACTCACTAGGCTAAAATGTGAGGAACATGGTCCAAAGCCAACCAGTAAAGGGAAGTTTTAAAGATTCTTATGCAGTGGTTCATGCCTATAATCCTAGCTACTCAGGAGGCCGAGATCTGAGGATCGCGGTTCAAAGACAGCCTGGGCAGGAAAGTCCCTAAGACTCTTATCTCCGATTAACCACCAGAATACTAGAAGTGGTGCTGTGGTTAAATTGGTAGAGAGCTAGCCTTGAGCTGAAGTGCTCAGGGACAGAGCCTAGGCCCAGTTCAGGAGTGAAACTAAACAGCCAAAAAAGGTCAGGGACAGCACCTGTGACCTGAGTTCAAGCCCCAGGATTGGTACAAAAAAGAAAAAAATCAGCTTTAGAAGTGGTGCCATATATTATGAGATTGATATATAAACGTAACTCAAATTTTTCTTAATTTCAATTATAAGAAAAAAAGAATATTTTGTTAAACATTTTTGTTTGTATGATTCAAAATATTTCCCCTTTTAATGAAATGTTTTGATGTTTCAATGTCTTAAAATATCCAAAGCATAGTATAGAAATTCTGTTAGAATGCTTTCACTGAGACCTTGCATAGGTCAGAAGGACATTTTTATTGTTTATATGATAGCAAATTGCTGATGATATTTTGCTTTCTCATTTGTACTATTCTCTTGTTTAGATCTTTTCTATGTGTATTTTTAGACTTTACGTACCAGTTCTCCTACATTTTCTTTACTGAAAGAAGAGAATTTTTGTGGTTTTAATATTGGTGTCCTTTTCCTTTCAGTCTCTTGTCTGTGGGAATCTAGTACAGAATTATTTGAACCACATATTATAGAGCAGCTGTGTTAATGAAAGCATTTGTTTTCATTTATTTTATGTGCACATACCTGAAGAGCTATGAAATGGCTATGCATTTATAAACCCAGTGAATGGACATCATAAATAAACACAGGAATAGAATCAGTTAGGAACCAGAAATTGTAGTTAAAGGGATTATATAAACCATAGAAATAGGCAGGAAATTCCATCTCCATGTCTCTTGGGGAAATAGTATATCATCAGGTACTTTTAGTTTGACATTATTATCTACTTAATACCTAATAACTGAATTTCTTGTCATTTTAAGTTGTCTAATATTGAGCATGTTGAAGCTTCTAGTGTTATACTATTGCATATTGAGCTATAAGTAAGACTTTTAAAAAAATCCAAGATGCTACAGTATGATTATGTGTATTTAAAATGTCCAGAGATGATAGTAAAGTATAAACAATTTTTCCTACAATGTATTTGGAAATAATCAGAAATATATACATATACATATAAAGAGAGAGAAATTAATAATTATCATCATAATAATTATGATTTGGACACATTCCCAAATGAAGTAACTTTCATTTTGATATTTTAAAATGTAAATGAGGACTTCAATACTCAGAAATGACATATAAAGATCTGATGTCAACTGTACTATTATTTGTTTAAAAAAATAAAACTAAGATATTGAAAGCCAATGGCTGCTTTTATCTCCAGAAAACAGGTATTCAGCGAAACTGCCTTTGAAAGAAGCTACCATTGCCCTCTCTATATACCTGGAACAGAAACAAGTGATCCAAGTCAGGATAAGAAGAGTTTCATTCTGGCTGAATGATTCAGTGGTGGAAGCTTTGTGTGAACTAGCTTGAGAAAGGTGCAGGCTAATGGGGATTGCCACACTTCTTGGTGTGTCTACACTGTCTCCCCAAATACCTGACTGTGAACATCCTCGAAAACCACTCTTCATAGAGCTACCAAAAGTTCATCATTGTAAGATGTTGGTTTACTCTGAATATCATGCTAAAATTTATCCTAGATCACAGAATGATTACTCCTACTTCATCCTTTCTTTATTTTCTGTGGCTGAACAGGACAGTAGAAATAGCATATTACTGCAGAAATAGTTATCCATACTTTGGAACATGGGAATAATAAAAAGAATGACATCTAGTTTTAACTTCATAAATTTTTCCATTTCCTGTATCTTTCAACCATTCAAACAAGGTTCTCATATTAAAAAGGAAGGGTAAATCATTAAACTCTATTTAAGGAAGAGTAATTTCTTATTTCCATAACATGTAGAACTGGAGCCTTTAAAAGTCTAGCTACAGACACATCTGGTCATGCCATGCTTATGAGTTGCTTTGGCATCTCTTCCTCTGGGTTTAAATTTCCTTCCAACTTCAGACACCTGTCTGTTTCATCTGTTTATGTTTAGACTAGTAATGCTTAGATTTTTTTTTGTTATATGCTCGCAAATCCTAGCTCAGGAGAAACAAAACCAACATATAATACATTTAAATCTTTGACATCAACAGATACAGGACACATGAAACAACCCATCTCTAGGTAGATTAAGATGAATCTTCAAAATAAAAGCAAACATTCAGTTTATGATGTCTGAAGAAAATTATCTGCAAGAGAAACATTATAAGACTTTCCAGAAGGAAAAGAATCACAAAACACGAAGAGGAAAGCAAGATTCAGAACCAGACTCAGATATAACACATATATAAAAATAACTATGATCAATAGGTTAAAGTCTCTAAAAAATAAATAGACAATAAGAAAAAAGAACAGATGGTAAATAAAAAGAGAAAAATGCTGAGAAATAACCAAAAAGAAATGGTAGAAGTCAAAACCCCTATGAAGACTACTACTTGGGAAATCACCTCTAGACTGTACACAGCAAGGGAAGAGGAAAAGAAACTTCCTTAGAAATTTCTCAGATTGAAATGCAGAGGACAAAATGATGAATAAAAGAAAAATAGGACATCTAATAACTGGGAGAAATTCCAAAAGCTGTAATACATGCATAGTTGAAATACCAGAGAAGAAAAAAGGAATAAGGAAATAAAAGGGGAGGATATATTGGAATTAGTAATGCTGAGGGCCATTCCAAAATGAATGACCGAGACAAAACTACAGATTCAGGAAAGCAAGAGGACCATAATCAGGAAAAGGGTAAAAATAACTGTTGTTGTCTACAAACACAAACTATACATATACAAATTCATCTTACAGAAAAAGAAACCAAGAAATAAAGAGAAAATTGTGGAAGAATTTAAAGGGTAGAGTCTCCAAGGAATTGTATATCTATAGATGAATAAAATTACAGCAGACTTCATTAGTGTAATGGAAAAGTAGGTTAAAATAGTTACTGCGTTGAAAAAAGAAAAATAATCCTTATTGCTGGAGAAAGCAAAATTACCTTTTAAATGTGTGCCACAAAATGTTAAGGACTCTTTGGGCAAAAATCCTGTTGGAGGGAAAGGGAAAAAACAAATTGTTTAAATAGGGATACAGGTGGACCCATTGCACCAATGAGATGTACAAGATATTATGTGGAAAATGAACTTTACAACTTTGGTGCAGGTGGGGTGGTAAGGGGGGGTGGAAATGGGATGGTAAGGGGAAACAAAGGAGGAGGCAACAATGCTAATAGGGATACAGGTGGACCCATTGCAACAATGAGATGTACAAGTCGTTATGTCGAAAAACGAACTTTACAACTTTGGTGGGGGAGGGGGGAAATGAGGGGGGGAGATAGGAAGGGATAGGAAGGGGAAACAAAGGAGGAGGCTACAATGCTTGATAAGAAATGTACTCATTATCTTGCCCATGTAATTGTAACTCCTCTGTACAGTATTTTCATAATAATAATAATAATAAAAGAAATGCCCTCATTACCTTGCCCATGTAATTGTAACCCCTTTGTACGGTATTTTCACAATTAAAAAAATCATTCTTCCTTAGGGAAAAGGGAAATGTAGCAGGCTGAAACTTCAGATCTAGATAAAGAAGGAAAGAGTTTTAGAGGAGAAATAAATGAATAGAAACTATTTTTCCTTCCTTTCAATTGGTAATTAAGGATAATGTAAATGAAAAATGAAAGAAAAGCAATGAAACCGAAATTCAGTTTATTGAGGTTAGTGAAATTACAATTTTTTTCATTCAACCTAACCAATGAAAAAAGCCTAATGAAGTCTCTAATAAGGGGGATGAAGGAGGATACTTCACTGTTGCTCGAACACAATATAAAGATAATAATATCCTAACAAATTACATTGAATGGCTTATAATTTTATTTGTGGATTTCTAGTATCTGCTTTGGGTATTCATTCAAGTAAATCCAGGCATTGAAAAATAATTGATGAAACTGGAATAGCAGAAGTTAATACAGAATGGTTGACAAAGAAAGATACTAGACAGAAATAAAAGGAAGTATTGAATAAATAATGAATTCATAAGTATATGTAAACAAGCACAATGAGCCAGTGCTGGTGGCTCATGCCTGTAATCCTAGATACTCAGGAGGGTGAGATCTGATGATTGTGGTTTGAAGCCAACCCAGGAAGGGAAATCCCTGAGACTCTTTCCTCCAATTAATCATCAGAAAGCAGGACATGGAGCTATGGTTCCAAGTTCTAGACCATTAGCTTTGAGCAAAAGAGCTCAGGGGCAGCACCCTGGCCCCCTCAGTTCAAGCCCCAGGACCAACAGCAACAACAACAAAAGGACAAGCATAGTACATTGATTACAATTTATATAATTTATGTACAGATGTCTTTTTTCCCTTCTAATTAAGTATATTTTTTATTGTAAAGATAGTATACAGAGGGGTTACAGTTACATAAGTAAGGTAATCAGTACATGTCCTATTGAGCATTGCTACCCCCTCCTTTGTTTTCCCCCACAATCACTTTATTCTCTACCTCCCCAATTCCTCTCTCCTTCCCCCGCAAAAGTAGAGCTCATTTTCAACGTAGTGTCTTGTACATCTCATCTGTATGGGAGAAAAGAGTATCAGAGTTCATCTTAGTCAACTTGAGAGGATTGAAAAATGCCCAGACAACTAGTAAAGCCAATCTCTCCACGTGTCTGTGAAAATGTTTCCAAAGATGATTGGCTTCTGTGTCAACAAACTATTGGGATAGAATCACAATGAATGTGGTCAGTGCCATGCAATGGGCTGGAGTCTTGATTAGAATGAAAAAGCAGAAAAGAAATCTTGTGGAAGCTCATGGACATCACTGGTATATATTTCTGTTCCTTCAATTGCCAGTGACTATTGGACATCAGATTTTTTACATGCAGACTTAAACTTGACTTTGCAGGTAACTTTTAGACCATCAGCTTTACACTGGGGCTTTATGTTTGGTTTCTGAGATTTTCATCTTAGACAGAACACCTGCTGGTATGCTTAGTCTTCTAGTCTGCCAGTATGAGATTGCTAAGCATAGGAAACTATAAACCTACCCAACAATTCCTTTTATAATCACAAAGCTATTTTTCTATTGCTCTTATTTGTCTGGAGGATATTGACTAAGATAAATTGAAAGATGAGTAAGAAGATAATTGAATGAAAATTTAGAGTAGCATAGCAAGAACAGAAAAATGAGCTTGAAAGTGGAAAATGAGTAAAACACTGAAATACCTATTTTGTTGAACTCAAGTCTCTTATGTATAAGCAACATGTCCCAACAGAATGAAGAGGATTAACAAAGAAGAGGGAGTCATTATTCCTAAGATACCATGTGGCTTTGATATAGAAAGTGGAGAATGTTTGGAGGGGAGAAAGGAAATAGTAAGTCATTCAGAATATTTGTGTTGATAGGAGTTAATGCATTGCTTAACTAACAATCTTACTTTTTACCTCTCACTCTCACTCACTTACTGAAGCCACTTCTCACACTGTTGCCAGCAACAATGATCATCTTGCCAAATCCAATATTTTAGTCTCAGGATTCACTACTCTACTCTGCAGCTGCAATTAATGAAAATGTTGTTATTCCAACATTTTATTTTTTTTAAACTTTCAGAACACTGTACCTGGGTTTTATTCTAATTCCAGTCATGTCCTCCTATCTCCATTTGGTAATTTGCATTTTCACTGTCTCCCTCAAGTTTGGCCTCATGTGTCCAAAAGAAGTATACAGAGTATTTCCACTTGGATATTCAAGAGCTTAATGTGAATTAAACACCACAATTGCATCTCTCCATCTCAATCAAAGGCCTCATTTTTCTTTCCATTATAAGGCCAAAATTATATGAACCACCCTTAGTTGTGTTTTTCTTCCCAGTCACTTCATCTGTAAATCCTATCAGATCCATTTTCATAGTGAGTCCAAAATATGACCAGTTCTCACCACATCATCTCTCTCATTGTTATCCAAGTCATACTCTATCTCCCCTGGTAAGATAGCAGTCTTTCTGGCATTCCTCCCTCTTTACCTCGCTGTGTATTTATTCTCCACAAAATAGGAAGATGGTCATTTGCAACATTGAAATGATACTGCATTGCTTCTTTCTTCTCCAAATCCTTCCAAATGGCTTTTAATTAGGCAAAAAGACCTAATTCCCCCAACAAATATTTCTGATATCCCGCAGTGGGAAATTTTCTGTTTTCAAACCAAATGAATGATTTCGCAACCTAATATTTATCCATATAACATAGCAAATACTTTTCCTTGTCATGTGGTATTTCAAGAGAACAGAATCGTTAGTTCACTTTTCTGTTTTGGACTAAGCTTTGTATATTGAGACCTGGAGATCTTTGCCTTTCTTAGACCTGGCAACTAGATCTCTTCCAGAGTGAAGATTGTGTGTTTCTGAACTCACCACCACTGTATATGCACATGGGACTGAATGATGTCTATGATATAGCTGTCTCTGGTTAAGAAGGGTGAACAGCCCTGAGACATGCAGGCTACAATAAGGTGCACAAAGTCACTAATTGTGCAGCTTTGCACAAGGAGAAAGAATAAAAGAAAACAAATAGTGAGTTGGCCTGAGGTACCTCTCCTCACACAGTCATGTTCCTGCTGAAAAGCCCAGAAATGTTAAAAATCACTGTGGTACTTTGGATTTTCTGGAAAGGATATTTGCTGAAATGATAGAAAGAATGTCCTTTATTTAACATTTTTTAGTTTAGTTTAGTATTGTCTTGCAATTAACTTACAGATATGAATGTGTTGAAATACTCAAAGGAGATCATTTAGTGACCTAAATTCCTAATTTATTTTGTTTGCCAACATGCTCTACAATTTTTTTATTATTGTAAAAATACCATACAGAAGGGTTACAATTACATGGGCAAGACAGTGAGTACGTTTCTTATCAAGCATTGTTGCCTCCTCCTTGTTTCCCCATACCGTCCCTTCCCCTCTCCACCCCCGAAGACCCCCACACTACCTCCCCTACCACTACCTCCCCTTACCGCCCCCTCTGCCAAAGTTGTAAAGTTCATTTTTCAACATAACATCTTGTACATCTCAGTGTTGTAATGGGTCCACCTGTAACCTTATTTAAATGATTTGTTTTTTTTCTTTCCCCTCTACAAATTATATCAACATCAAATACAGTGAAAGCAGGGCTTATACCATGGGGGAGGCACATACACAATTTTTTTAGTTCAAAGTATATTTTAGATATGAGGCCCTTGTCCATTGTATGGCTAGTGAAGATCTTCTCCCTATCTGTGGGCTTTATATTTACCTTGCTAGCTATATCCTCTGCCATGCAGAAGCTCTGCTGTTTAGAGCAATCCCATTTGTCCAACCTTTCTTTCACTGTTGTGTTTCTGGGTTTTTATCAAGAAAAACTCAGTTGGTGCCAGGTAGCTCTAGTGTTTCTTCTATTTTTCCCTGTAATATTTTCAGGGTATCTGCTTTTACCTGAGGTCTTTGATCCATTTGGAATTGATTCTGCAGTTTTGATAAGTAAGGATCTAACATTAGTTTTCTACAGGTGTTTAACCAATTTTGCCAGCATCATTTGTAAACAAAGCCATCTTTCTTCCATACGAATTTTTGGCTGCTTTATTGATGATTAAGTGGCCATAGGTCTTCGGTTCATTTCTAGGTCTTCAGTTCTACAATTTTAACATTTCATTTATTTTTTGGTATATAAAACATTCAGCTTATCCATTTTATCTGTCAATGAATTAAGTTTTTATTTCTAATTTTTAATTATTTCAGATACTGGTGATACAAACATTTATGTACAAATACTGTTTCATTGTACTGGTATTCATTTTCATAATTATGTGCCTCCCATTTGATTGCTAGGTCCTATGTAGTAATTCCTTTCTTGATTTCTCAAAATACCATTATACTGTTTTCCAGTGTCTGTACCATTTGCCTTTGATATGATCCCAATATTTCCATGTACACAGGCAAATACACATTCACATATGTATATGCACATAATATTATACTAAGGTTACATTAAATCTAGATATAATTTTTAGTATCAACATCTTATGTAAACTTTGCTATTCATGCATATAGGTTGTATTTCCATTTATTTATGTCTTGTTTAATGTCCTTTGTTGTATTTCATTGTGCAACTTGCTTACTAACTTGGTTAACTAAATTTTGTTTCTTTGCTATTTAAATGCTATATTTTTTTCATAATATCTTCTTCAAATTGTCCACTGTTTGTACAGGAACAAATGATTTTTTTTTTTTTTTTGGTTGATAGTGCAGCTTGAACTCTGGACCTGGGTGCTATCCCTCAGCAATTCAGCTCAATGCGAGCACTCTACCTCTTCAGTCACAGTGCCACTTCCGGTTTCCTGGTGGTTAATTGGAGATAAAGAGTCTCATGGATTTTCCTGCTGTGGCTGGCTTTGAACCTAGATACTCAGATCTCAGCTTCCTGAGTAGCTAGGGTTACACGTGAGCACGTGAGCACGTGAGCCACCGGCACCCAGCGGAACAAATGACTTTTATGTGTTGACTTTATATGACTATTTTCCTTCATGTATTTTATTATTTCTAATAACACTTTGTGTAAGGTCATAGTTTCTACAAAGATAATATTTGTTCCTTTCTAATTTGGATGCCTTTGTTTTCTTTTCCATCACTTAAAACTTTTGGTCAGAACTTTTAGGTTATGCTGGATTGCAGTGGCAAAAGTTGTTGTGATCTTATTCCTGCTCTAAGAAAAACTTCCTGCTTTTCACCGTTGAGCATTATGTTGGCTGTTCAGTTTTTTTTGTTGTTGTTGTTGGTTGCTTGGTTGATTGGTTTTGGGTGCCAGTAATGTGGCTAGAATTCAGGACCTGGGTCCTGTCCCTGAGCTTCTTTTGCTCAAGGCTGGACTCTACCACTTGACCCATAGCTTTACTTCCAGTTTTTCTGGTACTTTAATTGGAGATTACAGTTTAATGAACTTTTCTTGCTTGGGCTGCCTTCAAACCTTGATACTCCGTCTCCTGGGGAGCTAAGATTACAGAAATGAGTCACCACTGTGGCACCCAGGCTGTGTTTTCTTCTATACATAATTTCATTTGTTGAGTATGTTTTTTTTTTAATGATGAAAAGCTGCTACATTTTGTCAAATATTTTTTACATCAACAGTTAGTGATCTGTTTCTCTTTTCTTCTTGTTAATATAGCATATTACATCAATCAGGTCTTAAATATTAGACCATTCTTGTATTCCAGGAATAAATTATACATATGCATGCTGTATAGTTATTTTAATACATTGATCAATTTGGATTGCCATTATTTCCTTGAAGATTTCTTAGGCAATGTTCACAATGATTGTTGGTATGCAGTTTTCTTTTATTGTAGTGCAATATTCTGAGTGTGTTGGCTGTGTTATAGTGTCTTTCATTTCTTCATTCAAAGGACTTCATTCAACTAAACATCTCCCTCCCCTTTCCTCCTCCCCTCCCACTCCTCCTCCTGCTCCTCTTCCTCTTCTTCCTCTTCCTTCTTCTTCTTAACATTTTGGGTGATTTTCTTTACTATCATATAAGGTCTTTACACCAAGGACCAGATACATATGTAAAGTTAAAGTCGTTCAGGTTTCTCTGACCCACAGCCTTTTCTGGAATGTAGAATTATGTTCTAATTTTTCCATGTGCATCATTGTTTTTGAGCTCCCTAGTCATAAAGGCCTGTTACTCAATGAAGAGTAAAAAAAAAAAAAAAAACAAAAAAAAACAGTGGATGAGCAAAGGGCCTTAGTTCTTCAAATCTGGAAGTCATTTTAAGCTGAGAGGTAGGATCTTTCAACAATGGAGAGAAATGTAGAAGTGCAACGCCAATGGCCATCACATCTGTTCCTGAATCTCCATGAAAAAACTAGGGATTAACAATCAGGATACAGACTACCAATATTTTGAGCATAAGATCATTGTTGCCTATACTGGATCCTACAAGTAAGATGTTCTAAGAATAGCTCAACAAGTTCTTGATGCTAGGCGGGCAGTGAAGGAAGAATAGCTACTATTGTGACCGAAATTGAAATTATTTGAAGTCAGTCGCATTGCACCACACAAAATTTCCTGTAAAACTGTAAGTCTTTTGAAGCCGGACTTCTGAACTAGCTACGTCAGACAGATTCTAGTAACGACATTGTGGGCTAGATGGGGAGACTCTTGGTGTTTCCTCCTTTATCATTTCTCCAAACTCTTTGATTCCTAATTTAAACCCCATATCTTTTTTAAAAGGATCATTCATTACTAGTCATTGCTCCATTTTCATGTACTTACATGTAAGTCAACGATTTTATATTACTGGAAATATGTATAAATTCTAAAAGTATAATTTAATATACTTTCCTTACTTTCTACTTTATCCAAAAGTAGTGTAAATTTAGGAGGGAGTTGTCTATAGAAGTAAACTAACAGAGTACTTTAGTTAAGTTCCTTAAGAATTTTAACATAATGATGGATTTTGTGTTCAAAAATAATCAATGCAGGTCAGATTCACAAAATGAGCAGCAAAATATGTGAGAATAAAGAATAATACTGTTCTGCACTTGTGAGGGCATATTTACAGTATACTCAATATAATATGCTATAATACAATCTTTATATGAAGAAATTGGCATATGCTTCAGAAAACATTTTTATACCACTTAAAAGTAAATGCCAAACATTATATGTATGCAAGTGTTTATCTTTTATACTTTAATTGGGAGTAAAGTAATGATACATAAGCATTTTTATAGTTCTAAAACTATGACATTGATATTTTAAGGAAAATTAACTAACAATTGATAAATTATATTCAACATATAATTCATATGTAAAATTATATTCAATATATTCATAAACTGCTATGTTGTCATTTCTTTATGGCTATTTAGATTTGCTACACAAAACCAATATTTTTGTAATGGCACGAATGTTCTCATATGTAAGACATTATTCACAGTATGTTTCCTGTTATTTTGCATTGTATTATTCTTCATAAAAAGTAATGTTTTGGCCTCAGGAGGAATATTGCTATCAAATACACAGCAATACAGCTTATGTATGGAGCTATAGTACTATTGCTTATTTTCAAAAATTACTTTGGCAATCAAGTCAACAAAGTTAAGCTAAAAGAGATAGGAGAGACTGATAGAAATGAGAAAGGAAAGAGAAAGGGAGAAGAATTAAAACAAATTATGGAAAATGTGAATATTTTAATATTATTCTTTAGCTCTGGTAATGCAATTGTCAGTGAATACAAGAATACAAAGTTGATATTTTTACATAATTAAACTGGTTTAAATTGGAATTATTAATATATGAAAATTGTCAAAATGATTTTGTTCCTAAGAAAATTCAAAAAAATTTCATATTTCCCTGATAAATCAATTTGATTTTTATATAATTTATATTTTACTGTCTTTGAGAAGTTCTAAAAAGGAGTTTCAATTCAACATGTCAGTTTTTGGTACAATGTATTTTGATCAATGCCATGCCTTTTATCATTATCCTCATCTACTTCAAACCCACACATCCCCTTCTTCACACATTGACCTGATTCCATTTTCACATGTGTTACATTCATCCATTTTTTCTTTTCCATTGTCTTCCTCCCTCCTCTTGAAATCATCCTCATATATGATCTATCCCCATACATATTCCAACTTCCTGGTATTCATTTTGTTGACTGTAAATGAGTTCTAAGGATTTTACCCTGTTATCTGTAGTTTAATTAATACTTTAGTTAATGTTCTTTTTTGCCATTCATGGGGTTTGAACTCAGGATCTGGGCACTGTCCCTGAGCTTTTTTGCTAAAGTCAAGTTATTTTGCATAGCCACAGTTCCATTTCCAGTTTTCTAGTGGTTAATTGGAGATAAAAGTCTCAGGACTTTTCCTGCCCAGACTTTGAAATGCAATCTTCAGGTCTCTACCTCCTGAGTTACTAGGATTATAGCCATGAGCCAGTGGGCACCTGACTTTTAGTTAATAGTCTTAATCTGTGTAAGCAAGTAATTAAGAAGTATGCTTCTGATTTTTCTTTTTATCAAATGACACTGGGGCTCTGGGTTTGTAAAGATAAAAAATGGATGAATCAGATTTTGTCAAATTTACAATACAATTTCAACTAGGCTATCTATGAAAGAATACATTTTCAGACATCCCTGAAGAGCTGATTTGCCACTTCTCCCAATACATCTTTCCTATCTACATTTTCTTTGGCTTCAGTTATTAACTTTGACCTGTTGCTTCCATTTAAACTGCTTGTTGAACTCCATGAGGTTCTCTATGTGGGAGAAACTCATGTGCGGAGACAAATCAGACTTGAAAGTATAGATGTGAATCATTATAAAAGTGTACTTGGAAAAATTTGGGGGGGGGTGTGAATGATGGACGAAAGATGTATTTCACTCACAAGCTACCTGTTGAACTGAAATCCTTTTGTAAAACTACTTAAGACCAAATAAAAATGTAACAGCATACTTACTCAAAAATTTAAACAACTAAGTCTTTATAAACAATGTCAATGCATTTACATACCAAAACGCCAAACATGACTTGATCCTTTGTTTTCCTCAAGATTCTTTCTAATATTTTAAATATAGAATGGTAAATGTCCGCAGAATTTATAATGAACCTTTAAATCTTTTCTCACAGAAATTCGTTTTCAGCTTTTGTTTTAGTTAGCTTGAAATGGATACTTCTGTTTTTTTTTTTTCATGTTTATGTCTGTTTTTTCTTATCATACTAGAAGATCACCATACATTCTTAACTGTCTGACAGAAAAAGCCTAGAGGAAATTAATTGCACCTACAACTCAGGATTCTGTATTCTAATAAGTAGAATGGGATAGGTGTTCTTTTATGTTATCATGCATGCAGATCATGAAACTTCCATTAAAAAAGTAAACAACACAAATATATGTCTGGCATGTTCTACATATCAACAGAGAAATTAAAATTAACATGTTTTTAACAATACACAAACCTTTCATTTTGTGCAATTGCAATGTATAAAATAGGATGAAACGGGAGGGAATCAAAACATTGTTTTAAGGAATTAAGTATTCACAGCTATTTTTATCTTAGACAACTTACCTTCTTTGTTAGTAGGAATTTTCTAGTTCAAAATATTATACATTTAGTTGTGCTAATAAAAGATATTTATTTCATTTTTACATCAATTGCTCATTTTCATCAATTCTTTTTGTTACTATTAAAATAGAATTTAGAATAAGACTTTATTATATCTCCACTGAGGAAAATTTGTATATTAATAGTATTTGAAACTATTAAAATTGCAGTGAATACATTAAGGTTTGCAGTTTTCACTCTTAATTATTATAAAAATATAGTCTCTGACCAAGTAGAATAAATTTTGCTGAAAATGTGACTTCAAATGTATTTCTTTTTTGTTGTTGTTCAGGTGAATTCTTTGCTTTAGCTCTTTACAACTTTGCAGTTTCCCTTTCAAATCAGCTGATTACTTTGTCAGAAGATGGATCTTTAAAAATGCTTGCCACAATTTAATTGGGCTTTGCATACAACAGTTCCAAAATATTTATTTTGCTTCTGGGAATTAATGTTAAAGTTGTAAAGCACAAAAACCAAGATCAGTTCATTGTCACAATGTTTTACTTCCTCTTTCTTTTTATTTCTCTCCTTCCTCCTTTCCTCCTTTTCTCTCTCTCTCTCTTACATACACATAGAATCACTTAAGCACACACACACACACACACACACACACAAACACATACACACAAACTCACATTATGCTGAAAGATTAAAGACAATATGACCAGGTACCATAAGTGATTGTGTCTTTCAAATTACGTGGCAATCTTCAATTGTGTAATTACATTCCACCTTGAAGTTGTATCACTTACTTTAGGCATGATAAAAGTATGAGTTTGTACTTAACTAATTTTTACTAGAGAAGCCATTTCTATAATGCATTTATTCTTAGACTGAGTCATGACACTGTTTATAATTGTTTTATTGACATGAGGATAGAGTACTCCAACATTTTCTTTTACCTGTTATCACTTTAGAAGATTGCTAGATTACTTTCCTTTGATTAAAAATGGCTATTTCTTATACTACTTGCTTCTTTTACTGTCAGTTAATATTTAAAAGCAATCGGTAATCCATCTCCCTTTCATACTTTACATAATCTTTGAAATTTTGGCATTCATTTTTAGGCTAAAATCTTTCACTATCCTTCTACTTTCTCAGCTTACTATACTAATCAGTTTGAAATTATACTGGGAATTCTTCAGTAGCACTTCCTTTGTTGACTCACCAAGAGAATACCACCTGATACTCCTCTCTTCAATTTTGTTTTGATTTTAAGGTTGCTGAATTGGATTCATGGCTACAATAAAAATAAATAAAATAAAATAACAACCAATGTGTTAGGCTTTTGTTGCTATCAAAATACATAAACTACATATAAAGAGCAATTACTCATGTTGACACAGTTATACAGCTTGCATCTCATAGTCCTTGGCTCTTTTGTTTCATGGCCCATGGTGAAGGGAAATAGCATAGCAAGAACAAGAGGTAGTGGAAGCTGCTTATCTCATAGTAGCTAGGAATCAGAGAGAAAAAGAAACAGCTCATAAGGACATGCTCCTCATGACCTGTGAGCTCTAAATATGATCTTCCTCTGTTCCACTACCTTTTCATAGGCTCAGATTTTCAATCCAATAATATATTAATCTCTTCATGAAGAAAAAAAACTCAAAAAAGAACCAGTCTTAAGAGCAAGATTCAAACATGTTTTATCTAACACAAATATGATTAACAACCTACTGAGAATAAAAATTTCCCAAGGAATATCTTGAAACTGATTTAATGATTTGCTAAAGTGCCTTGATAATGTGGGAGATTGCAAATAAGACAGTTGAATTTCCACTAAATCATTCAAAGAAGTACAAAGAATGAGCTACTTAAATGGTCATTTACATGATTTGACCAGAGTTTAATCATTTCCAAATATAGGCAAATGATCATTTCATGATGGTTCTATTGAATAAATTAAATGGTTCAAGAAAGACATGTGAGCTGGCAGAATTTCCTTAGACTGGAGACCTATATATGTCATTAAATTATGGAAAATGACTTATTTGCTTTTGATGAAAGTTTTGATGATTGTGTTAATGTATTTAATGCTGTTTACATGTATATCTAAGTGTGTCTATTGCTATTAATATAAAGCATATGTTAGACACTGGCTTCTTTTATGTTAATTCTTATAATAATCCACTAGCTAATTGGTGTGATAGTGTTGGTATAGATGAAATAGGTTCACAGAAAGATCTAGAGTGGAGAAAACAGAGTATGCTGGAATATAAAGTAACAAAAATGTCCACTTAGTAACTGCTGATAAATTCAGAACTCCTGGATCCGAATGGAAGAAGGGTTGCAAAGGCAAAGAGTGGAATTTATTTATTTATTTATTTAGTCGGTGGTGGGGCCTGAACCCTGGGAGAAAAACAAATTGTTTAAATAAGGATACAGGTGAACCCATTGTAACAATGAGATATACAAGCCGTTAGGTCGAAAAACGAACTTTACAACTTTGGGGAGGGGGCGGGGAGATAGGAAGAGATGGTAAGGGGAAAGAAAGGAGGCGGCAACAATGCTTGCAAAGAAATGACTCATTACCTCGCTCATGTAATTGTAACCCCTCTGTACGGTATTTTCACAATAATAATATAAAAAAGAGTGGAATTTATGTCCAAATACTATCATAGAAAACATTGTATTCTATGTCCCAGAAATTAATCACTATTCTATATTAAATATAACTCAACTGAATAATATTCAGCAAAATGGGAGCAGAATCATATGAACCATTTATGTTGGAATAGTAGGACTGGAAGTAGAAAAAGATATTATTCTGATTAACATTTAATGTATAGATATTTAAAATATCACAGTGAAACCCTTAGGGGTAATTAAAATACATACTATATACATATATTTATATACAAATATATTCTTATAGTAATATATGTTATATATAGTGTGGGTATAAAAATATATGTTTATATAATTATTTCAAATATATAAAATATTTATTTAATAGTAAAACCATATGCAACTTATAGATAATGTATAATATATTTAGCATACATTTTATATTACTATAAAATATGTTCAAATGCATTTTATATTTATATAATAAATAATAATATTTGTATAATATGATATATTATATAATATATGGAGTATATTATACCAATATAATGTACATAATGCTATACACTTTGTGATATATTATATTGTATTATTTTAAACTATAACATATTACATATTTTATATAAATATTACACATTTATGCATATACTACATATGCATATATAAATACTGACAAGAAAGCAAACCAGGCTTTGTTTGGAGTTTATCAAGGAGAGAGGGAAAATGAGTGAAAATGGTGGATGAGGATTTTATTTGGATATATGAAAGAACAATACAATATGCTGAAAACTGTTTAGAGGGTGAGTGGCAAATGTATGATACATTTTGTGGATTTGATGTAGATTTTTGTCTAGCCATGTATAGGAACACTACAGTGATACACCCCTTGTACAGTTAGTCCATACCAATAACAAATCCTAAAAAATCTAATAACAATAAAGTAAAAGTGAAAAGTAGTTAAAATATATTAAAAGAGTAAAGCTAACCAGATATTGAATGCTTATGTTGTCAGATACAGATGACAGAAAAAGCATAAGATATCTATGTTTTAATTGTAATTAATAGGTTTAGGAATATTTATATGTGATATGAAGGACCAAGAAAGTTTGGGATCTAGGATGCCTTCTAGTTATTAAGTAATTCACCAAGACCAAAACACAGTAACAATTTGAGCTAAATTTTAAACAGCCTTTGAGATTTATTTAGTATTCCATCGGAATACAAAAAAAAACTAATGTACTTTTCCTCAGGTCAATATTAAAGAGATTCAGCTGAATTCAGTATTAAAAAGAGTCAGTTTCAGACACAGATAAACTTGAAACTCAAGGAATTATCTCTGAATGGAAGGCCTATTTATGTCTATTCTGTCCTCTTCTTATTTCTAACTTCTAAGAAAAATAGTAGGAATTCTTCACTACCACTTCCTTTGCCAGCCCACCAAAGAGAATACCACCTGGTACCTCTAGTCCTCTCTTAACTTTTGTTGTTTTGATTTTAAGGTGACTTAATTTGATTCATGACCATAATCAAAAATATAAAATAAAATAACGACCAGTTAGTCAGGCTTTTGTTGCTGTGTCCAAATTCCTTACATAAACAACTTATAACGAGGAATTACTCATGATGGCTCATAGTAACACAGCTTTCAACTCATAGTCCTTGGGTATTTTGTTTCATGGCCTGTGGTAAGACAGAAAAAAATAACAACACCTCTTGTTTCCATGTTTGTTTTCTATTTCCTGGAGTTCATTTTGGTAAATATTATTTTACATGATCAGATGTACATATGCATGTCCTTTTCTGTTTCTCTTCTCAGAGTATCTTTTGTCCTCACTGTGTGTGAATGCCGCAAGACCAGTATAATTCAGTATGTCCTGGTTTATTTGAGATTTAGTTTCTGCATATGAGAGAAAACATGTGCTGTTTGTCTCTCTGAGATTGGCTAACCTCATATAACATGATTATTCTAGGTCTATCCATTCCCTTGCACATGGCACAATAGTTTTCTAACGGCTGTGTAAAATTCCATTGTGTATAGGTACCAAAGTTTTGGGGTCTACTCATCTATTGTGGGGTGTCTGGGCCATTTGCACAACTTGGTTATAGTGAATAGTGCCGCAGCATCTTTTCAATTCAATATGGCAGTTACCACTTTAGTGCCCTAGAATATCAGGTACTTTTATCGAATACAAAGTTAGAAGTTGAATAAATATTCATGAGAATTACAATTAACTTAGAGCATGTACTTGTTTGGTGAATCACTCATTTAAATTGAGAAAAATTGTCTAAGCCCACAAACCATCATTTTGCTGCATGTTTTAATAAGTGTAGTATACCTTTAGTCTTCATAGGAAAGAAAATAATTTCTAAATAGGCCATAGTTCACAAGCACTAAAAAGATAGTACTATAAAAGATAATGCATTGTGTTACAAGCTGAGCAGCCATTTTGCTCTAAGAAATCATCACTTCAGTAATGCTTAACGAGGGTGGACAGTTGTGTAGGAAGTTCAAAACATTCATATAATGAACCAAACTAATTATTTTATCTTATTATATATAATAAAAATTAGGTATGATGATCACATATATGATATATGTATACACGTATACACACATATGTATATGTATGTGTATATCTAATAGAAAGAGAGTGTCATAGAGAGGCATTCACACACACATACACATCTAATTTGAATTCTTCATTTTCCAGTAAAAAATGAAAAGATTTGAAAAGAGAAAGATTTTGTTTACACTATAAATTAATGCTAGGCTACTTGAAGTCTACTACTCTTTTTCATGAAAGCTGGATACCGTCATGATTCACTTTGTACATGTGTCATTAGCTATAGCAAGCTTCATATAAACACACAAGGAAGTTGAACCCACTCATGATGAATTCACACTTAACATTTATATGTAGAGAGAAATAAAGCCCCTTGACCACTCCACGTATAAAGCTTGCTTAAAACAGTAATGATATTGCATACAAAATGTCTTAGAATATAGTTGATAGAAAAAATAAGTATTTTTGTCGATAGATATATAAGATGCATATTTAAATTTTAGTATTAAGTCCTTTTGTTATAATTAAAATTCTTACATCAAACAAAATATTTTCTCAATGCACCCATCATCTTCTCTTCCTTTCTTTCCCGTTCTTTCTCCTCTGAAGAATCCCTTTATTAATGTGTAGTTGTGAAGACGTTGCAGGCTTAGATTACTCAAGATAATTGTGTGCCAGGTATTTATTGATTTAGCACACATCATGTATATTCTTTAGGCCATATTCTCTTCTGCTATATAGCAGAAACAAATATCTCATCACAAAATTGGTTTAAAAACAGATGAAATAAAGCATAAAATGCATTTTTAATTACATTACACAGAATAAATGCTCAATAAGTGTTACTGATTATTGGTAAAAGAAGGAAAATGTTTGAAATCCTCAAAAATAAGTGTAGTAAGTGTATACTTGGGTATGGATTCTATGGAGAGCTCAAATAGTATAATTCTGTAAAAATACTGGTACTTGTGAGAGGAGAGAGTAGAGCCAAAAGGAGGTATAAGAATAAGGGTGGAAGAATTAAGGTCAAAGGGGGAATTATGCAGGCAAGGATTCAGTATATGGAACACAGAATAGAGAAATATAAAGGAAGAGGTAGGTCAAAGAGGGGTGAAATGATCACATAGTTCAAGATACATTGTACACATAAACTACTTAATTCAATATATAACTTAAAGTTAAAAAAGGCAAGAGAAGAATTGGGCTGGGAAGGGTGGGTGACAGTGTTGAAAGAGATGACATTGATCAAGATGCACTGTATTCATAAACTGCTTCAGTGAATGGCAACTCCTTTATACAAGGACTTAAATTAATACAAATATTCAAAAAAAGAGTTTATTTGGATTGGTACCCAATGTAGGATTAAAAAATCAAGCAATTACATATTTTCTAAGAGGAATAAATTGCTAACATATAAATAATTTGAATGGGACCTTTTCTCCTTACCTGAACAGATACCTTGGCTAAAATTATTTCCCTTCTTCTAAATAGCTGTCTATAGTTGATTTCTGTGTATGATACCAAGTAGTGTACCAAAGAAGGAATATTTTCCATAAGAGTACTCTCCATTTGAAAATCTCTTTGGCTATCACTTGGAATCATTTTCAATTTAGACCAGGTTGGGTATCATATATGTAGTGTTTGAAAGATGGAATATTTATGATACACTCATATATTTGTGTTTAAAATATTAAAGTGATTTTAATCAAAAGCATGTTGAAAATGGTTTTACATTCATTTGTCTAGAGACTAAGCAACACCAAAATTCCATTATTTGTGCATATACTATTTATAAGATGATAGTCCAAAAGCATAAGGAATATTTGTTTAAAAGATAAGTTCATCAGTGGTCTTAATTTGAGAATGTATTTAAAAACCAAGTAACTACTTTGATTTTCAGCAGTTGGGGACTGGAGAGAAATCAAATGGAATTATCAGAGGAAAATTAGATGTTCAAAATAAAGAAGATATATTCACCTGGCGTAATTGAGAGAAAAGATACATGCAACTATGGAAGGCTAGGTTTAACACTGGCTTTGAACAATGAGGATAATGGCTAATGCTGAGCATTAAGGAAGGGGGTCTTGTAGCCAAGGACAGCAAGACTAACATGCCTAGGACAAGGCTGCACAGTGTTCTGGTAAGAGTAAATTTTATTTGATCCCAACTTTTACCAGTGTGTGCGCAATAATATGCTTGTGGGAAGAATTAAGAGCTATGCATTGTAATGTTAGTCTAATTTCAGCTACTTCTGAGCCAAAGATAGAGGGACATGGTTTTGAGAACAGTTTTGGTAAAAGAAGTTAACAAGGTTCTGTTGTATCTCAGCAAATAGGTGGGAAAGATGGTTTATCTTAGTAAGCTCAACTGTTGGGGACATGGAAGTCTGATACTGACCCAATCAACAAAGAATAGGCCAAGTACCAGTGGCTCACACCAGTAATCCTAGTTACTCAGGAGGCTGAGATCTGAGGATCATGGCTCAAAGCCAGCCATGGGAGGAAAGTCTGTAAAACTCTTATCTCCATTTAACTACCAAAACCTCCATAACTGGAGCTGTGGCTCAAGTGGTAGAGACAGTAGAACTACAAAGCTCAGGGATAGTACCAGGTCCCTGAGCTCAAGTCCCAGGACAGACATAACCACACCCCCCCCCCCAAAAATAGACCTTATCTGAAAAATAATTAAATTTAAAAGGAAAGGATATATGGCTCAAGTGGTAGAGTGCTTGCTTAAGAATTATGAAGCTCAAAAAAAATTATAAAGCTCAGAGTTCAAACTCTACTATGTCAAAATAGAAAGAAAGAAAGGGGGAGAGAAAGGTATCCTAATGAAATATTCTCTCTACTTCTTCCATTTTCTAATCATACCACCATAAATAAGACCATAAATCAATGATGGTGTTTAATGTATTTATTTTTATTTGATAAAACCCCACATTTTCAAATAATTGGCTCAAAAAGGCATGTTGATATATGCCCACAGTCCATAAACTTTGGTAATGCATAAATGCAGGTGTTCTCAGCCAGCATGGGCTACTTCCATAGTTCTAAAATGGACTACATAGGGAGATTCTTACTCAAAACAAGCAAAATAAATTAACTTGTCCTGTTAAAAGTAGAAGCAAGCTAAATAGAAAGCCAACATAATGGGAGAAGACTAGCCATGCATCAGACAAGAGCCTAATATTGAAATTATACTTCTTTCACATACAGTGAGTCCAAAGAGGATATTCTGAGGAGAGGATCACAGAGGTGCAATACTTATGTGCAGCTGATGATATAAACTAATATATATTGAAATGAACAACAGGAAATGGAAATAAGAGGATTTTACTTTGTTGCTGTTTTTGTTTTCTTTCTGTTTTGTTTATCTTTGTTAGGGTAATGGAGGATACAGAAATGGAGGGACAAACGGTGAAGAAATGCAGCAGTAATTCTCACTAGACACTATGTTGAAAATGAACTATTCAACTTGTGAGTAAGGACAAGAGGGAAAACTGAGAAAGAGTGAGGCAAGGATTGATACTGTCCAAAAGAAATGTAACCATTACCTGGCTTATCTATCTTTAACCCCTCTAAACACCAACATTATAATAACAGTTTTTTAAAGTACCCATACTCTGAGTTCAAGCTCGAGCATAGACATACATGTGTATGTGCGTGTGCATGCACACACACACACACACACACACACACACACACAAATAAATTAACATGTCACCTCAAAATTGTTCTAAACTTTGGTGAAAGAGCAGTACATTTTCATTTAAATTCCCCCTTATAACTACAAACTTCAGTAGCATTTTATACATTTGAAATATAAATAATGAATTTTATTCAAATTCACTGACTTGAATAATTTATTTTTAAAAAAATAATTGGCCCTAAAAGTCTGGACATGTATGTATTATTCTACAAAGTATCCTCAAAAAGATAGTCAGCTGATTAAATATAATAGTACTATAATATCTATAGTATTTGTAAATATTTATCGGTTAACTTGAAAAACTCATATTTATCATGAGATTGTGAACTATGAGTAATTAATATTTTAATTTTATGTTATAACATGCACAAAATAGTGCTTGTTCATTCGATGATATTTCTTTTTCATTGTTTGATAACAAAACAACATGTCTAGCTTAACAATGCATGTGTGTAAGTAATCCTAGATATTATTTTATGTTCTATAAACTCAGTCTTTGCAGAACTATACTTTCCAATTTTCAACAGGAAATCAAATTCTATAAAAATTTAATTATTTTATATGGTGGACTCAACATGACTCTCCCCTCCACTACTTCCCCCTTTACTTGGCTGGGCGATGAGTGTCTTTCCTCTGGGGGGTTGTATTTTTTCAGCCCAGCTACATTATAAGAATACCACACACACACACACACACACACACACACACACACACACACAAGATTTGGCACACATCTTTTCTCATCTCCTTTCAGTAATTAGACTCAATGAGACTATGTGTGTTTTTTCACTTGTGTGGTCTTCTGGAAATAAGAGTTTATTTTATTCCAAAAAAATGTCATTTCAGTATTTTGGTTGGTTCAATAGTATTATCTTTTTCAAGGGTAAAAAGCATATCCATTCCAAAAGTATGTTAATAATTATGGTATTAACCAAGAAAGGAATTGCTATAGTTCAAAATTAAAATTCATCCCGGGCTGTTCTATTCTGCAATAACTAGGTCAGGAGTTTGGGTGCTCCTGCTTAGCATGTGCTTACTACCCGTATGTATTCCCTCACCTAGAGGCCTAATATTTTTAATGAGATTATATCAAAGGATGTGAAGGCTAGAGAGTAGTAACATCATTTTACTGAGTAATTCCCAGAACTGTGATCCATTTCAGAAAGGCAATTAAGACTGCTGACTACAATAAATAATACTAAGAGACTATAAAGGTTTTTCTGCATGAGTACAGAGTTAAAAAAATAGTTTAGATTTACTAATGTTAAAAAAAGCACTACCAGAAGGGGAAAATGTGGGGGTTTCCTCTTTCTTTTCATTTTTCAGTTTAGCTGAATGCATAGATGCGATTTGCTCTTCCTGTTTCTCTGTCGCACTTGTGTGCACTCTGATGATAAATGATTTCTTTGAACGGCACTAAAGGAAGTAGATTTTAATTGTGGACTTTTCCTGCTTGCTACCAATATCTATAATGTTCATTAGTGTGATATTCCTGGTGCTTTTTTAGCCAGGGATGATGAATATGTCTAAATCTCATTTTCATCAAAAGACATGTATGCTTTTTTGCCTTTCTCCAACACCAGCTTATTACTGCCATTGCTTTCAAAGACAATAGGTGAGTTTCTGAAAACAAACAGGAAAATCAAACTTTGTTGTCTTGAAGAGTTAATTTTGAAAGAGAGGTGACCTTTATCCCTACACAGTCTTCTTTTTTTTATTTTACATTATTATTATTTTTTATCAAGTCTCTCCAAAGGGACTCATCATATGCAGAGTTGTATGAAGAGAAAAAGCAGGGCATTGTCCTTATCACCTCCCTCCAGAAAGTGGCAGAGTAATAGGACTTTGTAAGGCGAAATGAAGCCCAGTCTGATGGCTGCTGATTAAAAATTGACTCTGCCACATCAAAGAGGAGTTGAAGGTGAAAATGATGATCACTTCCCTCTCCCAGGGACCCTGTACCATTTCTTTTATTCAACCTTGAAAGGTTCTTTCTGAATAAGATAATATCCCTCGAGTCCATTCTGCCTTGGCAGCATGGAAAAATGTAGATCAGTATGCCTATTCTTTATGAAAAAAAATGGGATTTTGTTAATGACATAGCACTTTAAAGTGATGGCTTATATGTGGTAAATGCTGAGAAATTAATTATAAAATGTTTCTTAGGCTGCAGATCACATTAATTGTTGGGGGTGTGAAGCTATTAAAAAGAACCAGTGTAAACCTGTATTACCTTTATAGCTTTTTTCTTTCTGTTTTCACCCTCAAATGTAATAGTTCTTATACTCTTATTTTTATTGCATTGTAAGAAGAATGAATTCTCAGAAAGGTTGTCATAGGTAGTATTATGCACTTCTAGATAAAAGGAAGGTAATTTATTTTAAATGTCATTATTTATTACAGATCTATATTTTCTGAATGTCTTGTTATTACTCATTTATAGATATAGCCATGAAAGTATCTAAATATATAAATATGCAGGCATATGATGCTATAGATACACATATACATACCAACTAAACTAACACATGCATATAGATAGTTAAAATATCAGTGAAAATAGGTTTCAGAAATATTTGTCTGCACTTATAAACAAATACAGAATGTGAATCTAGACAATTATACCAAAGAAATAAAAATGACATTTGTCCTGAAGAGTGTTTGTTTTTACATTTATAAAAATAAAAACAGTGTGTGTACAGAATGTGTAAATCTTTGATACTTAGGAAAGGTTCCTGTACATTCATTATAGATTTTTTTAACCCTTTGTTGTTGGAAGAGTTGACACGGACTTCAGGAAGCCCATTCTTAGCTTCTTCTGTTTATAATGATATACAATTTCTTCTCAGTGGATACTAAACAAGGATATTTTACAAGTTGAACTCTAATACTTTAGGAGAAGTAGAGTTTTAATAATAAATTGAAATTATTGTATTTTATAGTTAGGGTGATGTCAGAAGGGTTACAATTACATAAGTAAGGTAATGAATACATTTCTTGCAGAACATTGCTACCCCTTGCCTGTTTTTCCCTACTTCCCCTATCCCCAACTCCGTTTCTTCCCCAAGTTGTAAAGTTCATTTCCAACATAGTGTCTTGTGAGTATTGCTATTACATCGGTTCATCCTTTGTCCTTTGTCTCACCATTCATTATTCCTCTTCCCTTCCCCAAATCAGATAAATATATATACAAGACAGAGTAAGAAAATTTAAAAAAAAGTGACAAGAGGGGTTAAACCAAAGAGGAAAAAAGGAAATGAAAGAAAAAGGAAATAACTTCACATAGTACATTAAAGAAAACAAAAAAAGAAACAAAAAACTCTCTTCTTTCCATCTCTTGGAGTTCATTTGGCTTAGCATCATCTTATATGGTCATATGTACATAGATATTGAGCTTGTGATTCTCTGCTAGGATTATCCTAGACATATACTAATTATTACATATTAGGGACACCATGGAGCCTATGTTTCTTTGGATCTGCCTTATTTCAATAATATGCAGTTCTTAATATTTTAATTAAAAAATAAATAAAATGCAAGTTACATACTTAAGCATATAAAATATTTACAAACATTAACTTATTAACTGATTTCCCTTTTGATCTACTTTGTGAAAAATAGATCAGCATTTAGCTAACAGGTACAGAATTTATAGACTCCATAATTTCATATCCATGTTTTGTACAATGTTATAAGTGGAATATGTTATTTATATCTTCCATCCCTAAGATGATATGCCTTTAAATTTAACATATATAAAATATCAAATATAAGGTTTCCACTATTTTTCTTCTATTATTTATATTATTTTCCCAGCCTTCTCAATTACACAGAAAACATTGGCTTTTAGTATGGGAGAAATTGTGTTGCATGATTATGTAAAAACACAGCAAGAAAATACTAATGTTATTAAGGATTTAGTTACAGCAGTGTGACTATGTACACATATGGAGACATAAAAGACAAATATATTGACTATAAGTATATACATATATTTAGATATTAATAATATAGAATATTTAAAACCATTATGGTCTGGTATTTATTTTAATATAAAAAGACAGGAAACTTTCTATTTTACAATTAGAATATGGATTATTTCTTTTTTTATTGTGAAAATACTATACAGAGGGGTTATAATTACATGGGCAAGATAACAAGTACCTTTCTTATCAAGCATTGTAGCCCCACCCTTAATTTCCCCTTCCCATCCCTTCCCATCCTCCCCCCCCACCCCCCACCCACCCAAACCTCCTCCCCTCCACCAAAGTTGTAAAGTTCGTTTTTGGCATAATGACTTGCACATCTCATTGTTGCAATGGGTCCACCTGAATCCTTATTTAAACGATTTGTTTTTTCCCTTGCCTCCACAAATTATACCAACATCAATACAGTGAAAGCAGGGGTTATACCATGGGGGAGGGACATACAAAGCAACAAAGAAATCATCTTATAAATATGTTAGAAACAATTGCATGAAAAAAAAATTTGAGTCCTTATTTGGGGTTCATTTCAGCCAACATTAGCTTATCTGACCTTTTCTGCTTGACTCATACATATACTAGATATTGCAAATAAGGGAAACCATGGGACCTATGTTTCTTTGGGCCTGGCTTACTTCACTTAATATAATTTTTTCCAAGCCTTTCCATTTCCTAACAAATGGGGCAATGTCATTCTTTCTGATGGAGGCATAGAATTCCATTGTGTATATATACCACATTTTCTTGAGCCATTCATCTACTGAGGGGCATCTGGCTTGGTTCCATATCTTAGCTATAGTAAATAATGCTGCAATAAACATAGTTGTGCTGGTAGCTTTAGTGTGGCCTTGTTTGTGATCACTTGGATAAATGCCCAAAAGTGGGATTGCTGCGTCATAGGGGAGCTGTATGTGGAGTTTTTTGAGGAACCCAACAACAAATCCTCAAAGAAACAACTGCCCAATAAATAAGTAGGCTAACAACTTAAAGAGAAACTTCTCTGAAGAGGAAAGAAGGATGGCCAATAGACACATGAAGAAATGCTCAACCTCTCTAGCCATAAAAGAAATGCAAATCAAAACAATATTGAGTTACCACCTCACCCCAGTTATAATGGCTATAATCAAGAACACTAATAATAACCACAGATGCTGGACAAGATGTGGACAGAAGGGAACCTTACTGCATTGTTGGTGGGAGTGTAAACTTGTTCAATCACTTTGGAATACATATTATTTCTAAGTAAATTTGTAGAATTGTGTTTATAATGTGGGCTCTTGATTCATTCAACAGCATTATGAGCATGTTAAAAGGTGAATTATAAAATAGTATTAAGGGTTTGGGGGTTCAAACCTGAAAAGGTATTGCAAGTTAAACACAAACTATTATGAAAATAATACATATAAAAGCCAGATGTGTTATTTGCTTGAAGTTATGAGAGACATAACAGTGAAGAATGGATAGGACAAGCTAGATTCAAGCATGTGTCCAGGCTTAAGGAGTACAGACTTACATTAGTATAGGCTTGAGTTTGAATTGTGTCCACTCCAAGGATACATTTACATATTGAAGTATCTATGGATATACTTATATCTGGAATTTGGATCTTTACAGTCATGCCAAGCTAAGAAAAGATCATACTGAATCTGAGTGAGCCACAGTACAATAATTATTTGTTATTAAAAAGCAGATATTTTGGTCAAAGAGAATACAAAAGCATGTGAAGACTTACAGTAACACAGACACAAAAGGAAGTTTGAGGCTAGGGCTGGAATGGTTTATCTTCAATGTAAGAACCATCCAAGAATGCAAATAACCAACAAAACCTAAAAGAAGGAAAGAAAAATCCTGTTCTAGAAACCTGTGACACCTTGCCTGTAGACACATTGCCTTTAGACTAGCCTCCAAAACATAGAGAATAGTAGTTTCAGAACTTTTACTCAATAACTTTAAATTACAATTGCCCTTTATTATTGGGAAGAATCTTCATTACAGAGGTAGAATTTTAGGTGAACTGTGAACGTTGGAGTAGTAATATTTAAGAACAAAATACAACCATGTTTGAGAATCTCAAGGAAAGTGTTAGTATGGCAGAACTAGGAAAGAAGAATGTGACATGTATTTAAGAAAATCAACTCTTACACATAGCCCAAATTTAACTAGAAAAGATCAGAAAAAAAGTCCATGCCCAATGCATTGATATCCACAATAACATAATCATTCTACTAATTATCAGAATTAACATGCCAAGAGGGAGGCATGGCCAAACAGAGAAATCAAAGAGGGAGAGAGATTTAATTGTAAATATGCTACTTATATTTTGTTATTCCAGAGTGACTGTGAGCATGTGTCTAAGATTGTAATCTGAAGAATAAAATCAGTCATCCCACTGAGGATATTCTGCCTCACTAAAATAACCCAAACATAGTCTTAAACAAATAAGAAATTATCTTTAAGGAAAGGGCCATTGTTTAAAATTTTCACAATAAATTACACAAAATGTTGAAGAGCTTTTTAAGAAAATAAAGAGCTTTTAAGAAATGTCTTTCAAGAACTTATGTGACATAATACATAGGGGAAAAGCCAGCAACAGATAATGCTTGGAACTGAGTCTAGATAGCAGATTTCACTAAGAAAACCTTCCAAGCTGTCATTACAAACATGTAATTCAAATAACTAAAAGAAACTATGCTTGAAAAGTAAAGCATGATGACAACATTCTTGACAGAGATGTCAATGAAAGTATAGAAAATGTATAAAAAGAACCAAGTGAAACTCAGGAGTTGAAAATACAATAATCAAAATCAAAGAATTACTAAACCAGCTCAAAGATTTTCTTCAGTCGAAAACAAAATCAGATATTTCAGTAGATATTACACAATCTAAGGAATGAAATATTGACAAAAGTGGAATGAAATATGGTTAGAACTGCAGGAAAATGTGGGGCAATGCTCACCATACTACAATAGGCAAAATGGATGTACCAAAATGGGATGAAATGGGAGAGAATGAAGGAAGGGGTGACATTATCCACAAAGAAATGTACTATTAACCTGACATGTAACTGTAATCCCTTTGCATATCATCTTTATGATAACAATAAAAATTAAATATTCAAACTTTATAAAAAGGGAAAGAAGAAAAGGAGAGAACATGTTTAATGAATAATACCTAGGGTCTTGGACCCAAGTAAGATCTGACATTTTCAAAGTTTCTTGTTGTCTCATTGAAAAATCTTAGTCCACATGAGAGACCTTCTAATTTAGAACCTTCACTTTTAGAAAGAGCTACAGGTAATTTGTATGTATGTTGAAGACTTGCATTAGTCAGCTTTTTTACTGTGACAAATACCTGAAACTAATCAACTTAAAAAGAGGAACATTTCTTTTTGGCTGATAGCCCAAAAGTGCCTGGCATGTTGCTGTGGGCCTGAGGTAAGAAGAATATTATGACAGGTAGTATCAGATAAAGCAAAGCTGTGCACCTCGTGGAATCTAGGAGGCAGAGAAAGAGAACATGATCCCACCAAGGTCTTTCAGCACACATATTACGAAAACACCCTCCTTGTAAGGGACTGCTTATTAAAACTGGAATCATCTTTCAATCAAATCTAAGGACAGAACTACACTTTTAGTATATATGCTTGCAATTAGGGGCAATTAATTCTATGATATCATATTATTCCTCTAGTACAGTATTAGATACATGGGCCTGGTGCTAAGTAGAAAAGTTTTAAATAGAAATTCAGGCTTTGGAATCCATTTCCTTCTAAGGCTGTGGAATCCATTTCCTCCTATTATAAATAAAGCTATAAGTAAAAATAAAATAGTGTGTATCATGAGAGAATAAAAAGTTGCTCATACATTCTGTTGGGGTGATAGAATGAAAGAGAAGACATACAAATACAAATATTTTTTCTAGGTTTCTCTAGTACTTATGAAACTGACAAAGCCAATATACTTTTAAAACATGAGTTTTTCAATCAATTTATTGTTTTAAATGATACATCTAGCAGATAATTCACATAGAAAGTCAGTATCCAGAAAATTTGTAAACTATATAAGCATAACTTGTCTAAGACATTAATTATTTACTCCAATGTGTCTTCCCCCTTATACAGTCAATTTGTCAACCAAGACCCTATACCAGGCAGACATAGAAAGCTGTGTCTAAACTTGTCTGTATTGTGTTTTCTCCCTTGGTTGCAACATTTCAACTCAGGGCTCTCACTCTTCCATGAATAGCGTGAGTGAGTTTAATTACTGTCTGACATGTGTATTCCTGAGAAACAAAGGGCTGTGAACTGAAAGTGATGATTAAGTGTTCTACTGAATAATTTCTTAAACTAGTACTTATATTATACCGCATTATCTCTTTTGAATAAAGTGATTATTAGCCTTTTGTGTAGCAATTATGAAGTAACTGCAGTCTTGCTGTTTTAACTCTTGGCAGAGTTCATGTTTAATCCATTACGGTGAGAATTTAACTTCAGGTGTTGTTGTGTGTGTGTGTGTGTGTGTGTGTGTGTCTGTGTCTGTGTATGTGTGTGTGTTTTGCATTGAAAACCCTCCTAGATTCACTTGCATATGGCTTGGTCTGTCTACCTGCAATATACAACCTTTTCTGGCCTTATGAGGAAGCAGAACAATATACATCATGATATTGTATACTGGAGACAAACAAGATGTAGCTGCAAATTTATGTGGCCACATATGCAAAATATTTGCAATATTGTGATTTAGACAAAGAATTTTCTTTTTTTGTCTAAATTGATATCAAATTGGTATTGAAGAATTGATATTTAAAAATTAAGTAATTTTTATTTAAAAGTTATGGGAAGGATTTATGAGACACAGATTACCCACTTATGAAAGTACATGAAAACTATTATTCCACTGGTAGTGAAGCTATTATCTTTATTGTGAAGCTATTGTCTTTGGTAGAAAGAAATGTGCGATTCCATCCTTTAAGAGCTTTAATCTACCTGTAGGTGATAATTAAGAACCTTAGAATTTCACTGTTCCCTAGAAACATTCAAGCTCATCACTCAAGCTCACATTTGTCAAAGGAAACTTTTCATAATCTGATTATATTTTATTCTACTTGGCATAATTTCAACATAAAAAGTATAGTCTCTAATAAGAGCTAAACAAATAAAATTTTATTTGGGGTAAAATAATTCACAATAAACCATATATAATCAACATACATAATTAGATAAACTTTTAGAAATACATACAACATATGAACATAAAATATTCAAGACAATGAATGCATCTTGTATTCCCAAAGTTTCATGTGACTTTTTGAAAACACCCTCTAGCCCATTCCTTTACTGTCCATACAAGCCAGTGTTTTGCATTCACAATAGCTTAGATTATTTTTTTCTTCTGTGCAGTTTGAAACATGTACACTATTTTGCTTCTCTTATACAATATATTTACTTTAAGATAAATATGTGGTAGGTATATCAATAGTAGTTTTGATGCTAAATAGTAGTATACTGCATACAAATACTACTTCTTTCTATATTGCCTATTGATGGCCTATTTGTATTATCTCTCATTCTTATGTATTTCAAATAAGGCTGCCATTGTCATTGTTTAAATGTTTGGACACATGATTAACATTTTCATAGGTAAATAGTATTGAGATGGTTGATTCATGTGGTGAATACATGCATACTGTTAAAGGGTCAATAACAACAACTGAATCCAGGCAAAACATGTTTCAAGTTGATTCCATTATGTGATCATTCTAGCACTAATATAAGTGATTTCAAGTTTTTTCACATCCTGGCCAAATTTTCCCTAATCTGTGATTCTTAGTATTTATATACTAATACATAGTTGTGCTTTATTGTGCTTATAATTTTCATTTCTAACTGATTGCTGAATTTGAGAAAATTTCCATGTGTTTATCATTTTGCTGTGAAATGTCCACTGAAATATTTTAATGGAATTTGCAGAGTTTCACATATACATTATTAGGCTGTGGAAATGCCAACAACTGGAATTCAAGATAAATTAATGGTTGAACGTTGGCAATGCTCAATATGTATCTACTGAAGAAAATAATTATAGGATTTCTTCTACATTTTATGTATTAGTTGTGTTCCATACTATTGACATTTTCATTTGTGTGTGTGATAGTCCTAGGGCTTGGACTGGGATTTTTAGTATTCTACCACTTGAGCCACAACTACCTTTCTGGCTTATTAGAGTTAATTGGAAAGAAGAGTCTGACAGACTTTATTGCCAGGGCTGGATTTGAACCACAATCCTCAGGTGTCAGCCTCCTGAGTAGCAAGGTTCACAGATTTGAACCATCAGCACTTGGCCTCATACTATTGACTTTTGGGAATTAAACTAGCCATGAATTCCTGGGATGAGTAATAAATAAAATATTATTTTCCATTTTATACATAGCTAGACTTAGTATTTTTTTTTTTTGTCAGTCATGAGGGCTGAACTCTGGGTTTGCCTGGGTGCTGTCCCTCAGCTATTCAGCTCAAGGCTAGCACTCTAACACTTGAGCCACAGTGCCACTTCCAGCTTTTTTCTGCTTATGTGGTGCTGAGGACTCAAACCTAGGGCCTCATGCATGCGAGGCAAGCACTCTACAACTGAGCCAACTTCTCAGCCCCAACTTAATAAATTTTATTAAAAGGTTACATTCAATTTTTAGAAGGGTGTTAGTGTTTCTTTAATTTAGAGCTTCTTTGTGTGTTTTTGATATATCTGTAATATTGTATTTGCAGGATGAGTTTGGACACAGAGAATATTCTTGAATTAGTATTCCTTTTTTTAAATACCTATTTAACTGGCTTATTAATAAAGATAATACTCTAACATACCATGTAATTGCAACCCTTCTGTACAGTATTTTCACAATAAAAAGAAAAAAAAGTTCTAAAAAATACTCTAACACATGAACCTTAACATTTCTATTTTTATTATTTGTTCTATTATTTTTAATTTATTGTTATTGTAAAGAGGAAGGGCAGAGGGGTTACAATTATACAAGTCATTAATGAGTAATACCTAAAAAGAAGGAAAAAAAGCAAAACAAACAAAAGAAAACTAAAATAACAAAAAACCCCTCTCGTTTCCCTTTCTTGGAATTAACTTTGATAAATATCATTTTACACTGTTGGTAGGAATGTAAATTGTTCAGCTACTGTAAAAAGCAGTAGGGAGATTTCTCAAAAGATAAAACACAGCTTCCCTATGTCCCAGCAATTCAATTCCTAAGCATTTATTAAATAGACCACAAAAAGTCACACTAAAGCTTTTAGCACAACCATGTTCATTGCAACATTGTTTACCATAGCCAAGATAGGGAATCAACCCAGATGCACCTCAACAGATGGATGGGTTGTGGTATATATACACAATGGAATTCTATGCTTCCATAAGAAAAAATGATACTGTACTATTTGTAAGGAAACAGAAAGACCTAGCTAAAAGTATGTTTATTGAAGTAAGCCAGGCCCAAAGAAACATAGGTTGTATTTTCCCCTCATTTATGGAAAGTAGAATGTGCCTATAAATCAATAAGTAAACACACCGGATAGTAAAATAAAGAAAAATACATTTAGGCATGATAAATTATACAGGACTATAAAAATTCACATAGTCAGACCAAAGGAGTATATTCTTAGGATAGGTTCACAAAGACTCAATGTCTATGTGTATATGATTATATAAAATTATATTTATCAAAATATTTCTTATAAAATAAACTTTACATTTGTGTTTGTCTATAGATTTTTGTGAGGCTATTTTCTTTCTTTAGCCATATTATATATATACGCACACACAAATGGGTGTATACATTTATATGTATATGTGTGTGTGTGTGTTGGTGTGTGTGTATTCCCTACTTTTGTTTCTTATATGAACGTTAGTAATTTGAATCTTAAACAGGCGATATAGAATAAGATGCTTGTTTCATGCTCTTTTTCCCCATAAAAATTGGATAAATTTTTCATTCGTGTTATATAGATTTACCAGGTAAGTTTAAGGATTAAGTTTTTTTTGTAGTGTGTCAACTACATTAATATACCACCTTCAGCTCTCTCGTGGTGGCTCTTTAGATTCTGTTTCACTCATATTATTTTATTATTAAATGGACTTATTGGTGGGTGAATAATATATTCCCCCATATGTGTTCTACCTATTACTAATACTTACTACATCTGCTTTGTATATTTATCAATTTCAGAGTACCTAGGTGTTTCCTTAGGTTGACTGTTGTGAACAGACTTGCAGGGAGCATGGGCGTACAAGTGCAAGTGCCTCTATTTTAAACTGACTGATATTTTTTTGGATATATGCCCATTGTGGTTTCATTGGATCATATATGATAGTTTTATTTCTCAATTTTTTATAAACATCCATACTAATTTCCATAGTGTTGCACTAATTTACATGCTCACCAACAGATTTTTCAGTCTCTTGTTTATTGGCAGGAAAATAGATAACCTGGAATCCACAATGTAAACAAAGTCAAAAATCAAGTGTATTTTGGAATAGACATAGGAAAATGAAACTTACAGAATACTGTTAAATAGTAGTAGATAGTGGGGATGGGGAAAGAGTAATGAAGATGGTTAATTTGATTAATGTATTTACTAAATTTATGTGTGCATATGAAAATATATACATCTATTGTATTATGTAGTAATCTATACAATGTATACTTATATAATAAGTTATATATTCATGTATCACACATATTATAAAATACATTATTATATAATAATATAATTACATTATATATAAAATACACTGTATAATATAAAATATTTATTACATAGAATATATATTATATAATAATATAATAACATACAATGATATGTACTATATCTTTTAAAATAAAACTTATAGATTGCATTAACATATTCAGATGTAATATGTTATATATTCATAAAATATATAATATAGAAAACACATCACATACATGTCATATTTATTTACATAATACATGTTATATATCATATGTTGTTATGTTATATAATATTAAATATTTGTAAGTACATGAATATGTTAAATAAATATATAAATATATTTATAACATATTTTATATAATGTGTTATATTTATTTACATTTACACATATTCATGACATACCACTATGAAATTCATACGCTATAAAAGTAAAAAGGATTTGTAGCAGGTCTTCTTTTGAATGAGAGAGAAGGGAAAGGCAAGTCAACAGTATGAAAGAGGATGAATATGGTCAAAAGACTTCATATACATATGTAAAAATGAGATACTGAGGCTTGCTATTGGTAAACATGCATACATGAACATATCAACATTGTTCCTTTGTCTGTATAACTAAATGATGCTACAGAAAATAACAATTTTATGCTGAGATTTTTAAGCTTTCATTAAATTGTTCTTCTAATATTCCATTGAATTTGTTTTATTGTTATCTGTAATTAGTTGTACAAAGGAGTTACCATTACATAAAGGAGTTTATGACTATAATATATGTTGATCAATGTCACCCCTTCAACATTTCCACCAATCCTTTCCCTACCCATCCTTTCCTTCATGTTTCTTAACTTTGTAGGATATACATGGGAATCTTGTCTTAAGTTTCTCCTCTTCCTTAATCTACCCCTGTCCTTTGATCCTACTCCACCTTTTGAGTAGCTGTTTCCTAATGCTTTATTTTACTGAACTTGGATTTTGGCTTTCTAAATAATTACCCTATTTGGGTTCTTTCTTGAATCTACCATATTTCAATTAATACAAACTCATAAATGTGGTATGCAAGTGTATACAAATATATTAAATAAATATAAAATTTTAAATGTACTCATTTTTCAATATTTATAATTTTTCACTTGAAATGTACTTTGGTTCATGTTAGGACAGACCATTCAGCTCAATTAAACTATTTAATTGAGTTTTGGTTTGTGTGTTGGTTGTTTAATTTTAAAGTTGTTTCTTTAAAGATGCTTGGAATTGAAGTGGATGTCTTGGCTTACCATACTATTTGTTTCAATACAAAGTTTCAGCATGTGTGATCCCTTTACAAAGCTGCAGTTATGTTTTTTGTTCATTTTTGTATACATATTACATCTTTATATACTTTGAGCCTTTCTATATGTTTTGTAATAAACAGGTGTTTATTGTAAAGTCAGATACTAGTTATTAGAATAAAACATTTTAATACTGTCTATACATTCACCTACAGACTTTTCTTACTTAAGTCTTATTGCATTATGCAAATTGTCATTACTATGTACTAATTTTTTTAGTTAGTTTAGTTAGTTTAGATAGTTGCTAAGGAATTTCTCCAGTTGGGTTGATATTCTCAGCTTCTATTCTGTTATTTTTGTTGTTTTATCTCGCTTTGTTTTGGTCAAGTCCTAAGGCTTACACTAAACTAAGCAGTCCTCTTTTGCTCAAGGCTGGCATGTTACCACTTGGGCAACAGTTTCATTTCCAGCTTTTTGGTGATTAATTGCATGTAAGAGTCTCATGGATTATCCTGCCTGGGCTAGCTTCAAACATTGATTCTCAGTTTACTCAATCACTAGGAATACAGGTGTGACTTACTGGCTCCCATTGCTTCTCAGTTTCGTTTTTATTTATTTTATATCATATATCATAATCCTGCAATGTTTAAATTTTTTTCATTTTTGGTCAGTCATGGAGCTTGAACTCTGAGTCTTGGCACTATCCCTGAGCTCTTCAGCTGAAGGCTCTACCACTTGAGCCACAGCGCCACTTCTGGTTTTCTGGTGGTTAATTGGAGATAGGAGTCTCATGGATTTTCCTGCCGGGGCTGGCTTTGAACCTCCATCCTCACATCTCAGCCTCCTGAGTAGCTAGGATTACAAGCATGAGACATCAGCACCCAGCTTTTTCATTATTTTTTTTAAGGAAGGCTTTTGTAAAAGAAGAATTATTGTTTAAGCTCATTTTTGCCATCTGTCCTAAACTAATGAATTGTCATCTGCTAGTACTTTATTACTTGGTTGATACTGGAATTAAAATGTTGTTGAAGATCTTTTTGAAAAGTCAGGTGTCCTTGATGATATTTTTATTAACCATTTTAATGTGTGTGGATTTAAACCTTATTCTAAGGTTTGTGATTTTTCAAATTGGTTTTCTGATGATATAATGTTCTTATTCTTGTTCTAGAAATAAACTGTGCCATTGCACGGGTTTCTCTACTAATTTTGCTATGGTGTTTGTTGCTACCGCTTATTTTGTTTTATTTGTTTTTGGTTTTAGCTTTCATAAAATAATTTGACTTTCTTGGGATAATTATGTTAAGACTTATTCATCGTCATTTTGTGGCACTGAAGACAATAATCTCAGTGGTCATTGTGTGTTTCCACAGAAATTAAGTTAGGTTTCCTAAATCAGTATTGCTTCTGTCAAAAGATTTCTTTGCAAATATGTGGAAACATTTACAATTTGGGCCTAACTTTTATTTTCTCCTGTACAAAGCCTCAAGATCATCCAAAAGAAAGTAAGTAAGGCTATTCTTTGAGCTTAGCCAAGATTTTAAGAACTAGGAAGTATTTAGAAATATGCTATACTTGCCAATCTTTTTATGGTTACATTATTCAAGAAATCTTGCCTGTTGGCTCTGAGGTCATTCTCTTTGTTGTTTTATTCATTTATTTATTTTTTAATTTTTGTGGTTCTGGTATTTGAGTTCAATGCTTTTCTCTTTGCTAGATAGGTACTCTATCTCTTGAGTCACACTTTCAGCCTATTTAGCTCTATTTTTGAGATAAGGTGTTGCTTTCTGCCAGGGTCTGCCTAAACCAAGATCTTCTTATAGGCATAAACCACTCACCTAGCTCATTCTCTTGAAATGGAGGTCTCAAAAACTTTCTTTCCCAGACTGGCTTAGAATCAAGATTATCCCAATCTTAGACATCCATGGAACTCGACTCAGATGACAGACATGCCCCTTTGCACACAACCACTTGCTGAATTTGGATCTTGTGAACTTTTTGCCTGGGTGGGCTTCAAATGATAATCCCTTCATTTCTGTTTGCCTAATAGCTAGGATTAAAGGCATGGAACTCTGTTGCCTGGCCAGATAATTCTCTTTTCTTGCCTCTTCTGTTGTTCCTTACTCATCTGGATGTGATATTAAACAGTTGCTACTAATAGTTTTTAAGAGTACCAATGAACAACATATAATTCGCATGGAAAGGCAGATCCTGGGGGCTGGGAAGGTGCTCAATGGAGTGCTTGCCTTGCATACATGAAGCCCTGGGTTTGACTCCTCAACACCACATAAGCAAAAAAAGTCGCAAATGGCACTGTGGCTCAAGTGGTAGAGTGTAATCCTTGAGCTGAAGAGCTGAGGGACAGCACCCAGACCCAGAGTTCAAGCCCCACAACCAACAACAACAACAAAAAAGGTAAACCCTGTAAAACATAGGATAAAGTAAAATATGGACAATTTTCTAGAGATGAGTCTTTTGGGCGATCTCACAAGCTTTTTTTTGGGGGGGGGGGTTCGGTCATGGGGCCTGAACTCTGGGCCTGGGCACTGTCCCTCAGCTCTTCAGCTCAAGGCTAGCACTCTACCACCACTTAAGCCACACAGCTTTTTTCTTTTGCTTACTGCTTATGTGGTGCTGAGGAATTGAACCCAGGGCCTCATACATGCAAGGGAAGCGCTCTACCACTGAGCCACATTCCCAGCCCAAGCTGTTCTCTTTCAAAGCAGCTAGTCTTTAGTTAGTTTTTGAGGTCTTGTGATTTGTGAGGCTGCAGACTTTCAAAGACAATTCATATCTTTAGCCAGGAATATTAAAATATGGAAAATTTTTTAAATCTCAAAATTAACTGTTCTTACCAAGATTTGGCTTTTCTTCTGAAATAACTACTCATATAATTTGAACCTTTGGTTAATTTGAAGGCTGTAAAATAAGTTAAGTATGGTTTTTTTGGCTTGTTTCCCCCTTACAAAGAAATGGAATTTTTAAAGTTCTTTTTCAGCATTTTTAAAATTCTTGATCATCTCCTCCCTGTCCACCACTTCTCCCACTCCTCTTCTCCTCCCCCTCCTTCTTCCTCCTCTTCCTTTCTTCTGCTTTGGCATTTCTGGGTATTGAAACTGGCATCTTGCATTTGCTTGTCATGTACTCTTCCAACTGACTCATGACCAAAAACATTTTTATCTTTATATTTTTGGTTATAAGACAAGATCTGATGGATTGCTTTGTCCAGGAAATCAAGATGTGAGCAGCCAGAAACCAGACTTGCTACCTATACCAGAGCCAGTCTCAAATTGAAGCTGGATTGCAGGCATAGTCAACCACACAAACCTCTTGAATTCATTTAAAATATGTTTTAATAATTTCATAAATATCTTTTGACAAATTGTGTAATTCAAAAAAATTGATTTCTGATTGTAATACCATTTGTATTGATTCTGATGAGAAATTGTCCCTACATATTTTCTCTTCTCTATTTATATTTTTTGTTTCTCTCTCTTTTTATAAATGGTCAGTTGTGGGCTCGAATCTGGGCCTGGGTACTATCCCTGAGCTCTTCAGTTCAAGGCTAGTGCTCTACCACTTGAGCCAAAACACCACTTTTTATTTTCTGTGGTTAATTGGAGATAAGAGTCTCTTGGGCTTTCCTGCTTGGGCTGGATTTGAACCGCAATCCTCAGATCTCAACCTCCTGAGTAGCTAGGATTACAGGCATGAGCCATCGATGCCTGGTTCTCTTTTTTTCTTTAGCCCTGATTTTAATGTGGTTTAGAATGATTTTTTTCTTCTGTGTGATTTCTTTTTTTTAAGAACTGAATCTTTATAGTAAGTTATGAGAATTATTCTGTTGTCTTTTCCCATGGCTTGTTCTCATTATTGAGGAGTGTTTGGGGAAGGACACAAGTAGGGAACAGGTTTCTGCTGGTATCTCTAAAAATGGCAGAAGTAATGGATACTTCCTTGTTTGTGGCTATGATCACTTTTCTTTTTATTTTCAGGAAAAGTGCTGGGATTGATCAATGTCATTAACTCAATTTATGTCTAAATCTCTAACATAATTTATATTTTAAGCTACGAATAGAGTTTTGTTAATTATTTATGTTTAAGGTTTAATAATTTTGGGAGAAATAGTAATTGGGTTTGAACTCAAGTCCTTACACTTGCTACGTAGGCACTCTACCATTAAGTTATGTCCACTAGGCAAACAGACTACTATTAAATTATGCCTTCAACCCTTTCTTTCACTGGTTATTTTTGACACAGGACCTTACTTCTTTCCAGGTGTATGCATGAACAATGATCCACTATTTTAGCCTTCTCGTAGCTTTAAAAACATACATGCATTGCCAAATCCAGCAGCAATCAATATTGAAATAATTCAATTGTTTTAATTTGGTAAATTTTTACAGTGTCCATACTAAAGATGTGCTAAATTTGTGAACAGGGAGGAAAATCAATAAGAAATTGCTTCCTATCATGTCACTTAGAATATTTCTTAAGGACAGACATTTACCAATAGATATATCAATGTGTGTATTCTAGCTTCAAGACTCAGTATTTAGTCATCTCTGGGTAGAGTCATTTTTTACAGATCATCTTAACTTATTGATCTGTATAATGTGAGTAATGAAACCTTAGGCACAGGACAGGTTTTGGGGAATTAAACAGGGATTAAATTAATCAGTGAATGTAAATGACTTGAAAAAAGTCAAAAGAAAATAGTAGCTGACCTATTATGTCAGAGAGAATAATGAAAGATAATGAGGGAACAGTCTGAGTGGAAAAGCAAGACTTGTCACCATCAGGGGCAGGGAGTTTCAACAGTGTTCTGTGAGGTTATCCAGCAGCAGAACACGAGTCCCAATATATTTATAGAGTATAAAAATCTAATGACATGGCATAACTACAATTCAAAATGACATAGGTAGGATTCTCTGTAACTATTCCCTTGTGCTAAATTTCTTATTATCATTGATGCTCTTCTCATCTCTTCCACTTACCAAAGCATTGATCTTTCAGTCATATTTGATTTATAGTAATCTTTTACAATTCATTTGCAGTCAATCAGGTCCTACATACCTTATCTTCTCAGCACTGCAGATATATCTTCACATGATCTTCAAACAATTCTTAGAAATATCTAGATAGCATTTTGAATCTTGGATTCTAGCTTCAGTTAGCAGTGACTTGGAACAGAGTGTGCCTGCCTATTAAACATGAGTAGTAATCAAAGGAGCTCAATTCATGCCACAGCAGGGGCACCAGATGTGATTACATACTAGAAAGTCCTAAAAATGTCAGGCACTACCATTATCATCAGCATTGTGTAAAATTTTTTTCTCCTGTGGTATCTGTATCTTAATTTTCTCAGATTCTAGTATCTTTGTGTGTGTAAGTGTGTGTGTATATATGTGTGTGTGTATGTGTATGCGTGGGGGGGGAATATAGCTATAAAAATCTGCATTTTAAGTTATAAATCTCAAAAGCAGTAGAGCATGAAAAATGGAAAATACTTTCTAAAATCTAAAGTGTTTTATAGAAAAACATTGAAAATTATCTGAAAATCTTTAAATATGCCAAATAGAAAAAGAAATATTTTTAGTGACAGTATTTCTGATAGACAAGGGTTAAATGATTATTTTTGTAATAGACAAATTTAGATATGTGTGTGTGTGTGTGTGTGTTTGTGTGTGTGTGTGTGTGTACATGTGAGCTTCAAAACATTTGCTCTTGAACATATCTAGTTAAGGCTACTGCTGATCACTTGCATATTTTATTTTTCTGGATCTGGAAGGTAAATCCACAAGATTTTATTTATTTATTTTTTGGGTCCGGTCGTGGGGCCTGAACTCTGGGCCTGGGTGCTGTCCCCCAGCTCTTCAGCTCAAGGCTAGCACTCTACCACTTGAGCCACAGCGCCACTTCCGGCTTTTTTCTTTTTGCTTATGTGGTGCTGAGGAATCGAACCCAGGGCCTCAGGCATGCAAGGCAAGTGCTCTACCACTGAGCCACCTTCCCAGCCCCACAAGATTTTAAATGTGAAAAAGGAGCATATATTTGGAATCCATTTGAAAATTATAGCTGTAATCATGGAAGTTTTCGCTTAAGAATTGCATGTATTTTACTGGCTCTCCTTTTATTTATTTTCTGAGACAAAAGTTTGTTTCATTTTAGTAAGTCTTTTGTGTAATCAGAGGCCGGTATGTACACATACTAAGGGAAGCTTCATTTCTTGGTATCTTCCCCCTTGGACAAAGTCCTCATGATCTCCTAATGGTGTTTGTGCGTTCTTACTTCTACAGTCTTTAGTTTTGTCTAGAGGCTTTGTCTGCCTTCTGTTTGTAGATATGTTCTGTGAAAATTTTAACACATTCCCCTTCACTTTAAGGTCTAGGCTAGACTGAGAGACATTAGTTCTCTATCTTCTTGGATTCCTGGTATCTCTTGAGCAGTCTACACAGAATCTACTTCTTTTTATTTGGGTTACATTTTCCAGCACTTGAGCCTTGGTGGTATATTTTTTCTTCTCTATGCCCTTATGCCTACCTGTCCTCAGAGCCAAATTGTTTTTCCTGCAGTGTACCTTGAAATCATCATTCTTATGCTGGCAAATTATCAACCCATCATTGATCAGTTCCTTAGTCTGATGCCCAGACGTGATTTTGGCGATTTCATTATTTTCATTTAGGTCAGATCAGACTTGCTAAGACAGCAAAGGATATTGGGAGAAAGCCTTTACTGAATCCTGAGCATGCTCATGCTTGCCAGGCAGCAGCTAAAGGAAAAACAATCCCATGGTACTACTTTCATGTCAAACCAAACCACAGACAATTTCTTTTTTCACAGAGTAAGGGTTTTCTTCAACATACCAAATCCTCAGAGAGTTCAGAATCAGAAAGTTTTTATTTAGACTAAAAATGAATTCCTGAAAAGGTTCTCATTCTGAAATTAGAATGTGTATTCGAAGTAATTTAAATTAAATTTAAAAATTCAGATCCTGAATTATAAAGGAATGTTTCATACTCCATGACCCAAATAAGGACATTAATTACCACAATGGAGAGGACAAATGTAAAAATTTCTTCTTTTGCAAAGTTTTACTTTATAAGCACTTCTATACATAGACATTAGAAATAACATTAGATTAACATGGTAAAAGTTGTATTACATTTGCCTGTTCTTGCTAAAGCCACATTTACTGGGGTTCAGTGGCTCAAGCCTCTAATCCTAGCTCTTCTGGAGGTAAGACAGCCAAAAGATATTTAAATGATTTCATATCAACCCATGACAAAGCCTAGAGATGCATTTCTGTACTCAAGAGATATGGCGAAGGTAGTTCCAGATAACACCAGCACAAAGCAAACCCTCAATAATCACCTGTGCACAAAAGGAGCTCAGGGTTTGGCTCAAGAAATAGAGCTTATGCATAGTAAGCCTTAGTTTCAGTTCCAAATGTGCTGAACAAACAAACAAAAAGTAGTTGAAAGGAAGGAGTAAATGGTGAGTGAAGGGGGAGAATGACAAGAGGAGTGACTTTGATCAAGATGCCATAAACTGATTTGTTGAATGATAACTACTTGATATGACTGCTTAATGATAATAGTAGTAGTAGTAGTAGTAGTAGCAATTAAAAAGGAGTGAGTTCTGTATAGATATTTTATCTTTCTAGAATTCTAGGAAGTTTAATCCTACATAAAAAAGATATAATATCCAACATTTTTAAGTGAATGAGTGCTGTGTACTCATTCTTCTGGATTAAACAATACAAAATTTTCCCAATGTTTTAGATATCATAATTGTACTTTGTGTGTAACTTTCTTTTGATACTTAATTTTTAATTATAAAAATAATTTCAAAACACTTCATATATTTTCTTATTAATATGTTGCAATTGGGACATTTACTTATTAATCACCTCTATAGATGAGGTAACTTGAAAATATAGATAGTAACATACTAAGTACCACATTTTTATGATCAATATATCCCGAAAAATATAAAATGTCAATGAAATGCTTCACTGGACATTTTAACCTATTTTATATCCTTAGAAACATTTAATTCATTGAGTTGTTCACCTGACATTTTTACAGATTGCTTTGATTGTAAAACCGTCATCTTAAAATGACGCTTTTACACTGTCTTGGTCTTAAAAACATCAAATGGAGGATAATTCTTCATTTGAAGTTATTAAACATGGCTATAATCATAAAAATGTCACTTTAGGATAATTCTTCATTTGACCTTTTTTACACTTGGCTGCTCTTTTCTTTTCTTCCTTAAAAATTTGATATTAGAAATGAAAGTTAATAGAATTTTTAAGGCTATACTTTAAAAATTGAAATCAAGATTTCACTGTTAATGTTGCCATGATCCTAAGGGAAAGATTTAACTACTTAACCAGACCCATTGCGGTCCTGGCCATTATGGCTGTGTGTGGTAGTGTCTGTGACTGCATGTGATCTCCAACTACAGTTAATTGTACCTTCTCACACATAATCCATGACTCTTTACAACTTTCAGATATGTTATCACATTTTTATGGTATATGGCTGTGTATAATCAAAACCCAAGATACACATTTTCTTCCAGTTAAGGTGATTATGAACATGACTTTGAAATAACTTATTGCAAAGATACTTGAAAGCACATAAATTTTCCAACTAACTCCTTCCTCATACTGCTTCAATATAAATTATACATATATCAATAGAATTATAATAAATGATTATGTAAACTCTAAGTATATTATATATTAATATTAATAATTATATATATTATACTGTTTAATTGGTTATACTTACAATGAATAAATATATACTATAATTATGTATAGTATTAATATTAAATATTAACAATAATAATAAAGGTTTTGTTCTGAGACTAGGACTATAACTTGGTGCCTAATAATTTCACTCATTAGCTAGAATTCTACTCAGAGCCATAACTTCCACCTCTTTAGTATCTATTTTTATACAGGAAACACTGAAAGAATGAATTTCATTATTTGAGTTCTTTCAATAACTTTTTGTGTCTAATAAAATGCTCATATTTTGGACATTGACAATAATAATAACAATAATATCTTAGGTCAGATATTAATGAAAGCTTGACTTATATGGTTAATTTTAAAGCTACTTCTTTAAGGAATATATTACTGTACCATGATTAAGGAAAATTTAATCCAATAAGAAGAGAACCAGAACTGGTTACCTGGCAAACAGAATCATAAAGTTAATTTTCAGAGATTTTTTTGAAATGCTAAATGTAAGTAGATGTACTCTCATGCTTCTTTTCATAAGATCAGCAATGGGAAATGTACTTAGTAGTTTTCAACATGTTCTTAGTGTTATGAAGAACAAGAGGTGGTCCCACCCCTGTGCTGTGAACAAAGACATTTCATTCATATAACAGCTGAAACCTGCAACTTAGCAGGCTGCAGGAATTAAAAAGCCAAAAGTCTATAAAATCTCACTGGATAGAAATTTAAAAAACAAAAAATGAAACAAAACAAAACAATAACAAAAAAAACTGGATTGGCTGTAAAAGTCAAGAGCAGCTCCAGATTGGGCCAAAAGAGAATCTTAGGAGCTAGCCCTCAGGGAAAAGCCACTGATTCCAGACATGCCACAACTCTGCCATTACTCAACCTCACTAGCAGTGACTCCCAAGCTAAAGAAATCAGCCATCTTCATCCTGCTTACACACAAAGTACATCGCTTTCCCACTAAATTAGTCCAGGAGGAGGGACAAAAATACAAGGCTGTAAAGAATTTTTTTTGCTGCCCACTCAAACAAGCTGATTTAAGAAACCAACTAAGTCACAAGGAAAACTGACCACTGCAAGGAATCAAAGCCTCCATCAAGAGACTGGATAGCAGACAAAGGGGAGACACAAAATCCCCCAAATAAATTGAAGAATTTTTTCTACTTATAATTCTTTTTTATCTATTTTTTACTATGTTATTTTAATTTATTTTCTCTCTGCCCCCCCTCTTTTCTCTTCTTCATTGTTGTTCCTAGATAAACAGCCAATGGTGAATACTGTTTCCTCCTTCACTGTGTGCATACTTAATTCAGACTATATTTGATTACTCATTTCTCTGTTTCTTAAAGTTTTTTTAATTTTAGTATTATTACTTTATACATATATACTTTTTAATATTTTATTTCTTTATATTTTATATTTGTTCTCCCTTATAGTTTTTATTCTTTTTTCTCTTTCTGAATTTAGGTCTCAGTTTGCTTCCTTCTGTTCTTTGCCTTCTCTATATTCTTCTACTCCTATTTTCTCCTCCAATTTTCATTATATCTCTTAATCTTTCTTCTAATTTCACTTCAACCCACTTTCCTTTATTTCTAGTCCTTCACTGCTTCTTTGTTTTCTTTAGTTCATTGATCCCTAGTTGTTTGTAATTGAACCAGACTGTATCTGCATTCATTTTGACTGTATCAGAGTGGCTCCAGATCACTTTAAAGCTCAAGAAAGATTAGTTCACTGATTACAACTATATATAATCCCCACTCCTGAATCACAACACTCCTCCTCAAACAAAGAAAACCAGAGATAGGTAGGGGAATACCTATCTATGATTTTGAACCACTAAAATTGGTGCAAATACAGAGTCTGAGGGTTTTTTTGGTCTTAAAACTGTTAACTGTGGTGGTAATGGATCTGCTTTCATATTCAGAAAAGGAGAGATAGTGTGAAAATATCTATGGTAGTGAACCTCCAAAGTCTGTGCAACTACAGGGCTCTGGGTTGGCTCTTGTCTTAACATTGTGTTCTGGTGTGGTATTGGATTTGTTTTCATTGCTAAATGGGCAGAACAAGCCATAGAAACACAAGAAAAATGAAAATTCAAAGAACCTCAATTCCCATTCAAAATAATCAGATAACAGAGCAGTCAATGAAAAAACCTAGAGGATAGTTTTCAAAATGCTCTACAAGCACCACTGTTAAACATGCTGAATGAAAATAATGAAATCTTACATATGGCTATACATGATCATAATGAGGCTAATCAAAGATTAATAGAACAATTCATGGAAGCCATAAACAGAAAGCTGAATGAATTCCAACAGAAAGAAAGAGGGTCCAAAAACAAAAACAAAACAAAACAAACCAGACATTCAGCTAAAGGATTTGAGAGAGAACACTGAAAACCAAATCAGGGAAGTAAAGAAGTCCACACGAAACTTAAAAACAAAGCTTCAACAAAGAAATTGAAACAATAACAACTGACCAGTTAAAAGACAGGAAAATTTAAAAAAAGTAGAAAGTCTTGACAGTAGATTAGAGGATGAAGAAGGTAAAATCTCTGGATTTGAAGATAATCTAGACTTTAGAATAAACAAACATTCAAAACATATCCAATCAACAAGATATATTCCTACAAGGAATATAAGATACAATCAGAAGGCCTAATTTAAGGCTAATTCATGTTGAGCAGGGGCTAGAGAAGGAAGCTAAAGAAATAGGAAAAATATTTAACAGAATCTGAGTAAAAAACTTCCTGAACATCTGAAAGGAAAGACCTTGTCAAATACAAAAAGGCTTTAGACCAGACCAAAACAGAACATTCCACCACTACATTATAATCTGCACAAGATCAATAGGAACCAAGGAAAGGATCCTTAAAGCTGTCAGGGAGAAAAGATCAATCATCTCTAAGGAAAACCAATCAAAATAAGTAAAGAGTTTTCAGCAGAGACCATGAAAGCAAGAAGAGCCTAGAACAAAATATGATCCACTCTAAAGAAAGAAAACTGTAAGCCAAGAATAGTGTACCCAGATAAAGTCTCCTTTATAACTGAGGGACAAATAAAATCCTTCCACAGCAAAGGAAATTTGAAACAAGAGAGCTGCACTGAAGTAGCATTGCAAAAGATACTTAAAGATGTCATAAATGTAGAAAACCAAGAAGAACATGATAGAGGTAGAAGAACAGCCCCTAAACAGAAAATCAGATAAACATACTAGGAATTGATGAAGCACAATTCCTAAGAAGGTGGATAACATAGCAGGACCACCAAACACCTCTCAATCCTAATTCTCAATATAAATTAACTCTCCAATTGAATGCCATAGATTGACTAGTTGTATCAAAAAGCAAGATTCATTTATCTGCTGTCTTCAAGAGACACACTTTTCCCAGAGAACAAACATATGCTGAAATTGAAAGGCTGGAACAAAATTCTATCAAGCAAATGGGCCCATTAAGCAGGTCAGAGTTGCAGTCCTAATAACAGATGAAATAGACTTCAAATTAAAATCACTCATAAAAGGATCTCTCCTACAGAAGAATATAACAATTCTAAATATCTATACACCAAGTGCTGGAGCACTCAAATTCATAAAAAAAACACTAACTCTAAAAGCACATGTAGATCCACACACATTGATTGTTGGTGACCTCAACCACTGTCACATCTAGATAAATCAACCTGGCAAAGCCTCAATGAGAAACCTCAGAACTAAATTGCATAGACCAACTAGACTTAACAGACATCTGCAGAATATTTCATGTAGCAGTATCAGAATATACACTTTCTCAGCAGTACATGGAACATTCTCCAAAGCAGACCACATTTTAGGTCACAAATCAAATCTTTACAAATTCAGAAATATTGAAATATTCCCTGAATTCTCTGAGATTGAATGGAATAAAAATAGAACTCAACACCCAAAACCACCATAGAAAATGCTATAACTCATGGAGACTGAACAACACATTGTTGAATATCCAGTGGGTCAATGAAGAAATCAGAAAGGAAACTCAAATGTTCATGATATTTAACAAAAATGAACATATAAAATACCAGCTCCTCTGGGACATAGCAAAGGAAGTATTCAGAAGAAAATTTAGATCATTGAGTTCTTACATCAACAAATTGAAGAAATCTCAAACCAACAATTTAATGATGAATTTAAGCTCTTTGAAAAAGAGCAACAAGCCAAACACAAACCCAGTAGATGGAAGTAGATATTAAAATTAAATCAGAATTAAATGAACTAAAGTCAAAGAAAACCATTATGAGGAACAACAAAACAAAGAGTTGGTTATTTGAAAAAATTAACAAAATTGATAGACCCTTAGCAAATTTGACCCCCACCCTTAAAAAAAGGAGAATACAACCAAATAAATAAAATCAGAGGTGAGAATGAGAACATTTCAACAAGAAACATTCAGACCATCATAAGGGATATAAGAGAATACTTTTCAAACATAAATGTTAACAAATTTGAGAATCAAAAAGATATGGAAGTATTTCTAGCAAATATTGATATACACATGAATTCAAGAATAGCTAAAGCAAGTAAATAGACACATACCAAGTATTAGAATAGAAATGGCAATAAAAGACCTCTCATCTAAGGAAAGCCAAGGACCAGATGGATTCATAGCCAAATTCTGTAAGGCTTTCAAAGGAACTCTCATTTCAATAACTCTGGAAGGCGTCAATGAAATTGAAAGGGAAAGATTACTACCAAACTCATTCTATGAGGCAAGCATAATCCCAAAACCACATAGGAACCCATCAGAGAAAGAGAAGTATAGACCCATTTCTTCCATGAACATGGATGCAAGCTTCTCAATAAAATTCCTGCCAACTAACTTCAACTACTAGTCAAAAAATTCCTACACTATGACCAAACAGATTCGCTCCAGGATGCAAAGCTGGTTCAATTTTGCAAGTCATTGACACATTAATAGGAGCAAGGACAAGAAGCATATGATCATCTCAATAGATTCAGGAAAACAATTGACAAGATCCAACAGCCCTTTATGATGCAAGCTCTGGAAAAATTAGGAATCCATAGAACATTCTTCAATATAATAAAGGCTGTGTATGACAAACCTACAAGTATCATTATACTTAATGGTGAAAAGTTAAACCATTTCCACTAAAATCAGGAATGAGGCAACGATGTTCACTATCTCCACTCCTCTTCAATATACTATTGGAATTCATAGTCATGTCAATAAGACGAGAGACAAACATAAAGGGGACCCAAATAAGGAATGTCATCTTTGCAGATGGCATGATCTTGAATTTAAAGCTCTCCATGGATTCCTCTCAAAAGTTCTTTGAGCTGATCCAAAAGTTTGCAAAGTAGCATGGTATAAAATTAATCTAAAAAAGTCAGGAGCTTTTCTATATGACAACAATGAGAAGAGCAAAGCTGAAATCAGAAAAGCAGCTCCTTTTGTAATAGCTGTAGAAAATATAAAATGCCTAGGATTTAACTTAACCAAAGAGGTAAAGGACCTCTATCATGAACACTTTAAAAACCTGAAAAAGAAAATTAAAAGAGATTTAAGGAAATTGGAAAAATATCCCATGCTCTTGGATTGGGATGAAGAACATCATGAAAATGGCAGTACTCACAAAGTTATCTACAAATTCAACACAATACCTGTCAATATCACAAAATTCTTTAAGGAAATAGAAAAAGCAATCCAAAAACACATTGGGAATAAAAGATCCCAAATAGCAAAAGCAATCCTTATCAGGAAGAACAGTGCTGAATGAATATCAATACCAAACTTCAAACTCTATTATAAAGCTGTAGATATAAAAACAACTTGGTACTGGCACTTGAACAGGCCCAGGAGCCAATTGAATAGAATTGAAGACACAGAGATGGTCCCACAAATTTATGACCACCTAATCTTTGATAAGGGTGCCCAAATCACCAGATGGAAGAAAGAGAACCTGTTCAAGAATTGGTGCTGGCAGAACTAGCTATACACATGTAGAAAACTTAAGTTAGATCTTTATATATCACCCTATACCAGAATCAACTCCAACTGTATCGATGCCTCAAGGTAAGAACAGATACCCTGAAAATATTGCAGGAAGTAATAGGGGGAAACACTAGGGCTACTTATACAGTTTGAAAGTTCCTAATTATAGATCCAGAAACACAAATCAAACAAAGTCTGGATAAAAGGGATTGCATTAAACTGCAGAGACAGCATAACAAAGCGCATACATAACATGATAAATAGAAAGCCCACAGATTGGGAGAAGATTTTCTCTAGCTATGCAACAGACATATCATATCTAAAATATACGTGGAACTCAAAAAATTAAACCCCCTCAATGATAAATCCTCAAAGAAACAACCACCCCATTAATAAGTGGGCTAAAGAATTAAGAAGAGACTTCTCTGGGGAGGAAATAAAAATAGCCAATTGGCATATGAAGAAATGTTCAACATCTCTGACCATAAAAGAAATACAAATCAAAACTACATTAAGATTTCCCCCTCATTCCAATTAGAATGGCTATAACCAAGAAAACAAATAATAGTAGATGCTGGCAGGGATATGGCCAAAGGGGAATGCTGCTAGACTGCAGGTTGGAATGTAAACTGGTTCAACCACTCTGGAAAGTAGTATGGAGGTTTCTCAAAAGAGTAAACATAGATGTCCCATGTTACCCAGCAATCCCACTTTTAGACATTTACCCAAAGGATTACACTAAAGCTACCAACACAAGTATGTTCATGGAAGCATTATTTACCATAGCTAAGATATGGAACCAACCCAGATGCCCCTCACTAGATGATTAGAGCAAGAAAATGTGGTATATATACAGAATGGAATTCTATGCTTTCATCAGAAATAATGACATCACCCCATTTTTAAATAAATGAAAACCCTTAGGAAAAATCATATTAAGTGAAGTAGGCCAGACCCAAACATAGGCTCTATGGTTTCTTTTATTTGTAATAATTAGTTTACATATAGGATAGTCCTAAGAGAATCACAATCCCTCAATAGCTATGTGCATATAACCATATAAGATGATGCTCATCTAAATGAACTCCAAGAAAAGGAAAAATAAGGGATTTTTTCCATTTTCCTTTTTGTTTTTGTTTTAATGTACTGTGTGAAGTTATTTTTTTCTTTCTTTTTTTTAAACCCCCTTTGATTTATCTCCTGTTGTCACTGTTTTTTTTTTTAAATTTTTTTATTTTGATACCCTGTGTTTTGAATATATGTTTATTTGATTTGGGGAAAGGAAAGGGAATAACAAAATGGTGAGAGAAAGGACAAAGAGTGAACCAATGTAACAGCAATACTCACAAGACACTTTGAAATGAACTTTACAACTTTGGCAGGAGGATATTCGGGTGGAGGGAAAGAGGGAGAAAACAGGGGAAGGAGGTAACAATGTTTGACAAGAAATGTACTCATGATCTTACTTGTGGAAATGTAACCCTCTGTACATCATCCTCACAATAAAATGAAATTTAAAAAATGAAGCAAGATGGGAGGAAGGGAAGAAGAGAAGTGAGGGGGAAGGGAGAGAGAGAGGGAGAGAAGAAGGGAGGAAGGGAGGAAGGGAAGAAGGGAGGAAGGGAGGAAGGGAGGAAGGGAAGAAGGGAGGAAGGGAGGAAGGGAAGAAGGGAGGAAGGAAGAAAAGAAGGAAGGAAGGAAGGAAAGAAGGAAGGAAGGAAGGAAGGAAGGAAGGAATGGAGGGAGGGAGGAAGGAAGGGAGGAAGGGAGGGAGGATGGATGGGAGATGAAGGGAGGAAGAAAGGGAGGGAAGCAGGGAGGGAGGGAAGCAGGGAGGGAGGAAGGAAGGAAGGAAGGAGAAAAAAAACTTAAATTATGGCTCATTTCAGATTATAAAATGGTTCTAAATGAATGTTTTTTTGTTCCCTGAAGCCATATATTTTTGTCTCATAAGTACTCTTCTTTCCACTGTATTGATAGAAAGCTTGAATCCAATTTAATTTAAAAGTATTGGCAGCTAGTTTTGTAACATTTCATGTTGTCCATGATAGCCAGGTTAATATGCTTTGCATAGAATAGTTCTTTGTCACACATTATTGGAACAATACAAAGCAAAAACTATTTTAACATACAGACACTTGGATCACAAAAATATTGTCATTATTAACTATTTGGAAAAATAGAAATTGAATATTTTAAATTATATTTATAATAGTTTAGCTTACAGAAACCATATTATGAAGGTATTTGTACACCTGAAGAAATATTTTTCCACAGAGAAACTACATTTGTTGCACTCCTCTTAAGAAATTAATAAAAAATAAATTAGGGAGAGGAAATCTATCAATTATAATCGAAAACTAATATGAAAATAAGTAAATGGAAAAATAAATAGGTCATTAGAACACACATACACTCACATGTATACACACATGAGTATATTAGACTGATGAGCATATTAGCGTGGTTATAGGAAAATAAAAATATTGAAGTATGTAATCATATTAAGACAGGAAGTAAATCAGACACAAAATGACCTAATCAAATATTCTTAAATGTCCGTAACTCGATGCAATAAATTGAAGGGCAAGTACACATATTTTCTAATGAAGAAGAGACAAACTTTCTATATAAATATAACTTTAAATATATTCATTCCTAACAGAGAAATTACTCAATGAAAAAGGAATTAGAAACTTATCATTTCATAAGTGAATGCTTCCTCCTTTTTAAATAATCCATTTCTGATTGTTGAAAGTATAGAGCTCTCAAATTAATGCTTTTAAATCTAATATAATTATAACCAACTCAAAATATAATACTCCATGATGAAAGACTGAAAACATTTTCTTTAAGATCAGGGGCAAGTGAAGTATTCTCATTTTGCTTCTATTTAACATAATGAGAAGTCCTAGTAAGAAAAAAATTAATCAAAATACAGAAATATAAGGCATACAAGTTAGCTCTGTGAAAGCATCTTGTCTTTGTAGAGGGCCCAAGGAATTCAAACTACACAATAACTGTTAGAGCTTATCATTCTGCTGTGTTGTACGATATACAATCAATATGCAGTAGTCATGTTTCTGTACAAGAACAATGACCAATTCAAATAGGATATTATGAAAGTAATTCAGTATACAGTAGCATGAAAATGAATATAACACTAGGAATTAACTTAGCCAAGGAATTGAAGTCTTGTATAATGAGAAGAACAAAATATTGCCGAAGACAGTAAATAAAAAGACAGCCCATGTTTATGGATTGGAAAGTTTGGTATTGTTAATAGGTCCACAGTATCTAAAGCCTTCTTCAGATTTAAAAATTTCCTATCAAAATCTCAATATAATTATTTTGTTTATGATAGTCCTGGGGCTGGAGCTCTATCACTTGAGCTTTAGCTCCATGTCTGGGTTTTCTGGTGCAAAACTGGAGGTCTTAAAACTTTCCTGCTCCTGATAGCTCTGAAATGTCATCCTAAGATTTCAGCTTCTTGAGTAGCTAGAATAACAATTATGATCCACTGTTTCCTAGTATCATTGACATTTTTAATAGAAATATGATATTACAATTCATATGGAATTCTAAGGGCAATGATTTGTTGGATATTGCACTAGAGGTAGAGACATCAAAGAAAAAATATAAAATTAATTATGTCAATTCAGAAATCTTAAGTGTATCAAAAGACAAAGTGTAAAGAGCCTGAGTAAACAGAGTAAAAAGACTGCCTACCAATAAGTGGGAAAAATATCTGAAAATCTTTTCCATTAAAAAAACATTAATATATGAAATATACAAATAACTAGAACTCAAAAACAAACCAAAGAACCTACCATTAAAAAAGATGTATGAATCATTAATAGGCAAACACAACTCCAAGGAAATTCAATATCTTTTCATTACTTATCACAAATATGTAAAACTAAGTTGTAATGGGTCATTACAACTTTACATTATAAAGATTAGTTTTATTACAAGCAAGCACTAGTGTGTATCTGGGAAGTAAACACTAGTAAGCACAAGGAAGCACTAGTGTGGATCTGGAAAAATGGAACCTTTGTCTTTCAGGTGGGAATGCAGAATGATGTAGCTGCATTGAAAAACAGAGTAGAGTTTACTTCAAAATATTTACTATAGAATCTTATATCATCTCCAGATGACACTTAGAGGTATGGAATCCAACATACTAATAGATTTAGAGTGAACTGAACTGAGATACTAAAGACAAAAAATGTGATTATATTCCTTAAAAGTACCTAAAATGGTCTAAAAAGACAGGCAACTAAATGCAAAGTAGGCAAAGACTAGGACTAAGAAGTTCATTATTCGCAATCTTAAAAACTATATAAAGATTTGTTCAAACTCACTAGGCAAACAGAGTCAAAAAGATAATAACAAGGAGCTATAACTTTATAACCACTAGCATCACAAAGGGAAAATTTGATACCATCTTGTGCTGGCAGGAATTAGGAAAATGGAACTCTCACACACTATGGCTAGAAATGTTTGCAGATAATGCAGATCAATTAAAGTAAGGTATTGTAATGTATATGCCATTTGCTCAGTTCTTCTACTCTCATGGAAAAATATTCTGGAAAAATAATGAAGACAAGCAATAGATTCGCTTAAGTACGCTTAAAATTAAGAGGTAGAATGTCCATTAGTAGAAAAATAGTTTTTTGGGGCCTTAAATTATTTTCTATTGTTATTATAATATTGATGATGTACAAAGGGGTTACAGTTACATGTCAGGTAAAGAGTACATTTCTTTCTTCCTTTTTAAAAAATAGGGGTTTTTTATTGTGAAAATACTGTACAGAGGGGTTACAATTACAGGAGCGAGGTAATGAGTACATTTCTTATCAAGAATTGTTGCCTCCTCCTTGTTTTTCCCCTACCACCATTTTCCTCCCATCTCTACAACTACATTCCCCCTCAATCCCCCGCCTAAACTGTAAAGTTTGTTTTTTGACATAAAGTCTTGTACATCTCATTGTTGCTATGGGTCAAACCGTATCCCTACTTAAACAATTTGTTTTTTCCCTTCCCCTCCACAAATTATACCAACATCAAATACAGTGAAAACAGGGGTTATACCGTGGGGGAGGGACATACAATGCAACAAAAAATCACGTGGTACCTTATGCATAATACATATATACTTTGAATTATTGTACAAACAGTAAAAAGAATTACTCTTTCAGGGTTCTTGGGGGGATTTTCATGTGGTATTTTTATATGAAAATGTTAACATATAGAAACATATATGTCCACATTTTAATAAAAATGAAACCAGATTCTTATTTGTCTGTATAATTTCGAAATTAATCCTCCTAATCATGAAGCAAGTATGGAGAAGTAGATAGTAGGTTTTCATAATAGGTATGAGGCAATAGTATGTGTGTTAGAAAGAAAATATTGTAGAAAACAAAGTAAAAGAAGAAAATAAGAAAGTGAGAAGTAACTAAGGGTCTTATGATGTCAATACCAGGGTGGTTCAAGCATAAAGAAGTCGCCATGCAAATGACAACTTTGTTACACCAAAGTCCCAAGAATGAAAGGCCCTCTGTCTGTAAGAATGCTAGGCCAAATAACTGTTCTCCTATCATATTCATTACTAAGGCTTTGGGAGATTCAGTAAATAATTATTTTCTTTTGCTTAAGTTTTGATTAATTGATGAAGAAAAAAGAAAAACATCAAATTTTTTTTGGTATTCATTTGGCACAAAATGGAAGTGAGAGCAAATTATAGTATCAAAAGCCAAAAAGGAAACATTAAGAATATTGACTGTGTAAGGAGGATGATGCATGTGTGTTATGCATGTGCTTGTGCGCATATGTGTATGTGTGCATGTGTTTGTGTGTATATGTTCCATACACAATACAGGCACAAATGATAGACAAATTAATCCAATTGTCCAATTGTCCAAGCCCAGGTAACCGGCTAATAAGCAACTCAGGCTCTCGGTCATCTTTTGTATCTCAACTTAACAAAGGTTACATCCTACATTGCATATTTTCTTTTACACATAGTTACAATTACATTTTGTAATGTTAAATGATTCTATAATGTTTCTCTGGTTCATTAGAGGTGTCCTCCCTATAGGCTAAAGAATACAAAAATGTCTATTTCTCTAGATAAAATGAGCTCCAAAAGCAGGTGATGATGAGAACATCCTGACATTAACATTAATTTTTGTAGTCCTATGTTTAAAGCTGCACAATTTACCACTAGATGACATTGGTAGGGATTGATTCATTAGGCCACTTCCTACATTTGGCGGCTGTTTCTCACACATAAAATCCAGTAGACATTGAAATAGAAAATAGTATAATATGGAACTTTAAATACATGACTCTACTTGTTCCATTTTTGCATATAACTTATCTGCTCATATTTTCATAGCAGTGTTAATTAAAGTTCTGGCAAATTACAATGAATTCTTGGGGAATTATATTTTATATCCACATGAATATGAAAACAATTCAGTATGATTCATATTCTTGCAATGAATTCCAAAGTAATAGTAATTGTGTCACTTCTTATAGCATGTTGCCAAACAATTATGTGCAGTTGATGAGCATTTGAATAAATGCTGTAATACTCTACACTCAATTAAAACAACAGCACTTACAATTAATATTACCATTATTCATATCAAGTTATCACTGTGCGTTTTGTGTGTTCTAGGAAGTGAACGCAGGAATGAATGTTCATTTCAATTCCATTTATATCTTGCTCTGATGTATTAAAATGTAATTTTCATGAGATATACATATCATCCTCAATGTTGCTATAATTCAAGAAGGCAGCTTTCTCATCTGCTGGATGATTGAGAAAAGGAAAGGGTGTTTCAAAAGAAAAAGATATGCATAGAGGAAGAAAAATGCCTCATTTTTTAATCCTATCTTGTCAAGAAAGCATTTAGTATTTGGGGTTTTATTGTTTGTTTTTATTTCATCTTTTTGTCTATCCTGGGGTTTGAACTTGGGATCTGGGTACTGTCTCTGAGCTCTTTTGCTCAAGGCTAGTGGTCTACCTCTTTGAGCCACAGCACAACTTCCAGTTTTCTGGCAGTTAATTAGAGATAATAGTCTCAAGGATTTTATTGCCAGAAGCTGGTTGGGCTGGCTTTGAATCACCATCCTCAGATCTCAGCCGCCTGAGTAGCTAGGATGACAGGCATGAGTTACCAGAGCCTTTCAGCTTTTGGTGTTTTTACTAAAAGACACATATGATTTGTAGATAGAACGAATTGTTGGAGAGTATTCGTTGACACTGGAGCTCCTGACATAAAGCAAATGAAACACAAACATGAGACAGCATATTTCGATTTTTTTTTTTTTTTTTTTTTTTTGGTCAGTTGTGGGGCCTGAACTCTGGGCCTGGGTGCTGTCCCTCAGCTCTTCAGCTTAAGGCTAATGCTCTACCACTTGAACCACAGCGCCATTTCTGACTTTTTCTGCTTATGTGGTACTGAGGAATTGAACCCAGGGCCTCATGCATGCAAGGCAAGCTCTCTACCATGGAGCCACCTTACCAGCCTGAGACAGTATATTTCTAAAAGCAAATTTAGATTATACTTTACAATCCAAAATTAAGATTCACTTTATCTCTACTTTTATCACCAAAAAGATGTGATAGAGTTGAATACATCTAAGAACTGAGGCCACCTACTTATTCTGACTATACTACAAATGAGAAAGTTAACATCACTTATACCATTCTCCCCTCTTCAAACTCAGAAGTTGAAGTTGCTTTCAATTTGCCTTTTGGGAAATATTGCAATATCAAATGTGTACCATTGTAAAACACGCTGCCATATAATGCAGGTTTATTGGCAGTAAGGTTGGAACATCTCCTATGTACTTTCTTCCATGATTCAAACCTAAACATAGGTTCCTTGGAACTTTTGTCTATGGAGCTCTGGAAATTAAAATACAGAGAGCTCTTGAATTAAAATCATGCAACATTTTGAGTTATGCTATTTTCAGTATATGAAGAGTTTATTAAAGTGCAATTCTGTCAGAAGACCAAGAGCATTTGTGACTGGTGAAATATTCTTCAACTGATTATTGAAAAGTTACTCATATATGAAAAAAGACAGCATGTAACTAGACCTAGTATCTTTGTTATCATGCTGACAACTGAATTCTAAGTGTTTAAAGTAAAAATGCTTCCTAAGGAATCATGATTCATGGATGGTTTTTGAAGGATTACCCTCAAAATGGTTGTCATAATAAGAAAATTTATGATGTATGGAAATATGAAGCATAGTTCTCAAGACAATGTAGGCAGTACAAGTCTCTGGGACATGGAATGCAGAATTTTTAAGAACTTAAATCCACCTTAATTGATGTGCAAATTAAATACATACATTTAGCAACTCAATATATGTTCAATCAGATGATTTAAAAAAACACTTGGAGATGAAAATAAAAGACCTAAAGAATGACATTATGTTCTTCTCACATTTTGCTATATTTAGTGATTAATTATGGGGATAGAAAATGTGGTACCTTGGAACATATGGGATTTTTGCATTACTTCATTCACTTCTAAACCTCTCTATACAGGTCAAGGATAGAAGAGAAGGCAAGAATGGCTTTTCAGTGTTCGGTGTTTGCTACTGTTACTGTTGCTATTTGAGATGGAGTCTCACTATAGAGCCCCAGGTTAGTTTCCAGTTCATTCCTCATGTCTCATCCTCTTGAAGGCTAACATGTATGGTACCTTCAGGATATCTTTTCAACTACCCACGTGTGTCTGTTTAATGTAACATTTCCCCCCTTAGGAGTATGAACCAAAATTCCCATGATATTGTATTCTCAGTGACTGACAATATCGCACACCCTTGGTGGTTATTTATAAATACCATAAAATATTTCTTCCCTCAATATTCTGTATACTTTTCTTCTGGAGAAAGCTATGGTGGGTACTGACAGGTCAAAGTATATTAAATATCAAGAAATATAAATTAACAGAGCTTATATTTTCTTCAACTTAAAAAATGGACTTGGTTTCTTTTTCTTTACTATAGCTAGAGAACACAAATCTCAAGTTCTGGTGGTTATTTGCTCCAAATAAAGCAATTTATTCCACTTTCAGTGTCCTGATCATTCATCTATACACTATTTAAAGATGTTATCTTCTTTCATAGCTTCCCTTTGGTAGTAGAATTAATTTATTGTGTTATCACCACTTAGAGTTTAACCACACTTTCTTCAATTACCAGTTCTCAATGCCAGCTTGTAAGAATTGCTGCAAAAGGTTCTCAACCTATGATATCTCAACTTCATAAGCAGAAACACGTACCAAGAGTAATAGTTCTTAGGTAGTTGATTATAAACCTAAGGGTTTATAGTATTTGTGATATGGCTATCTAAGACTCTGATTTCATTTCATGGCCAACTACTCAAGTGTAAAAGTAGTGATTCAAAATACCAAATTTCATTTTCTCTTTGCTTTAATCAGTTGAACTTATTTACTCTTAAAAAGAAATGGGCACTGTTAAAAAATAATGAAATGAAAAAATAGCTATTTATAGCCATGCTTTATTTCATATGATTCTGAATTCAGTAGATTTATTATTGGGATGAAAATGTATCTTGCACTAGATCTACATTGAAACATGATTCTTAAAATCAAGAAAATGTCCTTCAAACCTCAATTTACTCTTTAACACTATATTTGTTACACCATTATCTTTGGGGGAGTCTTTAGCTATTCAGTATGAAAGCTCATTTTGGCAGCCAAAGGTTAGAGTAATAGTATTTATTTGAAATGTAAATGAAGACTTACACCAAGGAATATATGTTTCATTTTGCATTTGTCTCTAATCAGAATGTTCTATGAATAATGTAGTTTGGCACCAATGTCCTCATTAAGCAAGTTTCCCATTATTGCATTTTCTGATTATAATCTCCTGGTTAAACTTCTTTCAGAGTTCCTGCTGATGATCATTCATACGCTTAGGTCTTCAATATTAATCAACATACACACGTGCAGAGAAAGAGCAAGAGGGAGAGAAAGAAAGAGAGAGAGAAAGAGAGAGAGGGACAGAGAGAAAGAAAGAGAGAGCTTCCCATATATGAAAATCAAATTACATTGATGACCAGATGTCCTTTAAATAAAGAGTTCTTATCCATTATATGTCCAAGAAATGTCACGGAGTTGATTTTTAGATGGGGCTAAAAAAGAAAATGAGTTTCAAACTAGTCTTCAATTTATATCCATCTATGAAGTAATTTCACAATTATATTTGATTGACAGCAATGGCCAAGAAAGAAATAGGTTGACAAAAGAAGTAAGACTAACTAGTATAGAATTTTTCTGTTTCTGTTGACTTAATTTATTATTTGTTCTTTAAAAGATGCAGATTTTCTTCATCCATTCATCTACTGAGGAACATCTGGGTTGTAGTGTATATATACAATGGAACCCTATGCCTCCATCAGAAAGACTGACACCGCCCCATTTGTTAGGAAATGGAAAGACTTGGAAAAAATCATATTAAGTGAAGTAAGCCAGGCCCAAAGAAACATAGGTCCCATGTTTTCCCTTATTTGCAATAACTAGTATACATCTAGGATAATCTTACCAGGCAAGCAGAAAAGGTTAAAAGCTATGTACGTATGACCATATAAGATGGTGCTAAGCTAAATGAACCCCAAGATATGGGGTTCTTTTTTTCTTTGTCGCTATTGTTTCTAAGTACGATATGTTTTTTGTTTGTTTGTTTGTTTGTTTTGTATGTTCTTCCCCCATGCTATAACCCCTGCTGTCACTGTATTTAATCCCGGTGACCTACATCTTGTATATACATTTTTTTCTAATTTGGGGAGGGGAAGGAAAATAACAAAATGCTGAAACAAGATACAAGTTGACCCATTGTAACAATGCGATGTACCAGACACTATGTTGAAAATGAACTTTATAACTTCAGGCCGGGGTGGGAGCAGTTGGGGAGGTGGGGAGGGAAGGGATAGTATGGGAAAAAACAAAGGAGGGGGTTGGTAACAATGCTCCATAGGAAATACACTCATTACTTTACTCATGTAACTGTAACCTCTCTGTACATTATCTTTACAATAATATATAAATATATTTAAAAAGCTGCAGATTTTCACAGAACATGAGACTTGTATTTTACTATATGAGATCTCAAATATAAGTATTTTCATACCTAGGATAGACTTGCAACTCTGAAACTCTGAAACTCTGCAAAGGATTTATTTTTAGATGTCTAGAAGATAAGTTTGCAGTTTCTCTTTTAAACTTTGACAAAATTAAGGATGAAGACATGACCACCAGACAGACATAGATGATCACATATCAAAAAATAAGAGAAAAAAAGACTAAATTTGAAAAGAGATTGAGTAATTAAATAAGTCTTATTTTTCTTTATAATTTCACTATTCAATCCTTCCTCACTGGAAATGAAAATGTTCATTCTGCTGTATATAAATTGAATCATATACATTTAACATGATTATGTTAAAGCTTGGTAAAAAATACTTTTAAAAATATATACCAAATAGAAACAATGGATTTCCCCTAAGGTGGTACTGAATTTGAGAGGATTTTCATTTTTCTGTATTTCTCTATTATTTAACTGTGTTACAGTAGCTTTATATTTAGAATTCTAAGAAAAATACATATAGTTCTTCAAATTTTCATATGCTAATGCATTAGTAGGTCTCTCATCTAAACTAGCAGAAATTTCCAAAATTTCTGAGGAAATAAGATTTAAATAATATTAAATAATTTTAATATTAAATATTAAATAATTTGAAGAAGCTCCTTGAATCCTTTCCAATTTGCTTAAGTTGTGTTGTTCTAACATGTGTAGAATTTGACATGATTCTTGCTAAGCATTACCCTAATATTGGATTAATAATAAGATTATTTGCTTTCTTTTTATTTTTTTCTACAAAATAATACGTAATCTGGGACATCTTTTAGTGCATTGCAGTTAAAAAGTCAATCTTTCCATAGATTTTTTTTGTTGTTGTTGCTTTGTATGTCCCTCCCCCATGGTATAACCCCTGTTTTCACTGTATTTGATGTTGATATAATTTGGGAAGAGGAAGGGAAAAAACAAATTGTTTAAATAGGGATACAGGTGGACCCATAGCAACAATGAGATGTACAAGACTTTATGTCAAAAAACGAACTTTACGATTTAGGCGGGGTGGAGGGTAGTGTAGTTGTGGAGATGGGAGAGAAGGGATGGTAGGGGAAAAACAAAGAAGGGGCAACAATTCTTGATAAGAAATGTGCTCATTACCTTGCTCATGTAACTGGAACCTCTCTTTTGTACAGTATTCTCACAAAAAAAATTTAGAAAAGAGAATTTGTTTGACATAATATAATTTTTGCAATCACTTGCAATAAGTGATCAGTAGCACATTGAGTAGTGCAGAAACAGTTTCATGTTTGTAGTGTTAAGAGCCCTTTATTACTAGTTTGATATTTCTTTACTTGTGAAAAGCAGTTGCTATTTGAAAAAGACAAAGCAGGATGAAACTCGTTGTCTCTCTTGCTGTTAGCCTCTTCAAAAGTTTAGAATTCAATCTCACTCTAGAAATTAACCATTACTATTTTGCTCCCTTTATAAAAGTATTGGAGAATATTCATTAAATATGTCATAAACCTTCAATGAGCACTTAGTCCACCATTGAATAAAACAAAGATCAGGGTTAAAGGTAAAAGAGTATAAAATATCTCTGCTTTAATAAAAAAAATTTTTACTGTTTAATGATCTCATGTGTTAGCAACTGAGTATGTTCAGAGAATAATATAATTCTGGTATAAAATAAGTTATTCCATTTATAGAGGAAAGATGAAATTTTCGAATTGTTAAAGCTAAATTACATGCTCACTGAAAGTGGCAACGTTGTGATTTGCAACTCAATCTCTGGCTCCAAACTCACTTTTACCTTGCATTATGTAATGACTGTCTCATTTATTTTATATTGCAAATATTCACTTAAGTTGTTTTTCAATAGAGAACTGTTCTCAGACCATAAACAACAGAAATAAAATATGTTCTGTAGACAAAACAGAGAAAAATGAAACAAAATAGAATGTTAGCGTTCAGTTCAGCAAGATAGAGACAGAAAGATGAATGTTCACAACCTAGGTATGGAAAAGTTCCACAAAGAAACACAACCCAAGAAAATGTTGTTACATTGTAGGCAATATTCTAGCCCACAGTTTTTTCTATAAGAAAACATTATCTTATCATTCATGTTCTTCTCTGTAAATACAACCTGAAGAAATTATTAGTTAGGGAAAGATTGAACTTCAGTGTTATAGTCTTTGCTGTAGCATGCATGCACAAGACCCCGGGTTCCATCCCTAGCACCTCTAAGAGAAAAAAAAACAAAAAAACAAAAACTAGAAAGAACGTTTGACTGAAGGCAAGTAGTATCCCTTTGTTTCTTGACATAACAAGCATGATGTACAGATATGAATTGTGTGTGCATGTATACAATTAAAGAGTACAATCTTTAAAAGGTGAACTGGCTAAAAATACTACAGAGATTGTAACAATTTTATCAACTGAACACACAGTCTGAACACTAAACTTCAATTATTTCACTGGACAACAGAAATGCTCACATAATTAAGATATGATCCCCAAGAATAATAAATCTGGGGACAAATCAATGGGAAAAATATGCATTTTATTCAACAATATTTGGCATAGTACATCATCAATAAAGGTTAGAAATTAATACTCAAACCTTTTATATTATATTTCTGTATTTAGTATACTGATATATAGATATATCTATAATTGCAAAATATTAAGCATAAAATATATGCCCAATTTTTAGTTATTTCTTTTTGCCAGAATTAAAATACATTAAAATATTTAATTTTTTTTATTATAAAGATACTGTACAAAGGGGTTACAGTTATATGAGTAAGGTAATGAGTACACTTCCTATCAAGCATTGTTACCCACTCCTTTGTTTTTCCCCTACCATCCCTTCCCTCCCCACTTTCCCAATTTCTGCCCCATCACAAGCTGTAAAAGTTCATTTTCTACATACTGTTTTATCCATCTCATTGTTACAATGGGTCAACCTCTATCCTTATTTCAGCATTTTGTTATTTCCCTTCCCCTCCCCAAATTAGAAAAATGTATACACAACATGCATGGCACTGGAATAAAATACAGTGAAAACAGGGAAGAACATACAAAAGAAACAAAAAAAAATCACACAGTATATTACACGTACATTAAAAACAACAGCAACAAAAATAAAACCTCTTGTGTCCCTATCTTATGATTCATCTCACTTAGCATCATCTTATATGGTCATATGTACCTAGTTTTTACTTTTTCTGCTTTTCCTAGACATATACTTGTTATTGTAAATAAGGGAAACCATGGGTATGTTTCTTTGGGCCTGGCTTATTTCACTTAATATTATTTTTTCAAGTCTTTCCATTTCCTAACAAATGGGGTGGTGTCATTCTTTCTGATAGAAGCATAGAATTCCATTGTATATGTGTGTATATATATATATGTATATATATATATATGTATATATGTATGTATATGTATATCACATTTTCTTGATCCATATCTACTGAGAGGCATCTGGGTTGGTTCCATATCTTAGTTATGGTAAATAATGCTACAATAAACATACTTGTGCTGGTAGTTTTAGTATGGCCTTGTTGGTGATAATTTGGGTAAATGCCCAACAGTGGGATTACTGGGTCATAAGGGAGCTCTATGTGGAGTCTTTTGAGGAACCTCCATACTGCTTTCCAAAGTGGTTGAACAAGTTTACACTCCCACCAATAATTCAGTGGGGTTCCCTTTTGGCCACATCCCCTCTAGCATCTGTTGTTATTGGATTTCTTGATTATAGCCATTCTAACTGGGGTAAGGTGGAATGTCAATATTGTTTTTATTTGCATTTCTTTTATGGCTAAAGAAGTTGAGCATTTCTTCATGTGTCTGTTGGCCATTCTTCTTTCCTCTTCAGAGAAGTTTCTCTGTAAGTGTTTAGCCTACTTATTAATGGGGCAGTTGTTTCTTTGAGGATTTGTTTTTGGGGAATTTAATTTTTGAGTTTTAAGTATATTTTTATATGATTCCCTTGTCTGTTGTATGGCTAGCGAATATCTTTTTTTTTTTATTATTGTGAAAATACTGTGGCTAGCGAATATCTTTTCCCAATCCTCAGGCTTTCTATTGATCTTGCTAGCTATGTCCTTTGCCATGCAGAAGCTCTGCAATTTCATGCAATCCCATTTATCCAACCTTTCTCTGATTTGTTGTGTTTCTGGGTCTTTACTAAGAAAATTTCAGACCTGTTGCCAAGGAGCCCTAGAGTTTCTCCTATTCCTTCCGGTAATGTTTTCAGGGTGTCTGTTTTAAAATACAAATTTAACATAGTTTTAAAATGACCTTATTGATAAAAACTTTCATTTTTGAGTGATGGCTAAAACAGGTAAAATTTCATTCTTAAAACATGATCCTAAATCAAGGTTTTGGCCACATTTCATGTTAAAAAATTAATTTAAAGTTTTTTTTAAATGTTTATTTTAAAGGTGCTGTACAGAGGGGTTACAGTTAGATAAGTCATATATACAGTTACATAAGTTATATTTATATATATATATATATATATATATATATATATTTTTTTTTTTTTTTTTTTTGTCAGTACTGGGGCCTGAACTCTGGGCCTGGGTGCTCTCCCTCAACTCTTTAGCTCAAGGCTAGCACTCTACCACTTGAGCCACAGTGCCACTTCTGTTTTTTTTTCTGCATATGTGATGCTGAGGAATCAACCCAGGGCCTCATGCATGCAAGGCAAGCATCCTACCTTAGCCACCTTCGTAGCCCCAGAACATTTCTTTTTGAATAGTATCACCTCTTTCCTTGTTTCTCATAGTTGTGCCCACCTGACCCCTGACCCCTCTCCCACACAAGTTGTATAGTTCACTTTCAACACAGTCTTAGTGAGTATCACTGATGAATTAGTTCACCATTTCTCCCACCATTTCTGTGCTTCCCCTTCCCCTGCCCAAATCAGATGAACGTACATACAGTACAAAAGGTAGAGAGATCAAAAGCAATGTCAAAAGGGCCAAAATAGGAAACAAACAAAACAAAAACAAACAAAAAGTAAAGTTAAAAAAAAAACAAACTTGTTTCCATTTCTTGACATTCATTTTGATAAGAAGCATTTTTTATGGTCATATGCACATAGCTATTGAGCACTTGTGATCCTCTCCTAAGAACACCCCCCTTTGGTCTCGTGTTTGAATGTTTAGAGTCCTGTTTAATTTATCATGTCCAAGTGTTATAATCTTTTATAAAATTTGAAAATTTGCCTCTGGATAAATAAAGTAAAAACTAAAAGAACTTCAAAAAATGTATCTCTTGCTTGATACTGCTTAACTCTTCACTGAAGTACCTATTTCTGTCCTTTTATTAACTTATTTCAAAACAGGAAGACATCTGTTATTGATTTCAAATTCCTTACCTCTTACTGGTATTTGCATTTTAAACTTGAATCTGAAATAACAGAATGAGAGCCTTTGTCTTGCCTTTGGAATTTCATGCCCCAGCAGAGTATAAGGGGCAAAATTGGACAGAAATAATTGATGTTATTATGTTGCCACAATCGTGTAATAACTCAGAAGTTAAGCTGACTTTGGTAGTTTTAGGGCCTACAGTCAGAGTTATCTCAGGGAGGTGAGTACTTACTGACTTCCCCCTCTGTAAATAAAGCTTCTGCTGACAGAGATAGTTCCTTCACAGTATCATGTCTTTGGGACTCTCACCTCAAATCTTGGAGAATGCCTAGCCTTAACCTAACTGCCTCCTATGTGAGGAGTTTGGAAATACTCCTCTGCTTTGAGCTTGTAATTTTTTGTTTATTATGCCTTTACGTTAGGGCCTAAAATTGACTTTTTCTTACAAGCAGGATAGCACAGTGTAAATGAACATTATTGTGTCAGAATAAGGCTTGACCTGAGTTTGCACCCTTTTAGAACAATGCAAACACACAATGCATGAGCATGAATATTATCTTTGTTCTATGAAACAATAAACATTAATATTCTAGAAAAGTTTTCCATGATTGCAAATAAGAAAACTTAAAAATGTTACACAACATTAAGAGTTTCTTTTTTTTAAGGGTAACCCTTTTGATACAACTCAGAATCTAAGTCTTACAAGAAACAGTCTCTGCTCAAATTTTATACTTTTTTTCATGAACTTCCTTTGAACTCTTCATAGGGTAACACAGCTTTTGAAGTTTTTTTTTAATGATTTCCTGATATATATCCAACATAAATGGTAACTATTAATATTCTGAAAATAGAAATAAAAAGCAGCATGGAGAATTCTTAGTTCTGTAGAAAGACAAAAGTTACATGGTAGTTCTTAAAGTCTAGAGAGAACAGCAAGTGTTAGGAGAGAAGAACTATAATTATGAGCAAAGTATAGTAAAATAGGGGTTGGAATAATTGGGGTATAAAGTCAGAACTTGTTTGACTTGTTTTTTGCTGGTCCTGGGGCTTGAACTCAGGGCCAGGACACTGTCCCTGAGCCTTTCTGTGCTCAAGGGTAGTGCTCTTACCACTTGAGACACAGCACCACTTCTGTTTTTTGGTGGTTTTTTTTTTTTCTGTGTAAATGGTATTTATGAATCGAACCCAGGGCTTCACGCATGCTAGGCAAGTACTCTACCACTAAGCCACATCCCCAGCCAGAACTTGTTAAAAGTACAAAAGCGAGTTTTTATTTTCCAACCCCTAGATATAATGAAATTAACCTGATTGTGAGCTATTAATCTGCAGATGGGAATCTATTTATCCCTACTATGTGAATCATTTAAGATTACAATTTAGACCAACTACAGAATGCATGAACAGGCTGAAGACTGACCTGTAATGTTGCTCCAATCAAAATACTGAAAACCAAGCTGGCTAGCAGGTAAAGGAGTCAAGTAAACAGCAAATTCCCATAAACTCTGGCTTGTTTTAAAAGCAGTGCCCAGTAACTAACAAAAACCTTACAAAATAATATAATTAAAACAGAATAAGCAATTGGTACTGGTAAGTTTCAAGGAGAGTTAGAAGAGTTTAGAGACAAACAATAAAATTAGGAAATTATAAACAGAATGAGAAAGGTGCAGAAAGTTTGAAAAGTGAAATATTTCCAGTAAAGTTTGTGCTATGCAGTGAGTTTCCAAAAGCTACAAAAACAATGAATAACATTTTCCAGAGATAAAAAATTTATTAAATATATTACATTACCAGATCATCCAAATAATACTAGCAATATATGTATCAGCCCACTTGGGAAAATTTACTTTAATGTGTTACAAAATTTGCTTTTAATTTTGTTAATCAAAATAAGAGAAAAACAGTGGGGCACTGTTAGCTGTAATCCTAGCTATTTATGAGGCTGAGATCTGAGGACTATGGTTCAGAACCAGCCCAAGTAGCAAAGTCCATGAGATTCTTATCTCCAATTAACAATCCCAAAAGCTGAAAGTGGACATGTGGCTCAACTGGTAGAGTGCTAGCCTTGAGTAAAAGATATCAGGGACAGTGTTTAGGCAATGAGTTCAAGCCTAGGACCCTTTCCCTCTCCCTCTCCCTCTCCCTCTCTCTTTCTCTCTCTCTCTCTCTCACACACACACACACACACAATAGAGATATGTTCAGTGATATAAGGATAATAAATGGGCCAATTTGTTATAATGTATCTTAAGAATGTTATAGGAAGAAGAAATAGCATCAGCCCAGGAAGAAGTAGAGCTAATCTAAGAACCCAAGAAATGATGCTCAAGGAGGAAGGAGAGAGGTCAAATAATTTAAACTGAAATAATAGGAAGAAAGCCTCCAGATTGGGGATTCAAACGAAAAGGAAGATCCCATAGGAATACATATCAAAAGTAATGAAAAACCCATGGGATAAAGTAAATACACAAAACAGATTGGGTTTACAAGATAAATTTTGTATTTGAGAGAACAATGAAAATACATTATCAACATTGTAGCCTAAATGTGAAATGTACCTCAGACTAATATTGGTAAATCTTCAAAAAACCACTCTAGCTTATCTAATTCTTGGCTTCCCTCATCATTATTCAAATTTCATTCATTAAATCATAAAGAAGATGGGTACATTTAAGAGTAAAATTCACTGAACTAGATTGAATCCCAAATTAAGCCTTTATATTTTGGAAAATTCTGTGAAAGTCAATTTTTATCAAGGCAGAAGATAGCTTTCAAATTTCAAAACCATTTGGAAAAGGCAACTTTGATAATATAAGGAATGTTGAACCTCTTTTTATTAAATTCTATTAAGGGTTTTAAATTATTTTAAATCATTTAACATTTCTTGAAATAGCCCTAACGACAAACAGAAAATACAATTTTTCAGGAAAATCCATGGAATCTTAACAAGAATACAAAAGTTTATCAGTTCAGTCATAATCCATTTGTAATCCCATTTCCCAGATCAGAGAGACAAGGAGAAGCAGCCAGAAATTGAGATTCCTTTACACCAAATCCCAGTTTAGGCATATGAAAATTCCACCCAGAGGATCAAGGACGATATGTACACAATCACTTCTTTTGCCTAATTAAGATAGGTAGAAAAATTTAGACTTTTCTTTTTCTACCTACCTTCCACTTCTAGGGTAGAGGAAGCATTACTGAGGATGCTAGGCCACAAGATTCATCTATATCAGCACAGTCATAGGATGGAAATTCCACACTAGGAAAAGCAAACCCAAAGAACAGAGCTATCCACTTAGACGGGTACTTATAAAGCCAAAGTATTATTTAGAATAAGCTGCTCATTGTTTCAACTTCCATCTCTGGTAAACAAAACATGAATAGATGCTCAACTTCATAACCCATAAAGCAATATTAAACACAATAACGTACTATTTCATATTTATGTGACTGGGATATAAATGACCACAAACAATGCGCTCTAAATTTAAACCAGAAGTTTTGAAAATGTAGAATATTTTTGAAGAGTTTTTTTGCCAGTCTTGTTGCTTGAACTCAGGGCCTAGGTGCTCTCCTTGAGTTATGTGCTCAAGGCTAGTTTTCCACCATTTGAACCATAGCTCCACTTCTGAGCCTCTGTGTGTGTGAGTTTGTGTGTGTGTGTGTGTGTGTGTGTGTGTGTGTGTGAATGTGTATTTAATTGGAAATAAGAATCTCACAAAACCTCTCTGAACACTATTTTTACAACAAAAAATATTTTTAAAAAGAATCTTACAAAATGGTGAGACAAAGGACAAAGGGCAAACCAATGCAACAGTGATTCTTACAAAACAATATGTTAGAAATGAACAGTACAACTTGGGGAAATAGTGAGGGAGGAAAAGTGGGAGAAAAATAAGGGAGGGGGTAACAAGTTCGACAAGAAATCTACTCACTACATTACATATATTACTGTAACCCTTCGTATAGAAAAAAATGAAAAAAAAGACTCACAAGTTCCTGGCAGGGCTGGCTTTGAGTTGAACAGATCACTAGTGCCCATGGAAACTTCATAAATTATTGGTAGAATGTAAAAATACTCAATTGCTTTGGAAATTAGTTTGATAATTAAATAAGAATATATGAGATTGAGATTTTAATAAATACATGACTCATACATTTTATATCTAAATAAGCTATATACTCCTATTAAATAAAATATATGTCTATATAAAAACTTGAACATCAAAGCTTATGATAACATTATACAAAATAGATAAAATTAGAAGTGATGCAACTGTCCATCCACTCTCATTTGGAAAAATCAGATGTGGTAAGTACTTTCAGTGCTTTCAGAATATTATTTTGAAATAGAAAGGAGTGGGAGATTGATATATGCTATATCGTGAAAAAGCCTTGAAGTCACCATATTCATTTACTTCAAAGAAACAAAACAAAAGTTGTTAAATAGTGAAGACAGAAAGTGGATTTGTGATTGCAAAAAAGGCTACTGGATGATTGAGTAATCAATATAGAGCTTCTTTTTAATATATATATAATTTTTATTGTTATTGAAAAGAGTAAGACTGAATTTTGTAATATCCCCAGAAAGGAAAAATAAAAAACAAAAACAAAAAACCAAAATCTAGGAAAACCAAACATGTGAAGGACCTCTATGATGAAAGATTTTTAAAAATTTAAAAAAATGAAAACCAATTTAAGGAAATGGAAAGATCTCCTGGATTCAAAGAATTAACATTGTGAAAATGGCAACACTTCCCAAAGCTATCTACAAATTCAATGTAATACCCACCAAAATCCCAACAACAATCTACAATGAGATAGAGGAAGTAATCCAAAAATTCATATGGAATAATAAAAGACAGTGAATAGCAAAAGCATTACTTAGCCAGGAAGAACAATGCTGGAAGAATATCAATACCAAGCTTCAAATAGTATTACAAAGCCGTAGTAAAAAATAATTTTTAAAAAGCATGGTATTGGTACAAGAATAGAAAAGAATAGAAGACCCAGAAATGAACACAGAGCTCTAGAACCACCTAATCTTTGATAAGGGAGCCCAAAGCAAAGATGGAAGGAAGACGGCCTCTTTAACAAATGGTGACGGCAGAATTGGCTGTACACATGCATAAAAGTGAATCTAGATCACCCTGAACCAGAAACAAATGGATCAAAAGACCATAAAGACCTGAAAATACTACAGGAAGGGATAGCGGGAACACCAGGGCTCCTTGGCATTGGTTGAAACTTCCTAAGTAAAGATGCAGAATCACCACAACAAAGTATAGAGCTTCTTTTTGGACTAATGAAAAGATTCTATATTTGACTTTGATGATGATACAAAAAAGATTGTTTGCTTGACTAAACCTTTTGAAACTCTAGGCCAATCTGTAAGATTCATTTTCCAACATAAGAATCCTAATTTTAAAATATCCTCTATCTCTCTTATCTAATCATTTTTGAGATATGAATAGATTACAATCTTTCACCATGCTTCATGTGATGTCTGGTCACCTTGACTTGTCTTTAACAAGCATATTTTTAGGTCAGGATAGCCATATCATAATCCCTTTTGTGCCTAGTTTTTAATATTTCCTCTGAGTAATGTTTTTTTTTCCCCCACTGATCTCATCCTTCTCTTTAGTACTAAATGCCCACTTGACATGTCATGTCGAAACTTGAGTCCAAGGGGTTCATCACAAGAACCCATTGCAACAGTCCTTACACCAATTTTAATAATCTTCAATAAACTTTTCCTTATCATACTTAATAATTTTACAATTACCATATGGTAAGGCTTTTTCAGATGACAGCAAAACTGCTTATAATGAAAGTCATTTAGCTGTACTATTTAGATTAGTACATGAAGTATTGATAATTTATGTTAGTGCAATTGTCAGCTTTTTTCTCTTTATGTACCACTAGTAAAGTATCAAGCTCTCTATCATTTGAACTCTTAGATATACAAAAATAAATTTTATCTCAATTTTATATATCAAATTTTATAGTGAGATTAGAGGAAATCAATTTGAATTATACATTGATCATAGACTACTCATCAGCTTGAGTTTCTAACAATAATTAGCATTTTTTAGCCTTTTTTAGTTTGTTTTAATATAATTTCCCCATAATTATAGCACAACAAATTCATATTCTGAGGAAAATTATACATAATTATGCATGTTTTCTATGTATTTTAATATAAAAATATTTCGATTGTGGTATTTGTCACACAACTCTACAACCCTTTAACTTCTTGATAATTTGAAATTTAAAATAAAGTCTTGTTAGAATTTGATTTAAAGAAAGTCAAATTACTACCAACATTTCTAACTCAAATTTTAGCTTTCCAGAAATATCAAAGCTTAAGGAATTATGAAATGCATTATTGAATAGTTTGATTTAATATTCATATACTTAACAGTCTATTTTGTCTGATAATTTGACTTATTAGAGAGTATGAATTACATTTACACTAACTATTTCCTTAATTTTTTTACCAACTGAGGAGGGGCATGAATACCATAACACAGTTAGTTCTCAGAGTTTACATTTGTGATAGTATATCTATTTATGTGATTAGTATCTATGAACTATATCAGAATATATTAGAATATATCACACTCAGAAACAAGCAGCATCTCATAGCTACTCATTAGTTCATGATTTTGTGTTTTTACTAGACTATCTTGCTTACAGAAATTTAACCTAATTAAAAGGAAAATGACAGGAATTATGGAAGAGTATTACCCATTATCCATAATAGATCATGAACAAAACTGATTTTTTATTATTATTAAAATTATTTTGATATTTCCTTTTATATGTTAATTCCTTTGAAATACATATTTTTATTAAATTGCCATCTCCAGAGGCTCATTCAACAGGCAACCTCCTATTTATTTCTGTCTACAAGTAATGCCAATATTCTCTTCCCCTTCATCTCTTGCCTTTCTTTTCTCTATTGCCTGCTTCCCTCTCCTATTGTTGTTCCTTGGGGGAAATTCTTTGTTATGAAATTGACTTAAAAGGATTAATTAAATAATTAGTTTCACAATCTACAATAGAGAACTATTATGTTTTTAAATTTCCAGTTAAAGCTTTTAGACAAGTTACAACAATACATTGAATACTGCCTTTGAAAATACATTGACGCCTAGTTGAAGAATTTTGCCTTTTACTACTAACTTCCAACAACTATCAAATCAACTTATTTTGAAACACTAACCAGATGTTTTCAATTGCCCAAAGCCAAGACAAGAAGGCACATGCTGAAATACAGCAAAGGAGCCTTATGTTTTAACACGTCAAACAAAGGGGTGGTTAATCACATCTCTTTCAGTAATTTCTTTTCTTATGATGAATAATCTGGAAAAGTTTCACATGGAGATACTCTTAAGAATGAGTTTGTTGGGTACCAGTGTCTCAAGCTTGTAATCCTAGCTACTCAGGAGGCTGAAATCTGAGGACTGGAATTTGAAGCCAGCCTGAGCAGGGAAGTCTGTGAGACACATATCACCAACTGGCTGCCAAAAATCAGGAAATTGAACTATGGTTCAACTGGTAAAACACTGTCCTGAGCAAAAATACTAAGAGACAGTGCCAACCCATCAGTTCAAGACAGTGAATTTTCTTTTTTCTGTATTTTCTTCTCAATTCATCTGTAAACAAAATTGAAAAGAGAATTAGTGGATTAATAGTATTCACCAGAGGAGGGACAAAATAAAAAGAAAAGAGACACATAGAAATATAGATATGAAGGGGAAACAAAGGAGGAGGCTACAATGCTTGATAAGAAATGTACTCATCTTGCCCATGTAATTGTAACCCCTCTGTACAGCATTTTCAGAATAAAAAAAGAATCTTAAAAAAAAAGAAATATAGATATGAGGAGACTTATTACAGGGGTCAACTTACATGAATTTGAAGGTAATAAAATTAATCAACTGTAAACTGTAGAATCATTAAAGCCAGTAGATTATATAATTCAGGCTACATCAGAAGACCCTAAAGCAGGAACAATGATATATTGGACAAGAGAAGATCACTAGCTCAGTATAGTTGAGAAGCAAAGTTGCTATTCTGCCTTTTGGGTTGATTTGTATACTCAATAGATTGGTTGATTTCTATTAGCCTTTCTGGTCCACTTATGCAAATGATAATCTCCTTCACACATAACTTCGCAGACATATTCATAAATGAGGTTTATCATCTGTTTGGAAATCCATCCTTTAACGCAGGCATGCTGCCACATAATATTAACAAGGTGCCAGTCTCAAAGTATTTTGAGGGAAATGTGCTGTTTTAAAGGAATTAAAATTAATTTCAGACTTTCTAAAGCTAATATTAAGAGAAAGAAATGGGGAAATATGATTTAATTTACCATTTATATAACATTGTGCATTTCATACATAACTTTCATAATAAGTACACAAAAATGTTACAAATAAAAGGAGAAAGCTACCCTAGACAAAGAAAGCTGTTGTAGTTTAATCTGAGCAACAATAACAGAATTTTACAATTAAATCAGTCTTTAGGAAGAAAACAGATACTAACCACTTTGTCTTCTGCTTATAATATAACAACGCTGATACACATAGACTTTTACAACTCTGTAGCCATAATAATATATCTTTTGGTACCATTTATGTGAGTGCTAATTAACACAGACCAAAATTATTAAGGCCATAAAAGAATTCTATTTAGTAGACCAGCATTAATTTAGGACAACTGAGAGATGTTTGTGTTTAGGTTGCTTATATCATAATTACACTCCAAGTAAACATTACATTACATTACTGTGTACAAACTTCCTATAATTCATCTTTCTTCTTCTTTTTTATCATTGTACTGTACTCAAGGTTCTGTGACTGTTAGTCAAGTACTCTAGTGATTGAACCATACTTCCAAGTACTCTTTTGGATTTAGCTGCTTTGTTTTCTTGTTTGTTTTGTTTCAGATAAGTCTTGCTATTTTGAGAAGGCAGTGGAGTAATACTAGGTTTGAAACCAAAGCCTTATACTTGCTGGTAGACACTGTCACCTGAGTCTTATCCTCAGCCTTTTTACTACCATTATCTTTTTAATTGAAATTACTATTTTTAGGATTGGCCTTGACTGAGATTGTCTTTTGCTTCCTGTGAAGCTACAATGAGAGGGACATGCCGCTATGACCAACTTAATACTTGAGATGGAACTTAAATAATTTTAATATGTATATTTTATTGTAAAGATACTGTACAAAGGGTTACATGCCTAAGGCAATGAGTACATTTCCTATCGAATGTTGTTATCCCTCCTTTGATTTTTCCTTACCATCCCTTCTCACCCCACCTGAGGGGGGTGTAAAGCTCATTTTCAAAATAGTGTCTTGCACATCTCATTGTTACAATGGGTCAGCCTGTATCCTTATTTCAGCATTTTGTTATTTCCCTTCCCATGCCCAAATTAGAAAAATGTATATACAAGATACAGGGCACCAGAATCAAATACAGTGAAAACGGGTTATACCACGGGGGAAGAACATACAAAAGAAACAAAAAAAATCACACTGAACATTATAAGTATATTAAAATTAACAGCAAAAAAATATAAAAATACCTTTTGTGTCCTTATCTTGGGGTTTATTTAGCTTAGCATCATCTTGTCCTAAACATATACTAATTATTGCAAATAGGGAAATAATGGACCTATGTTTCTTTGGGCCTGGGTTACTTCACTTAATATTATTTTTTTCCAAGTCTTTCCATTTCCTAACAAATGGAGTGGTATCATCCTCAAAAGTCTACATATAGTGCTCCCCTATGACCCAGCAATCCCATTTTTGGGCATTTACCCAAACGATCACAAACAAAGCCATACAAAAGCTTCCAGCAAAACTATATTAATCGCAGCATTAGTCACCATAGTTAAGATATGGAAACAACTCAGATGTCCTTCAGTAGATGAATGGATCAAGCAAATATATATATATATATATACACACACACACACACACACACACACACACACACACATACATACATACAATGAATACATAATGGAATTCTATGCCTCCATCAGAAAGAATGGAACATTGATAATTTTTTTTGCCTGATTGGCAGGTAACTCTGATCCTCCCAAACTCTGCCTTCTAAGTAACTTGATTATTTGATGTTTGTTTCCACCTGAAAATGATATGTATAAGGACATGGAGGTTAATAGACAATGGAAATCAAATTTGAAATTGATTATTGTTTAACTGTTGGGATTCTGATAGTTGTGAGAGATTCTGGTAGGATGTTAATAGGTAAGATTAAGACCTGTAAAATTTTTGAGCTTACAAAACTTTATGAAACCTTTGAACATAAAAAATAGGGCATCCTGTCTTGTCACAATGTAATTTACCATATTTGAAGAACACTTTTCTAGCATTAGATAATATCTTGAAAGTTTTATCTAGGGGAATCAGAAAATAAAATGTGAATTATGAAACTATTTGGTAAAAGTTAATTTTTACTAATTGCCTCCTCTTTTGGAGAATGAGCCACTCAAAGTAAAAATATTTAAACTTTCATGGGAACTCAGTACTTACTGATTTTCTTAAATAGATCATCAAAATGATATTGCATTGCTAAATACTTAGGAATTGGGCTGAAATTATTATAAAAAGTATCTAATAAATACACCAATAATTAAACAACTTAGCACAGGCTCAATAAAATAACAGTTCTTCTTTAAAAAGGAATAAAAAGTATATGAGACAGATGAAGAAAATAAAAATAAATGAAAATTCATAGTATGTTTCTGGATGTAAAACCTTAATTTTGCAAAGGAATTCAATGTCTCTTAGGCAATCTCTAAAATTAATCCAGTTTCCATTAGAATTCTAGTGTTCATACATAGGATAATTAAACCCATCAAAATAATAATCTTTTGTGCTTACTACAAAAGCCATTCAATCCAAAAGGAGAGCATAAAAAATCAACCATCACTGAATGGAAGAATAATGTTAAAATGTCAATGATAAGTATTAGGAAAGTGAAAATTCTGAATCCATTACAGCCTCTACTAGAATCCACTCAACAAATGAGAATCACGCAAAGGGACAAGGAGAGCAGCAGCCTGTACAAATAGCTGGAGAGAAGAAAATTTATGCCTAGCAAAAACAAGAATTCTACCCCATGTGGAGAAATCCTTAAAACAAGTCTGAGATTGAATCAATGAATATGCAATAGCAAAAGACACTGAATGTGTGAATGAAGAGAGCAAAACGAAACTCAGTGAAAGCTGTTGAATAATATGGCGTATTGAGGATGGGCAAAGTTAGAATAAGGGAGAGGGGTCAATCAGATTAAAATACACATGTGTGAACTAACATGCTGAAACCCTCTGAACAATTAGCATACACCAAAATGCTACACAAGAAGTACGTAAACTGAAAATGAAAAGAAGAATGTAAAACTAGTCTTGTAATAGAGGAGGGTACTAGTAGGAGAGAGGAAAGTGAACAGAGAAGGATATGGGAGAGAATATGGTCAAAATGCTTTAATGTTCATGTTAGAATGGAACAAAGAAGCTTGTTGAGGAGCACCGAAGAAGTAATGAGGGATTGTGACAGACGGAGTGAGTCTCATCAAGGCACATTGTATGTACATATGGATAGGTCAGAATGAAACCACTTTGTATAACATACTGCTGCAAATAAATTTTTTGAGAAAAATAGCTATAGTTTTACATATACAGGTGTGTGTGTATGTGCGCGTGTACGTGTGTGCACGCACGGGCACACATCTGTGTGTGTGTGTGTGAATATAAAAAGGGTCAGAAGAGGGAGTGGACCTATCCAAACTGCATGTCAAAATAAAACTTCCTAGAACAATTATAAATCTTTTAAAGTAGTTTAATGAGGAAACAAAGGACAAAGCCTGAATGAGTGTTGGGAGAGTAAAGACAGCATTGTGTGGCATTGTTTCAAGCTTAAAATAGATACAACTCTTACATTCTTGAAGGTGAAAAAAAGCAACAAACAATTGATGACTTACAGAAACAAAAGGTGATCATCAAATCAAAATCAGCATCCATATTCCACAAAAAACACTGCTCACTTAAGAAACAATTCATCATGTAGAAGGGAGTTCCCCAAAGGATTTAATGTTTCTGTTCCTATTTTTGAAAGCAACAACTGTTATTTTAATCTATGCTTGAATGAAACTTCATCATAAGCAAACTTGAAAGACAGAAAATGTGCCTTTCTTTGGGTAAAGGTTGAGCAGGGATGCTTGAAGTCCCTTTCAGAAGATTGATTTCTTGAGGTCTGACTCCCCATAGCAGACACACACTGGTTAGCTCAGTCATTCTGTGGTATTCATGGGTCTTTGAGAGTGAGAACACTGACATGACAATGAAGTCTGCAGTGTTTTCTGTGTTGTGAGTAGAAAAGCATTACTGAAATACATGAAACTGTAGCAAGCTCCCGGCTAATTTGAGAGTATTGCAGAATTTCAGGTTCTTTGTACTTCTTTGCAAAGAACTGTGTATGACAATTAAGAGGTTTTTTTTTTACCTTTAGATGTTTCTAGTTCTAAAAACTGATGTGAAATAAGAAACAATATTTGTAGTTTCTATGAAAGAAAAAATATGCATGAAAACATATCAAGTAAAAAGTGGAATAAATAACCATAAATTAAATGACCGATGCAAAGTAAAACTCTGAAATATAATTACCAAAATTAAAAGAAAAAAATTAAAATGGAAAACAAAGAAAATAAAAAATGAAACCAAAAATAAAAGTGAAAAAAAATTACAAAATTATTGCCAAACAAAGGGTAATGGTGGAACAATAAAAGCAATGAGAATTTAGATTAAAATCGATTCAAGTGTTTTACTGAAAATAGGAGAGCATTACGTGCATATTAAAAATTACCTTGAATTATGAAAAGCATAAGAGAATGAAAAGTAACATTATATAATTAGTTTAATTGGAACTCAAAGCATTTTCTTCTCAATATTTGTTTAGGAAGTGTAGGACTTTTTTTTAATTTTATTTAATTTTTTTGTGAACATACTGTACAGAGGGGTTACAATTACATGGGAGGATAATGTGTACATTTTTTTTTTAATTTTATTTTATTTTATTTGAGAACATACTGTACAGAGGGGTTACAATTACATGGGCAGGATAATGCATACATTTCTTACCAAGCATTGCAGCCTCCTCCTTTGTTTACCCTTCACCTCCCTTCCCAGCCTCCCCCCTCCCCCTCACCCAATCATACCCTCCCTCCCCCCGCCCCCACCGACATTGTAAAGCTGGTTTTGATATGACATTTTGTACTTCTCATTGTTGCAACAGGTCCTGAATCCTTAAACGACTTGTTTGTCCCCGTCTCCTCCACATGTTATACTGACATCAAATATAGTGAAAGCGGGGGTTACACTGTGGGGGAGGGACATACAAAACAACAAAGAAATAATCTTATAAATGCATTAGAAACACATGCATGAAAGAAACAGAAACATTAAAATACATATTTGAGGGTTCGTTTTCCTAACATCACATTCTCTGACTTTTTCCGCTTGACTCATACCTATACTAGATATTGCAAATAAGGGAAACCATGGGACCTATGTTTCTTTGGGCCTGGCTTACTTCACAATATAATTTTTTCCAAGCCTTTCCATTTCCTAACAAATGGGGAAATGTCATTCTTTCTGATGGAGGCATAGAATTCCATTGTGTATATATACCACATCTTCTTGATCCATTCATCTACTGAGGGGCATCTGGGTTGGTTCCATATCTTAGCTATGGTAAATAATGCTGCAATAAACATAGTTCTGCTGGTAGCTTTAGTGTGGTCTTGTTTGTAAACATTAGGGTAAATGCCCAAAAGTGGGATTGCTGGGTCATAGGGGAGTTCTATGTGAAGTCTTTTGAGGAACCTCCATATTGCTTTCCAAAGTGGTTGAACAAGTTTACATTCCCACCAACAATGAAGTAAGGTTGCTTTCTGTCCACATCCCCTCCAGCATCTGTTGTTGTTAGAGTTCTTGATTTTTGCTGTTCTAACTGGAGTGAGGTGATATCTCAATGTTGTTTTGATTTGCATTTCTTTTATGGCTAGGGATGTTGAACATTTCTTCATGTGTCTATTGGCCATCCTTCTTTCTTCTTCAGAGAAGCTTCTCTTTAAGTCTTTCGCCCACTTACTTATTGGGCAGTTGTTTCTTTGAGGATTTGTTGTTGGGTGGTTTAATTTTTTGAGTTCCAAGTATATTTTAGATATGAGACCCTTGTCCGTTGTATGGCTAGTAAAGATCTTCTCCCAGTCCGTGGGCTTTCTATTGATCTTGCTAGCTATGTCATTTGCCCTGCAGAAGCTCTGCAACCTTATACAATCCCATTTGTCCAACCTTTCTTTGATTTGTTGTGTTTCCGGGTCTCTATTCAGAAAATTTCGGCCTGAGCCAAGGAGACCCAGGGTTTCTCCTATTCCATCCTGTAATGTTTTCAGAGTGTCTGCTTTGAGTTCAAGGTCTTTGATCCATTTGGAGTTGATTCTGGTGCAGGGTGATATATAAGGATCTAGCTTTAGTTTTCTACATGTAGTTAACCAGTTTTGCCAGCACCATTTACTGAAGAGTCTGTCTGTCTTCCATTCTATTGTTTTAGCTCCCTTATCGAAGATTAGATGGCTATAGGTCTGTAGGTTCATTTCTGGGTTTTCAATTCTAATCCATTGGTCCTGAGGTCTGTTCTTATGCCAATACCAAGCTGTTTTGATTACTATGGCTTTATAGTAGAGTTTGAAATTTGGTATTGATATTCCTCCAGCAGTGTTCTTTCTGTTGAGGAGCGTCCTCCTTTGTTTACCCTTCACATCCCTTCCCAGCCTCCCCCCTACCACCCCACCCAATTCCCCCCCACACACACCAATGTTGTAAAGCTCGTTTTCCACATGACAACTTGTACTTCTCATTGTTGCAACAGGTCCACCTGTAATTGTCTACTACAAAATGCATATTCTAGCAAACAAATTCTGAGAGGCATGTTTGGCAAATTTGCTTGCACAGAAATGTTTAGGCAAAGAAAAGAGTAAGTTATGTATAAAAAATGACCTATAAATGGCCCAACTTGCACTTTCCTTTCCTGGAGTATGTAGGGATGTGTTTCTGATTGCAGGAGTAAGCTCTTGGCAGCTGATGCAAATACAAAACAACTGGACTCTGAAGGTTATTGCAGTCCAAGCAAGAGAGCAAAGAATCCCTGAAGATATACATTGTACATCACCAAGTCCACCATACCAACACAGGGTTTATTATATAAATTTGAGGACATTTTCCATTTGGTTTAACAGTGACGAAGCACAGAAAAATTGAAAAAAAATTGCAGTGAACACTTCATACCCATCATACAATTTTTATTTATTCACATTAAATTAAGTTGCTGATTCATAGATATATTTGTGTATCTAACTCTCCATCTATCACCACCATATTGCCACCAGAACATTTCTGCAAACATCATGGATTTTATCATGACTTTTTTATATCCAAGTAAAACTTTCATGGAATGAACTGCACCCATTTTGGGTGTATATTTGCTAAGCTTTCATAAGTGCATTCACACACACAACCCAAACCTCTACCAGGATATAAAAGATTAGTCTGAACCACCAAAGTTCCTCCATTTCCCTTTTCAGTTAATCCCTGCACCTACCAAGGAGAAACCACTACTCTGATCCTTGGTTTTCCTGTTCTCGAATTTCAAGTAAATGAAATCATATAATGTGTACACGTTTGGGTAGGACTATTTCCCCCTCAGCCTGATTTTTAAATTTTCGTTTGTAGTGTATCCTAACAAAAGGTGTACTCCTTTTGTGTCACAGACTATTATTAGATCCTACAGCCATATGAGGTTGTGAATGATTTTCCTCCTTTTAAATGCATGTGCTCCTTCCAGTCTTGAGCTTTAAGAGTAAAGCTGCTAAGAACTTTTAAGGGTCTCGCTTTACAAACATATTTTCATAGTATATAAAAAAAAAAAGAATGTCTGTGAGTGGAATTGCGGGCACATAGGAAAGGTTTGTTTAAGTTTTGTAGGAAGGAGTCAGTCATTTTTTCCCCAAAGTAATTGCCCCAGATTATATTTTAATAATATTTAAGACTTCCATTTTCCCCACAAACTTGCCAATGTTTGTAGTTGCTGGTATGTTTAAAATTAAACCTTTTAATGCCTGAGTATAGTTACCTTACGCTCCTGGGACCTACCAATTCTTCATCACTAGTCTGCCTTGCTCTTCTGAGGCTTCCAGCTTTACACTGAGCAGCTGACTACTTGTTCCTTCATTACTCCAGCATGCTGACAAGCCATTGTGGAATGATCCATCTAATCTGATCTAATAAATCATTGCTTATTGTATATGTTCTCTTCATTCTGTTTCTTTAAAAAACCCACATCAACACACTTCACCATTAATGAAAATAAGGACAAAGAACAGAATGCAGTATTGTGGTTAAAATTGGTTGTTGTTAGAAGATCTAGGCTTGAAGAATCAGGCTTAATAGAATGTATGCTAGCTTACCTTGGAAATATTTCTGTCTTCTTGAAGCCGCAGTTTGCATAGCTGTGAATGGGCTTCGTAAGTTAGTTTTCTGCTCACTCAACAGTGTTATTTATTATTTAACACTTCTTGGCAGTACTTGAAAGAAGTCATGTCTACTTATAATATGTAAAAGTCAAAAGATTTATAAGTAAAGTTATGAGAAGTGTTTTCTTATACTAGTAACAAATAACATAATGTAGACAAAAACTTTTGCATGGTGAACAATATCATGTAGCAATAGTAACCTATGTGGTTGCACACACACTCACACACACACACACACACACACACACACACACACATAAAATCACCATCACTTTGACAACAAATGAGCTATTGAAGTAAATGACAATGATGTCATTAGTATCAGGGATGGGAAAATGGTGTTAGCATCCATGAACAAAGTGTACACTTCTCTGATCAAAATTATAGATTCAAATAAAGAGAGTTAAGTGAGACACAGCTTACTGGAACTTGACACAGCTATCTTTAGAAAATGAGGGCACTATATTTTGAGTGACTGCAAAGGAATCGGAAGAGCAAACCTGTGATGTAGAAAACCAAATGCTATCACAAAGACCTTGCAAAATATGGCACACCTGCATTTAAAGATGAGAAATTGACAACTTCTAACTACTTTTTATATTGGTATGAGATTCAGTCACTTTGACTCACATACTTTAAATTATATATTCAAAACATAAGGATAAATTTTCTGATAAAGGCTATCTGGATTTAACAAAAAGCAATTATTTTGCATCTAGGATGGTAACTGCTTTCCTCAAGTTTCTCTTCAAAATATTTGCAATATAATATACATGTAATATGTGTAATATAATAAAAACTATAAACTGGTTGAAATAAGCCAAATATCTGTGCTAGTAAAGAATTAAATAAGAAAGTAGTAAGGGAAAAGACAAAGATTCTTCAGAGATGAGACCACATAATAAAATAAATCTCAGAGCTGCTCTGAAATCATAGTTTTGATTTTTAATGCTTTTGCCATAAAATTGGCATAATTTATCTCTAAGAAACTGTTCTTATTCCATTGATACAAAAAGAATATAGTACTTAGTGTATAATTATTCAACTGGGTCCTGTATTTCCACAATATCTAGAAAGGGATAAATACTTCTTTTGTTAAAGAAAAATAAAAATACAGAATAGTGTTCAGGCTATGAAGGACAGTCTTTAAGAGTTTGGAGCATCTGTTCTTTCTTCACTCATTCAATTCAAGTGGCTCCACAGCTACAATTGTGATGTAGGACATAACAATATATAAAAAATGTTTTCAAAGGTTCTCTATGTCATTCACAATAACATGAGCCCATCTTGAGTGTCTTAATTATGTGAAAGTATAATAGTAACTGATTTCAATAAATGGGAACATGAAGGCAACAGAGAATCAGAACTAGTAGCTTATATTTTTTTCTCTTTATTCCTGGCATCCAATTTCTCTTTCTTCTGACCTTAGTGCCTTTCTCTCTTCTAGGAATATAAATGAAAATCTTACCATCATTATTTTAGAAATTTAAAATATTTTGCTAAACATAGACTTACTTTTTCAGATGGGACTTATTTAATTTAGGATTTATTAAAAATAAAGTTGACTAGTACCCAGCCTTTTTTCAAAATTATTAATACTGTTATTATATTTTGCTAACTTTACTTCTAGAATAATAAAAATTACAATAATATTGTGTACCTATATTGTTTAACAATATAATATTGTAACAATTTTACAATAGTACTATTCAAATTAGAGTAATTAAATAAGTTTGCTGATATGCTAAAAAGTTATTTAATAAAGATCATCAAATTTTAGGCAATATTGTATTTTATCTATCATTGGATATATTTGAAAAAGCATTGTTCTACAAGACAACAAAACATAACAAAAACAAAGAAACTTAACCTTCCACATTTATTTTCTCTCATTCTGGTTTCACTTGTCCATAGTCACAAATCTGTGTTATTTTTAAAAGTCAAAGGTCACCTTCAATAGTGTCACATTAAAATACACCTGATTAACTCCATGAGTATACTACAACTACTTGCTGCAGTTTCTTTTGAACTTTATTAATACAAAATACTTGGATATGCCTGATCCTATTTCTCCATTGTATTTCTTTGCATGATTTGTGTTGCCTTATGTCTGATATCCTTATTTTTATTTTTGTATTTGTCTTCTTGGACAGAGGACCTACATAGAGTGTAAACCAACTGCATACTATGGTCAAGATATTCTCCCGTTTACAGGTTATTGTAACTTTTTTATAATCTGCAGCAGGAAGAATTTGACATAGTTTTCATGAACTCATGAGGTCCACAGAGAGATGATTTCATGAGCTCTAAGGTTCCTGGTAGCTACAGTCTTTTGAAACCTTCCTTTTGTGAACACAATCTATCACTGTTTCCAAGTAAGAGAGACATCAGTGATCCAGTCATTCTATGTATTGTTACTAACATAAAATACCTGAATAATTAATATAACAAGAGAAAAAAAGTTTACACAGGGTTACAGTTTGGATGTGGCTGCTTTAACACTTCAGTAATGGCACCACCCTCCAATGGTTGGAAACATGGGGTGAAACAATTAATATTCCAAGCTAGAAAGAAGAGAGATTCACATACTGGGGTCCCACAGTCTCGTTCAAGGACACACTGAAGGCGCCTTTTAAAGGTTCCAACCCTTCTCACTAGTACTATCTATTAATTAAGCCATGACCATATGAACCTTTGAGGGACACATCCAAACCATTTGTGGTTACAGAATGTTATTTTAATAAAGCTACGTTCTATGGAAAAAAATGAGCTAACATTACTGTAATGATAAGGCAACATTATGAAACGGGAGCAACAGAGTCTTTTCCTGTGGAAAACATATTCTGGCATTTGTCAGTGAGTTTAGAAGTGGATGCTTCTCCAGTCAAAAAAAACAGATAAGAAACAGCCCTGGCTAATATTAGACTGCAGCCTTTTAGAGAACCCAGAAATATCTGTCCTAGATTCTTGACAAAACTGTGAGAAAATAAATACATAACATTTAATCTGCTGAGAATTTTGGTTATCAGTTATATAACACAAAAAAATTAATCCTTGAGATTGCTGTGTATAAAAGTAACATGGGGTGGGGAAAGTTTGGAAGTATACAGTGAATGAAAGTTATAACACCTTTTCTTTTAAATTACTAAACATTTGAAAGGTAATTTTAGTTCTCAGCAAAGTTGAATTGAACACACAGGATTTCCAGGTTGTCTTACATTATTTCCCAAATCAGCATTCCAAGGGTTGTTATTATAAGCACTTGATACTTTGCTTGTCCAAGTCACTTATTTTCTTCATATATAGTTTTATTTCTTTTGTTTTACATGACAATTCCTTTTCTCCTGTATCTATTCCAAATATTTTTCACAAGTTATTTGTCTTTTTTTTTGTTAATAACCTTTCAAACAGCAAAACTTTTTCATTTTACTGGAATCTGAGTTATTTATTTTCATGCTGAGTGTCTTTGATGTTTTATGTAAAGAATCATCACCCCTCTAAAGGTCATCATTAGAATTTTAAAGTACAGTATTTTACATTAGGTCTATAATATTTACTTCACCTTTGATAAAGAGGAGAAGGCCTACATATGCATAGATTAACATTTTTCTGTCTGTGGCCACTTGTTCTACACTCATTGACATAATAATCTTTATTCTACTATATTGCTTTGGAATAATGAGTTGGAAAAATGAGTTGACCACATCTTTGCATTGGTTTCTAGTCTCTCTTTTGCTCCACTGATTTGTTTTATATCTTTTCACCAAGATCAGAAGGTCTAGAGACATTGTTGTAAGTCTTTATGCCAGGTCATGTCTGTCCTCTGACATTGTTCTTGGGGATTTGATCATTTTCCTTCATCATATAAACTTTAGGATCCATGTGGTCAATATCACAAAATAATATGTTGGGATTTTAATAGAATGTTTCATCTGTGATTTAAGTTTGGGAGAAATAATTTCATGACAATATTAAATTTTCCTGCCTTCTAGAGTAGGTGCTTTACATCTGTGATGCGCTTACATCACTTTCCAGTGGGTGCACCTTTGAGAAACACCTACAAATGTTCAGGAAGCAGAGTTCAGTATTGTACTGAAGATGCTTGGTTGGTCCACAATGCCATCCTACTTCTAAAGATGTGCTGCCTTTCAACAAACTCTCAAAGTTTACTTTCACTCTTAAATAATGTTATGAGTCCCTCATGTTTTGGAAGTATTACTATATTGCACACCATTTATTTTGTGGGAGGTGTGTTTTTACAAAAATTAGTTGTGTACAGAGCACACAACTTAAACACAATTGATCGTGACACAGAACTGACTGAGAGTTTCTTCACACCAATGAAGCTACCTGATACAAGTATAGAAATTTATTTTTTATTAATTTTATTGTAAAGATACTGTATGGAGGGGTTACAGTATCATTCTTTTTGATGGAGACATAGAATTCCATTGGTTATATATACCACATTTTCTTGATCCATTCATCTACTGAGGGGCAACTGGGTTGGTTCCATATCTTAGCTATGGTGAATAATGCTGCAATTAAACATAATTGTGCTGGTAGCTTTAGTATGGCCTTGTTTGTGATTAAGTAAAGGCCAAAAGTAGGATTGCTGGTTCATGGGGGAGCTCTATGTGGAATCTTTTGAGGATCTTCTTTACTGCTTTTCAAAGTGGTTGAACAAGTTTATATTCCCACCATCAGTGCAGTAGGGTTTGCTTTTGGCCATATCCTGTACAGCGTCTGTTGTTACTAGATTTCTTGATTCTAACTGGGGTGATGTGGGATCTCAATGTTTTTTGTATTGCTTTTTTTTAATAATAAGTTTTAATTGTGAAAATACAGTACAGTGGGGTTACAATTACATGAGCAAGGTAATGAGTCTATTTCTTATCAAGCCTTATAGCCTCCTCCTTTATTTTTCCCCTACCATCCCTGCCCTCCCATCTCCACAACTACACTTGCCCCCCCTCAAAGTTGTAAAGTTCGTTTTTCAACATAGCATCTTGTATATCTCATTATTGCAATGGGTCCACCTGTATCCATATTTAAGCAATTTGTTTGGAATTGCATTTCTTTTATGGCCAGAGAAGTTGAACATTTTTTCATGTGTATATTGGCCATTCTTATCTCCTCTTCAGAAAAGTCTCTCTTTAAGTCTTTAGCTCATTTATTAATTGAGCGGTTGTTTTTGAGGATTTGTTGTGGGATTTAATTGCTTGAGTTTTAAGTATATTTTAGATATGAGACCCTTGTCCATAGTATGGCTAGTAAAGAAATTCTCCCAGTCAGTGGGCTTTCTATTGTTCTTGTTAGCTATGTCCTTTGCTACGCAGAAGCTCTTTAATTTCATGCAATCTCATTTGTCCAAACTTTCTTTGATTTATTGCGTTTGGGGGTCTTTATTAAGAAAATTTTGGCCTGTGCCAAGGAGCTCTACATTTTCTTTAATTCCTTCCTGTAATGTTTTCAGGGTGTCTGCATTGACTTTGAGATTTTTGAGCCATTTGGAGTTGATTCTGCTGCAGGATGATATATGGGGTCAGGCTTGAGTTTTCTCCAGGTGTTTAACCAATTTTGCCAGCACTATTGACTGAAGAGGCTGTCTTTCTTCAATTCTATTTTTTTAAGCTCCCTTACTGAAGATTACGTGGCTATAGGTCTGTGGGTTCATTTCTGGTTCTATTCTGGTTGACTGAAGAGGCTGACTTTCTTCTGGTTCTATTCTGTCTTTCTTCTGGTTCTATTCTGGTTGACTGAAGAGGCTGTCTTTCTTCAATTCTATTTTTTTTAAGCTCCCTTATTGAAGATTAGGTGGCTATAGGTCTGTGGGCTCATTTCTGGTTCTATTCTGGTTCTATTTCTGGTTCTATTCCATTGGTCATCAGGTTTGTTCTTGTGCCAATATCAAGCTGTTCTGATTAATATGACTTTGAAGTAGAGTTTGAAGTTTGGTATTTATATTCCTCCAGCACTGTTTTCATCATAGAGGTTCTTCACTTCTTTAGATAACTCCTAGGTATTTTATTTTTTGTGTGGCTATTACAAAAGGAGTTGCTTTCCTAATTTCAGCTGCACTTTCCTCATTAATGACATACAAGAAAGCCATTGATTTATTTTTCAGTCGTGGGTCTTGAACTCTGGGCCTGGGCACTGTCCCTCAGCTCTTCAGCTCAAGGCGAGTGCTCTAACTCTTGGGCCACAGTGCCACTTCCGGTTTTCTAGTGGTTTATTGGAGATAAGAGTCTCATGGACTTTTCTGCTCGGGCTGGCTTTGAACCATGATCCTCATATCTCAGTCTCCTGAGTAGCTAGGATTACAGGTGTGAGCCACTGGTGCCTGGCTAGCCATTGATTTTTGAGTTAATTTTATATCTTACTACTTTGCCAAAGTTTCAAATGAGCTCCAATAAATTGGGAGTGGAGTTCATGGGGTTCTTTTAATACAAGTTCATGTAGTACAAGTTCATGAAGTTTTACTTCATCTTTCCCTATTTGGATCACCTTTATGTTTGCATCTTGTCTTATTGCTCTTGATAGGCATTCTAATACTAAATTGAAGTGGAGAGAGTGGTCATCCTTCTCTCATTCCTGAATTTAGATGAAATGGCTTTAGCTTTACACCATTAAGTATAATGATGGCTGTAGGTTTGTCATACACAGCCTGAATTATATTGAGGAATGTTCCATGGATTCCTAGTTTTCCCAGAGCTTTCATCATAAAGGGGTATTGGATCTTGTCAAATGCTTTTTCTGCATCTATCGAGATAACCATGTGGTTCTTATCCCTACTCTTGTTGATGTGATGAATTATATTAATTGATATGCTTATATTGAACTAGCTTTGCATCCCTGAAATGAATCCTGTTTGATCATGGTGTATGATTATTTTGATGAGTTGTTGAAGTCGATTGGACAAAATTTTGTTGAGAAGTTTTGCATTGATGTTCATCAAAGAAATGGGTCTATAGTTCTCTTTCTTTGATGAGTCCCTGCCAGGTTTGGGTTTTTTGTGGCTTCATAGGACTTTGGTAGTGAACTTTCACTTTCAAATTCATTGAAGATTTGGGTGAGTATTGGTGTGAGTTCTGCTTTGAAGGCCTTGTAGAATTGCACTGTAAATCCAATCAGTCCTGGGCTTTTCTTGAGTGGGAGGTTTCTTATTGCTGTTTCTATTTCGGTGCTTGATATGGGTCTGTTAAGTTGGTTTAACTCATCTTAATTTGGTTGGGGCATGTCAATAATTGCTAGAAATTCGATCTTCTTTATCTTTGCTGGCTAATTTTAATTTGAAGTCTATTTTATCTGATATTAGGATAGCAAATCCTGGCGGGTTTATGGGAGCCATTTGCTTGGTAGATTTTATTCCAGCCTTTCACTTTCAGAATATATTTGTTTTTGTAGATAAGGTGTGTCTCTTGAAGGCAGCAGATAGAAGGATCTTGCTTTTTGATCTTGCTTTTATGCCACTTAATTGGTAAGTTAAGTCAATTATATTGAGAGTTAGGACTGAGAGGTGTTGGATCATTCTTGCCATGTTATCCACCTCCTTGGGGGCTGCGACAGCTGCTTTCTTCCTATGCTTCTTAAATTCTTTGTTTGGAGGCTGTTTCTTGGCCTTAATTGTGCTCTTGTTGTTTTTTCTATGTGTAGGACATCTTTAAGTATCTTTTGTAGGGATGGTTTGGTGGAGATATATTGTCTCAATTTTGCTGTGGAAGGTTTTTATTTGACTTTCGATTATGAAGGAGAGTTAAGCTGGGTACAGTATTCTTGGTTGATAGTTGTTTGTAGGGCGTGACATACATCATTCCAAGCTCTTCTTGCTTTAATTGTCTTTGCTGTGAAATTTGAAGTTATTCTTTTTTTTTTTGTAATTAAGTTTTTTATTGTGAAAATACTGTACAGAGGGGTTACAGTTACATGAGCAAGGTAATGAGTACATTTCTTATCCAGCATTGTTGCCTCCTCCTTTGTTTTTCCCCTACCATCCCTTCCCTCCCACCTCCACAACTATCCCCCCCCCAGGTTCCCCTTCCCCCACTTAAATTGTAAAGTTCATTTTTCGACATCTTGTACATCTCATTGTTGCAATGGGTCCACCTGTATCCCTATTTAAACAATTTGTTTTTTCTCTTCCCCTCCTCAAATTATACCAACATCAAATACAGTGAAAACAGGGGTTATACCGTGGGAGAGGGACACACAAAGCAACAAAAACATCACATGGTTCCTTATAAATACGTTAGGAACAATAGCAAGGAAGGAAAAAAACTACTTGAGTTCTTATCTTGGGGTTCATTTTACTTAACATCATCTTTTTTTTTTTTTTTTATTTGAGAACATACTGTACAGAGGGGTTACAATTACATGGGCAGGATAATGCATACATTTCTTACCAAGCATTGCAGCCTCCTCCTTTGTTCACCCTTCACCTCCCTTCCCAGCCTCCCCCCTCCCCCCCACCCAATCACACCCCCCCTCCCCTCCCCACCGACATTGTAAAGCTGGTTTTGAGATGACATTTTGTACTTCTCATTGTTGCAACAGGTTGAAGTTATTCTGATTGGTTTTCCTTTATAGTTGATTGATCTTTTCTCCTTGACAGTTTAAGGATCCTTTCCTTGGTCTGAATTGATCCTGTGCAAATTATAATGTGATGGTGGGATGTCTTGTCCTGGTCTGGTCTATTTCGGGTTCTAAAGGCTTCTTGCATTTCAATAGGCCTATCTTTTTGCATGTTTGGAAAGTTCTCTTCTAGGATCCTGTTAAATAAATTTCCTAGACATTAACTTCTGTCTCTAGGTGCTCCTCTACACCCATTATCCTCAGACTAGGCCTTCTAATAATGTCTTCTAGATGATGAACAGATCTATCTTATTTCTTGGATTTGTCTTGAATAGTTGTCTGTTCTTTCTCTATAATCTCTAGGCTGTTTTCAATCCAGAGATATGACCTTCTGCATGCTCTAACCTACTGTCAATACTTTCTACTTTGTTTTTTATTTCTTTTCCTTCTAATTGGTCAGATTTGATGGCTTTAAATTCTTTGTTGGAGCTTTGTTGTAGATCTTGCATGGACTTCTTTACTTCCTTAATTTGGTTTTCAGTGTTCATTCTCAAATCCCTTGGTTGATTGGTTATGGTTTCATTGGACTCCCTTTCCTTCTGTTGGGCTTCATTCAGCATTCCTTTTATGGCCTCCCTGGATTCTTCCAGCTGTCTGTTTGTGGATTCCAGAATGCCTCAATTAATCTTTGTCTATTCCCATCCCAATCATGCAGCTCCTCTATTAATTTTAGATTAGCCACACTTGCGATTTTCCTGCATTCATCTTTGGTTAACCTCATCACACTCTTGATATTCCTATATTAATTTTTGGTTAGCCTCATCATGCTCACACATTTTCCTATCCCACTGACACATTTCCCTATCCTGCTCATAGTGAGACCTTTGCAGGCTTTCAAACTTTTCATTCAGCATGTTTACCAGTAGTGTTTCTAGAGCATTTTGGAAACTTTCCTTGGGGTTATTCATTGACTGCGCTGTTGCCTGATTGACATGAGAGGAAGTTGAAATACCTAGACTTGCCATTTTTCTTGTGTTTCTGCTTGTTCTGCCCATTTGGGCATGATAGCCAAACCAATTCTGAGCTAGAACACTATTTTAAGGCAACATCAACCAGAACCCTGTAGTTGTAGATTATTTGATTCAGTCAAAATGGGTACAGATACAATCTAGTTCAACAACAAACAGCTAGGGATCAATGGACTAAGAAAAATCAAGGAAGGGGTCAGCAAACCAGAAATAGGCTTACAGAGTATTTTGAGGAGAAAGGTAGGGAGGGAAAGTGAGAGAGCAATGCAGAGAAAGGCATGGATAGAAGAAGTGAGATAAAGAAAATTAAAAATTAAAAATTAAAATGAAACACTTGAAAATTATGTAAGTATAAAGAAATAATTCTACAATTAATGGAGTTAATGCTGGGAGTTTGTGAATTGAATAATTAATATCTGAAGTAAGTATGCACACAATGAAGACAGGTATATATATATCTGGAGAAGAACAGAACAGCAATTAAGTAAGGCAAAAACAAAAAACAAAAAAAAAAAAAACAAAAAAAAACGAAAACAAACCTAAAAAGACCAAAAGGGAAAAATTATAGAGTATTAAAAAAAAAAGCACAACAGCAACAACAACAACAAACCTAAAATAGAAATGAAAAAAATATACAATAGTTAAAAAAAATTAGGTAGAAAAAAGTTCTTCAATTTTTTTTTTTGGGGGGGGGGTATCTTCTGTCTCCCTTGTGTCTGTAACCAGTCTCTTGGTGGTGGAGTCTCTGGTTTGCTTATGGAGTTTGGGCAGCTGTGTAGGGTAGCCTCTGGCTCTGTTTACTCACTAATAAGAGTCTGCCCCACCCACAAAGACTGCCTCTGCTTGGGAGAGGAACCCTCCCCAGAGGTGGAGCTAAGCCCTGTCTCAGGTCAAATCCTTTTGACCTGTTGAGTGGCTCCTATTGTCTTCTTCCCAGGCCTGAGTTGCTAGCTGCTGCATGAGGAGTGAGGATGTCTTGGGCATACTCACAGCTTTCCTTTGGTTTCCAGGTCATCCACGTCCAAGGCCTGTGACTGTGTGTGGTCGACCAAATGAAAATTTCAGGTCCTTGTTGGTTCTTGCTTGCCGTGAGTAGAATCCGCTTGTGCACAGCCTCTGGCACCTTTGTCCCAGGCTCTCTCTGTCGATATGGTGGCCAGCTGCTGCCACCAGGAACCAGGAGTGCTCAAATCTGTGTCCTTAACTGAATTTTTCCTCTCTGACCAAACTCTGGGTACTATGATAATACACTTGGTGTGTCTCTCAAGCTTTAGATTTTCCACTGGAATACTAATACTGGTTTCTACTGGAGAGCTTGTTTAGCCCCCAACCTGGCCTCCACCATCTTCCTCTGACTCTTAAGTACATTTTAGATATAAGGCCATTGTCCGATATATGGCTAATGAAGCACGCAGCTCTGCAGTTTCATGCAATCCCTTTTGTTCAACCTTTTTTTATTATTTATTGTGTTTCTGTGTCTTTATTAAGAAAATATCTACCTGTTACAAGGAGCTCTAGAGTTTCTCCTATTCCTTACTATAATGTTTTCAGGGTGTCTGCTTTTACTTTGAGGTCTCTGATCTATTTGGAGTTGATTCTGCTGCAGGCTGATATATAAGGATTTAGCTTTAGTTTTTTACAGGTGTTTAACCAATTTTGCCAGCACCATTTACTAAAGAGGCTGTCTTTCTTCCATCTATTTTTTGGCTCCCTTATCGAAGATTAGGTGGCTATAGCTCTGCAGGTTCTTTTCTGAGTCTTCAGGTCTATTCCATTGGTCCTGAGGTCTGTTCTTGTGCCAGTACCAAGCTGTTTTGATACTATGGCTTTGTAGTAGAGTTTGAAGTTTGTAATTGATATTCCTTAGCACTGCTTTATTTACTAAGGATTTGTTTTTGCTATTTGGGGTCTTCTATTGTTCCATAGGAATTTTGGATTTTTTTTTCTATTTCATTGAAGAATAAGGTTAAAATATTGGTTTCTGATATATATATATATATATATATATATATATATACTTTTTAAAATTTAATTTTATATATTTTTTTAATTTTTTGTCGGTTGTGGGGCTTGAACTCTGGGCCTGAGTGCTGTCCCTCAGCTTTTCAGCTCAAAGCTAGTGCTCTACCACTTGAGCTACAGCACCACTTCCAGTTTTCTGGTGGTTTATGGGAGATAAGAGTTAAACGGACTTTCCTATCTGGGCTGGCTTTGAACCATGATCCTCAGATCTCAGCCTCCTGAGTAGCTAGTATTACAAGCGTGAGCCACTGGTGCCTGGGCAGTTTCTGATATTTTAATGTTTCTTTGCTTCTTAGTTTGGACTTAATTTAATCTATATTTAATAGTTTCATGGTATGAAAGTTCGATTTATTTTTATTTTCTAATCTAATTAAGTAGTGTAAATTTCTAACATTTGTATTCTAATTTAACTCAAAATACTTTTTCATTTCTCTTTATATTTATTTCTTTACCCTGGAATTATTTAAAGAGATTTTTTATTCTCTAAGTATTTTAAATTTTTTTCAATTTTTCTGGTATTGATTATAATTTAATTTTATTATTGTTAGAAATTTTGCAGGAATTTTAATTTCTGTTCTTTTAAATTTCTTAATCTGTATTTTATGCCTCTATATGTGGTCTATCTTAAAGAATGCTCCATGTGAACTTGAGAAGAATGTAAAGCCTGCTGTTTTCAAATAAAGTAGACCACAAATGTCTATTATGTCCATTGGTATCATGTTGCTTTAGATTTCAGTTGTGCCTTTACTGATTTTCTGTCTGTTAGACCTGTCGTTTCTGGTAAAGAGGTGCTGACATTCCAGACTATAATAGAAGATCTGTCTAATTTACTCACAGTTCTATCATTTTGCTCCAAGGACTTTGATAATTTGTTTTGAAGCATATACAGATAAATGTTTCTTATTTCTTCATGGAGTATTGATTCCTTTATCAATATATAATGCTTTTCTTTATCTCTGACAACTTCATTTGCTCTGAAATCTGTACTGACTGAAATTAATATAGTTGTTTAGATCCCTGTTAACATAGTATATATTTCTCTATTCCTTTACTTTAAATGTACTACATGTCTATTTTAGATTGAGGGCCTCATAGAAAGTATATACATGGTTATTCCTTTTTAAATTCCACTTTGGGAATCTTTTTCCTTTAATTGGTGAATTAAAACCATTGATTTATAAAGTAGTTTTTTCTTTTTAGTTGGGCCAATATTTACCCTATTCATTACTACTTTTTATATCCTGTCCTTGTTCTTTCTTCATATTCAATCGATGATATTTTCTTTAGTCTTTGCAGCTGCAAGTTGAATATTCTGTAAAAATCATTTTTCCCACACTTAGCAATTCAACTATCTTCCTTTTATTCAATGATTGCCTTACAGTTTACACTACATAGTTAACAATAATCCAAATTAAGTTTCCTGCAGTATCATACTGCTTCATAGACAATACAAGACCTTGGAAGAGCAAACAGTTCTTTTTAAATTTTGTAATTATCTACTTATACTAATGTACAAAATATTGTGTTCTCTGTGGCATTTCCATACATGCTTATAACAGGTTTGGGTTGAATTTATCTTTCTTTTTTCTTTTATTTATGTATTTCTTTGTTAAAAATATTGTAAAAGTGATGTACAGAGCAATTGCAGTTACACAAGTCAGGTGATGAGTGCATTTCTCTTTGAGCAGTATCATCCCCCTCCTTCATTCTCTCTCCATTTTTCCTGACTTCTCTTTCCTCCAAAGTTATATAGTTCATTTTGAACATACCATCTAGTGAGTATCGCTGTTGAATTGTTTCACCACTTGTCTGACCATTTCTTTGATTCCCCGTCCATCTAGAACAATCTTGACATAAAATAAGTAATACATACATATGTGTGGGTATGTATTATATGTCTAATGCCAGCTTGTCACTCTCTTGAAATATACTTTTTTTCTTCCTCTTGTATCATTGCATCATTCATTTCACTTATATTTGAGCATACACACACACAGGTGGGCTCAAAGCAAATTCTATCCATTTTTTGCTTATCTGAAAAATGTATTCATTCTACATTTAAAAACAATCCTGTAGGGTAGAGAATTCTAGGTTAGGGGAAGGTTTTACCTACACTCTTTACACACTTGCAATTTTCTTTCAATCCAGTATATAAAACCCCTATTCTTATTCTTATTCTTATTCTCCTCCTCCCCCTCTTCCTCCTTCTCCTTCCCCTCCTCCTCCTCCTCATTCCCCTCCTTCCCCCTCCTCCTCCTCCTCCTCCTCCTCCTCCTCCTCCTCCTCTTCTTCCTCCTCCTCTTCTTCCTCCTCCTCCTTCTATTCTTCCTCCTCATGTTTTTTTCCTCCTTCTCCTTTTCCTTCTCTTCCTTCATCTTCTTCCACTTATTAAGATACTCCTACCCACTTTCTGGTATATTTCAAATTCACTTTGGAGGTGAGTGGGATAATATTGATTTTTCTTAAGTTTTCACATGCTTTATCTATGTGTACTCTTCTTTGTTTTTATGCTGTTTTGTACACTTATTCTGTCTGGTATCCTCAGATCTTCATGAAACCATGGTTTCTGACTTTAGCTTGGTGATTTCTCAATCACTATTGCTTGCTATGTTCTATTCCAGTCCCTTTTTTCATCTCCTTTTAATATTCCATTAGATGTATGTTACACAATTCTTAATTATTTTGCATTTCCATTTTCTTTTTTTTCTCTTCACTTTACAATTTTACATGTTTCTGTTAGGACACCTTTTCTAAGGTATTCTTTTTTTAAATATATATATTATTGTAAGGATACTGTATACAGGGGTTACAGTTACATGTGTAAGGTAATGAATACATTTCCTATGGAATGTTGTTACCCCCACCTTTGTTTTTCCCCTACCATCCCTTCCCTTCCTACCTCCCCCTCCCAATTATTCTTCTCTCAGCCATGTTCTGTTTATGAATAAACCCATCAAAGGCATTCTCTATTTCTGTTTGAGGTTGACAAATTATGACAGTTCTTTTAAAATATATTTTACATTGCTATCTCTCTTAGGAATTCCCATTTCTCAGTGTTTTGAAAATTTTCCTTTTATACTCCTTAGCACATTAATCATACTTTATTATTTTGTTTTCTGTTGGGTTTTTCTAAACTCTTGGTGGTAATTCTAATTTTAAAGCTATATCCAACTCTGGTTTTGATAATTTTTTTTGGAGTTTCTTTCTTTTGGTATGTTTCTTAGTTATTCCATTTAAAAAAATTTTATTGTAGCTGGGCACCAATGGCTCATGCCTGTAATCCTAGCTACTCAGATGTTGAGATTTGAGGGTCGAAGTTCAACACCAGCCCAGTCAAGAAAGTCCATGAGACTCTTATCTTCAATTAACCACCAGAAAACCTGAAGTGGCACTGTGACTCAAGTAGTAGAGCATTCGCCTTGAGCTGAAGAGCTGTGTGACAGCACACAGGCCCCAGGAATATATATGACCCCAGGAATATATATGTCGTAAAGGTGATGTACAGCAGAGTTACAGTTGCATGAGTCAAGTAATGAGTATATTTCCTTTATAACTGTATCATCCCCTCCCTCATTCTCTCCCAGTTTTCTCCCTCCTGATTTCCTTTCCTCCAAAGTTGTATAGTTCATTTTCAGCATAGTATCTAGTGGGTTTCACTGCTGAATTGGTTTACTCTTTGTCCTACCATTTCTGTGCTCCAAGAAATGGAAGCAAAAGTTTTTTTTTTAATTATATTGTTTTTGGTTCATTTTTCTTTTATTTTCCTTCTTTCATTTTCTTTTGGTTTATTCCTTTTCTAAAAAGAATGTGGAAATACGGACAAGATGCATGAGTAAAGTTCATTGTGGTGAACAGGTTTTTAGTGAAGTGATGGTAAACTGAATGTATATAGATGGATTCAATCTATGTCTTTTGGTTATTCAGAGCTTGGACATATTTTTTTTCTTTTCTCTTGGGACTTTCTTTCTTGGCTGCTTAAATGTAGACCTAGGGTTGACCTAACTTGCAACCCATTTGTGAGAGCCAATTCCTACAGGGAAACACACACTAACATGTATTTCCTCTCATTACTATTCCTATAGTCAAACCACTACTATTGTAACATGACATTTTTTAGGCTTCTGTGACAATATTCTATTTGTGTATTATATTAAAGCTCATCCATATGTATGTATGCATTGGAACAGTGATAAATAGAAGCAGATACTGGAGATTCGTGAGGGAAAGTGACAGCAACACTCAGCTTTAGAAGAGCCAGAGCAGAATTCTAGCCAGAATCCAGTGCATTTAAAACTGAAGGTGTATACTTCATCTTCAAGTGTCCAGTAGTGATAATAGGAAAGGCCTTGATGAGATAGCTCTATCAAGGATGGTATTTGCATAGTCTTTTTTTCTTCCTGACCATTTTTTATGCAAGAACTCTAGCATTCATAAAATATATAAGAAATTGTGCCTTATGTTTTCATCACATGTATTTACTGATTAAATGAGCTTGTATCATTGAAACTGAGTGATGTAGTTGCTGCCTAAATCCAACCTCATCTACCCATGATCAGAACTTATTTAATTTCTTTTCCATTCCTTTCAGTGTCATCTGAGAGACATTTTTTGCATGAATCTATCAATAAATGAACATAGTACTTGCAATTGTCATCATCTTCCTAAATATCTTGACTCAGTTTTTTCCTGATGCTTTTTATTTTACCGTTTTTATTATTCATTTTATTTGTTTCTTTCCCCTATTTTCTTACAAAGCAGTAAAATGCAAATGTTCTAAATCAGACTATATAAATTTGAGTAATGGTTCTAAATTTTACTAGCTTTCAGAACTTAGGTACTATATGGAAACTCCAGAATCTTAGTCTTTTTTATATTAATAATCGGTGTAATTGACGTTTATAATACAGGTCAATATGTTATTAAACAGAAAAGACAAATAAACCGTTTAGTTGTTATTCTGGTTTCTTTTCACACAATTTTTTATTCAGTACATATAAGCTTTTACTTTTATATTTTCCTCAGCAACTATTTACTGGGGAAGAGTTCATATTAGAGTTTAAACATAGTGGTTTATGTTTGCTAGGTAGTAGCACTACCGCTTGAACCATATTCCCAGCCCTTTTGCTCCGGTTATTTTTAGGTAAAGTATCATTTTTTTTCTCAGTCCTGCTTGGAAAATTATCCCCTAATTTACACTTTTTACTGTGACAGGCACATCCCAACATGCTAAATTATTGGTTGGGGTGAAGTCTTAAATTTCTTTTTCCTTTATGTTTGATCTTGATCAACAGTTTTCTTAACCTCTACCTTCAAAGTACTTCAGGCATGTATTCTAAAAAAAGATTTCATCATTTTTCTACTAATACCAAAAACAATGTCCAAAAAGATTTAATCAATTTTACTAATAAACTACAATGTCCAATGAACTGTAATATATGTATAAAGTAGATTTTCTTTACAAACTTTGAAATTCTAAGATAAACACACACTTCTCTCTTAATTCCCTCCCTTTCTTTTCTTCCTGTCATAAAGAAAGCTGGTTTAATTATATGATAACATTTATTAAAGTATTAATGATATCTTTATAAAAGTGGTTATTGGTGTGGGTATTGAATTTATACTCAAAGTATTTGGTTAGGAAGCAATAAAATAATTTATACAAATATCATTTTGCAGAATACATACAAGAAATACAGCTACTGTTTAAGAATCTATTGCAGAAGCAGAAAAATGACTGTGAAGTTATGTAGATACACTGGAAAAATATTGCAGCTAAACTTGACCACTAGTTTTCTGAAGACTTGCCAAACTTCAAATAGAGACTTCATTGAGTAGAATGTTCAGGCATTTGGAAACTTTTTCTTTAAATCCAATAGAAGAATTCTACATTCACAAGCAGAAAAGGTCAGATAATGTGATGTTAGGAAAATGAACCCTTAGATATGTTTAAATGTTTTTTTCTTTCATGCATTTGTTTCTAAAGCATTTATAAGATTATTTCTTTGTTGCTTTGTATGTCCCTCCCCCACAGTATATTTGATGTCGGTATAATTTGTGGAGGAGATGGGGAAAAACACGTCGTTTAAGGATACAGGTGGACCCGTTGAAACAATGAGAAGTACAAGTTGTCATGATGTCCAAAACGAACTTTACAACTTTGGTGGGGGGCGGGGGGGAGGGCGGGGAGGGTGTATTGGGTGGGGGGGCGGGGAGAGGCTGGAAAGGGATGTGAAGGGTAAACAAAGGAGGAGGCTTCAATGCTTGATAAGAAATGTACTCATTATCTTGCCCATGTAATTGTAACCCCTCTGTACAGTATGTTCACAAAAAATAAAAATTAAAATTTAAAAAAAAGAAGAAGAAAAAAAATTCTACATTCAGTTTGAATTGTGGCTACCTAAGTCAGTATTTCCACTACAGTCAAAATAGTCATTCTTTGTAATTGCCTGTTTGTCGTATTACTTCTTTTCAACCAGCTAGTGATCAGAGATACATCTAATTTTCTAATTTAGTGTTTTAACAGGCTTGCCTTGGCAAGGTAACTTTTCCTTTGACCTAATCAGGCTTTCGATCTTTTTTCTGACTCTACTCTTAGAGCTATACAATTTATTAAAATTAAATTGAACACTGCAAAAAATATTAACAAAATTCAACAAGCTTAATATTGAAACTTATCTTACAGTCATGTTCATGTCACAGGAAAGTTTTTCAGTACTGAATTATTTTGGTTAACCTCAATTTACGATAAAGCCAAGAAGTAGGCATTAGACTTGATGTGACTACCTTCCTTAAAATCCTGAATATTAATCTCTGGAAAACAAAATATGCCTAGCTTACTTCTGTTAAAAAAAACCCAAAAAGCAAAAACATATTTAGTGTCCTTATTATTTTACTAAGCCTGAGAATGTACAGAATTAGGGAATATTGAAATCATTGCTCAATACAATATCTCAATAAAGCAAATTGCCTTTCACAAGTTAAACATATGCACACAGGCAAATGACATATCTTCATAAGTATGTTTGTTCTCCTGCAATGGTACTTTTCCCTTGCTTTTTCTAAAAGCCAAACATCATATACATAAGTCTGTGGTAGATGTGAAGAGTCTATCTGGCAGAGAGAATAGTAGTATTTGTTCACTTACATACAACAACTCAAAAGCTTGGGTTCAAAAATAACATCTGCCTATTGAATATATTTATTTGTTCTTCATTACATCTTTTTTTTTTCCCAGTCCTGGGGTTTGAACTCTGGGTTTTGGTGCTGTTCCTGAACTTCTTTTGCTCAAGGCATGAACTCTTTTTCTTGGGCCACAATGCCACATCTGGCTTTTTTGAGTAGTTTGTTGGAGTCTCACAGACTTTCTTGCTGGGGCTGGCTTTGAACCAGGATCCTCAGATCTCAGCTTTAGCTGGGATTACAGTCGTGAGCCATGGGTGCCCATGGCTCATTACATCTTATAGTGCTTTCTGAAGGTAGATTGTGAGAATATTAAGCCGTAGGTACAACTTCTTGTCATAATAATGCATCCTCACATATTATCATCAAAGAATTGAGCTAATTTACGGGAGCATGAAAGCACAAATATATATTTGAATGGTGTGCATGTGTGTGTATGTGTGACTGAGAGTAAATAGTGTAAATATATCCAAGGAAATTCAGTGAGTAGTGGACATATTTTTGCCATGGTAATGTGTTTTTGTTCTTTATTTTTTTGGCTCTTTATTTAAGTAAATGTATTTTATATAGAAAAAGAAGTTGCTAAAATAAAGTATTTTTATAGAAAACTAATTATCAAAAGATGGTATTTGTTATTTATTTGTTAATGAATATTTTAACTTTTTTTTTTTTAATCGTTCATGGGTATTTAACTCTGGGCCTGGGCGCTGTCCCTCAGCTCTTCAGCTCAAGGCTAACTCTCTACCACTTGAGCCACAGCACCACTTCCATTTTTTCTGGTGGTTAATTGAAGATAAGCGTATCATGGACTTTCTTGCCAGGCTGGCTTTGAACCACGATCCTCAGATCTCAGCCTCTGAGTAGCTAGGATTACAGGCGTGAGCCATTGGCACCTGGCTTATTTTAACATTTTTAACAGAAGTAATTATTTGAAAACAATACATATGAAGTAAACATAGACTATACAATTTTATCTGCAAATCAGAGACTTTCATTGTTTTAATTCTTTTGCATAATAGCAAAAACTAATACATATTAAATAAATTTCAAATTGAGCTTATATCAGTAGACTATTTTTGTATTATAGAGTATTTTATTATTAATAATATTATTAGAGTATTATATTATTAAATTATAGAGTATTATATTAAATTCTAGTGATTCCAGAGTCAATGTAATTATACTATTAAATTAATAAACCACAATAATTAATACTTTCATCTTCATTGCTTGCCATAAAGAGGACTTCTTGAAGATGAATATATTCCACCACCTATGTCAAGGTACTTATTTTCTTCCCACATTAACTCGAGTCTGTTAATACTTCCAAATAATTTGTAAATGTAAAAAATTCTATGCAATCTCTGTTAGATATGACATATACATAGCCTATGTTAGAGAAATGACACACAAAATATGTGTTTAAGAACAACAAAATGGTGAGACAAAGGACTAGGGAGGGCAATGAAACAGTGATATTCACAAGACAATATGTTGGAAATGATTTATACAACTTTCAGGGATGGGGGGAGGGAAAGTAAGAGAAAATGAGGGAAGGGTAACAAGTTTGACAGGAAATTTACTTTTTACCTTACTTATGTAACTGTAACCCCTCTGTACATCACCTTGACAATGAAAAGAGACAAAAAAGAAGTAAATATAGCTGGGCACCAGTGGCTCACTACTCAAGAGGCTGAAATCTGAAGATCACAGAATGGAGGCAGGCAGAAAGATTCAAGAGCCTCTTCTCTGCATATAAAGTACAAAATACTGGAAATGGAGTTGAGACTTGGCTCAACATATATGCTATGTGTATGTCCATAGATACACAAGTATGTATATTTATATAAAATACAAAGATATGTGGATATTCATGTGTATATGTGTTTTCTATACATAATTGCAATGCTAACATACAAGAAGTAACTGAGAAAATTATTAGATTGTTATTTGAAATATCTAATCCAACTCTCACAAACTTCTGATATCTAATAAAATAACTTCAAAAATATAAAAGAGGATAATAAAAAACCTTCAAAAATATAAAAGAGGATAAGAACAAACATATACAAATCAAAATGTAGAGTACTTTTATTTCTAGCATAATTAATTAAACTTGAATATAAATCCTTTACTAACAGTAATATCAACTTTTCATGTTAACATAAATAATTTATTTAAGCATTATCATTATGGATTAGGGATAAAATACTGTTAGGTATAGCAGCAACATTGTCAATGTTACAATCTTTGGATTTTAGAGTTAGGAAAGAGGAAATAATAAGAAAATTGAATAAATGTTTCAGATAAATAGGAAGTCTTTTTAGTTTGCTATTACTTCTGTAATTTTGCATTGCTTAAATAAAATTTGATAATTCTCTTAAATAATAATAATAAATAATTCTCTTAAATAAACTTGTCCTTGCTTTAAGAAATAATATGTTCACTTGGAACAGATCAGTGCTCTATTCTAGGCACAATATATATGTATATATATTTTTTAAATATTTGAATTGTTTGGTTAGTGGTATAGTAATTAGGAATTGAGGGGTAGCAAATCTAGAAAAGAGATGAGCTCATAGTTCAAAACCTAATTAACCACTGAAAGTTTCCCTTAGTATAATGCCAAATTGCAAAAGTAAGAGAGAAATGCACAAATAGGATCAAATAACCAGAGAACAGTTGCACCTATCCAAACAATCAAAATTTCTGAACCTATAATCAAGATTTGCACAAGTGGATCAGATATATTGAATGTGTTTGTTTATATGTTTTTAATTACTTCTTTTTGATGCTTTTATAAACAGAGTCTTTCTATACAGCCCAGGCAGGCTTTAAAGTCATGATTTTTCTTTCATTGTCTTTTGTGTACTGAGATTACAGATCAAGAGACAGAGAATTCCAAGATTCTCTATCTGCAATTAACCAATAACATAGCTAAACTGGATACATGCTCCAAGTAGAGTTCCAGATAGGAGAATCTAAAAAAAGAGGGAGAACTCATTCTCCTGAGTTCAAGAGCCTGGTCTAAGTACCTACACACACACACACACACACACACACACACACACACACACACACACACACACACACACACACACACACACACACACACACACACACACACAGATTAGTTAAACCTTTCGAAGAGTATGATGTAAAATCCTATCTACTTAAAGAGGATAAATTGTAAGTCAGCTCTTGCTAGAAAAGAAAACACCCAGTAAGCACCATAGAATCTCTGGAGAGCTATATTTTGGGAGCCAGGGCAAACTAGAAATAGACTCTCTAAATAAAACCTTAGTAAATTTTGATAGATTGCCAATGAACAAATATAATTTTCCCTCAAAATTGTTAGTCTTGCCAATAATAAAGATAACTTTCCCTCAAAATTGTTAGTTTATTAATGGAAATAAAAGCAAATCCTCATAGCAGGAAAATGAGGTCATCAAAATTTATTATCATGCAGAAAGCATCACAGACAATCTCAAAGTACTCAGTATGCCAAGAGACAGAAGTATGTATGTGTTTATATACGTATGAATGTATGTTTGTATCTATCTGTCTGTCTATCTATCTATCTATCTATCTATCTATCTATCTATCTATCTATCTATCTATCTATCTATCTGTCTGTCTGTCTGTCTGTCTGTCTGTCTGTCTGTCTGTCTGTCTGTCTGTCTGTCTATCTATCCATCCATTTATCTATCCATACATACATACATATCCTAAAAGTGTCAGTATGGAGAGCAAGCCTTTACGATTTGGACCTTTGAGGTATTCTTAAGAACAAGTCCTTAGCTCAGTAGTAAGAAACTGATCTCTTTCTATTTTTTTGGTTCCTGGACATGAGGTGAACAGTTGTGCCTACACATTCTATGTCACCACAGACCTATAGTAGCAGGGCCAGCCAAACACACTATTGGCCAAAATCTCTATAACTATGCCAAATTGAAAATCTCAAATAATCATCATATTAATGGGAACCAAACTAACCTGCAGGTTTTCTAAGCACTTTATCAAAGTGGCTACAATTGTATTAAACTGTAAATATCAAAGTGGCTACAATTGTATTAAACTGTAAATAACTAAATTTGACAGATCTTAATTAGTCTAAGTCAAGTGGTAGTAGAAATCTATAAATAAACACAAGAGGTTTTATTCTTTGTCGCTGTTGTTTTTAATGTACTATGTGGGTTTTTTTTTATTTGTTTGGTTTTTTTCCTTTGTATGTTCTTCCCCCGTGGTATAACCGCTGTTGTCAGTGTATTTGATTCTGTTGCCCTGCATCTTGTATATACTTTTTCTAATTTGGGGAGGGGAAGGGAAATAACACAATGCTGAAACAAGGATATAAGTTACCCATTGTAACAATGAGATGTACAAGACATTATATTGAAAACAAATTTTACAACTTCAGGGCAGGGAGGGAGCAGTTGGGGAGCTGGAGAGGGAAGTGATAATAGGGGAAATACAGAGAGGGAAGATGTAACAATGTTCCATAGGAAATGTATTCATTGCCTTACTCATGTACCTGTAACCCCTCTGTACATCTTTAAAATAAAAAAATTTAAAAAATACTTAACAGACATCTGAGATAAGCATATATTCGGAAATTTAAAATGATATCTTCATGTCTCCTGGCTATTAATATTATATCTCAATGAAATACATTATCACAATTATTACATATTATATATTATACATTATATTATATATCTAATGCAATATATTTTATATATGTATATGTACTATATAATATATAATATGTAATATAATATATATGAATTGCATTGAAATACAATATTAATAGCAAGGAGACATGAAGATATCATGTATATATATTTATATTTAGGTGATATATATTTGTGTATATATATATATATATATGTATGTTAAAGAACAGTATTATTCCCTTAGTAAGTACTGTAGAAAAAGTTGGTAAAATCACAAGCTGTGAGATTAGACTCAAACTTGGAACGTACAACCTATTTGTCATTCTTATATTGACTAGTGAACTAAGATGAGCAGCAAAGGATTTCAAGATTCCAAGTATTCTCAAAAGAGGTTCTGTGTTCTGTGTGGGAATTTCCCTTTAGCTTGGTACACCTTTGATCCCAAATGGCATGATGATTGCATAGACTAAAATTGTGGGGTTCTCTAAAGCAAATTAATAAAGGAATGATTTCCCAGTTCTAGAGTAATGATGTTTATTAAGAGCATGTACAGTTTTAGTGTTTATCACTTCTCTTTTTTTTTCTTTTTTCTTTTTTGAGGTGTGAATTATCTTTCTTTTTCTTTTTTTTTTTTTTAATTGTGAAAATACCATACAGAGGGGTTACAATTACATGAGGAAGGTAATGAGTACATTTCTTATCAAGCATTGTTACCTCCTCCTTTGTTTCCCCTCTTTACTCTCTGATAGCCTAAGGACAATTTATGACCACTTACACATTTTTGCATTAATGTTAGCACACAGATGAATTTTTGAGGTGAAAAAAAGATATTTTTTTTATGTGCTGTCATATTACATCTCTAAAATTTGATGTGATTGCTTAGTGACCCAAGGAAAAAAATCTAAAAACTGGTATTAAAGCCTTATATACCTGTTTTGTCACTACACATTATTAGAATCAGCACATGGCCTTCAGTAGACATTCCAGATTAGAATTTCTCTGAAATGAATTCAAAACGAGGATGAGTTTTAAATTCTTCTAGTTTACTAAAATAAATCAATATGACATTAGGATAACACAATATGCAAATAAATATTTTATTCTTACTGAAACTGAAAAGGTAGGATTATTCTGTCAGTGTTTTTATATTACCATTTGGTTACACAATCAACACTTAACCATTCATAGACGATTTCAAATCATTTCAATTAATCAGAGCCACAAATTGTCTGTTATTTTTCTTTTCTTTTTTCCCTTTGTTCTTGTTATTAAATTTTATTCAATGAATTGTTAGCTTTTCCCTAAGTTTTGCTCATGACCATTCTAAGGAACTGTCACTACACAGTCTAAAAACTAAAACATGCTTAAATGAATATCAGTTGATGATGAAGATATTCTGTAAAATACGTACTACAATGTAATTTTGCCAACATGGTAACAACATACAGCATATTTACATAAACTAACATGGGTGTATTGACACTTGGTTGTAAATTTGAGGGGACCACAAACATATATGTATCTCATTGTTGATGACTACATCATGATACAGTACATAGCTAGTATTACCTTTCCTCCAACATCCCTTCTCCTTTAACCAAGGGTAGATGTAAAATAGAAAGAATTATGACACTCTGAGTCTCTTGTTTTAGAGATGAAAATAGAGAAGTAGAGAAAGGGATAAATAAGTTATAACATATAATTTGCATTCTAGACTGAATAATAGAATATGTTAATTTTTTCCATAACTATCAGCAATAGACCAAATATTAACAATATGCGATGTATTAAGGTTTCATACTATATATTTAGTGTATTCATATTTAATATATGAAATATAATATATTAATGTATTAATATTTAATGTAATATAAATATTAAAATATTTAAGAAATTTTGTTTTCCTTTACCCAACCTTCTGAACTATCTAAAATGTATTAATTTTGATTTAGCATTCCAATGGTGGTATTTATATAACAATAAATAGACTGAGAAGATCCTAAGACTTGAAAGTTATGTGTTTACTGCTTTTTCTTTAGGGAAAATATTTTAATAACCTTACATAGGCTTTTAAAAAACATTTTATAGTTATGGAAATTGTGCTACACTTAATTCCATATATATTCTATATACAAATAATGTCCATTTTTGCTAGTTATTCTAGCTATAACTTCTGCTGTTATTATCTAAATTCAAAACGATTTGTTCCAGAATAGTGGCTGTGCACTAATCTGGAGAGATGAGGTATCAGTGTGAGATAGAACAGTAAAAGGTAAGTCTGATTGCAATGACAAGGTTCACTTAATATGTTGTGATTTAGTGAAATGCGATCTCTATCTCAAGAATGCAGAAAATGTCAGTTTGAAATAGATTTTCATCCCTTCTAAATAAAATGAAGCAAAATATTCACTACAGGTATTTAATCTCATAACTTTTATAATAAATCATATTACATACTTATACATATATACATATTTGATTACATACATACATGAATTTATGCATATACTAGTACACACACACACATACACACACACAGTATGTATAACCACATTTAGAATGGAAAGAAGACAATTTGGAAAGACCATTTGCTATTTACATAATCCACTTATTTTTTGATGTCTTAAGACATCTTCCAAGAAACAGATGTGTAATGGTCAACACTTGACAAGAAAGAATGCTGACTTCAGTAACTAAAACCTATGAAGTTCAGAAATCTCAAAAAGAATTAAGAAATGCATATTTTTACTTTAAACAGTGAAATTCCACTTAGCAATACACATATTACTATGTGTTAATATTTTGAATTTAAATAGCTACTGAAGTGTTTGATTAAAAATGTAATACAACCTATTTAAAATAAAGTGAACTAAAGGAAAAGGGACAATAAAGGTTAATAGAGGGGATATATTTGGTCAAATTATAATATATGCCTATATAGAAATATCATAATGGAAATTCAACCAACACTTAATTATGTTAACAAGTTTCTTTGATTTTTCTTTATTCATGTAACTTCAAAATAGATCTATGAACTAAGCTTTTTCACAACTGGTCTTTGTAAAGCAAAGTAAAAATTGCTGTTATTGATTGGGTAATATGCAATGAGGAAAATGCAATTTTAGCAGAAAATTTCATTTGCTTCCCATATGCATGTTTATGTGCTTTAAATTTGGAATTTGTGATTATGTGAGCAAATGTGTCAGAGAAATAAACCAAAGCAAAGAAAATTATGCTATTATTTTTGTTATTATCACTGCAGTGCTAAATTAGCTTCATCCAGTCTGTAGGAAACCACTTAACACCAGAGAAGTGGTTTCCTATCCATAGACTCACTACTCAGAAAGAGTTAATCTAGTTCCTACTGTGAAGCCCTCTATTCTCAGAAAGCTCTTTCATTCACTCCTGTTCACCATAGGAGCAGGCCAATTGACAATGATATACATCTACAAACTGCTGCGATGAATAAACATTTCACAGAATTATCCAAATTAATTTCAGCAGGTTCCAAAATGTTCTACCTACAGATTTTTTTCTTTTTCATTCTACCTTTGTTCAAATAGGTATTTCTCCAAATAGTTGTTTTTTGTTTTCTTTTTAACTTACATGGTAGAACCTGGGCCAATAGAGAAAGATATTTCATTTAACCTTCATGAAATGGTCCATTATGCATATAGAAATATTTTAGCTAGTAGCCTTCATCTTCAGTTATAATAATTCTTATTTTCAACTCTGTCTTCTATTTATTAAAAATGTCATAATATAAAGCCAATGACTTACTCTTCCTATTGATATCAAAGATATGCAAATGGACTTCAGGACAAAAGGGGAGCTATAGTCATTGTGAGTCTTTGTATATCTTATTACCTTCATACAATATTCAAAACTTCCCTAAAATATTCATTTTTGTGGTTACTCTTAACTGAGTATCTCTAAGTATCTAAAATATTGCATCTCAACCACTCTTGATTTGAAGGGAGAAAAGAAAATTTTATTTATATAGATGATGAACCCAGCAGAAATTTTATTCCAAGTGTTCCCAGCATTCATTCTTATTACTAAATTAAAGATTTACTGTAGAATAATCAGTGTTGATGGAGAAAACACATTTTAAAAAACGATTCTGTGATTATATTTAATAGAACAAATGAAGGCGTGACTGAATCCTGAAAATATCTAAGAAACATCAGTGCACCTAATTCTTTCTTTAAGGGTTTTGCACTCTTCAAGGAATTTAACTTACAAGAAACTGCTAACCATTTTGACCTTTAAGTATTTTTAATTAAAAGGTGAAAAATGCCGGTAGGCAACAAAAACTAGAAAAGACAACAATACATGCACGTGAGTCATTTTAAAACACAGAGAACTTGTACACGAAATAATCAAGAATCTAAATATATTGGTACTTTACTCTCAAGTTATAACAATACTGTCTTTGAGGATGTTTCCTAGGACTGATTATAACATCAAGCAACTCTACCAGCAACCCTGGAACAGTTGAACACAAATTACCCCCCCTTCCTTTTTATTTATTTATTATTTATTTATTTATATATTAATGCTAGTCCTTAGGCCTGCGGCTATCTTTGATCTTTGCTGCTCAAGGCCAGCATCTACCACTTGAGACGTAGTTCCACTTCCTGTTTTTTGGTGGTTAATAGGAAGTTAGAGTCTCAAGGACTTTCCTGTCTAGACTGGATTCCAACCAGATTCCTCAAATCTCAGCTTTTTGAGATTACAGATTAGGATTAAAGATTAGGATTACAGATAGGAGCTAAAGTCACCTGGAAGAAATTTTCCTATTTTTAAGTTTCAATAAAAAGAAGTCAAATGAATTGATTAAACAAATATAAAAATGGTAAGAAGATTTAAAAAATAGAGAAAAGAAAGAAAAAGAATGAAAGATAAAGAGACAAAGATTGAGCGAAAAAGAAAGAAAAAAGAAAAGAAAAGAAAAGAAAAGGAAGGAAGGAAAGAAAGAAGGAAGGAAGGAAGGAAGGAAGGAAGGAAGGAAGGAGGAGAGGGAGGGAGGGAGGAAGGGGGAGAAAAAAGGAAGCTGGACTTAGCAGAGACATGTAAATGCAAACATCAGTTAAAAAGACAATGAAAAGACCAGTTTTAAAGGTTTTAGCATCTAGAAATTTGGAAGATTTCCAAAGCTCTGCAGAGAAGACATTGCTCACAAGATTCTATTTCCAAGAGGATAAAGAGAATATATACTGTGCATCCTCTCAAATATCTTGAGAGATGCTGCTCTCTGACTGGAAAACCAAATATTCTGTGCCTTTTGATAGGTAGAAATATTAAATATGTTACCAATTATGAAGCATTCTTAGACCTACACGATAAATGATAAAATATGAATTTGAATCTAGTAAAGATTTAAACATCAAATTTTACTTTGTAGGAGGTGCAGAGGGTAAGAGAAAAATGATACCATTTCAGAGACAATACATACTGTGGATAATGCATAGACAACACATAGACAATACATACTGTGGATAATTTTATAAGGCAAAAATCCAATTATTTCAATAAATGACTCAGAATAATTATTTGAAAATAATTACTTGAATAATTATTTGAAAACTCCACATCTATCTTCAATTTTCTTAATTTCACAGGATGTTCAAGTGTATTCAGATAATTTCCAAGTTCACATTCTTATTGCTGCACAATTCAAATTAGTGGTGTTCCAGCTCCTTATTAACTCTTATAAATATATGGAAAAGTTAAGAACTGTCAATCATACGACCAACTAAGGAGAAGGCAAACATACAGATAACTTCCTTTAAATTAAAAATTAGTGAAACTGCTGGGACAAATACAACTTAATACACCTAGAAACATGAGGGTGGCAGTTAATTTGTCAAATAGTTTTAATTTCCTCCCACTAATACTGCTTAATCCAGCTTATAGGGTACTTTAATGAACAGGAACATTATCTACATTTCTAAAGATGCCTAGAATTAACTACAGAACCAGCTTAAGTAATGACTTTCTCTTCCTTCTTACTTGTCTATCAGATAGTCTCTTTGTTCAATGTGTTAGAGTACATATCTATCAAAATCATACATTATTGAGGGATATATAATCAGCTCAGAAAAATGTTTCAAGGATTAATAAATGTGTAAGAACATGGCAGGAATGTTGTATTGTGTTGGAGCAAAAAGCAATCTTAAGCCACATCATTTGAACAAAGAAAAATATATTGAACTGAATGTATAATGTAAAAGTGCTTGAGGAGAAGGTCTATTATCTTTGTAGATAATACTGGTTGGGGGCCATGAATATTTTCTGAGTGTGTTTTCTAATACTGAGAGAATATTTTTCAATAGCTGTATGACAACTAAGAGGAATATTCCTTCCATTAGTTCTGAATAGCTTACTTGATAACACAGATACACACACACACACACACACACACACACAATTCCAAGTAATTAAAAAATAAATCTAATAGGGAGAGAACTAAAATCTAAGTGCAATTAAGCAACATTGAAATTAATTAGGAGAACATAAATCAAGCATATAAGAAAATTATGTGAGAGAAAAATATATTTTTGTAATGAAAGATCTTGTCTTTTTCCAATTCCCAAAGGGGAAAAATATTGAGATATGAAGACTGTCAATTTGATATGTATTTCTTTTACAGCTACATATGTTGAACATTTTTTCATGTATTTATATTTATAGTTCTTCTTTGAGAACTGTCTATTTAATTTGATTGCCCATATATTCATTAAGTGATTTGTTCTTTAGGTGTTGAATTTTTGGAATTCTATATATTCTGCATAATAATCCATTGATGGCTGCTTGCAAATATTTTTACCCATTCTGTGGCTTGTCTCTGATTTTAAAATTGTTTCTGTTGGTGTTGCAATTTTTCAGTTTGACGTCACTCTGTATATAAAATTGTTGCTCTGATTTCCTGAGTTAGTGGGGTCCTATTCAGGAAGTTGTGTATTCCTATATCATTCAATATTCTCCATATTTTCATGTAGTCATTTCTAAGTTTCAGAATTCATATTAAGTTATTTCATTTCTATAGAATTGATTTTAGTATAGGGTAAGAGACAAAGGATCTATTAAATCTTCTAAATGTAGATATTCAGTTTTCCAGTTTTCTCAAAAATGTTTTTGGTTCTGTTGAACTTCAGATGTCTCTAGCTATGTAAATTTCTTTCTGGATTTTCTGGTTTATTCCACTGGTTGACCTCTCTGCTGATGTATCAGTTTCGTACTGTTTTTTCTCTTTCAATGATTCTAAAGTATAATTTGAAGTCATGAATTGTGATAACTCCAACATTGATCGTTGTGCATAAGATTGCTTTAGATATTTAGAGTGTCTTATGCTTTCATATGAATATTTGAAGGGATTTTTCAGCTTCTGTGGGTTGCCTTTGGGGTTTAGGCAGGCATTGCATTGAATCTGTAAATTGCTCTTGGTAATATAGCTACTTTCACATGACAACTCTTTCTACCTTCCAAAGAAGGTCTTTTACATGCTTAGGTAAGTTTCTTCCTAGTATTTTTGAGGCCATTGTGAATAAGGTAATTTTCCTGACTGATTTGTCTGCCTATTGATTGTTACTTTGTAGAAAAGATACTGGTTTTTATGCATTGTTTTTTTGTATTCTGATGATTTGCCAAATTCCTATCCAAGAATTTGTTTAGTGGAGGTTTTATGTCCTTTTAGGAATGTTTATGTTTAAAATTATACCCTCTGACAGTAGAGATAATTTGACCCCTTCCTTCTTTTTTAATATATTTTTTAATTGTAAAGATACTGTACAAAGAAGTTACAGTGACATGAGTAAGGTAATGAGGACATTTTCTATTGAGCGTTGTTACCCCCTCCTTTGTTTTTCCCTTACTATCTCTATCCTCCCCAACTTCTCCGTATTTTACCACTTTTATTATTTTCTCTTGCCTTATTACTCTGGTTAAGAATCCCAGCATTATATAGAATAAGAGTGGAGGAATTAGTACCCTTGCCTTGTTTCATTTTCATTTTTGTCCTATTTGCTACAATGTGGTCTTTAGGTTTATCAGTCATAGTCTTTTATATACTCAATGTTTCTTCTATCAATTTTATTCTTAGTTTATTCAGGACTTTTATCAACTTGTTCAACCACTTTGGAAAGCAGTATGGAGGTTCCTGAAAAGATTTCACATAGAGCTCCCCTATGTTCCAGCAATCCCACTTTTGGGCAGTTACCCAAATGTTTACAAACAAGACCACACTAAAGCTACCAGCACAACTATGTTTATTGCAGCATTACTTACCATAGCTAAGATATGGAACCAACCCAGATGCCCCTCAGTAGATGAATGGATCAAGAAAATGTGGTATATATACACAATGGAATTCTATGCCTCCATCAGAAAGAATGACATTGCCCCATTTGTTAGGAAATGGAAAGACTTGGAAAAAATTATATTAAGTGAAGTAAGCCAGGCCCAAAGAAACATAGGTCCCATGGTTTCCCTTATTTGCAATATCTAGTATATGTATGAGTCAAGCGGAAAAGGTCAGATAATGTGATGTTAGGAAAATGAACCCTTAGATATGTATTTTAATGCTTTTTTATTTCATGCATTTGTTTCTTTTTTTAATTTTTATTTTATTGTAAAGATGCTGTACAGAGGGGTTACATTTACATGAGTAAGGTACATCTCTCATGGAACATTGTTAGCCACTCCATTGCTGTTCCCCCAGTATCCCTTCCCTTCCCTCACTCCTTCCCCCGCTTCCCAAAGTTGTAAAGCTTATTTCCGACATAGTGTCCTGTGAGTATCATTGTTTCAACGGGTCATCTTTTGTACTTCTTTCAGCATTTTATTTCACTTCCCTTCCCCCAATCAGATAAATGCACATACAAGGCCCTACCAGGGCCTTCCAGCCATAGTTCAAGAACTAGACTGGAATCAATTTTAGATCTATTTTAGTGAGTCAGCTCCTGTCCTTCAAGCAATATATGCCAAGGTTAGAAGAACAAAGAATTTTTTAGGGAAAAATGATTGCAAAGCATAAAGAAGGAAGGATCAAGAATAGGTAGAAAAAGCCTTGACACAGTGATTTGAGATAGAAGAGAGGAAAATAAAGAACAAATAATAGAAAAAGTCTCAGCCCTGGCAATGGGAAGTCCCAAACAGTGGAAGAGTTGGAAGAGTCTTTCATCCATACCAGTACCCCACATCCATTTGTTTCTAACGCATTTATAAGATTACCTCTTTGTTGCTTTGTATGTCCCTTCCCCACAGTATAACCCCTGCTTTCACTATATCTGATGTTGGTATAACTTGTGGAGGAGATGGGGAACTGCAAGTCGTTTAAGGATACAGGTGGACCTGTTGCAACAATGAGAAGTACAAGGTCATGTCAAAAAAGAGCTTTACAACGTTAGTGGGGGGGTGGCTGGGAAGGGATGTGAAGGGTAAACAAAAGAAAAGGAGGAGGCTGCAATGCTTGATAAGAAATGTACGCATTATCCTGCCCATTAAATTGTAACCCCTCTGTACAGTATGTTCACAAAAAAATAAAATAAAATAAAAATAAAAAAGGGGTTGTTGAATTTTATCAAATAATATTTCTCTGCATCTGTGGAGATGATCATGTGATTTTTGTCCTTGATTCTGTTTATGTACAGTATTACATAATTTGAATATGATAAATCATAATTATAGTAATGGCATGAACTCAACTTCATCATGATATATTATCTTTTAAAGATGTTGTTGAATTTGATTGACAAGTTTTGCATGTATGCTAATTGAGAAAAATTAACTTAGTATTTTCATTCTTTGTTGTGTCATTATTCAGTTTATTTACCAGAGTCATGCTGGCTTCATAGAATGATTAGCCCATCATTTTCTATTTTATGGAATAATTTTTATCTCATCCTGGACTGTTCTTTGTTGAAGATACTTTATTACTGCTTCCATTTTATTACTTGGTCTAGGTTTGTTTTTAGTAGTTATGTATCCATTCCTTCTAGATTGTCCAGCTTACTAAAATACAACTCTTGAAAGTATTCCCTTCTGATGTTCTGAATTTCACTGAACTCTGTTCTAATAGTGCCTTTCTTATGTCTGATCTTTATATAGAGAACATAGGGTGCTTAAGAATAAGAATCACTCAATTTTTCTTTATCTTTTCAAAGAATAGACTTCTTTGAAAAATTCCTTGCATAATTTTCCTCATCTTAACAACATTTCCATCTCCAAAATCAGTTCATTTGTCCCTATTATTCCAAGATATTGTGGTAGTAGTCTTCAGTATTCCCTGAGATGTTACTGTTCCGTTCCTTGTTTGTCTAGTCTCTCCATGATTGTTCAATCTCTAACACTTTCTTCTCCAAAACTAGCCAGCAGCTCTTTAACCTGAGCATTCTTGAGCTAAAGGCAAATGGGTTGTTGCTGCAATTATTCTCAGATAATGAAACTACTCTCAATGGGTGGGGTAGGGTTGACAATAGCTGTGCCTTTCTCTTTCTAAGTTCTTATTCATTATGCAGGTCTCCTGAATCAAAGCCTTTCCCTGTCTATATGAACTTGCTGTTCCCCTCCCAGATTCTGTAGCCAAGTATCATATAACACCCTGAGCTGCAATTGATCCTATATTTTCAGGACTCTCAAGTACCCACTCTTCTTGCAAAACTGAACATCACCAGAGCTCTCTAAGATAAATATGGGGAATAAAACCTCACCTGGTGTAATGCTTTGCTGTTATGATATTTTGTCCTACAAAATGCTCACACTGGAGTTTAAGGCTTTCAGGCCTATGGGTTGGCTCCAAACCTTGATCTGCCAGTATGTCATAGAGGAAGCCTAGTTAACTTTGTTTTGGACTTCCCTTCTCTTTAATAGGAATTCAGGAGTAGAGTTTCAAACTGTTTCCTAGTTTTCTGTCACCTTTCTGTTTCACCAGACTTATCAGTAATCTTGTCCTCTTTGATGTTTTTCTTTTCTCTCCTCCCTTTACATTGCTGAATATTATCTTTCCTTTGTTAACCAGATTCTTCTTACTCATAGGGTTTAATGGAGCAAAGTACGGTGCTTCATCGTTTTTCCTGTTATCTAAAAATAAGTGTTTTGACTGTTGAGGAACAGATCAACATTTAATACTTGTAATTTAGCTAGAATATAATAATATTGAAGTTATATGTACTGAATACCACTGCCATAAAACAGGAAAATATTCCAATAAATTTACATAAATTAATAAATATTATATGGGAAAATTTAACATGAAATACTTTTGCTCTTATAGCCTTATTGGAAAAAATTATAATTGAAGAAATAGAGGTATCCAATGTTAAGATACAATTATTTGGATCAAATTGATACATAATTATCCATTATGATAAATTTCCAGAAAATTTTACAAAAGGTATATTATTATAGACTCTAGTGAGCATTACTACATTACTATTAATTTGATTAGTTGTAAACTTTTTAACACTACATTTTTCTGAAACAAAAAATGTAATGTATGAACTTGAATTTTTTTTTAAATGAAATGTTTTGGGAAATGATGAGGTGTAACATATCAGGAATATTAGCTTTAAAGTAAATTATTACTTATATGAACTTGTTAGTCAAATCCCTAAGGCAGATCCTTAAACGGATCCTGTTTTAGTTCTTATGTGTTTCACCAGTATGAAAGGGGTTGCTAGTTTCTATCTATCTTTGTTTCTAATTATTCTGTTATAGTATATTTACTCTCATTCTGATCAGATAATTAGATTTGTTGTCATTTTGTAGGACTGTTTTGTAACTATGATGTTCATATTTTTAATTGTATTTATAGATCTTTTCATCAAATAGGATATGCCCTCTTGATCAGGTATTCTGATAAATATTATGTTAAATAAATGAATAAAGTGTGTTCTAATTGAAGAAGTATGGAATGCTGAAAGGGGTGACATTGATAAAATGACAATGCATTCACGTATGGCTTTGTTAAAAGACAACTTCTTTGTACATGGCTTTGTTAAAAGACAACTTCTTTGTACAACTCCTTAGAGATAATAATAAGTTTAAAAAGTAAGAAGTATGAGATGCATACAAAACAACAGTGCTATCCTAAAAGTACTCCAACAGAAATTACTTAACTAACAATTATATAAGTTTGGTAGGAAGGGAAAATATGAAAGAAACAATGTATGGATTGAGCATTATTAAGCCAAGGTAAGTCAGTAGATTTGGAAAAGGAGTTAGAGACAATTATCTGTTAAAAGAAAACTAGAAAGTTAGTTGTTATGTCAATGTTGCAGTCAAACATGAGTTACCTGTGATCCACAGAGATAGAGGAAACATCACTGGAACTTTGGAAAAACTTTTCTGTTTACACTCTACCTAGAAAGTAGACACTCAACAAATATGTTTCCTAAAAAAAAAAAAGCTAGTTCTGGGGTTAGATAATTAGATTTTTGTTAGATAATTTGATTTTTGTTTCTAAAAAACTTATTTTCAATGTTCAATATTAATCATGACTTCAAACCCATGTCCACATTCAATTGATTTCAATATTTTACTCATTGCTTTAATATAAGCAAGCCTTTATAAGTTAGGAAATATTATATGCTTGATCTTTGATCTAGCATTTATTGGTTATACAACTAATGAAGAAAGAAATAAAATTACTAAAATCTAAATTCTAAATAAAACACTATTAGAGCATGTCACAATAGAAATTTAAACAAATTTTCCATATTTTTCCCTAGCTACATATCAATAGATTATATTACCATGTCAAAATGTTTTATTTTGTTTCATATTAATTAATAAATATCTTAGAGCTCAATGATTTTAGTAGTATTAAGCAATGAAATATATTTAAATTAAGTAGGAATTTTTTTCATCTTTGTTGTTTGGAGGAATTGGAGTTTGAACCCAGAGACTTTTCATGTTAAGCATTGACTCTACCATTCAAGTGCATCCTCAATGTTGAACCTTTTGTAGTCCTTTGGAAGTAATACACACAAGTGTTCACCACTTCCCCTATACATCTTTGTGCAATCATTTCTCTTTAAACATGGATAGCATCTAAGGAAAGCTGTTCACATCTCTGAAACATAGAGGCAGTACTGGAAGAAGTAGCAGATGCATTAGAAAAGTGGACATCCAAATATTAAGAATCAGTAGACCTCAGCTCAGGAAATTCTTTTATTTTTCTACCATAGAATTCTATATAAGGAAATCAGTAATGCATCACCAAATATAAAACAATATACATATTGGAGCTTGAAGCATTGTTCCTCTTTCTTTACTACTCATATTATTAAATTATAGATTAAGCTGATGCTTTAAAATAACATTTTTGTATGAATTGACTCTATTTTTAAGTTGACAAAAGAGTGTATTTGGGGAGTATACTGTATGTTTGAGAGCCATGTATACTATAGAAAATAAATTGTAATACTCTTTCATTTCCAAATATCCTGTCTCTTAATGTGTGTGTGAGAGACGGGGGGGGGGGGGGGGGGGGGGGTGAGAGAGAGAGAGACAGAGAGAGAGAGAGAATCAGTCTTTTCTACTTCATACCCAATGAAACCTTGCCTGCAATTAGTAATCAATTCAGTGCAAAAAAAAAAAAAAAACTACTTTGAGGAGTGACTCAAAGCTTACTGCTTTTCCGGGCTGGGAAGGTGGCTCAGTGGTAGAGCAATTGCCTTGCATGCCAGAGGCCCTGGGTTCAATTCCTCAGCACCACATAAGCAAAAAGAAAAAAGCCGGAAGTGGTGCTTTGGCTCAAGTGGTAGAGTGCTAGCCTTGAGCTGAAGAGCTGAGGGACAGCACCCAGGCCCAGAGGTCAGGCCCCATGACCAGACCCAAAAACAAACAAACAAAGCTTACTGCTTTTCATGTTGAGGTACACATGACAGATGTAGTTAAACTACATGCCACTAATCATTATAAATATGCCACTGATCATTATAAATGTGACAGTATACATATACATATAGAGGCACAATTAACTAAATCCTAAAGAATACTATTTTCCCTCTCTTTGTTTTCATATCATATTTCCTTTAAGGTCTTAAAAGTAAAGATTTTCCCTGCCGGAAAATCCTTTTAAAATGTCCTTTTTATAAGATTTAGCCAGTGTGCAGCAATAATGTACCCCCAAACTTTCATTTTTTGAGAGAGAGAGGGAACTAGAGAGAGAAAGGAGAACAAAAGAGGAATAAAGTTGCAAGCTCTAGTCTAATATTGCTAAATATGTCTATAATAAAAAAATTCAAAAGCAGATCACAATAGCAGGTATAGAGGTATCAAGAAGAACACATTGTGCCTCAGAGTTTTCTAGTTTGTTTTGGTTACATTGTCAACTATGCAATCAGGATTAAGATGATATTAATAATACTTTCAGAATCACAAATAATCCAATAAAATGTTACTGCAAATTGAACGTAGAAAATATTTAAACCAAGATCTTCATCCAAGTCTTGAGGGAACACCAAATATGGGAGGCCAGTTCCACTGACCTGTAACCATCATATAGAACTCTGCCTATTATTTCTTAAAACCATGGAGTATTTTCAAAAACCTTGGAGTGAGAAAACCTTAATTGTCTCCTGAAGTCTGTTATGTTTCAGCTACATGTAGTGCTCCCATGATGATATTCTTTTAAAACAATAAGGAGACAAAGAGAAAAGCAGCCATAAATGTAAGTCTGCAAGATTCCTTAATGCCTGTTTCAAAATTCACAGATTACAAGTTAACATGGAACTCCCTTTTCAAACAAAGAAGGAATGTTTTCTATTTTTTAAACAAGATTGCAGTTTAGTTTGCCACCATTGGTGTACAAAGCTAGCTCCTACTGCATCTGTCCTGTAGCTCCCCCACACGTACCTCTTGGATATTGCCTACATCTCTGATGTGACAGAGAGGGGCTTCTGCCATTGCTTCCTCGCTGCTGCTGAGAGCCCAGCTTGATAAGCATCACAACTAACATCTGCTTTTCTCATTTAGTATCCTTTATAGACTGTCAGGTGGTCTCTGTGTGGTTTGCTCAGCTAATTCTACAAACCTGCAAAAGCTATTCAAATTATAATTTAAGAGAAGAAAATAAAGTCAATTGGCCACTGATTGTTCTTTCCCTTATCCCGTACCTTGCAAGCCTGTGAACATCCAAATGTGGTGTCTGAATTCAAAGTGTTTCACTTCATCAGTCACAAAGTTAGTGATTTTGACTTTAGTCTTTCTCTAATCCTTTTTCTCTCCCAACATTTCCCTCTCAAACTCTCTATTTCAACCTTCTGCCTTATGTTCTTTCTATTCCGCTCTCCTTATCCAACTCTACTTTCATGAAAAATAGACAAACATAGTACTATTTTAACAATATGATCTATTGTCTTTACTAAATAAAGAAAATGATTACCATAATAGAAATACACTTCCTGGAGAATTGGTTTTTATATATAAAATAATTGCTTGATCATTTATTATGTTATTGTTCATATGTGAGTTGGGCTTCTAATTTATTTCTAATTTTTCCCCGTTAGAAACGTAATTCCTCCCAACATCTACTTTCTGCTTTTGTAGCACAATAAGACTAACTTCTTTGACTTTTGTTGTCTTAAAAATTGCTTTTTGATGAAAGACGAGAGTGGCAAGCATCCACCAATATCTGCACTGGTCACTGGCACCGATGGTTTGTAAAACCTTTGCGTTATACAGATTTCTCACCCCCTCCCTTTTTCTTGCATGTCACTATTCATTCCTAAGCATATTTATCTATATTTTGTTAATTGCAATTTACAATTCCATCTTAAAAGATGTAGATTTATACCATAGTAATTTTGAAGGCGAACAGTTATTTCATTGGGTTGTCACTCTTTCCAGAAATCAAACCCTCCCTGTCACATATAAATAGATTGCTTGATATACGTGCAATATCCTGTCAGTGTCATGCACTCTTTTCTTTAATCTGAGTGACATGGAAATAATAAAATGCTCACTTTAATATATGTCTGTTGTATTTTGCCTAATTCTGGGCTTAGTTTAATATTAGTCATGAATATTTCCTCCAACTAGACATGAATTTGAATATCTATAATGCATAGTTTATGTTCATACTAATGCACAAGCTTCAGCTGTATTTTTTTTATTGCTTGCCCAGTTTGTTAGGAATTAAGTCATCTCAAGGAAAGAACTGAAAGCAACAGGGACCAGAACTGTTATCTTTATCCACAAGTCATGTAGAGTATGAGTAGGTGATCACTCAATTGCTGTGCTTTACTTTCCCTGAACATCAGAACTAAGAGTTGGAAAGGTCTTCTCAGTGGGAGAAAAAAAGAACAGCAGATGAAACCATATTATGTCTCTGGATTTCTTAGATGCTAAAAGCTCCAGTAGTTTCCAAGGCCCTCAATAACATTACATTCATTTTATGTTCTTTTCCATCATGGATAGAAATTATCTTATCATGTTTCTTATAATTTAAGGCTCTCCAAATTAGACCAATGAAAGTAGAAAGACTAAGATAAAATGTACTTGACTGCATATATATACATATATATATAATATGTATGTATATGTGTGTGCACATCCATGCAGATATATCTGTGTGTATATATATGTGCATGGGTTTATTTATAGTTTTATCAAATCAAGTCTTAATTAGTAGAATACATTTTTCTCTTTGTTTAAAGTAAAAGTAATATTTTAGAACATTTCCTTGACTGATTTAAACATAGTAAAGAAGTGTAAAGCATGAATATTTTCTATGGATATTCCTATTATTCTTTTAATATGTATCCCAATTTGGTAATATCAATACTGAGCAATACTCCTTTTTTTATATCCTACACTATTTTCTGTTTGAAATTGCAACACCCTAATGCCAGATATAAAGTGAGAATCCACACATTGATTTGGCAGAACACATTCTTATAATGGTACTATATAAGGATCTAAATAGAATGGAACATTCATTATTAAATAACTTTTTAATCTCATGAAGCCAAAAACCTTACGATGTAAAAGATGTATCAACACGTTGTGTGTGTGTGTGTGTGTGTGTGTGTGTGTGTGTGTGTGTGTGTGTGTGTGTGTGTATAGCTTTTTTTGTTTACTCAATCTACATGGTTATTTCCTTGGTATGTTTTCTTTTTTAAAATTCTGTATTTCATCCTCGAAGCAAACTTTTGTATCATGTCTGCAAAGAGATGGAGCACACATTATTTACATTATGGCAGCTTAGACTCCCAATGGATATAGACAATGGATAAAATGAACTACTGGCTAAAACAGATTAGATGCCAAACTCAGTTAGTTCTTGACTAATTCTATAAAAGTATGTCAGTTGGGGACCTTCTTGACCTAAGGAAAAAGCAAATCTCGAAACAATATCACAGCTGATTACTTATTCTAAACTGATTATGCTGTAACCATTGCACCATGGAACAAAACCATCATGTAAACATGACCCATTTTTTTTACCAACTTACATCAAAAACTGTTATTACGAGAGAGGCTATCCAATGAGATTAGTTGCAGATTAATTACAAAATAAAAATAAAACAGAAAATTAGATCCTAAATAAGAAAAATTCTGTAAAAGTTCTTTTTTTTCTGTCATTTGCTTCCAATATGCTTGTGGAATTTTATTGACATACTGTTCCCAAACTCTCAGGAGCATCTATAGCTTTTATTATAATACTATAGGTTTTATTCAGTTATTATTTGTGACACTGAAGAGCTTAGAGGTTCACCAGAATAAACAAAAGTCAAGTATTTTGGAGGAAGTGTAAACCATACATCCACAAATCTGAGTAGCTTAGCCCTTGCAACAAGAAGCCATTGGATACGCATGCTAGAATCTCTGTTCGCATGCTAGAATCGCTGTTCTGTGCATAGATGCTATCATGATCAAATTAAATGATCCAAAAGGGCTGGGAAGGGAGTTTAGAATTGGAAACAGTACTTCAAACAATAATGCTGGGTCAAGTATTATATGAGCTCTAACGTTAGTATGAAGGATAATATAGCAACTCATTCTTTGAAAAGCTGGGCACAGTCTAAGGTAAGCCTATTGTTCCCGCAGGCCATGCACAGTTACTGTTAACACACTTGCCTGCTTTCACCAGAGCCTTGTGGAGCTGGGGCTGGGCTTGCAAATGTGAGGCTCCTGACAAGTGTGCCTTCTTTTAAAGCATGTTGAGAAAACGGAACACTACTAATACTACTAATGTAATGGAGAGCTTATCCTCAGATCTGATTTTTCCCCCTTTGAAAATAAAAGTGGGAAGTTTGTTTTAATTCTCTGCCCTTTTCATAAAGATTGGAGGAAGCCATTGAGTCTCTGCAAAAAACTGTCCTTTTCAAGTTTTCTGCTTAATTAACACATTCTTACCTAGTTGCTCAAAAGTGAATTCTTTTACTGGCATGTTTTAAAGATATAAAACCTAACAGGAATAAAATTGTTAGTAATCCTTGTCAGAAGAAGAGAATATTTGTTAGACGTTGTCGACAAGGGGGTAATGAATAATTTTCAAAATGCCCATGATATGGGCAGTTCTATGCTAAAGTTTCCCTATTAGAGCTTTATCTTCTGCAAGGAGCAGCCCTAACAGCTATGTAGTAGCTAATTAGATAGAACAAATGTTCTAATTTCTGCAGAAAAAATATGTAAGCAAAACATTTAGAAGCCATTTCAGGAAAGGAAAAAAAAAATACTAAGGCAAAATAAATATGAGGCTCCTTTGGTATGCCAATAAGTACTACCTCTAAGCAGAAAGATTCTTAATGTTAACATTATATACATAACATTAAAAAGATATCCAAATTGTGGCTCCTTAAAAATGAGTTCCCTAAGTTCTCCATGTCAATTTCAATTAAACCTCCTAAATAGAAAGATTTCTTCTTCATAGTTCATAAGATTATTACACACAATACATATTTCAGGAGATTTTGTAATTCTTTGCCCAACTACCTCCCTGAAAACTTAGAATAAAGGTCATATTCTCCATTGCACAACAAGAGCCATTTTATGCTCTTTTGCTCTTTTATGCCTTTTAAAGCTAAAAGTTAAACAAATCATTTTATAAGACAAAAGCAGGAAGGTCAAATTGTTTTCCTTTATCTGGAATGGTTACTGAACCCTGGTGTTTGTCTTCTGCACATCTTGACATTCTGCCTGCCTTTCTCTTTTGTCATGGGTTTCAGCTATAAAGTGTGTTCGTCTTTACAGCTAAGGCTCAACCCTGCACCGTACAACCCAACGCAACTTATCATACTCTGACAGCTAATATTTAAAAGAGAACACACACGTGTTTTGAAGTTTGATAACTGCTATCAATCTCGATAATGGGTATCCAATCCGAAATTGTGACAGATATCTAGTGGATTGAGTATCTACCACAAGAAGCTAATGCTCAAGTAAATGAATCAGCGAGGCAGTTACCTCACACCTATAATTAAAAATGAAACAAATAAATACCACAAAATAGTGGGAGCCTGAAAGATCTACACCCTAACAAAAAATTGCACCAAAAGATTAAATTTACAGTTTCTAATTTCTAAGTTACGTGTCCTCTTTGTTTTTTTGTTTTTTGTTTTTTTATGGAAAGCTGTGTGATTTGTCCTTAGGATTCTTTTTTAATGATTTAAATTTGGCAACTTCCATTTTGACATAATATTGTGCCTTGTTTTTCACAGAAGCTTCCTACAGAAGATACAGTGGGCCTTGAAATAACAAGCCTTTGATGCTTAGAAAATGCTCTCTTTTAAAAGAATAAATGAAGGTACAGTGGCCTCCAAAAGCCAAATTGCAGCATGGATCATAATGGGTAATGGTATGTAAATTACCCGGCATGCAATTGGGATGCTATTACGGCTTGACCAAATGGTGGTCGCTAATGACCTCAACATTTGATGACTAAGTGCATTTTATTTTCCCTTCACTTGAAAATATATATATCTGATACAGTAGCCTCACCACGCTGATGACTGAATAAAGAGAGTAAATTTCTCTAGAGGCACTATTGTACTTTAAACCAACAATTTTAAACACTGTAGCTGAATAGCCTTCCAATTGTTCTAATGGGGATGTTGAGAGATCAAGATAATAATAAATTGTAATTTTCAATGTAGAGGTAAATTTCTGGATAAAACTTGCCTTCATAAAGAAAACAATTTGCATAAATTTGGTTTTAGACTTTTTCTAGAAATAAAAAGAGAAAAAGGATAAGTATAAATAAGTTTGTTCTGGCTTTCAAATATTCATCCTCTATTTGCAGTAAATTATTTTGGGTTTAGAAAACTGTATAGTGTTTGTTCAATAGCCACTATTGAAGCTCAACTATTGAATATTGTAGGATAATTTTTATATTTGAAATGAGTTTTGCTACACCACTGGTTCATTTTTTGTTGAGATGAAATAAAATGAAAATATTTCACTATGAAATCTTCCCATAACTCTGGTTAAGATTTAAAAAATAAATCAAAACAAGAGCTTCAGAAAAATATTTATTGTTCTTCCTAAGCATTTGGAGAAATATTTCTCTGTCATTGAGAGTGCATCAGGTTAGAAGAGCTAAGATGTTACAAAAATAATTGCTAAAGCACTGTGAACTATTGCACACCTGGAATCAAAGGCTCCACTATTTTTCATTTTCTAACAACTTAGAATGCTTAAAATGGTTACAATAAATAATACAAAAGTAAGCAAATTATGACAGTTCAAAATAGTTAAAATTATTTTACCTGTAATACCTATGATTTTTAAATTATCAGATTACCTATGTCTCATTAAACCCTATTCTTATAAATGGCATTGTGATTTGTTACACTCATACACATACACACACATCTGTTTCTGGCAAGTAACTACTTCTTTAGAAATTGATGTCACAGAGGAAATAGGTGTATGTTTGCATGTTCATAACACTATATACTTTTGATTTCATATTATTTTAAATTAATTATACTGCCTGTGAGGTCAATCAAAATTCCACTTAAACTTCTCTTCTTATTAAATTACCATTACAGAAGATGCTTACTTTTAATGACTGAAATTTTGAGATAAAATTTTAGAGGTGGAAAAAGTATCCTTTACTGATAAGGATTTCTATGTTTCATGTGTATTCACTTGGATCTATTTTATAGGCAATGATTGGTTTAGTTCAAGACAAAATAAATTAAACAATGAATAGCCTACAGATATTTCCCGTGGGGTAAGGGTACTTGATTTTATTTTTCCTCTTCCTACATAATATTGCAGTAAGTGTCTTTTGAAACTTCTGACAAGCAGTCTATGTTGTCTCTCTTTGATTCCAAAATACAGCATATTCATATGCAGTGTTGGACATGAAGACTTTTCATTAAATACGTTTGCACATTAAAATTACTTGGGTAAAATTTTAAACAGATTTTGGCTAATATAACCCATGTGTATTTCCTACAGAACAGATAATCCCCCTGCACATATCCATGGAAAGATTCTAACAAAGAAGCAGAAATACAAGCCAGAGAACAATTCTGCTTGATTTTCTTGTGCAGTCATGTTATCAGGACAAGGAATATTCCACAGTGGTGCCCAGGCGAAGGCTGCACGCATTCCCCAGCATTGCATTGTGGAAGAAAATGAAAAACCTAATAGCATTTTGATGTATTCCAGTTAGATTTTCCATTAAGAGAAAAAGGTGATATGTTCACACCATTTGTCAGGAAAAGAAGAAATGAAGAAAATGTTGACAATTTCATTACACTCTGGTTATGGGGTGATCTGAACTTACCTATTACAAGATAAAAAAACTACTCCAGATATTATTAGTTTAAAACATTTTTGTTTATAGTTACTTTAACATGTGGTCCAAGTAGGGAGTTGATATAATTGTATAAGCTCAGATTTAAAAGGAGATATACCATTTAAAACCTCATTTAAAATTTTGTAGCCTTTTGAATACCATAGCTTCACATCAAGTGGTACACTGCAGGACAGCTCTCTGATAAATCCAGTCTTCAAAAGATGATGCAAAGATATCATAAAAATATTTCTATCATTCTTTTTTTGACCTACACATTTATTCAGAAGATCTTTTTCCATTTCTCATACTTTTTTCCCCCTTTTATTATTGACTATAGGGCTCCCAGATTTTCTGCTGAGGATATTTCCCTAGGGAAAACAGTTGCTGTCCATTTAAAATCAAAAGTTTAAAAACAGGACATATTTTCCAGAGTTCCAGAGAGACAAGTGGCAGGTTCAATCTATTCAACTGGAAAATGAAAATTGTACAGAGCTTTCTTTATGTTTCTTTTACTAATTATTAGCTGTGATAGTGGGGAATTTTTGTTTCACATTAAACTAAATTGCTGTGTGTATGCTGATGCATATTGACTAAAACCTGTATCAAAATCCATCCTATATGTAGTGCTGTAAAATATAAAATTACCTGTAAAGTTTTCTATATGTCTAAACTCTCCATCTGTAGTATTTTTTTTAATGACTGATGTATTGGAGAGAGAAATTAAGTGTTGAGCTGATAAAATATTATTACCTGAGGAGAGACATTCAGAGTAATCATTTCTTGCAAAAAGCACACCAATAAATATTACTATATAAGAAATGAGGCCTAGAGCACAAGTCAGTAGACCGAGCACAGGTTAGTATTCTTGCATAACAGGGAAAAGCCTATTGCTAGATTGAAAAGAAGATATGAAAAGAAGCTGCAGAGACCAAGGAGAGTCAGGATGACAAGGCTGGTTGTGACAATTTAACTAGCCTATATATTGAATGACTATTATCTTCTTTCAAACTCCTAATATTTGCTCAGTGAATCAAATTACTATATTTACATTTCGCTTAGTATTCATTTTCTAATGGTGATGATAAACAACTCACAGATTTTAAATCAAGAAGCAGGCTCTGAAATGCAAGTAGCTCACACAGAGCATTCAGGCAGCTTCTGTGATCCCCACTCAGCGATCAAGGCACCCTTTGTGAAGAGGATCTGTTGCAACAAACCATCTGTTTTGCTGACTATCAGTGGTATAGTGAATGCTAAGATACACACTTTGTTTCAAAGAAAAACCCTGAAAAAATCCTAATTAAGGTAATCAACTATTCTGAGTTGACAGCATGCACAAGTCAATTATGTACTAATGTTATTATGACAATATAGAACAGTATTTATTTATATTTTTAAGTTTAAAAATTATTTTCTGGACACATTTCAATGTAAATATTTATTGTGGAATATGCTATAGTTGTTTAAAAGGGTTCCAGTTTGGTGCTTCCAGAAATCAGAACACATGTTTTCCATTCCCATTCACTTAAAGTTAAGTACTTATTTGTTTTATAGTACATGGATAAAGTCATCGGAGGTTGAACTAACAAGAAGGATGAAGGAGGATGGATACAATTAAAACAATACTTGCAACTATGAAAATAGAACAGTAAAATCTGTTGAAATATGTTTGGGTAGGGGCATAAGGAGTAAGAGAGATTGGGAGGGGATAAAATCAATTGGGATAACTCTAAACATGCACTGAAAGGTAATAATGAAACTCCCAATATTACTAATATAAGCCAATAAAAAATAATGTGACGTATTTCCAGGAAGATGTTCAATGAGTTACTACATGTCTTTTTATGTTGTTTTCCGTTTACCTTGATTACAAGCCATATCTTTGATAATAGCTGATCTGTCCAGTAGAGTCACCAAATATAACGTACAATGACTGAGAGCCTAATGCTAACTTGTGAAGGCATGAAACAGGGAGAAATCATATTTCATTGTTCTAAACTACTGAGATTTGCAGTTATTTTTTTCTTTACAGTAGCTCAGTGAGACTTTTTCGATGAATCATGTTAGCATATTTACTTTATTTACTATTCTTCCTAATGATGATGATCAAAGACTCAAATAGTTTTAATCAACAGGTGAACTCTAAAGTTAATGTTGGCATTCGTAACTTTCAGGGATCTTCTATGATTCCCGATGGAGAGACTATGCACAAAGTGTATATTTAAATTAACCCATCACTTTATCTTTCTGCCAATTGCACCATGAATGGAATGATAGATTTTTATATGCTTAGTATATTTATCATTTATATTTTCCAATAAAAAAGGCTGAAAACATATTTATTCAAACAACCAAACAAATAAGCTGACTTTAAATACTACAGTTTAAAGATCAAAAGAACTAACACCATGATATACACATATAGTGTGGTCTTTGAGCCAAGAATTACAATTTATAATTTTTCTCTTTTTTGTCTTTTTTTCTTCTTTTTCTTTTTTTTCTATTATGAAAATACCATACAGAGGGCTTACAATTACATGAGCAAGGTAATGAGTACATTTCTTGTCAAGCATTGTTGCCTCTTCCTTTATTTCCCCTTACCATCCCCCTTCCCCCCGCCTCCCCCCCCACCCTACCACCCACCCCCCAAAGTTGTAAAGTTCATTTTCAACATAACATCTTGTACATCTCATTGTTGCAATGGGTCCACCTGTATTCTTATTTAAACGGTTTGTTTTTGCCCTTCCTCTCCACAAATTATACCAACATAAAATACAGTGAAAGCAGGGGTTATACCGTGGGGGAGGGACATACAAAGCAACAAAGAAATCATCTTATAAATATGTTAGAAACAATCGCATGAAAAAAAAACATTTGAGTCCTTATTTGGGGTTCATTTCAGCTAACATCAGCTTATCTGACCTTTTCTGCTTGTCTCTGACATGTACTAGTTATTGCAAATAAGGGAAACCATGGGACCTATGTTTCTTTGGGCCTGGCTTACTTCACTTAATATGATTTTTTTCCAAGTCTTTCCATTTTCTAACAAATGGGGCGGTGTCATTCTTTCTGATGAGGCATAGAATTCTATTGTATATATACCACATTTTCTTGATCCATTCATCTACTGAGGGGCATCTGGGTTGCTTCCATATCTCAGCTATGGTAAATAATGCTGCAATAAATATAGTTGTGCTGGTAGCTTTAGTATGGTCTTGTTTGTGATCATTTGGGTAAATGCCCAAAAGTGGGATTGCTGGGTCATAGGGGAGCTTCATGGTGGTTAGGATTAGATATCAAGACAATATTATACAAGAGCTTACAAAAATCCAAGAAAACTGAAAAAATGTACATGCATATATTATATGTACCCACAATTTTAAATACAACTACACATACAAAGAAGAGTCCATTTAGTTCAGCATTATTTATCACTGTGGGTCACACTTAAGAAGCCAACAGACCTACTTTATTTTGAGAATTTTCTTGTGGTGTCTCTCTTCCTCAAAAGCATCATAGGTATTACATTGACTATCTGCTCGTTGGAGTTTAAAAATCAGTGAGCACCTGTCATTAAGCATTACTTATCTTCATTATGAAAGCTTTGAAAGTAAGAATCATTGGTTAATCAAATCAGGATAAAGAGAAGTTTGGATCCCACACTGAATAAGACGGAGCATTTTACTTGAGTTATTTAGATATCTGACTATATTAGAAACACTGATCCTGTGCAGAAATTTTTAGCAAGTCGAAGACAGCCAACGAACAACACTGGATAGACCCTGAAACATATTATATCATTATTTCTGTTATAACAAATGGACTATCAGTGTGTTCTTCATATCAGTCATTTTTATCATTTTCATCAAGTGATGTCCACCCAGTGTTCCAGGCCTAAACTACACAGCCAATGTAAGTCACAAGTTGCTGTGAACTAAGGTACCTGTGAAAACATGCAACCTGTCACACCTATGGAAGGACTAAGGACTAAGCCTACCCCAAAGCAACGTCCTCAGATAATTGTCAATATTTGATGTTTTGGAATATTATATGTAATTAGTGGTGGCCCTTAGCTCATGAATTTGTTACTTTTCTTTTATCGCTTTTTATCTTTTAAAATTTTATCAAACATTTTCTACTCTATTAATCTCAAGTATTGCTTTCATTCCCTCTCTGTTTTATCATTTGGCAATAGAATTTAAAAAGTACTGCAAAGGAAGGTGTGAAAAATCATACAAATTCTTCAGTTTACTTATTTATTTTTAGTGTTCTTTAAAAATAGCACAAAATTGTAGCACCAAATAAGACTTCAAATATACTATCATAAAATCTGGGGATACATTAGCTTTCTTCCCCTGGGCTGACTAAAGCCCAAACCTTTTCATTTAAACATCCAAGATTATAAATTGAAAAGAAATAAAGTAGAAGAGCTTAAGCAAAAATGAAATAAATTATAAATGAGTTATATAATTAGATTTAATAGAAAAACTGAAGTACCAGACAATTTAATATGAAGGAAATGAATAAATCAAATATTCTATTGCTATTATTAATCGATTGTAAGGCTGAAAGTGAAAAACAGCTGATGCTACTTTTTTGCATTGAGGTAGCAGACCTTTGCTTTCCCTGTAACAGTTCAAGTAACTATTAAATGCTTTCTGTTTTCTTTAACTTACTTTTTATTATCTTTAAGTATTTGTACAAATGAATTACCATTTACCAAATCACTATATAAGTACAATGTATCTTGATCAATGCCATCCTTTTCATCATTCTCCAATCACAGTGGACCTCAACAATCTCTCTCTCTCTCCTGGGAAAGGTGGTAAGGGTGGCTCAAAGGACTTTGAGGAAATCTGGTATTTTAGCCATGTATGTATTTTACTTGTTAATGGTTATACAATTTGGGGTTACCATTGGATTCAGTGCTGGTGTGGGATTTTTGAGGCTAATTATAAAATCACAGCAGCTGGCATCTTCTTTTTCTGGTAGCAGTTACTTTTTAGCCTCCAAAACGTCCTATAGAACCACCACAAAGTCATTCTGGAGCTCTCCTACTGCATCATCACCAACAGGCCACCTCTATATTGGAGCTACCTTGAATGCACCTCTTCCTGTGCCCACATCTCTAAGCAATACTGAGAAATCTCACAGGTGGGGTAGAGATAGAACTAGCCCTTTTAGTTACACCAAAATTACTGGTATATAAATATGAAAGATAAAAGGGTATTTGTCTGTTCCTTAAGCCACTATAATTTGCATAATTTATTAGTCAGTGTGAATTGTCTAACACAAGGTTTGATGCTTACTATCAGAGCATTCACAACCACAACAAAAGCTGAAACTCTGGGCCTGACTGAGACAGAAGCATGGCAGGAGTGTCCAAGGATCTTAGGAGATAATAGAGACATCCTAAAGCCCTGGAAGAGACCATGAGCTATTCTTGAATGCCCTCAACCAATGTTTCTGCCACTCAGGACCTATGGGAGCAAAGAGCATTTTACTGCCAACTATAAGTTATTATAAACTGTTCTTATGAAGAGGCAGAAATTTTGCAATGTTGCTGTTTATGGTAACATGGATTCCATACATAACCAAGAAGATAATATACCCAGTGATTTAATTGACATGGAAACTATTTCTAGGCAGATTTTTATGAGTGTTACATGAGTACTCATTGTTTAGAAGGAAATGTAAGATGAATGTTAGAAGCTAAAGAAAGACTGTTACCCACAAAAGGAATTCAAGCTTGTTGACTTAGAAAGTTCAAATTCTGCTGGGTGGTAAAATACACTAAAATCCAAGAAATAGTTTTGGGATAGAGAACAAACACACGGAACTGGAAAGTGGAATTATAATAGTGTTAAGCATACAACTGTAAAGTATTTGTCAAGATGGCAAGAGACTGGGCATAGTGTTGTACACACAGAGGCAGAAAAGGAAATTATGAACTCAGGCCACCATAAGCAAAATTGTGAGAGCATGTTTTAAAAATGTAATCAAAACAAAAGCCTGAAAATGTGGCTCAAGTGGTAGAGTTCTGGACACTAACTTGAGTCCCTGAGTTTAATCCTAGTGTCACTGTATTTGATTTTGGTACCCTGTGTCTTTTATATACATTAATCCGATTTGAGTAAGGGAAGGGGAACAACAAAATGGCTAGACAAAGGACAAAGGATGAAACAAAGCAACAGTGATACTCACAAGATACAATGTTGAAATGAACTTTATAACTTGAAAGAGGGGAAAGGGGCAGGTAAGTGGGAGAATAAGGAGAGAGTGGGTAACAGTGCTGGACAAGAAATGTACTTATTATCTCTCCTATATAACTGTACAACACCTTGACAATAAAATTAAATTTAATAAACCAGAAAGATCTGAGATAATTTCTACACTTATAAGAGGTGTTTCTTGAGATGTTTAAAAGGTCTTTATTGAAACCCAAATTAGGGATTTCTAATTCTGAAGACATTTGTTGATTTGATATTTTACTAATGGAGTGAATGTCAATCAGAGTATAGATGATCCAAAGATTATTTAAGAGAATTGTGTGCATAAATATGACATCAACTTGGGATGGATGGAAATGGAAGAGAAATTAGAAAGTGAAAAGAGCTTCATAGATCGTAAGCTTTTGGTAGGTGGCTTGTTCATAATGGCACTAAAATGCAAATATGAGAGATTTCTCATGGAAAAGGATAAATAAATCAGAAAACAGAATGTGAAACTTGTAGACTAAAGCTTGTGGCATGAATTTCTACTGAGGGAACTCTCAACTTACTGCCTGCTGGATTTTGTTAGTTATTTTGGAACAATAACTTCTGACTCTTATTCATCCAAGTTTTTAATGATACAAACTATTTTAGTTATCTTTTGTCTGAGTTTATTGGAAGAGAATATTTGTGTGCTTACTCTTGTTTTCAGTTTGAAAGAATCTCAGGTTGACATACTATTATTGTTCTAAAATTTTATTCTTAAATTGAAATAATGAATTATTATTAAACAATCATAAAAAGCACCCTCTGTTTTTATTATGAGTATCAGTCAAAGTACTTCCACTAAATTGACAAAAACTGCAACTAAGCTGAAAGACAGAAAGACAAAAGATGGACAAGAGAGAAAGAGACAGAGAGAGGGAGAGAGAGAGAGAACACCACAGACTGATTTAAGTATTATGAAATGGTTAATTTCCTTTTGATCCAAAACCACTCATAATTTACAATCAACATAAGAAGTGAGGACAGTATTCTTTCCTTTTCTCAAAAAAAGAGAGAATTCATTGGCTAAATTCCAGAAAGCTATAAGCCTCATACAAATCCTGGAGACAAGGTACCAGACTCAATCACTTGGGTAAAATTGTGTGTAGTTTTTTTTTTTTTACAGAGAGTATGGTGGGAAGGATCCTGACTAATTTCTATAGGAAATTCTAGATTTCATTTTTTGCATTATTTTTATAAGTTTTTTATTGTGAAAATACTGTAGAGAAGGGCTACAGTTACATGAGCAAGGTAATAAGTACATTTCCTATCAGGCATTATTGCATCCTCCTTTGTTTTTTCCCTACCATCCCTACCTTCTACCTCCACAACTACACTCCCTCCCCCTCTAAATTGTAAAGTTCATTTTTTAACATAGTACATCTCATTGTTACAATGGGTCAACCAGTATCCCTATTTAAAGATTTTGTTTTTTCCCTTCCTCTCCCCAAATTATACCGACGTCAAATACAGTGAAAACAGGGTTTTCACTGTTGTGGGGGAGGAACATACAAAGCAACAAATACAGTGAAAACAGGGTTTTCACTGTTGTGGGGGAGGAGCATACAAAGCAACAAAAAAAATCACATGGTACTTTATAAATACATTAGAAAAAATAGTCATGAAGAAAAAAAAACACTTGTGTCCCTATCTTGGGGTCCATCTCACTTAACATCATCTTATTCGGTCATATGTACTTAGCTTTTGAACTTTTCTACTTGTCCCAGACATATACTACTTACTGCAAATAAGGGAAACCAAAAGACCTATGTTTCTCTGGGCCTGGCTTACTTCACTTAATATAATTTTTTCCGAGTCTTTCCATTTCCTAAGAAATGGGGTCATGTCATTCTTTCTGATGGAGGCATAGGATTCCATTGTGTATATATACCACATTTTATTGATCCATTCATCTACTGAGGGGCATCTGGGTTTGTTCCAGACCCAGAAACACAACAAATCAAAGAAAAGTTGGACAAATGGGATTGCATGAAGCTGCAGAGCTTCTACATGGCATAGCAAGATCAATAGAAAGCCCACGGATTGGGAGAAGATCTTCACTAGCCATACAATGGATAAGGATCTCATATCTAAAGTATACTTGGAACTGAAAAAGTTAAATCCCCCACCAACAAATCCTCAAAGAAACAACTACCCAGAGGATAGAAGGAAGGCTAATAGACACATGAAGATATGCTCAACCTCTCTAGCCATAAAAGAAATGCAAATCAAAACAACATTGAGATTCCACCTCACCCCAGTTAGAATGAATATAATCAAGAACTCTAATAACAGCAGATGTTGGAGGGGATATGTAGAAATATCAGATTTCTAAAAATATATAAATAAGAAATAAATAATAATGAAAATTATACTTTGAATTTTGGGGAAAGTACCTTAATATTGTTTTCAATTGACATTAACAGTGAGAAGAACTGGTATTTGATCATATGCCTTACTTCTTGGATTTGAAAAGGGGAGACAATTGTTAGCTTGGAAGTGATTCGGATACAATTGTGTTAAAATAGTATTGTAGCTAGAACTTACCCCTGTGCCTTGATCTGCTTTGTATTTTTAAATAATCAATCCAGATAAAGTAATCTATGGGCAGGAGAATTCATGCATATTGTTTGAAATTTAGTTTTCCCCTGATTACAGGGATGGGCACAAAAGGGACTAATTTAAAGAACAGTAGTCAGATTATAAAGTCTAATCCCTAGCCATGACAACTACATTTCCAGATAAGAAACCTCATATAATTTTCGATGAGGGGAATCATTATTTCTATGTAGCCCTACCCTAGTGGTATTTTTCTTGGTTTAGAATTGCTTGTAGATACATCTAGGAACTAAAAACAGATGATACAAGACTCCCAGGAGAATGTCCCATCCAGAGCCCCTTTTCATGGGCAAAACATTATGGAATCTTATTCTCTGTAGAGAAGGACTAATTTGACCCTTTATTGCAAACACTGAAATTCAAAGAAATTAAGTACATTTATCAAGTGCCAAGAGCCTAGTTTTAATACAGAGTATTTGATACTCAAAGTGATACTAGAACATATTATAAGAAAAGGTAAGATATTTTGCTTGTTGTGATTTTTTTCTATATTGGTTGCACATGAGAAATTCATCCTTAAGGATTTTGTTAATTTTGAGGCAGTTTTCTAAATTCAATATTTTTTCTAATATCTTCAATTGAAAGTCTCTAAGACCAAACATAATTATAACTTTTTTATTTGCTCGTTTTTAGCCTTTCCACTCATACGTCTGAAATAAAATGAAATCCACTAGGCACATATTCAATAATCTTTATAGAGCATTTGATAGTAGTCATAACAGGAAACTTTGTCCTGCCTCTTTTCTATTCTAAAAGCATATCCTTTGATTTGATTTATTTTCTAAAAAAATATTGCAAAAGTGATATACAGAGGGGTTAGAGTTGCATAAGTCAGGCAATGACTTCCTCTTCTTCTTCTTCTTCTTCATTTTTTGTCAGTCGTGGGGATTAAACTCTGTGCCTGGATACTCTCTCCCAGCTCTTCAACTCAAGGTGAGTGCTCTACCACTTGAGCCACAGCTCCACTTCCAGTTTTGTGAGTGGTTTATTGGAGATAAGAGTCTCATGGACTTTCCTGCCTGGGCTGGCTTTGAACCACAATCCTCAGATCTCAGCCTCCTGAGTAGCTAGGATTACAGGAATGAGCCACTAATGCCCAGTTGAACATTTCTTTCTTTAAAAAAATTTTTTATTGTGAAAATACCGTACAAAGAGGTTACAATTACATGGGCAAGATAATGAGTACATTTCTTATCAAGCATTGTTGCCTCCTCCTTTGTTTCCCCTTCCCATCACTTCCCATCTCTCCCCCACCCCCACCTGTGCTGGCCAAAGTTGTAAAGTTCGTTTTTCAACATTACACGACTTGTACATCTTATTGTTGCAATGGGTCCACCTGTATCCCTATTTAAATGGTTTGTTTTTTCCCTTCCCCTCCAGAAATTATATCAAATACAATGAAATACAATGAAATACAAATACAATATCAAATACAATGAAAGCAGGGATTATACGGTGAGGAAGGGACATACAAAGCAACAAAGAAATAATCTTATAAATATTTTAGAAACAATCACAAGAAAGAAAAAAAACATTTGAATACTTAGCTTGGGGTTTATTTCACCTAACATCATCTTACCTGATCTTTTTTGCTTGTCTCAGACATATACTAGTTATTGCAAATAAGGGAAACCATGGGATCTATGTTTCTTTGGGCCTTGCTTACTTCTCTTAATATAATTTTTTCCAAGTCTTTCCATTTCCTAACAAATCTTCTTGAACAATGTCACCTCTTCCTTCATTTTCTCCCAGTTTTCTTCTCTCCCCACTACAAGTTGTATAGTTTATTTTCAACAGTGTCTAGTGAGTATCACTGCTGAGTTAGTTCACCCATTTTCCCACCATTTCTATGCTTGCCTTCCCCTCCTCAAATCAGATACACTTACAGGAGAAAGGTACACAAATCTAAAACAGCAAAAACAGAAAAAAAGGAAAAAAAAAAACAGAAAATGAAACAAACAAACAAAAATACCACAAAAAGTAAAATGAAAAACATCTTGTTTCCAGTTCTTGGAGTTCATTTAGATAAGCATCATTTTATATGACCATATGCACATAGCTATTGAACCCTTGTAATTCTCTCCTAGGAATATCCTAGGATAATTCATGTGTGAATATTGAGAGTCCAGTTTGATTTGTCTTTTAGAGAGAAGAATGGCACGTCTTCCAGGACAAAGGTGAACTAACTTAGATACAGCATGCAACTCTATATGCCAAATAGAACCCTCAGTAATTCATGGGAGATACAAACCAATTCTTGGGACCAGATGCTTCAGCATTTCTGCTTTCGTCAGTATTTTAAAAATTCAAGTATTTCAGCCTGGTTTTTCTCCATGATTGAACTTTGCTTTCTGCATCCCTCTTTTGTCCTTGTCTCACAAACGGTTCTGATTTAGAAAACATTTTTTTATTCCAAAGTCTCTTAAAAAAGTAACAACACAGAACCATATTTTCTTTTTAATTAGAAAGAACCTTTAATTTGTTTCTCACATTTGGCTGCTGTCAACATGAGCAAAGCAAAGTTATTCAGGCAATCATTATTTCTCTTTCTAGGAAGCTAATACACTTGAAAGTGAGCCTTCTACTGTCATGAAGATACAGCTCATCAAGAGAAAATAAAAAATGTGATCAGGGCAACCTGCACAATGAGGAATAAGAGATTGTCTCTAATTCAGACTCTGCTGGATCCCTTTTGAAAGGGCCAGTTGTACTAAATATTCATAGCTAACAGTAAGTTTCAAAAAAGAGAAAACAGAATCAAAATTGCTAAACCTATTTCCACTAACATCTATATTCAGAGACATAAAGGTTAGAATCTCTCCATGATTACCATTAAATCAAAATGTTATCAAAAATGATGTCAATGTAAGTAAAACAAAAAATACTAAAACTGAAAATAGAGTTTGTTTTCAGTAACACAGTGATACACATCATGTTAGGTAATTAAAAGTCCAGAAATACAAATATAATAATAATGATTCCTAAGCTAGTGTTATCTTAATGTTTCTGTTAATACCACATAAACATCACCAGATATTATTTTTTGTTATTGTCCTTATCAGTTTTAATATCTATCAAAGGTTAGCTACATTATTAAATATGGAGATTGAGAAAGTCTTTGTATGAGTAGAATAGAACAAATTTAGAAAGCCATATTGGATTGTCACTAGAATGAGATAGGCAAGATTTTTGTGACATTTGTTTTTCCCTGAGGAGTTAAAATATCTCTAGAGAAGATGCCATGAAATATATTTTGACAATAGCATACTTTAGGTTGAATTCAGGACAATGTGTTAAATTTTTAAGTATGGAAATATTTCCAATAAGAAATTGGAAAAACAAATGGTTTAAGTAGGGATACAGGTGGACCCATTACAACAATGAGATGTACAAGTTGATATATCGAAAAAGATGTACAAGTTGATATATCGAAAAACGAACTTTACAACTTTGGCTGAGGGGGGAGGGAGAATGGGAAGGGATGGGAAGGGGAAACAAAGGAGGAGGCAACAATGCTTGATAAGAAATGTACTCATTATCTTGCCCATGTAATTGTAACCTCTCTGTAAGGTATTTTCACAATAAAAAAAAAGAAAAGAAAAGAAATTGAGAGGCTCCCTCAACATAAATATCTTAATGCATGTCTCTTTATAAAATATATGATTATAGATCATTAACAGCTTACAATGCTCTTCTACAAATTCTTACACATACATATTTTAAAAGTCTTTCAATTAATTAGGAATGCTAGAGAAAAACAAAATACTAATGAAGACTTCTGTGTTTATTTCATGTTGTATACTCTTTCAACATTTAACATTAATATCACAATTTCTAACTGTATATTTTGTTTACATTGAAATAAATTTAGCTGATTTTACAATTTCTGTTTTTAAGTTTTTTTAGTTTGTTGGTTGCAGATACTGATAATATAGTAGAGAAAATGCTTATGTGAACTAATTTCTAAAGGACATAATTAGAGAATTGGGTACACTGGTCAAAGAACTAGGACCTTTGAAAATCTCTCATATACTAAGTGTTATATTATCATTTGGGGTTTGCAGGGATTTATAAAGATTTTAATTAGTTCCTATCACATATTTCTGGCATGATTTACAAGTTATTTGATATGTTTTCTTAAGTAAATTATTTACACAACAAAGGCCTTTCAAATTGAGTATAAAGTGAGAAGAAAGGTTGTGATTTCTATCTCAAACATTATTTATTCAATTATATATGTATACATTGTTGAATGTTGATATCCATGAAAATTTTTTTCCAGGATCCATGTAGATATATGTGTAAATACACAATTACAGAAATCCCTTCTATCATGTGGAATAAAGTTTGCGTAACTCTGTGTCTTTTAAACTCAAAGTACCAGATAGGAAGAAGGCATGGCTCAAATGGTTGAGACAAGCCAGGAATCACAGTGAGAGAACAAAGGCCTGAGTTTATTAAAACAAACAAACAAAAAGCCAACAATTTGTTCAAGCACTCTGGAAATCAGTACAGAGATTCCTCAAAAAAATGAACATAGAACTACCATATGACCCAGCAATTCCACTCTGGGGCCTTTATACAATAGAGTACAAACAAGGATGCCCTAAAGCCACCAGCACAATCATATTTATTACAGCATTATTTACCATTGCCAAGACATGGAATCAGCACAGATGTACCCAATGCATGAATGAATATATATGTATATATATATATATATATATGCATATGTATGTGTGTGTGTGTGTGAGTGTGTGCGTGTGTGTGTATGTATATCACATCAGAAAGAATGATAATGTACCATTCCCATTCCCATTCATAAGGAAATGGAGACTTGGAACAAATATGCTAAATGAATTAATCCAGACCTAGAGAAACAAAAGTTGAATCATTTTCTTCATTTATGAGAGCTAGAATGTGCCTATAAATGTATAAGTAAACACATTGGGTGATATCCAAGTGGTTATAAGTGAATTAACTGAACTATGATAGACTATGGAGAACATAAATAGTATAACTCTTTGAAAAGTCTAAGTGAGCCAACAAATAAGTACGAGGAAATATCTACTTGCTGTGGTGGAGTGAAGGACAGAAGAAATGTACTCATTATCTTGACAATGTAATTGTAACCACTCTGTACAGTATTTTTCACAATAAAAATAAATAAATATTTTGCCAAAAAAAGAGGGATAGAAGAATGAATGAGGGAAAAAACAAGTCTAATGCAGACAACAACATATTTTACATACCATGAGAAAAATAAGGGAAGGGTGGCCAAGGGGAGTGAAGATGTTGACAGGATGACACAGATAAAGATACATTGTCAATATTAACTGTTTTGATAAATGGCAAAATGATTCAATATATAACCTAAAAATTAAGAAAGTGAGGAAAGAGTTGGGTGAGAGGGGTGGGTGAAAATGTTAAAAAGAGGTGATATTAATCAAGATGTACTGTACTCTTAAACTGCTGAGTTGAATGAATCTACAACTACTTAAAGAAAATAAAAAATATTCAATAAAAAAGGAGGAAAGGAGAAGAAGAAAGGTAACCACAGGACAAGGGAATAGATGAATGGTATGTTTTTATTGTCAAAATACTATAATACATAGTCATAGACAGACAGATAAATACGTAGCTACAAAAATGAAGATGTCACAATAGAAGGTACTTTTTGCATTTAATATATACCAATTGCATAGAAAAATAGTATGAATGACAAAAATTAATGATATACTCACATTTTGCTGTTTATTATATTGAAAGTTATAAATTCATCTGAGTTTGCTAGTGTAACAATTCTGGATCATTGGCTTTACTAATTGACCTTAGATTCTAGGTGACAAACTTTATCTATGATTCACTACTGTATTCAATGGTGAAAAGGAATTCTGTTCATTGAGTACTCACTCTGAGGCTCAATGAGAGAATGGAGTTCAAGGCAGTGATAATAAAATGGTGGCCAACTGGCTTGTGATGTGAGGAATATAACCTCTGTGAGAAGAGGATGCAAATACCAGTTGTTGAATGTATTTTGGGAAATGACATTCTACCATGAATACCTTCATAGGAATCCTTTTGACACCCTGAGTCTCTCTCCTTAGTTGAAGACATTTGAAGTACACACAATGGAAATAAAACCCCAAAGACCATGGCCCTAAAAACTTTAAGCAAATCATGTTATAATAATCATGTTATAATAATCAGTGTGTCATATTTAACAGTGTGGAACACAGATAAGAAGCTTTCCTTTTACTTTCTAACATTTTGAAATTTTTAGCAGCTGGACCATTCTTAGTAACAGATTTGAATATGAGGCTAATAATGATTGTCATAACAAGTCCTTCATCTAATCAGTAACAAGTCAATCACTCTTATTATAAAAAATGCTATCTTTTATTACCAGTAAGAGAACAAGCGTATTCTTTCATTAGAATATTCTATTTATGAGTCATTTTATTTATTTGTTTGTTTTTTGGTTGGTCATGGGGCTTGAACTCTGGGCCTGGACACTGTCCTTCAGCTCTTACAGCTCAAAGCTAGCACTCTACCACTTGACCCATGGTGCCACCTCTGCTTTTCTGGCGGTTTATTGGATAAGAATCACATGGACTTTCCTGCCCTGACTAGCTTTGAACTGAAATCCTCAGATCTCTGCATCCTGAGTAGTTAGGATTACAGGATTAAGCCACCGATGCCCGGTTTATGAGTCATATTTTAAAAATAAAAGTTCTTTATTCTTAGTGTACTTCAAATATATGTTTATTGATTTTGCTTAAGAAAGGGCTATAGTTTCTGTGTCTGTAAGTTGGATAAAAATATCTTTGCTGTAACTGATTTCCTAGATTTGTGGAGAAAACCTGGCCCTAAATCAACATTCAATAAAATAGACTCATATTATTTTGTTGCTATTAACATTATTACCTTACAGTTTTGTGCTTTTATGGCATTATCAATTCATGTTGTTAAAGTGCTTTTTTCAGTACTTCTGCTTTCTCCGATATAGTATTCTTTACAAAAAATTATTTATTAACAGTGAGTTATGTGGTAAAAAAGGGAGAGTCTATGGTGTATTTATCAATCAACAAAATGGGAGAGTCTGTTTGAAATACTTCTTTTATGACTCATTTTAACATTAAATAATTGCTCCAATGGATCATCTTAAAGATCAAACAATAAATGCTCTGATTCCACAGCTTTTTTCTTTGATGTTTCATGTATCTGTTGTAACGGATCAAAATGGGTAATAGTTGATGGAAAAATTTGGAAAGGATGTAGAAGTCAAACTGAAATTTAACTTGAAAGCTAATAATTATACTCAGATATTAAAATATGTATATTATGTTAATTTAATTTTCTTTTGCCAAACAACTCCACAATATCTTACATAGTGGTTTTACAAACATGGAGATGTTTCAGATAGAAGGCATTCAAGCACTATAAGTCTTATCATCCATGTTTTCCTAAAACTCATCTAGAAAATTAAATGTCATATGTATCTGAATTTCCAAAGACAAAATTTAATTACCCAAAGAAGTATATTTACGCCCAAATAATTACAATTATAGCTAGTTTAATAATATTACTTTTGAAATATTTAACCTTTATCATAGGGTCAGCTTCTTATAAGTTCAAAGGCTTGGCCATATTTCTTTACAGTATATCTTATATTCACCTGTCTTCCATTCAAATAAGTGCACTTAGGCAGATATATTAGCTTCCCAACCTACAAAAACAATCAGTAATCATCCACTCCTATTAATTTCCCTCCTGAAAAAAAATCCTCAAAGTGGTAGAATTGAATAGATTTTAATGCACTTAGGGCTGGTTTTGACCCTTGAAAGAGCAGATGTCACTTAGTAATATAGTAAAGCCTCTACCTCAGTCAAAGACTCCTGGTATTTTAATTGCATTTATGATAGTTCTTGTTGATTCAATTTTTAAATGTCACTGGTGGTCAGAATTAATAATAAGTTCTTTGAAAGAAAGAAAATAATTGATATTTTCATAAACCATTCAAGGCTTAGAATCAAAATACTCCTAATCAGGGTAATTTTTAAAAACATAAACATATAAGGCCTAAATGAGGCCAAGGCTAGGCTGAAAATGATGTCATTGTATATCCCTCATCATTATAAGGTGTCCTGATTTCACCTCCTAGAAAGATTTTCAGAAGCTTTAGGCAAAATTTTTGTCATTGTTTTATAAAATGGCTAAGTCGGCTATCTAGCTGAAAAAGAGTTTCTGAGGAACTCATTCTTTATGCAATTTTTTGAGCCACACGGCATCAAAATTAGGCAGGCACCTTGTCTTGTTAATGTTTTAATTTTGCAGGAGATGAATGGATATATTTTAACACCAGCCTATAGTCAGAGTATGATGCTACATTTTAAACCCCAGTTATTCAGGAGGTGAGCATCTGAAAGATCACAATTCAAAGCCAATAAAAACAGTTGTTGAAATCCCCAATTTAATCACTATATCTGATATGGTAGGACTTAACTGTGATCCCAGCTCTGTACTCAGCAATAGTTAAAGAGGATTGAGCCCCAAGGCTGGCCTGGGCAAAGTCAGAAGACTGTATAAAATAGAAAGAAAGCAAAAAAGAGTAGGGAGCATTACTCCAAGTAGATGTGATTGCCAAGCATTAGACCCTATGTTCAAACAGTAGTACTACCAAAAAATATACAATTAAATGGAAAAAATGCTACATGTATAGTTTAGATTTGTAGTTTAGGAAAACTTCCTGTAGAAGAGAATACTAAAGTTACACAAAGTTCTAATCATCATGACTAACTAAATCTCAAGCCAGGTAGAAAAATTCGTATGTTTAGGCCTTTTAATTTTATTGTTATTTAAACATTATTTAAGTATTGTTTCATATTGAACAAACTGCACTGATTTTGAGTACAGTTCCATGTAGTTTGATACATTTATTCACTTTTATTACCAGCAACAAAGTTCAGAACATTGACATTACCCAGGAAAGTGAGTTCAGTCCACAGCTTATCAGTCATTTAGTTGAAGCAGAACAAGGAAACAAAACTCAACAAAAACCAATCTGCTTTCTGAACTTATTGGTTGTTTTTAGCATATTCTACAAGTTGACACAAATGAAGTTATATAGGATGGATGGAATTGTATATGATCTATTTCATTCAACATATACTTGAGATTCACCCACATCATTCATTGCATTCATCAGTAGCTTGAGTTTTATTAATTAATACGTGTTACTTCATGATGCAGAAACATTAGTTTGTCTATCCATTCACTAATGACATTTTCAACTTAGTGACCCTTCAAAGATTTCATGTGCTTTATGAAAAATGTGCAGGCCCGTACATGATAGGGAACACTTTGTTTTTCAACTGTGCAACAATCCTACAATGGAAAAAATATCCTATTTTTCTCCTTGTTTGTTGTGTTATATTATCATAATTTAAGGAAATAAAAAGGAGGAGTGAAATGTAAAGTTATCAAATCCTCAATGTGTTTTTTTTTAATTCTTACTTTATTTACAACTAACAGTTCCATGGTTTCTAAAAGCTAGCACTTCTGTTCCATTAGCGCCAGACTGTTCTGCACTGATAAATGAGTGTCGTTTCCATTCATTTGGTATATTTCAAATTTGAATTTTTATTTTTCCTTGAACAATCAGCAGTGCCCTTGTTTTCCCTCACAAATGACAATTCAGAGTATTTAAACATCTGAGTCTAAGGCCCTTGATCTACGGAAGCAGCTAAGTAAATAACAGTTGGTTTCCAAGAACAAGTCACTTGACATATTAAAATAAACTAAATATCCTTTTTGTAGTTTGTAATTCAAGTATCCCATAAATTGGGAATGGGTAATGGAAGTTACAAAAAAAGGAAAAAGAAAAATCAGAAGCCTCAAAATTCTTGTAGTGTACCTGACTCACAAACTTCGCCACCCAAAGTTCATTGTTAGAAACTTGCCTGTCGATTTGAACAGTGCTAAAAGAATATATTTCTATTTTTGTTTATTGCATAGTTCTACTAGTAGCGAGATCAGCTTTATGTATTTAGGTCAATGATGTCAAATTCCTTTCTGGCAAGTAGTTAGATTCTATTGGAACAAATATATAACCTAGAAAGTAAAAACGGTATAGTTCATATGTTACAATTACATGAGTAAGCAATGAGTACATTACTTGTCGATTCATGTGTATATACAAGATGCAGGTTATCAAAATCGAGTATAGTGACAATAGGGGATATGCCGTAGAATAAAGAACATACAAAGGAAATAACAACAACAAATAAAATCACATGGTACATTTAAAAAAGTAACAATAAAGACAGACCTCTTGTGTCCATAGCTTGGGGATCATTTCACTTAACACCATATTATATGGTCATTTGTACATGGTTTTTGAGCTTTTTAGATCATCTGGTAAGATTATCCTATAGGTATACTAATTATTGCAAATAAGGGAAACCATGGGACCTAAATTTCTTTGGGACTGGGTAACATTTTAGTTTTGTTTTATTATTTTTTTTCATTTTGGGACATGTACATATTTTTTAAAAAGTCTTTTCTACAGTTTTAATGGAAATGCTTCGTAGTTATAAACAGAAAGGGGGAGGAAGATGCCTCATAATAAGTCATCAATTTACCTAAAAATGGTCAGCAATTTCTATAGTCATGTTTCCTGATTCCATTCTACCAATTTTATGAGCATGAATTCAAGTAGTTTCCACCATAAGAAATCCTTTAAAAGTGTTACAACTATACTGGAATCTTCTCATCTAGTAAAACTATCTGAAAAGTAAGTGATATTAGCAACAAAATTATTATTCTTAATGAGCCAATGCTGGTTTCTAGTTATCATCATTTTTTTTGTCTAGATCCAAGGAAGGATCATTATTTCCCTAAAATTATTTGATGAACTAAACTGAAATTACAAAAACTAAAATTACAAAACATTTTTTTTTGTAAATCTCAGGTGATACTCATTGCAGACATCATTAAAAGTAATTCCCACACAGGGGAAACTGAAGAGATATAAGAATAGGTAATTATTTTCTGAATAGAACTCCAGTTGCTTAAGAAATAAAAAGAAAAAATGACAAATGGGACTGTATCAAATTAAAAAGTTTCTGCACAGAAAAATATTCTGATAATGAAGACACAACTCACAGAGTGGGAGAAAATCTTCACAAGCTACTCAATGGATAAAGCATTAACATTCAAAGTATACAAAGACCTAAGTGTCAAGTAAGAAAAGAATAAACAGTCCAATCAATAAATGAATTAATGAATTGAACAAAGTTCTCAGAAGAAGAAATATACAAAAGGATATGTTGAACATCTTTAGCCATAAAGGAAATGCACATGAAAATTACACTTAGATCCTCTAGACAGAATGTCAATCATCAGGAAAACAACAACAAATGCTCATAAAAATGTGAGGGGTGAGGATGGGTGAGAAGGAACCTTCATATATTTTTGATGAAAATGAAAACCGATCTGAAGATATGGAAACCAGCATGTAATTTCTTCAAAATTTTTAAAAATAAAAACCACACAGTAGATCTATCTTATGACCCAACCATATGACTCTTGGGTATGTATCTGCTGGAGTATAAATTAATGTACAAGGGATCTATATTCATCCCCAAGTTTATTACAGCTTTTTTCTCCATAGTCAAACTGTGGAACAAGCCAGGTGACGTTTTATAAATGATATTGGGTTAAACATTGTAAAAATATGGTCTGTAAAAATGGAATTATGTCATTAGTAGGAAAATGGATGAAAATAAGATCACAAAGGACAAAGGGCTAACTGATACAACAGCGATACAAGACAGTATGTTGGAAATGAACTATACAACTTGATGGGGAGAGGGAAAATGGGAGAAAAATGAGGGAGGGGGTAACAAGTTCCACAAGAAATATACTCACCTTATATATGTAACTGTAACACCTCTGTAAATCAGCTTGACAATAAAAGTAACTTAAAAAGAGATCATGTGAGTGAAATAAGCTAAGATCACAAGCCAAATACTATATGTTCTCATTCACTTGTGAACCTAGGTTTAAAATGACGATGATGATAATGATGATGATGATGATGATGATGATGATACATGAAGGTAAAAGGGAATTCTCAGAGAAGGGATGGTCAGGAGGAAAACGGGAAAAGAAAGGTACCAGGGATGGATAAGATCAAAGTATGAATATACGCACATACATATCATCAAATACTGATTGAAAAAGGAAAGGAGGAAAAAGGATGGGAGGAATAATAATATAATGCAGGAGGTGAACTATTACTTTATGCTTGCATGGGAGAATCACAACAAAAACCCCTCATATAGCATGCTAATTAAAAGTAGTTATTTAAAATTTCCCCAATTTTCTGACTGTCGACATCATCCCCATCTTTTACTTATTCATTGGTGGAGTTCAGAAGCAACCTCTTTCTCAGAGCTTAGTACCATCTTCTTTCTAATATGTGGAAGCCAGGGTGATTGGAGCAAAGCAAGAGACAGTGATTTAAAAAAAAATGAATGTTGAGGACAACCCTCAAAAGGTCCTAGGCAATAGCGTCATAATAAAGATTTAAGGAATTCCAGCAGGTGAGAATATAATCCGCTCTAATATGATTGAATGAGAAAAATGCATCTACTTAATTGAGGAATTGCATGTTCCCAATTCGCACAAGTTGGCTTTAGGTTTTCTGGCAGTGGGAGGCGACAGGACAAAGTGTGGAATTTACAGGTGCTAAGATGGGCTTTATCCATTCTTGTGTATGAAATTTGATCTATAGTGGAATTAAAATTCATTTTGCATTCTTTCTTTTAAGTGTGCTTTGTGTTTTATGTGATATTTCATATGTGTATTGCTTTCACAGAAAGGGAAACAGATAGGAAACAAACTGAGACACGGCAGCTATGCCCAGGCATATTCTCCCAATGCAGCTGTCTATCTTATCTGACCCCAAGAGGGAATTCTAATAATGTTATCATTTGATTCCTATTTCAAACACTTTGCATATTTATGTATGCTAAGGAATTCAGCAAGTCATCCAAGTGGCATAAGCAATAAGAAAATTTCCTTTGGAGCACAGGTGTACAAGCAAACAAATCCTTTCTGTGCTTGAAAATTGATCCTTCAATATAGCAAACTTCTCAGCAGTGTGCTGAACTGGCAAAAGGAGGTAGAAGAGACCATCTGTCAGGTAGAGGAAATGGATGGTGATCACCTCTTCTCACCTTCAGGCAGAGTCAGGAATAGATCCTGTCACCCTGAACTGTATCTCCTCCCCCCCCCCCACACACACACCATATTCCAATGAGTGCAAGTGAGCAAACAAGCAAGCCACACCGCATTAAAGTCTCTTAGGGTTAAACAACTATCTCCAGCTGGTTAGTTCTGGATGCCCTGGAGAGATAACCTCTTGTTATAGAGGTTGTCTGTGTAAGGGGTCCTGGGTTGTAAATGTCCTTACTTGCAAAATAGTGAAAGGAATCTATCATACTAGAATTAACGTGAATAAACATTATGCAAATGACTGAACTCAGGTTCTAAATTTACTGCTAGAATCTGGCTATGAGTCCTAGGAGATTAAAAAGAACTCTCTTTGTCACCAGCTCTGAACCAAGGGTTTGATTATGTTTCAACTGTTTGGTGGCTGTAAACTAAGATGCCATCTTCAGAAATTAAATCACTAACTCCCCAAATGTACATTTTTAAATGTCAAAATCTGAAGCCTGTCTGAGTTATATAGCAAACAGATTAATAAAACAATTTTGTCTAAATGGATTAGATTTGTTAACATTGCAGCCACTTTAATCTGAGGTTCTTTACAACAGCTTTCTGTCTTTTAAATTGTGTCCCTTAAAACAATTCAGTGTTAGACAATGGCTTTCATGAGGAGAGGATATGTTAACCATTTTCAGCACTTAACTGCTTTCTTCAGCCAAACATCAGAAGCACTACACTGGCTGGGCAGCCACTTTGCTTTGCTCTCCAATACTAACAGTACACAGTTTCAGCCAGGCAAGCAAGCCAAGCACAGCTCTTTGTACATTTTGCAGATTTTTCTGACTCTCTTCTTTCTTGTGTATTTCCAAAATGTAACCAAACAAAGGAGCCCCCTATGGCTACCTAGTCTATTATTTTAAGCTAAGTCTTTTTAGTGTTTGGTTGTGATACACTTCAGACATCCTAAACTTTAATCAACATTCTTTTTTAATCCTTCAACTAAAAGTCCATATGTTAAACAGTTTGAAATCAGGAATGTGTTAGCCTCTAAACAGAGCTTCAAAGCTGAATTACTCTTTTTTACTCTTATAACACAAACAAATTAAATTTTCCATGGACAACAGCTATCATTTTATCATTTTAAAGCCTCTTGGCTGCTGACATTTCTATCTAAACTTTTGCTGCCAGGAGAGTGAGGATGCCTTCCAAGTCCAGTTTAACCTAACCTTACAACATCTAGTTAATATGGCTTAAGCATTTTATTTATGTTTATCCACATGAATCTTCTAGTCTCCTTTTCATTTTCTATTTGAAGAGGAGATAGCAAATATTTTCTCCAGTAAAGTTTTGGCTAAGCAGTATTTTCAGGTGTAAATAGAAATTGTTTCCTTTATAAGCATTGTATATTAAAGTAAATTCTGCTGCATTTGAAAACCTGTCAGCTTTATTTTGTACTGGTATTCAGGAGTCTTTTCCTTTTTGACCAATATTGTATAAAGTTCCTCTGGGAAGATAATGTGCATGATTGCAGGCTTGTCTTGTTAAAATCCATAGCTTTTTATGCAGTCATGTTTTCACCTATGAATTATGCATGAAAGAGGATCTCATTACATTTCATTTTCTTTACAGCAGCATCCCCTCTTCTAGACGTACCCGGGTTCCCATCAGCCCCAACTCCCCTGGCCCTGCAGCTTGGCTCCATCTTGATGCCTTCATAGCATTTTAGACAAAATGGGCGTGTTTAACTTGTCACCTCATGCCTAGTATAAATTATTCACTGGAGCTATACACAGATTTGTGAGATAACCAGCCTGGACTCAGAGAAACTTCACAGGCTTTAGATGGGAATCTGACAGAAACATAGAAGGCCATTTCTCCAGCAGTTGTCTAAGGCAGAGAGGGAAAATGACTCTCACTCCAAAAACCAACCTCATTTTCATGCTTAAAAATCCCTCACATTCCTCATAACATAGAAATTAGCTGTAAATGTTTGCCACTGGTGTGCTTGGGTGTTTTAGGATTTTTTTTTTTCACAGCTAAAGGTCAAGGAACAAAGGCTTGATTTTTGTTTTCTTTTCTTTTCTTTCTTATTCTATTCTTTTCTTTTGAAATGAAGCCATTGGTCTTCCATACCTGACAAGATGAATTAAATGTGAAGAAAAGATCACAGAATTTAATCAGCACAGTCATTCGGTATATGTGGTCAGAAACAATCACTCAAAGAAGCGTATGGAAAACTAGGTTAGTATGTTTGTGTGTGAGACACTGACATTGTGAGTCTCAAGCAAGCCTGCAAGCTCCAAAGCCACCTATTTCCTTATAAGAAAATCCTGTTTGAAATGATTAATTTTGGTTGTATCAAATTATGCCATTAAAAAGTCACATTAATAAAGGAATCAAATAAAACTAAGGAGAGTAATAGCACTCAAAAGAATTACCATTAATCCCAAACTCTATGATCAGCTGTTTTATTTTGTGTTTTCTAATCATATTAACTATTTTCTTAAAATGGGTGAATAGTATGCAAGGGACCGAGACTATCCTGTGAATGCTGGCAAGTAAAATGTGCTTTGAATTTTATTCCTAGACAATACGAATACTTGCTCAACTTTCTTTAATGCTTCTAGGAAGAATGTGGTCATGGTGACACACAAGAAAAAAATCCTTTCATATCCCAACTGTCATATAGTCTAACAATTGAAACTTTCTTCAAATGAAACCAAAGGAAATGACTCATAAGCTCATTGCTCTGAGTAATGGCAGTAAGGATTATGGTTCTGACAATAACCTTTGAAATATATTCCCTACATGTGGAGTTTGGTGATATATGAGTTTATTATAAAAGTTTTGCACTTCCTAAGTATTTACTCTTATATTCCTATTTTTATTATATGTAAGATTCATTTTAATATGTATTTATACATATAAAATAACATATATAGCACCTGTACACCCAACTTATGTCCTCAATAGGTATTGCTGCTTAAATGGTGACGTGGATTACAAAGAATTTTAGTCATAGATCCAAAATCTGTCCATTATTAATTTTTAAGCCCGAGTCATTAGGAGGAATTCCATGCATTCTTCTGACTCCAAAGAATCTTCATGGAGATAATATGGAACAATGATCTTATGTCTTCAAAATGGGATTGATCCTAATAACTACATGCTTTTATAATGAATACAGTGACTTCTTTATCTATTAGTTATCCTGCCACCACATAGATAAAGGGTTTATGAATCAGCACCTTTTTGCAGTTTTTATGCAGGTACAAGGAAAAGAGTTGACATTTGAGATAAATTGCAGCTTCCTTTGATAACTTGTCATTTGCTACAGTGATTGTGTCATCTAAAAAATGCTATTTAACTACTGCTGAATGACTAGATGACCTGTCATTATAGCTAGTTCCATATCATGTGAGTGATACAGAGAAAACAAACAATATATTTCAATATTAATAGAGGTAGCAGGGGGGGTGAGTGAGGTTCTTATTTCTCCCTTGAACATCTCTTATTTGTTTCCAAACAGCAAGTTCCAATTGTTGGTAAGAGGATTTGTTATACCTAAGTGAAATGCTAGAAATTTCAGTGAAATGATTTGAGAAGCTAGGACTAACGGTATGATTCTTGGGATTAGTTTTTATTTTCAGCTGGCATCAGTGTTTAATATAAAATACTAACCTAGACCCTAGATTAGCATTTCTTTTGATTTTCTATAGTCTTGCCCATTTTAAGTATCATTAAAAATGACAGGATTATTTAGTTGAACTCACATACTATCTGAAAAGTATTGCTGTATTTCCTCATTGAAGTTACCTCTTCTGTAACAGTGCCCATGAGAAAACTATTTTTTCCTCTGGAAAGTCTAATAGTACCTTCAAGTAGAAAACAGAAGATTCACAGCTTTGTGTCTTCATTCTACATGTTACCTCTACTTACCAGATCTCTTGGCTCTTTGAGAGGACAATAGAAAGGCAAGAAAGTTTGGATAGAGAACTATACTATCTTTCTCTGTCCTGTTTTTAATATCCTGGTTAAAAACCAAAGAGCAAAAAAGAAAAACAAGCAATATATTTAGCTATGAGATTTAACTGGATGTTTGGTACTGTTACTACAGGGTGAAAATTTCAAATTATATAAATGAATTCAAAAGTAGAAAAAAAACAAGTTTACACTCCCATCAACAATGCAGTAGGATTCCTTTTGGGCACATCCCCTCCAGCATCTGTTGTTATTAGATTTCTTGATTATAGCCATTCTAACTGAGGTGAGGTGGAATCTCAATGTTGTTTTGATTTGCATTTCTTTTAAGGCCAGAGAAGTGAGCATTTCTTCACATGTCTATTGGCCATTCTTATTTCCTCTTCAGAGAAGTCTCTCTTTAGGTCTTTAGCCCATTTATTTATTGGGCAGTTGTTTCTTTGAGGATTTGCTGTCGGGGGATTTAATTTTTTGAGTTCCATATATTTTAGATATGAAACCCTCATCTGTTGTATAGCTAGTGAAGATTTTCTCCCAATCCATGGACTTCCTATTGATCTTGCTTGCTATGTGCCTTGCTATGCAGAAGCTCTGTAGTTTCATGCAATCCCATTTGTCCAACCTTTGTTTGATTTGCTGTGTTTCTGGGTCTTTGCTAAGAAAATTACAGCCTGTGACAAGCAGTATGGAGGTACCTCAAAAGACTACACATAGAACTCCCCTATGACAGCAACCCCACTTTTGGGCATTTACCCAAACAATCACAAACAAGGTTATACTAAAGCTACCAGCACAACTATGTTTATTGCAGCATTATTCACCACAGCTAAGATATGGAACCAACCCAGATGCCCCTCAGTAGATATGGATCAAGAAAAGGTGACATATATACATATATATAAATATATGTGTATATATATATATATATATATATATATATATATATATGGAAATCTATGCCTCCATCAGAAAGAATGATACCACCCCATTTGTTAGGAAATTGAAAGACTTGGAAAAAAAATTATATTAAGTGAAGTAAGCCAGACCCAAAGAAACATAGGTCCCATGGTTTCCCTTATATGCAATAACTAGTATACATCTAAGACAATCTTACCAGACAAGCAGAAAAGGTCAAAAGCTATATACATACGGCCATATAAGATGATGTTAAGTGAAACGAACCCCAAGATAGGGACACAACTTGTTATTTTTTCTTTCTTGCTATTGTTTTTAATGTATCTAAAAGGTAGTATGTGATTTTTTTGTTTCTCTTATATGTTTTTCTCCCATGGTATAACCCCTGTTTTCACTGTGTTTGATTCTGGTGCCCTGAATATTGTATATACATTTTTTTCTAATTTGGGGAGGGGAAGGGAAATAACAAAATGCTAAAACAAGGACACAGGCTGACCATTGTAACAATGAAAAGTTTGTTTTCAACAAACTTTACAACTTGTGGAGTGGAGAGAGGAGTTGGAGAGGTATGGTGGGAAGGTATGGTAGAGGAAAATGTTAAAGAAAATAAAGTATAGTCTATAGGCATTTCCTCACCAGGAACGAAAATTTTCTCTAATTAATTGAATATAATTTTTTCAGATGTGTGTATTTTGTATTAAAAATAATCTTTTACCTTACAACACTCTTTTTGCTTACAATATAGTCTTTAATATTAACCTCCCACCCCAAAACATTTATTTCTGTTTCTGCATTAGCAATATCTTGGCATTCTAAGAAAATGCTCCAAGAGAAGAAAGTCAAAACAAACTTCTACCTAACATTATATAGACTTGGAACATAATTGCTTAATTAAGCAAATGACCCATAAGATACAGTGTGAAATAGTGGTAAAGCCAAAGAACAATACACAATACCTATACCCTGTGTTTTTGTTTGGATGAAATATGAGATGACAGAACTGTTAACTTGATTAATTCCAAAACACCTCTTTTACTTATTCCAGTGCTTCCAGTGACTCACCCCTTTTCTAATCACATTGACACGTGAACTTTTCTATCCCTGCCAAGTGAGTTATTTGTGATAGCAATGTTAATATATTTGAACAGGATTGAATCAAGTTGCTTTAAAAAAAATAAGATGTACTGATAGGGTAAGGTCACATTATATCAAGAGAGGACTGTATATATTTGAGATGAGAAAGGCCAACCTAGATTCAAATAAACTAAAATTGACCTGAAGAATAAAAAGAGACAATCACATGGACCTAAGCTGTTTAAATATGAATAAAATTAAAAACCAATAGGGGTATATGCATGCTGAGTGTCATTTAAGTGGGCAAATGCTTGCTCAGTAAGTGTAAGTCTCTGTGTTCAAAGCCCAGTTCCAAAAAAGGCAAAAACAGAAAAAAATATTAAAGACACTCAACTGAAACCTGAAGGGGAACTTTTAAAGGACACATGAAAGTATTATTGTAGGAACAATCAGGAAAGGAAAAAAAAAAAAAGGAACAAACAAAAATAAAACCAGATATACTTCCACATGCCAGTTATAGTGATGTAGAACATTAAGCAAATAAAATCATCTTTAGTTATAAAAAAGAACTTTTAATAGTGTTAAGATACATATTTTTCTTCTCAGAACTCTCATGACATATGTTGTATGAATGAATCAATGGAAAATAATTTAAATATCACTTTCAAATTGTTTATTGCTTTATTAAAACATTATTTTGCATTGTTTTATTTTTTTACTTTGTTAGCCTGCAGTAAAACACTAATTATTATTTAAAAGATATAGCTCAATTCTTTTTGCATAGCCATTTCTAAGGAAATACACTTTTAAATCTTTTGATTGATTTGATCTTCATAACTGGTGTTTTGAAAAATTAGGCAGGCAAAAGTAGTTTGAATAATCTCAGGGTGTCACGCTTAGACTCAGAGGAATGGGCCACATGATCTTTTGGATGACCTAAGTGTTGTTTATAATATATAAGGTACGATTGCCAGTGTCTATAATAGCCTCTAAAAGAATAAAAAGCGAGGGTTAAAAGTGTAATGAAATGCAAATGAAACCATCCTGAAAACAGACTGCACATTTTACTTGTTTTATACAGAATCTAGGACATAGAGTGCGTTAATATTAAACACTACCAACAGTATTCTAGTTTTAAAATAATGGTGCAATAATTCATGGTCAAATTACACTTAAAGCTTTATGATAATCCTCTCAAATATTTTAGAAATCAAATGTGGGTGTGTCCATTAATATTAGTACAAGTCCTTGCTATGTTATATTCTATCTTTATGTGTTCTATTTCTTTAGCATTATCAACAGATTAGGGAAAATTAAAACTAACGTCAAACTAGCATACATGTTCTGCATCTAATTCAAAACCAAAGATAATGAAAGTCTAAAATTAATATGGCACACTATTTCCTAAGAAAGAGCTCCTCATTCTCTTCTTGTTTTTACCCCCAAGGATTTCTACCAGTTTGAAAGGAAGAAATAAAAGACATTAAAACCTCTGGCTTATACAGTCCTTTTGCCATTTGCCCCATTTCAGGTATATGCTTTCTTAAACAGCTTTAAAAAACTCTATTTAAACCCTATTTTCTGGTGCACTTCATTAAATAAAAGACAGAACAAAGCAGTCTAAATATTGCTGAGCTTGAGGAGCTCTAATTCTGTTGGATTCCCTCATTCTTCATAGGCTCTTCCACATGTCACTTAACTATTTGAGCTGTGAATTTCTTAACTGTAAAGGAAATCTGAATTAGGGAATATTTAAGATCTTTGTTTCTGCTAAATGTATATAACAAGTTGCATAATTACTGTAACCTCCATTTCCTCACTAAATGGATGTGCTTTCCTTTAAGTTCATTTTAAGGGTAAAAATTGTTAAATTCTTTGCTTTTCTTCTGGCTAATATAAGTGAGCAGTGTACAATGGCATTACCATCATCAGACACAGCAGGTAACAGTAGTATTAGGATGGCACAAAGTTTTTTTGCACATAGAGATTCAGAAGAGGTATACTGCATTGTTTGACCAGCCCATTACCTTTGTAAGTGTCATTCAGATGAATTTTTCCTTAAGTCAATGTTTTATTTTTTTACAGAAATATTAGCATCCACCAACTAATAATCATAATAATTTAGGTCACACATGGAAAAGCTCATGGAGAAACAATTTTAGCTCATAAGATGTTTTTCTATTAAATAAAAACCTTTGAAAAGTGTAATTAAGAAACAACTGGTATCTGAGCTCCTATGATAATATATGACATCTTACTAACTACCCTCAGGAGATAGTTCTACTTAAATAAGATTTCATCTCCAAGGACCTGACAATTTAATTCCAGACCAAAAGAACACATTTGGAAATATCAAGACAAAAATAAAGACAGTAGAAAGGATGCTGAAGGCTAGTCCTTATCTTTAGGCAGAACAATTTTTAAGGAAATAGTCTACAATTTCAGGCAAATTTTTCCCACTTAGGTTTCAGTAAGTGGGCAAAACTTTTACAGTAGAAGTAAATAATATCTGTGTTAATAGATTTGACCACATCTGTGACCTGTGTTCTCCAACTTTACTTAGCCTAATTTTCAGAGGTTTATGTGGGAAAGTGATCTATGCTTTTTCTAGTTTAGAGCAGTTAAGTGCCAAACACCTTCTGAGTCATTTTCTTCAGCCTTTGGGGATATGGAAGGCACTTCCTCCCCTACGTTGTTCAGCAACAAAATGGTGGCATATTCTGAGCAACCTGAATCACTAGGCTTTATCTGAAATAGTAGAAAATTTAAATTGTAATAACATGTTGAAATTTTCTGTTTATCTATACCAAGAACTAGCAGCAGTTACTTTTCACAAAAATGAAATGGATTTAATTACATAATAAGTTATATAAACAATATATGTAGTAGAGAAAATGAAAAAATTCTCCAAGCATGATTAAGACATACACATAATCTACATACTAGCAAATAAACACACACAATTGAAACACAGCATACAGAAGATATACTTTACAAAATAAAATATTATTTGTGGATGACTTATGAAACAGTTAACTATAAATAAAAATCATGGATTTTATTCTTTGAATGTTAAGCAATGAAAGATTCTTCGGAAGAGAGAAAATCATCAAAGAAATTCACAAAAGAGTAATGAAGCTAATTAAACAATCAAATAGTCCTTTGGAAGAGAATGTGATCTTTTCATTGTAAACAGAGGTAGATCTACAGTGGAAAAGTTATTATATCTTTTAGATATTCTACCAATCATATATAATTAATGTTGTATACACATACATAATAAGGATAAAATATTCAAATCACATTTCATATGACATTTACTATTACTTTTAGGTAACAAATACAAATTGCTATGCTATAAGACAAAATTCCTATAGAATAATGTCAAACATTATATTAAAGTAAACCCTAATAGATAAAACTAGAAATCAATAAGAGAAGCTACATAAAATACTCAAACCCATACAGACTGAACAATTCCATCTTAGTGACAGTGAGTCTTGAAAAAATAAAGTGTGAAACTAAAAATTACTATAATAATGTAAAAATGAAAACAAAATGAACTAGAATATTGTGGAAACAGCAAAGAAACTTCCAAGAGAATCATTTCTTGCTATAATTATCTACAGTAAAAACTCAGAAAGCATGAATAACTAACATAATAGTTACCCTTCAAACCCTACAAAACTCAAAAATCAGTAAATGGAAAGAAATTGTAAAGATCAGAGAAGAAATTAATGAAATGGAGACTATACAAAAAATCAAAGACACAGAAGTTGATTCTTTTAAAGGAACATTGATAAACACTTCAAGAAACCAACCATATGAAAGAAGATTCAAATTAACAAAACATAAAAAGGAAGATATTTCTAATCATATCAGTGATATTCAGAAGATAGTTAGCAAATGTTTATATAACTTATATTGTAATAAACTAAAAATTCTGAAGGAAGTGGATAAATTTCTAGATAAAGTTGCTCTACAAAAAATTGAGCAAAAAGGCCATCATTCACCTTGTTAGAAAACTGTAACAAGCAATGAAAATAAATATGTAATAAACAGTCTCCAAGTAATGAATAGCCAGCCCTACACTGCAAAGATTCAATGTCAAATTCTACCAAGACTTTAAAAAAGAGCTAGTATCAACCTCCTCAAATATTTCATAAAGTAGAAAAGGAAGGAACACTGTTTCATTTTATGAAGTCAATATTATCCTCATTCCCAAACTGGCTAAGAATATAACCAAGAAAGAGGAAAGAAAGGAAGGGAGGAAGGGAGGAAAGGAGGTAGGGAAGAAGGGAAGAAAGGGGGCAGAGAAGAAGGGAGGGAGGAAGGGAGTGAGAGAGGGAGGGAGGGAGGAGAGAGAAAAGAAAGAAAGGAAAGAAGGAAGGAAGGAAAGAAGGAAGGAAGGAAGGAAGGAAGGAAAGAAGGGAAGTTACAGGCCAATTTTCTTGATAAATGTAGGCGTAAATTTCTCAATAAATACTTGCAAACAAAATCACCGACAAGAATACATTAAAAGATAATTCACAGGCTCAAATTGATTTCATTCTAGGATTCAACATATGCAAATCAATAAATGTAATACAAAATCTAAATCTAAGAAATGATAGGCCATTAGGATAAGCTTCCCTTTTCATTTTATTTTTGAGTATTTCTGTAATCTTTAAGTAGTTACACAAAGGAGTTGCAATTCAACAAAGTAGTTGATGAATATAGTTCATCTTGGCCAGTCACCCCTGTCAACATTCGCACTCATTCGTTCAAACCCACCCCTTCGATCACCTTTCTTAATTTTTAAGCTATATATTGGTTTTTGCCCTTTAACAAAGCAGTTTATGTATACAGTGCATCTTTTTTTGGGGAGGAGGTCCGGTTGTGGGGCCTGAACTCTGCCTGGGCACTGTCCCTCAGCTCTTCTGCTCAAAGCTAGCGCTCTGCCATTTGAACCACAGCACCACTTCTGGCTTTTTTCTTGTTGCTTATGTGATGCTGAGGAATCGAACCCAGGGCCTCATTCATGCAAGGCAAGTGCTCTACCACTGAGCCACCTTCCCAGCCCCCTACAATGCATCTTGATCTATGTCATCCCTTCAGCATTTCCCCTCCCCCATACACACACTTTGACCCCCATCTTCCCTATTTTTCTCAATCCTGTGGTATATGCAATGAGTTCTTCTCTGCATTCACCCCCTTTTCCCTCTTTATTCTTCTACCCCATTCTCCTTGGCCCCACTCTCCCCTCTTGCAAGTACCCATTTCCTGGTATTATTTTTGTTAGGTTTCAACTTAGTCTTTCTAATGAATTATACTATTTGAGCTCTTCACAGAGTCTATTCCACTTCAGGTAATCTGTTTGCAACCAGGAACATTGTTTCATTCTATGAGGTCAGTATTATCCTGATTCCAAAACTGGGCAAGAACATAATAAAGGAAGAGGGAAGGAAGGGAGGGAGAGAGGAACATCCCATGTGTTTACTTGTAGATTTAAAGGCACATTCTAGCTAACACAAATGAGGGAAACCATGCAACCTAGGCTTCTTTGTGTCTGTTTTACTTCACTTACTATAAACTGTGTCCAAGTCTTTCCATTTACCTATAAACAGTACAATCTCATTTTTTTCCCCAATGGATGAGGAGATTAACATTGTGTGTGTGTGTAGGTGTGTGTGTGTGTGTGTGTGTGTGTGTGTGTGCATCATATTTTCTTGATCCATTCCTACACTGAGGGGGCTCTGGGATGATTCCATATCTTGGCTATGGTTGAAGAAGGGGTAAAGATTTTAAAGTGATGACAGAAATCAAAATTCAGTGTACAAAGAAACTATTTTGTTTAAAAGGTAAACACACACACACACACACACACAACCAAAAATTAAGGGCCAGAGTGGTTTGGAGGAGTATGTGAAAGTGTTGAAAGAGGTGACAGTGATGCACTATTTGCACAAATTGCTTTGTTGAATGGCACCTCCTTTGTACAGGTACTTAAAGATAGTAATATATAGATATAGATATATACAAAAAAAAGATAAGGGGTTGGGAAGGTGGCTCAATGGTAGAGCGCTTGCCTTGCATGCCTGAGGCCCTGGGTTCGATTCCTCAGCACCACATAAGCAAAAAGAAAAAAGCCGGAAGTGGCGCTGTGGCTCAAGTGGTAGAGCGCTAGCCTTGAGCTGAAGAGCTGAGGGACAGAGCCCAGGCCCAGAGTTCAGGCCCCATGACCGGGCCCCCCTCCCCCCAAAAAAAAAGTTGAAAAGAAAGGGCAGGCAACCTCTGCAAAGAACAGCTTCCTAAAAGGGCACCTGGGTTATACATCTCCACATTTCCAAATATATTCACAATAATGGCTCTGCTGCCCAGTACCAACTTCTGTGACTCAGTGTTTAGCTACTATAATGAAATACCTGAGATAATCAACTTCTAAATAGAAAAGGTTTATTCTGTCTCACACTTTGGGAGGTTCTGGTCTGTGATTAATTGGTCCCATAGCTTGTATGCTACAGTGAGGTAATACATCATTAGGAAATAGATGTTGGAAGAAAACTGCTCACATCATTAGCTAGGAAGCAAAGAAAGCAACTTGTGAGATAAGATCTCACAATCTCATTATCTTACCTGTGTAACTGTAACCCTCTGCTCATCACCTTTACAATATTTTTAAAAGAAATTAAATCATTAAAAATATCACATGCCAGAACCCACACCTTTGACAAATAAGCCCTTGGTGAACATTCAAAGTCAAACCAAAAAAGAAATCATATGCACAGCATTGTGGAAAGGAATTGGGGAAGGTAGAATTTCAAAATTCCTCATCAGGGTGGTTATTTCTTTTTCAGGAGGGTAGCTAATCTACTAAACAAACAAACAAACTTAATTATCATTCACATTTTCAACTCTTTTAACCTATTGGTATCTACCAGTATTATGACTGAATTGTTATTTCTAATCTTATTCTATTTTAGCAAAATACATTTTTCTTTCATAATGGATGTACATACATGCACACCTTAGTTTGCAAGAAAAGTCAAGATGACGATTACAATAATGCAGTACTCTAAGGATGACCCACATAGGAGCTCATTTGAAATATTTAATGTTATAGTAAATTGTTAAAATTCCTAGTATCCTTCACTCTAATGTAAAGATTCTCATTTTCTTTTTTTAAATGATGTCACTATATTAAAATCATAGATCTAGTCACAATTCTGAAATATCTGCACCAGAGGCAAGCACCATCTAAGGAAGTAGATTTATTTTTTGTTTTTAGATTTTATTCTGAAAGGCATTGTTAGTTTCTAAAGAAGAGCAAAAAATGGTTCAGACTTTGCAATTGTTGAACTGCATTCTCCTTGGTAGAAAAATTGAAGGATTTATTATGTGATGCTACTAAAAAATATATCTCTTAAATAAATTACTGGGTTGGTTCCATATCTTAGCTATGGTAAATAATGCTGCAATAAACATAGTTGTGCTGGTAGCTTTAGTATGATCTTGTTTGTGATCATTCGGGTAAATGCCCAAAAGTGGGATTGCTGAGTCTTAGGGGAGATCTATGTGGAGTCTTTTGAGGAACCTCCATACTACTTTCCAAAGTGGTTGAACAAGTTTACACTCCCACCAACAATGAAGTAAGGTTCCCTTCTGTCCACATCCCCTCCAGCATCTGTTGTTATTAGAGTTCTTGATTACAGCCATTCTAACTGGGATGAGGTAGTATCTCAGTGATATTTTGATTTGCATTTCTTTTATGGCTAGAGTAAAAGGTCAGATAAGTTGATATTAGACAAAATGAACCTCAAGTGGTTTTTCTTTCTTGCTATTGTTTCTAACATATTTATAAGATGATTTCTTTGTTGCTTTGTATGTCCCTCCCCCATGGTATAACCCCTGCTTTCACTGTATTTGATGTTGGTTTAATTTGGGGAGGGATGGGAAAAAACATTGTTTAAAGAGGCATACAGGTGGACCTATTGCAACAATGAAATGTACAAGATGCTATGTTGAAAAACGAACTTTACAATTTTTGGAGGGGGGGCAGGGTGGGTGGAGGGGGGAAGTGTAGTCGTGGAGATGGGAGGAAAGGCATGGTAGGGAAAAACAAAGGAGGAGGCAACAATGCTTGATAAGAAATGTACTCATTATCTTGCTCATGTAGTTGTAAACCCTCTGTATGGTATTTTCACAATAAAATAAAAACATTATTAATAAAAAAATAAGTTACTGCACCATATTTATCTACTTATTTTAATTTGCAAAAATTGCTCTACTACTTTGGCACAGACCAAATTTATTAGTTGTTAGTCTTTATTCAGTTTGGTTTATCTGTTTCATAAGTTATGTAGAAAAAAATTATCTCAGTTTTCACATCTATTTATCCATTTTTGAAGCTTTAAGATACAGTCATATGCCAATGACCTGTCATTCAAAGTTGACAGTATATTTGATAGTAAGACTATTGTAGAAATGGGAAATTCCTGTTGCCTAATGAAACACTCATGTAGTTGTGATGTTGTACAGTAAACATTCTAAGCCAGGCACAGGTGGCTCATGCCTGTAGTCCTAGCTACTCAGGATACTGAGGTGTGAGGATCGTAGTTCAAAGCCCCCTCAGGGCAGGAAAGTCTAAGAGACACTTATCTTCAATCAACCACCAGAAAACTGAAAGTAGCACTATGGCCCAAGTAGTAGAGTGCTTCCTTGAGATGAAGAGCTGGGGACAGTGCCCAGGCCCAGAGTTTAAGCCCCATGACTGAAAAAAAAAAATTTTTAATCTATTTGTAATGACAGTCATATAGAAGTATAATGTACTTACACTATAATGTACATACACATGTACAATATGTAAAACTTGATAATGCTAATAAATGACTATTACTACTTTATAATTTTTATGTTTTTATTGTAAAAATAGTGTGCAGAGGGGTTACAGTTACAGGAGTAAGGTAATGAGTAAATCAAGCATTGTTACCTCCTCCTTTGGGTTTCCCCTACCATCCTTTCCTTCCCCAACTCCCTAACTCCCCCCTCCGTACCAAGTTGTAAAGTTTGTTTTTCTACATAGTGTCTAGTACATCTCATTGTTACAATGGGTCAACCTGTATCCTTGTTTCAGCATTTTGTTATTTCCCTTCCCTTCCCCAAATTAGAAAAATGTATATATAAGATGCAGGGGCTGGGAAGGTGGCTCAGTGGTAGAGTGCTTGCCTTGCATGCCTGAGGCCCTGGGTTCGATTCCTCAGCACCACATAAGCAAAAAGAAAAAAAAAAAGCCGGAAGTGGCGCTGTGGCTCAAGTGGTAGAGTGCTAACCTTGAGCTGAAGAGCTGAGGGACAGCGCCCAGGCCCACGACCGGACCCCCCAAAAAAAAAAAGATGCAGGACACCGACATCAAATACAATGAAAATAGGGGTTATACCATGGGAGAAGAACATACAAGAGAAAAAAAATCATATAGTACATTTTAGTACATTAAAAACAGTAGCAAGAAAGAAAAAAACAATTTGTGTCCTTATCTTGGGGTTCATTTCACTTAGTGAAATTCATTTCAACTTATATGGTCATATGTGCATAGCATTTTAACTTTTCTGGTTGTCCTCGACTTATACTAGTTATTGCAAATAAAAGAATCCATGGGGCCTATTTAAGTGAAGTGAGCCAGGCCCAAAGAAACTACTTTATAGGGCTGGGAAGGTGGCTCAGTGGTAGAGTGCTTGCCTTGCATGCATGCGGCCCTGGGTTCGATTCCTCAGCACCACATAAGCAAAAAGAAAAAAAGCCGGAAGTGGCGCTGTGGCTCAAGTGGTAGAGCGCTAGCCTTGAGCTGAAGAGCTGAGGGACAGCGCCCAGGCCCAGAGTTCAGGCCCACGACCGGACCCAAAAAAAAAAAAGAAAAAGAAACTACTTTATATATTTATTACATTTCAGCTTTAGAATTATTTTGGGGTGTGATATTTGAAGAAGTTAGGTGTAAAAGATTATATGTGTTATGTGGGCATCTTCCTCAATCGTTTGACATTTATTACATTACTGGATTATATCAAGTGGTCACATCAAGTGACTGACCTGTATCATGGAAGTTGATCACTGTTCTGTGATGTCATAAAATGACAAGAAAATCACCTAATGATGGATTTCACAATGTAGCCCAGTCATTAAGTGGTTTGTGAAGACATTTGACATAATATATGTTAATCTGAAGTACGTACAATTCTTAAAACTTTCAAAATGACCTCATACTTGGAACAAGGACATAATTCTAGAAGTCAGGAAATGGAGAAAGTATTGTATTCAATACTTTTTTTGATGAAGGCTAATGGCTACTTTGTTGAGAAACAAGAACATCTCAGATATTATCTTATCCCACAAAATAAAGGAGTAGATAAAACAGGAGCAAATACCCCCAATAAAGACTGCATAACTGAAATAAACCAGTTTATAACATTCTCTGAGGAACTGAATGAAATATTTTAAAGATTCTCAGAAGCAGCTAGAGCTTGCACCTGCTGTTTAGCACGAAGACATGTTTTAAATCTACTTCCCTCATCTTGGTAAGATGAAGAAGACCAATATCTAATTAAAATCAAAAAAACTTAAGATATTCAACTAGTCTGTTTGAACACTTAATAAAGTTCAAAATTAGCTAATTTTTATCTGTTGAAAAAAATAATCAAATCTGAGAATGCTATATATAGGCTTAACAATATCTCATTTTTGAAAAGTATCCCATGGCTTATAATTAAAATCTGACTAATGTATTTATTGAATTTAACACCTGAAGAGAATGTTTCATTAAACTGATGCATAATTTAGACCATTTTCCTCCAAAAATAAATGGGATAAGAATTAGCAAATTTAATGATACTATTTCATGAATGGAAAAGAATAAGATATACACAAGAGAATTCAAATTTTGTAAGCATTGAGTCACTGTAAAATTATATAGGAAGAGAAATTTAGAACAATTTCCAACCATTGAAATTAGATCTAGAGATTATTTTGTTAAGTACAGTAAGTTCAGAGGGACAAAAGTCACATACTCTATTTCCTATGATTATGCTAAACATATACATAAACACACACCAATATATACCGAAATATCTATATCTATACAGTCTGTACTGAAATACATTGCATCTGTCAATATAGACAGAATGAAGAAACCCACTGAAAGCTGTGTTGGGGTACTGGGAATACAGAAAATAAAAGTAATCAAGGGATCCATCTGATTAAAATACTAGATATTTATGTGTGAAAGGCCATGATGAAATCACTTGGAATAACTAAAATGAATAACAGCCTGACACTGATGGTTCACACCTGTAATCCTAGCTACTCAGCAGACTGAGATCTGTCAATCATGGTTCATAGTCAGCCTGGGCAGGAAAGTCCATGAGAGTTTTACCTCCAATTAATCACCAAAAAGCAAGAAGTGTAGTTGTGGCTGAAACAGTAGAGTGCTGGCTTTAAGCAAGAAAGCTATGGGACAGCATCCAGACCTTGAGTTCAAGCCCCAGAACTGACGCTCGCGCGCACACACACACACACACACACACAAAATTAATAACAGGATGCTAAATAGCTCTTATTTGTGAATGGAGGCTAGGCTAGTGGGAGATGGCAGGATGAATGAAAGGAATGAAAAAGGGTGAATATAGTTTAAAAAAGCATTATGCACATGTGTAAAAATAAGATGATGAAGCTTGTTGAAGCAGGTTGGGAATGAGGGAGAAGGACAGAGGTAGTAGTTATGATCCAGGGACATTGCATGATTCTATCAACATGTCAAAATGAAATTCCCTTGCTCAACTAATCAATACGAAGAAAAGCACGTGGAGAGAATTTTCAAATGACAAAATAGATAATCATATAAACACAACCAACAATTATACTCAACACCTCTTTTCTCCAAATGAGTTTGGTCATGCAGTCACTGTTTGTAAATTTCAAAACAATAACGCATAATGCAATGAACACTATTATTTAACTTTCCATCCCAAAACATCTTTATTTAACTTTTCTTCCTTCTTGTCTCCTTATTTCTCTTTCTTTTATTATTATAATTATTGTTTTGTTCTGCCCAAGTTAATATAACAAAACATGACATGCTGGATGGCTTAAACAACAGCATTATATTCATACAATTCTGAAATATGAGATCAAAAGGTCCGTGTCGTTAGTGGGCTTCTTTCTATTTTATCTTCTCACTGAGTCCTTCCTGGATGGGTAGAAAGATTCCTAATATTGATATTTTTATTTGGGCACAAATCATATTGGACTAGGGCCTCCTCCTCCTTAGGATGTAATTTATATTTTATCACTTCATTACAGGTTCTGTCTCCTAATACAGTCACATTTATAATTAAAGATTCAATATATGAATTTGTTTGGTGGTATTACATTTCAATCCATAGTTTTCCCCAGATTTTGATTCTGTTCTTTCTTGTCCTTTTTTCCTCTCAACTATCGAGGCTAATATCTGACATCATTCCTTGCTGCTGGTGTTCATGACATTGTGTAGCACCTCTTCTTTTACATGAGGGTTAGCTTTAGTTATCAAAAGTATATGGCATAGATGATGTGATTTTATCACAAGATTGGTTTTAAAAATTGATTTTGGGGGCTGAGAAGGTGGCTCAGTAATAAAGTGCTTGCCTTGCATGTATGAGGCCCTGGGTTTGATTCTTTAGGACCACATAAGCAGAAAAAGGCAGAAGCAGCGCTGTGGTTCAAGTGGTAGAGCGCTAGCCTTGAGCTGAAGAGCTGAGAGACAGCACCCAGGCCCAGAGTTCAAGCTCCTAACCAAAAAAAAAAAAAAAAGATTTTCACCTTTGTTCTCCTTTCTTAGCTGCCATATCATGAGAAAATTCATAGAGCAAAGCCACATGGTAAAGAACCATGGCCATTTCTTAACAGGCAGAAGTCACATAAGTAAATTTTGGAAGTGAATCTTATAACTCCTGTGTGAGAAAATTTTCAGTGCATTGTAGCTGAAAAATCTGCCTGCAACTTCATGAGAGATACTCATCCAGAATTATCTAAGTTAAAGAGCTCTTGGATTCCCGACTCACAGAAATCATGTGAGATAATATACATTCACTGGCAAATGCTGTTAACTTTTAGAGTATTAGTTGCTCAGTATAAATACCTTTTATCTGAATGTACCCATAAAAATAAATTTAGTGGCATATCTTTATTTGAATTTATCAAATATTTGTATGTTATTGACAACTATATCTGCAGATGAATGGAAAAGACAGATTATAATGTAAGAGTGTCAATAATGCCAGTAAATTAAGAGAAGCAAAATGGCACAAGGATAAGGTGATCAATTGGTTTTAGTTGGTCTGAAATGATATTAATTCAAGCCTTATTCCTAATCACTTTCTTTTCAGTGTCTAGTTGGAACACAGACGTATGATCAGCTGAAGGTTATGCTCCATTATTTTGTAGAAAAGAGATACAACTAGAGATATTTAAATATTTTACTCTGTTGAAGTTTCATTTAGAATTTTTAGTGTTTTAGTCCTTAGACAATGGATATTAATTTCCTTCTTTCTCAAAGCTAGTCTACTTAAATGACATTGAGCTTCACAGATGGTGTGGCCAGCCATCAGACCACTAACATAAATATTATGTGAAGCAAAAAAATAAATTAAAAATGATTATTCTATGAATTTTGCCATCAGATGTTTACTCTGACCTCTCCTGGAAGAATTACAGCTTCCCAAAACCACAAAGTAATTTTTATTATTTCAAAGAAAGAATTTGTTCGGACTTTTATTTTTTTTAAAGAACCACTCAGCCTAAGCCAGTCTTGTTGGTAGCAATCAAACATTCTAAACAATGATCATCTGAATGTCCTTTCTAAGGTCACTTAAATTTCACTTACTCATAATGTAAAGAATAGCAAGATATTGGTGTACTTGTCTTCAACACAAGATTTAATGTTGATTACTTGTTTCTCTCACAGGTTCACCCAAAAGCAATCCAACACATAGCTTTTAGGAGATGAATTAACATATTATGCTAAATGAAGCTATCAGCTTTATGAGTTACTAGTTGAATGATGTTAGTCTTTAGGCAGGTATCCCTATAGGAACTCTAAATGGGCTCTTTTCCCTACTCTTAACACTGATGTAAAAAATTTATACTACTGTTTTATGGTTCTGTTTGTTACTATACTATGATTTAGTCTACATTTATTAATTTTGGCTCTAATGCATATTATGGTAAGAACTTTAATAAATATTTTATTATCTACTCTATAATATATCCATAAAGAAGAATTTTTTTTCTGCTAAGAAATCTCTGAGAAAATACCATGGAGGTACCTAATTTGTGCATTTAGAAATTCACTGCTGATGACAAAAGACAGAAAAAAACCCTACATGATTTTACATTGTGAATAATATTATTTTTAATATGATATGAGTTTTACTTCTCTGACCAAGGCTGAATGGTTATTAGTTCCTAAATTAAGAAGTGATATATCAAATAATTTTATCTATAAAATTAATAAATACAGGTTATTTGTCATACAGAGGAGCTTCTTTATTTCCCTTTATTTCTTATAAATTATATAAGTGAGCTAAAATAAAAGTCATATATAAACAAGCTGTGGACATGTGTTACAATTTATTGAATTCATAGTGTTGATGGTCTTATTTGAGTATGAAATTGGTAAACAAGTACAGAGGGCAAACTTAAAATAAAACTTCTCTCAGGCAGAAAGTTGCTCGATATGAACAGGAATATGAGTATGTCTAAAGATTAACATCTGCTAAATGGAAAGTTAAGCTTATCTAACCAGAAATAAGTTAATTTTGAAAGTTTGAATTCTCTATGCCACAAATTATGCATTTGATTTTTTAAAAATTTGCAAAGTGAAATTACTCATGGAAACAATTGAGGAGTACATATTAGCTAACCTACATTCCTATGAAGATAAATTAATTAACTCAATAGCTTCAGTTTTGTAAGTAGGGTCTGCCTGCAGTCTACAAATATTCTGCTGATCCTCTCACCCTACCCTTCCATAGGCTGTCTTCAGTCTACTTTAAAATTACAGGTTTTGAAAACATTCAAATTCTTAGCTTCTAGTATAGTCCTAAATTTTGGATCAATTCTGACACTGAGGTGAACATTTCTTTAAAAATGTTACTATTATCATTTAACTCTAAATCCACCAGCATAGCCATGTTTATTGCAGCATTAAAATTTACCATAGCCAAGATATGGAATCAGCCCAAATGCCCCTCAATCAATAAATGGATCAAAAAAAATGTGGTATAGATGCACATGGAATTCTACTCATCCATCAGAAAGAATGACATTGAACAATTCCCAAGGAAGTAGAGAGACTTGGAGAGAGTTATGTTAAGTAAAGTAAGCCAAACTCAGAGAAACACAGATTTCATGGTTTCCCTCATTACTGGGAACTAGAATATGCCTAAAAATATAGATATAAGTACACTGGGAGGCACTTAAGCAGTTATAAATGAATTAAGTATATTTGGATCTGTAGAGAAGACAAATAGTATAATTCCTTAGAAAGACTAAGTCATGTGAATTCTCCAGTGTATCCTGAATGCACAGCCTTCTTCACACATAGTCATCCCAATTCCATTAAGTACATTCAGCAAAGGGATCATTCATGTTTACAAAGACAGAGGTATATCTTACACTCTAACTTAGAATCTAATTTATAGAATTTAATTTTCCTCAACTTAGTTAAAAGGAAAGCCTAATTTATATTAGCTACTTAATGCAATATTTGTAGCTTATAGTAAAATATAAGATTGTTGAATGACCATCAAATCGTGTAGGCTAACTCATACCTGGAAAAAAGAAAACATTTTGGGGACAGTCTTATCACAGGTGCCTTCATTTCACCACATGGTATTGTGCTGTGGCCTTCTTGGAGAGCAGGGACATCTTTTTTTTTTTTCTTGATTCATTAACAGGTCTAGAGATAGTCACATGAAAATCTATAGATGTGTACAGTGTATTTGACCAAGGGACGCTCTGTATTATATGGTCTCTCCTTTCTTCCTCCTTGTCTTTTAAAAACAATCATGTTGAAGATTAATTATGTGCTCTAAAGCTCTGAATGGCTGGCTTAGAAAAAAGAATTGAGTTCACTTTTGTCAAAACTTCAGCTTTATTTAGAAGCTTTTATTTATTGTGGTCCTTCACTTACAAGCAGTAAAATTTCTTATTGCTATAATATATAATGTATTATATATTATCATACAATATAATTGTTATTCTATAATAAAACAACATAACTAACAAATTTATATAAAACTTTCTAGAACTCTGAGTGCATTTACTCCTCTAAATAGCCTTTACCAATGATCTTTTTATGAGAACTCATCACTTTTAAGTTTTGTCTTTTTAATTCCATCAGCCTCATCCCTCTGTGGTCTTCCCTTTACCCCTCATTTGTCATAGATCTCAGAGAATGATGCCAGGTGTGCTTAGCAAGATCCCTGGAAGAGGATGGAGCCTGAGAAGATGGCCAGAGCTGCCTCAGCCCTGGCATATCCTAGGATCACAACTGCCTAGAATTCCAGCTGATCCTGGTCCAACAAGAAGACTGCCCTCCAGACCTCCGCCCTCACTTGGCCAGTGAACCTGTGTTTGTGGAGGCCATGAAACCATGTGGCCAATTGTCCTTGGCCAGAGGGTCTCTAAGTTGGGAACAGACACCCAGCACCTCCAGAGAGACAATGTGTTCACTGCTTAATAACCATATGAGTCTAGCTTTTCTCCTTGAACAGAGTCAGTCTTAGTTCTTGCCAAGATGACACAGGATCTGTATGTGTTACACAAGGAGTCAGATCTTGCTACTACAAGGATAAAAAGGTAACATGGGAAAGAAATGGCAGGGACAAGGTAGCAGGGATAGGGGTGGACAAAACTGAGGTCATAGGATCTGAAGTGGGAAGAGCCTCAGCCCTGCTTCTCCAGGCTTGAGCACTGAAGTTTTTAGAAGACCAAGGCATCTATCTGGTCACCCCTTGCAGGCCAGTAGAAGAAATGGCATTCAGTGGCTACCAAGCCTGCCTCCTCCTGATCCTGCACTTTCTGGAAGTCAGGCAGCACTGGCTGTATGTGCCGTACAATGGGATTCTGCAGGGGTGAAGCCATCCACATCCTCCTCGTGAAGCTCCTCTTTACTATTCAGGTTTACTTCTTAATACTCTCACTAATGCCCTGTGTATGTTGAATCATAAAATCACCCCTGCTTCAGCAGGTTAGAGCCTCCTGCTCAGGCTTGCTGTGGTTCAAGGCTGCCAGTTGAGCAAGACACTGGCAGAGCAAATTCTGTTGTCTCAATCACTGGCTCAACCAGGCTTTCTCTGCCTCAGCATAGGTTTGAGCTGCAGTGAAAAATGCCAACATGTCTTCTTGGCTTTCTATATTCTCTGGGATTGTGAGATTGTGCCTGGGGACCTCATCATCTTTTCTCCTCTATTTCAACTCTTCCAGGGAAGGGGTCTGTAGCTAACTTGTTGCTATGAACTGCTTCTGGGTCTGCCACAAATTCTTGTGGACAGTTGGGGTTTAGATCCTGCCCTGTAGCACCTCCTGCTTAAGCTGCTCTAGCATCTGGGTCTGACTCTGCAGCTGCTCCTTGATCTTGACTGGCTGCTTGCTCACTGGTGCAGGTGGCAGAGGTGATGGTCACATTGCTTCTGCAGACCAAGTTGCTTGGCTCTTCATCTCCATAGTCTCCTTCAGGCCTCTTAACCACTCCTGCAGCTGGCTCAGCTTGGTTTCCAGCTGGTACTTGTTTTCAAGGTCCTGCCTCATCAGATGTGAGATGTGTTTACTTCCGTCCTTTTCCAGCTAACTGTTTCCCTCTCGTTCACCTCTCATTTTATTAACTTAGGTCTTTTTCTCCTTTCTTTTGATTAGCTTGACTAAGGGTTTCTACAGCTTATGCTTTCAGAGAACTAAGGTTTTGTTTCACTGATTCTTTTTATTGTTCTCTTTGTGTATCTGTATTTCTGTAAATTCTGCCACACATTTATTGTTTCTTTCTACCTATTAACTTTCAGTTCTTGGCTTGTTCTTATTGAACTAAGTTGTTCAGTTTTATTAGTTGAATTGTTACTTTTTTAATATACATAAGATCATAGGCAATTCTCTTCTTTCTTACCTTCTTCCTTCCTTACTTTCTTCCTTTTTTTTTTTTCTTTTTGTCAGTTGTGGGGCTTGAACTTGGGACCTGGGAACTATCTCTGAGCTCTTTTTACTCAAAACTCATGCTCTACCACTTTGAGCCACAGTACCACTTCCAGTTTTCTGATGGATAATTGGAGATAAGAATCTCACAGACTTTCCTGTCACACCTGACAATTAATTGCAATCCTTAGATCTCAGCCTCTTGAGTAATTAGGGTTATAGGCCTTAAGCCACTGGTGACCTTCTTTCCATGTGGTGTGTGTGTGTGTGTGTGTGTGTGTGTGTGTGTGTGTGTGTGTGTGTGTGTGTGTGTGCGCGCGTGCGCTTGGGCTAATAGTGTGGCTTGAACTCAGGGTTTAGTAGTTTTATTGCTCATGTTTGGTATGCTGCCTCATACAAAATGCTACACCTAAGTCTGCAGTTGTTTAATTAGAAATACAGTCTTGTGAAACCTTCTGAGTTGGCCTTAAACTGATATCTTCCAGGTCTCAGTGACCTAACTAACTGGGATTACCAGCATGAGTCACTGCTACTTAGACTGTCTTTTTCTTATTTCTTGACATATAAATTATATATGTTTTAGAGTACTATTAGATGTTTTCTTTCAATCTTGGACATTGTTCAAATACAAATAAGCATAAATATTTCCTCCTATACTTAGAACTTATCTGTGCCAATGAGACCAACTTTAAACTCAAAATAAATTAGAAGAATTAGTTTTTAGATTTGTCTTGTCTGACATTTTCATGATGCCTAATTTTGTCATGTCAAAAATTTTGTTCACGTTGCTATGAGAAGCAGAATGTCAAGCTATTACAGCATCATTGAAGTTTTATAAAACACATATTAAATGAAATATTAAAAGGCCAACTAAGCTAGGCACCAGAGGCTCATGCCTGTAATCCTAGCTACTAAGGAGGCTGAGATCCAAGGCTCATGGTTCAAAGCCAGCCCAAGCAGGAAAGTCCGAGAGACTCTGATCTCCAATAAACCACCAGAAAACCGGAAGTGGCGCTGTGGCTCAAGAGGTAGAGCACTCGCCTTGAGCTGAAGAGCACAGGGACAGTGCCCAGACCCACAGTTCAAGCCCCATGACCGGCAAAAAAAAAAAAAAAAAAAAAAAGGCCAACTAATTTCTGAAGTAAATATGCATTAGAGTAATTTTCCATGAGTTCGATTGCAAATACTCTAGATAAAGATCAGAACAGCAATGAGGTAAACCATAGTTAAAATTTTGAAGAAACAGTTAAGTAATTAACAGTCTAGTTATCCCCATTGCATGTAGCAGTTTAGAATAAGCATTGTGCTTCACAGTGATTCAGGGAAGATGGCAGAACAATGACAGGGAAAAGTCTCAACTTCCTCTAGTCAATTAGAAGTACAAGGCTTTAGCTTAGAAATTCAGCATAAGAGATGATGCTAGACAAAGTATAAGCAGTTCAGAGTTTAGTGCCAATCAAGATGTATCAGATTATAAGCTGTCAAAGAGAGAAAAAGCAAACAAAATGCCACTTAAAAGATCATGGATTTGTGGTTTAGCAAACTGGACAAAAACACTAAGTCCCTGTTGTAGACTAAGATCTGTGATTTTATTTTATTTTTTATCTTTCTTCTCCTGAGATTCACATACCCACCCCATCAGTGGCCTCATCACCACAGCCCTGAATTTGAGAGCTTGGAGGTTTGGGAAAGGGCAGGACTAGTGGAGCACATGGTGACAGCAATTCTCTGATGGCTCCAGCCACCCTACACCACAGAAAAGCTACTCCACAAGAGAATGGGAAGGACACAGAGATTTCTAACACTAGTGAGAGACCCACCCTGATCCCAACAGGAACACTGGGAAGAAAGGGCCGTGGAATCACATTTCAATCCAGAAGCTCACCTGGGTCTGAGTAGGCTACTGAGACAGCCACTCTCACCTAAACCCCATACAAGCTGTGACAAGAGCTGTGGATCTGCATTGGTGCCTGTAGGTGACTGATAGATGCCTAAGCTCCATGCCAGCAGTAAGAACAGCTACAGAGCATCCCAGCTTCCAAGGAAGAGGAACTGCAACCCCTCAATGCCAATCCACAAAGATGATCCTCACCATGGATGAAGAGAGAGCTTAGTGTGAGGGGGAAAAGTGCTCAAAATACCTACAGAGAATTGTGACTGAGTTAGAGACCTTTTTATTTTTATTTCTTTTATGTCTTCTTTCTCTTTCGAATATATGGGTATTTCAGTGTGTGGGTATCATCATCTTGCTTGAGATGTTTAACATAGGTTACATTGAATTTAAGGGTTGATACTGATTTCTTTTCAATTTCTGTCTCTTAAAACGAAATCAGTGTCAACCTTTAAACACAAGTTTCTCTCTTGTCTTATTCATTGTCCTATGTGCTTTCCTTCTTCTTTTCTTTCTTTTGTTAACTCCCAGTTCTTCCCTCCTTAAACTTCTTTTACCCTTAGAACACTAATCTTTCCTATTGACAGCTATGCCCTCACATCACCACTTACCATCACTCTGGTCTCTACACCAACACTGAAAATATTCCATTCTCTCTCTTACTACCCAGCTCACATCTCTTGCCTCTTACCTCCTACCCCAAAGAACTTGGCTACAGCCCTAATGTTTACCATTTAAAAAAAACACTAATCTTTTGAACATATACTGAGACTGGAGTTGTAGATAAAGAAAACAATGGTACTCTACTATACTTAAAATTTCAATTTCTCTAGAGTGGGATAAGGTACAGAACTAGAGATGACATACATCCTATACCAGTAGAGGAACGCACCTTACCAAGCCATAAACCATCTCCTCAACAGGAAGACACCTGAAAGTCAATACTAAAATAGTCTTCAAATGGGTAAACCCGTCACAGAAATATAAGAAATATGTGAAATCAGAGCAATAATACACCCACCAGAAAAACAACAATGATACCATAACAACAACAGCAAAACAAAGATCATGAACCATAGGACAAAGGAGCAAAATGATAAAGGAAATACTGCACACTGGGCTCAAAAACCTTTTGATCAAAAGATAGATAAATCCCATGTGGAATTTTGTAAATGCAATCAGAGAGTAATGGAGAATTCATGAAGAAGACAAAAAGTTAAATTAATTTCAAGAGAATGCAAATGACTTCATGGAAAACATAACCAACAGTTAAAGGAGATAGAAGAAATTCAAATCCTTAGGAAGGGAAAATCAAAGTTCAGCAAAATAAAACCCTGGAAGCAGGTACAGGGAAAGGTTGGGGTGGAGTCAAGGGGAAATGGGTGTACAAATCAAAAGAAAAAGAAAGGGTGAGTGCAGTTAAGAATCCAATGTATGGGGCTGGGAAGATGGCTCAGTGGTAAAGCGCTTGCCTTGCATGCCTGTGGCCCTGGGTTCGATTCCTCAGCACCACATAAGCAAAAAGAAAAAAGCCGGAAGTGGCGCTGTGGCTCAAGTGGTAGAGTGCTAGCCTTGAGCTGAAGAGCTGAGGGACAGCGCCCAGACCCAGAGTTCAGGCCCCACGACCAGACACCCCCCCCCCAAAAATCCAATGTATGTTCTACAAAACTAAGAGTGAGAGAAGGGGAGAGCAGGGGAAGGATAGATGAGAAAGTTGAAAAGGGTGACATTGATCAAGATATACTGTATTGATAAACTACTTTGTTACATGGCAAAGCCTTTGTACAACTACTTAAAGATAATTAGAAAAACACTCATGAAAACAACAAGACATAGATAAGCAAATCAATAAAATAGTCAATGAAGGACTTGGAAAAACGACTTCACTAAAGAGATAGAAATTCTGAGGAGGCTGAGATCTGAGGATCACGGTTCAAAGCAAGCCCAGGCAGAAAAGTCCGTGAGACTCTTATCTCCAATAAACCATTAGAAAACTGGAAATGGTGCTGTGGCTCAAGTGGTAGAGCATTCACCTTGGGCTGAAGAGCGCAGGGATAGCACCCAAGCCCAGAGTTAAAGCCCCACGACTAAAGGAAAAAAAAAATTCTGAAAAATGATCAATGTAAGACAGAGAAATAAAAACAAGATAAAAAATTTCTGCAGCCTACTAAATGCCATGGAAGACAGAATACAATTCTAAAATTTAATGCACATCCTAAAAATTAGAAAATTTAGGGTATGGATAGGATTGACAGAGATGGAAAATAGTGATGCATTATATTAATAAACTCATTTGTTGAATGGTAACTCTTTGTACAAATACATAATGATAATAAAATGTGTTATAATCATAAATCCACATATTCAACTTAAAACCATTTTGTAAGAAAAAAGAAAATTATGGGCTGGGAAGTTGGCTCAGTGGTAGAGTGCTTGCCTCGCATGCATGAGACCCTGGGTTCAATTCCTCACTACCACATAAGCAGAAAAAAATGGGAAGTGGCATTATGGCTCAAGTGATAGAGTACTAGCCTTGAGCTGAAGAGCTAAGGACAGCGCCCAGGCCCAGAGTTCAGCCCACAACCGACAAAAAAAAAAGAAAGAAAAAAGAAAATGACCATTTTCATTAGTTTTTGTGTGACTAGATACTGTGGGGCAAATATGAAGTAAAAGCTAGGAAAATTTTTGTTAGAATTATTCTTATGATTGTGTGGGGAGCTATAAAGCAAAATACATTATAATTCATTTAGAACTTTCTATACGTTTTACATATTAGAAGGAATAGTAACTAATTTACTTACAAGCAAGTGCTAGTATCAAAATTAGTTGTTAGTATTATAAAGCATGCATTGTTAAACGCAGCCCTTTAATTTAGGGGACGTCTTCCTTTCCTTCTAATGACAATGTTCCCAAAAATTGCCCGTGGAAGCTAGTGAATCATTTTCCCCCTCCAACTCTAAGCGGACATGATCACTTTATTCCTCAAATTGCTTTCTTGCTATAATTTCAAGTTAACCAACCCCTGAAGTACCATTTCCCTGATAACAACAGGAAAAAAAGTTGAGCTCACTTTAATTGAGAGGAATAAAGTGAGTAAATGAAGAAAAGAACAACAATGAATGCAAAAGAATAGAGAGGTTGGCTGGGGTAATAGAGTGGCTGCAAAGGTAGGAAAATTCAGGGAATAAGGTGAACGATGAAGGCAAAGACTAGCTCCCAAAATCTAGGTATTCTAAATTAAGACACCACTTAAACAATTAAGAGTAAAAATAATCTCAGGTTTCATGATGGGATACTAATGGTTAGAATCATGTATGGAACTAAGGGTGGTTAGGATGTATTTGTTGAGCAAAGAAAGGCTTAGTTAATCTTAGTTCATGTATGTTACCTGCCACTATTCTTCATATTTCATTCAAGAAGGAGCAGAAAGAAAAGACTACAAATTCCACGTTAAGCAGCAAATCTCTCTATCTTCTTGCTCCTGCACTCAGCAATGTTCTGTTACTCCAAAAATTGGAGGATTAGAAACAATCAGACATCATACACCTTGCAATAAGCAGTAGGGGGAATTGTGCTTATAGACAGTAACAAGGAAGAAAAAAAAGAAAGACAAATGTTGTATAGATATGACAACACATACACTGATGTGAGAACAGCAGGAGCACTTTTGGACAGGCAACTATTCTTGCATATAGTACATTTGTGCGAAGTGAAAATGCCACTGACACACCTGAACTAACATGGTTGGGAGCCTCAGATAGCAGAATATATACATGTTTGAAATGTAGGTAATTTAACTTACATATTATATACTATACAAATATTCAATTCTCTATATATTCAATTTTCTCTCTATATTTAATTTATGTTCAGAGATTTAATATCTACATATATGACTATACATATATGTATACACAAACATAAACATATACATAAATTCACACACACACACACACACACACACATTCAATCTTTTCCTTTGCCATTAGGCCAGGACTAGTGGCTCATGCTTTTAATCCAAGCGATATGGTAGGCAACAGAGCTTGGAAAGATTATGATCCAAGGCCAGCTCCAGGAAAAATGCTTGGGAACCTTTCTGAAAGGTAAATGAATAAAAAATGTCCAAGACCACACTAAAGCTACCAGCACAACTATATTTATTACAGCATTATTTACCATAGCTAAGACATGGAACCAACCCAGATAACCCTCAGTAGATGAATGGATAAGAAAATGTGGTATACATACACAATGGAATTCTATGCCTCCATCAGAAAGAATAACATTGCCTCATTTGTTAGGAAATAGAAAGACTTGGAAAAAATTATATTAAGTGAAGTAAACCAGGCCCAAAATGGTTTCCCTTATTTGCAATATCTAGTATATGTCTGAGTCAAGCAGAAAAGGTCAGATAAATTGATGTTAGGGAATGAAACCTAAGATATGTATTCAAATGTTTTTTTTTTCATGAGATTGTTTCTAACACATTTATAAGATTATTTCTTTGTTGCTTTGTATGTCCCTCCCCCACAGTATAACCCCTGCTTTCACTGTATTTGATGTCGGTATAATTTGTGGAGGGGAAGGGGAAAAACAAATCATTTAAATAAGGATACAGGTGGACCCATAGCAACAATGAGAAGTACAAGTGTTATGTCAAAAATGAACTTTACAACTTTGGTGGGGGGGGCGGGGAGAACTGGGTGGGGGGGGTGAGGGGAGGATGGGAAGGGATGGGAAGGGGAAACAATGGAGGAAGCTACAATGCTTGATAAGAAATGTACTCATTATCTTGCCCATGTAATTGTAACCCCTCTGTACAATATTTTCACAATTAAAAAAAATGTCTTAGGGAGTTGGCCCAAGTGGTAGAATACTTGTCTACATTAAAAAAAAAAAAGAGAGAGCAGCCACTTCCCTTGGCAGTTGCAGAAATGACCTTAGTGTCTAAACAGTGCCTGGCACTTAGAGGACATTCAATACTTATTAGCTCTTATAACTTGTCAACAAGTACACGTAACTCTTGCTACACTTCAAGATTGTGCTTGAAGGGGGAGAAATAACGATAGAAAAGAAATGTGGTTGGAGACTTTATGTGGCATGAAGTCTGGTGAGACAGGCAGGCATGTAAAACTAAGGATGCTGTTAGATTAATTTAGCTCCCTAAGAGAGAGCAAAAGCACATTGCTAGGAGAGGAAAAAAGCCATGCACTTTTCCTATGCCTTTCAACTCTTGGCCTTCAGTGCATTTCCCAGTATAGTTCAGGGCTCCAGATTCCTGGCCCTCTGTCCCTTCTGACATGTCCTTCCTTAGTGATTGGCAGCCTAGATTTTCTCTTATCTGCCCTGTGCCCTGTGTGTAGACATTTTTCCTCTAATGGGGAACAATGCAGTATTCTAAGGAGTGAACAAACAGTAGATTACCCATTTATATATTGATGATAGGCTTCTTTGTTTTATTTATTGTGGATGCTCATATGATAAACTTCCCCAAATTTTCTGTAAACTGCCTTCAGAAGTAACAATCAGGTAATTCATACTGGCATCCCTAAATGAACTGGTATTGTGTTATCAGTTTTCTTATCCATGTCTCTCTGTGCCAACCAGCATGTTAGGTACTACAAATATCAACTTTTATCTGTTTTGAAAAAAATCAGAGTCAATGTCAGCTTCCCAGTGAGTTTTCTCACATCCACTACGTCATATGCATCTGTGTGGAGTTCAAGGTCCTTTTGAACATTTGAAGGGAGAGAGACGAAATAATAGCAGATCTCATAAAGAGTCACAGAGGAGGCTTATATCTGAACCATCCTTTTCAGATTGAAAAGGTAGACAAAAGAAGGCTTGCCATTGTCTATGGCAGTGACATTGAAAATGACATTGATTTTTTTTTTCAAAAGTCCCCTGTTTGGAAGAATTGATTTTACTAATGGTGAGGCAATTTAATGCTTGATAAGAACAAAGTGATATGACTCAGTCTGTATTCTCTAGAGATAATTCTCAAGCCATATGCCCATTTCTCACATGTTTAAGCTAATAATTCAGAAGGCAGAGAGTGGAAGGGTGTTGATTTGAGGCCAGCCTGGGCAGAAAGCTGTCTAGATCACATCTCAACCGAATAAAAAGAAAATAAAAACTGGACTTGGTGATATATATCTGTCATCTCCAGTGACAGTGGGAAGAATAAATATGATGAACACATTCTAGGCAAGCAGGAAAGCACCAGCCTGATAAGTACGGAACCATAGTATCACCACTAATAATAATAATAAATAAAGATAAAAAGAGTTTTGGAAGTTACATGGAGGGCAGATATAATTTAAAATATTGTAAGCTACCAGGTGCCTTTAGCTCATGCCTGTAATCCTAGCTACTCAGGAGGCTAAAATCTGAGGACCCCAGTTCAAAGCCAGCCCAAGCAGGAAAGATTGTGAGACTCTTTACATTCAACTAATCAGCAATATAGCTGAAAGTTACCATTGTGGCTCAAGTGGTAGAGTTCCATCCTATAGAACAAAAGTTCAAGGACAGCACCCAGGCCTTGAGTTCAAGCCCACAAATCAGCACACACACACATACACACACACATTAATGGAATAAATATATTTTAGCCTCATAATTATATACAATCTAAATATTTCTAATGAGAAACAAAACCCTATACTTTCTGAGAATATTGCTTTATTGATGGCAATAAATATTTTATTATTTATATTTGAAAATAAGAAAAAAACTGTGCACATTTTTTATTTTATTATGTTTTGCTTTCGTTTTTTAGTTTGTTTTAATTAAAAATTATATATATATTATTGTAAAGATATTATACAGAGGGGTTACAGTTACATGAATAAGGTAATGCATACATTTCCTCTTGAGCATTGTTAGCCCATCCTTTGTTCCACCCATCCCTTCCTTCCCCATCTCCCCAACTCTTCACTTCCCCCGCCACAAGTTGTAGAGTTCGCTTATTACATAGTGTCTTGTACATCTCATTGTTACAATGGGTCAGCCTGTATCCTTGTTTCAGGGTTTTGTTATTTCCCTTCCCCTCCCCAAATTAGAAAAATGTATATACATGATGCAGGGTACCGGAGGCAATTACAGTGTTCATATAAATTTTACACTTGAAAAATTCACCATAGCCTGATCATCTTTAAGGAAATATCTATCAAGAGATTTTTTATTTATATTTATAATGAACATATATTTATATATTAACTCAAAATGAAGGTCTATGCTAGTGGATGTCTAGAATTTACAGCACAAGTAGAGATATATTACAAATCATACTTTATTAAAGATTAATAACATATTTTAGTACATCTTTGCATTTGTAAGAAAATAAATCTGACAATGTAATTCACAATATTGTCATAGCTCAGTTTTATAAAGCTGAAATCTATTTAAAATAGTGATAAAATAGTAAGAGGTGTAAATAAATGAATGAGCAAAATTTACCAAGTTGATAAAATTATAAACATGCTATTATTCCAGCCCTCTTTGCTCAAAATTGTTTTAAAAAGCAATCCATTGAAGATAGGATGCACTTGGTGAGATTTTTTTAATTATTTGACATTTTTATTTTCTATTAATTCTTTTTTTCAATTTAACTGGTAATAGGAGCCACACTGGCATGGTGTAATGCTTGAAGAGTGTTAATCATCTAGACATGAAAATGAGTAACTGTGCTTAATCTGAAGAGTTTAATCAGTTTTTATCAATATTGCCCATGTCAGAGTTGGTGGGTAGCATGGTAATGTGACCTCATTAAATTAATACTTGTGATGAGGATGAAAATGACCACTGAATATCAAAATAAATAATGCATCATCTTGTATTCCTTTGCTTCTGCTGCTTTAGGCATCTGGGGAAATTAATAAGGGTTACTTGTGTCAATCAGGCAAATCAGAAGTAAAAAGAAATCTTCAATTAATCATGGTATTTTACCACAATCCCTTTGGAAAAAAAAGGAGCCATATTAATAAAAAAGCATTATGCCTTCTGTTGCCATTGACAAACAGTGATAAGCTTCTCAGGGGGTCATCATGTATGAGAGATTCATAATGAAGTTTTCCTTATAAATTTCTCTAAAATCATTCCAACTGCAAAATCTTAGCTGTGCTGAGACATGAAACCCTCAGGGCTTCATCTGAAGAGGTTTTCTTTTGGCCTTCACAGAGGGAGCTGATGATTACTGTGTAGGTCCTTTGTAACATGCAGCTAGCTGCTGTCACAGTTAAAAAGCTGAAGTGTGCCCCTTGCACCAGCAAATCTGGCTAATCAGGAGAGTTCCCTGGAACCATACAGGGATCAACCAGTCATTCTCCTGTATCTCCAGCCCTGAGATACTCGGAGAGGGAGGAAGGAAGTTGACACTCCCTACTGTCTATAATTTCTTTATCACTCTGATAGGGATTATTCTTGGAAGTCTCCATGGCAAAGGAGACTGGATTAGAACCCGCAGCTTGATGGCTAGAATTTGTATTAGTGTGATTTGGTCCTACTAAAATATACACAGTGTTCTTCCTTTGGGGTTATAATGCTTCTCATAATAGAGAACACATTTTCACTTCTGATAAGCAATAAATTCCAAAGTTCAGCTATCTCAGAAATCCTACTTTTATACTTCCTTCAATGAGTCTATTTCACCACTGAAGGGGAAAGTACTGTCATACATTTTGTAATAAAACTTGAACCAAATAACAGCATATATTTAGCACTGAAGTAATATTCAACTATGAAGAAGAATAAATAAATTAGGAGTGATCAGCTTTTAAAGGAAATTTCAAATATTCTTGGAAAAATCATTATGTATAGTACATATAATATAATTTGTTATATATTTAACACATTGATGGGATGTATTCAGATATATGTGATAGAGTTTATGTGTGCTGTATGTATATATAAATATGTGTTCATGATAAATACATTAACCAATTGCTAGATCCCAAACATACTTTGTCCTGTTTTGTTTTATTAGGTTGAAGGAATAATAATTTTAAATGTTTATTTTGGAGTAGAATAGGATCATAATTTAAATGTCAAGACATATCAATAAAATAATCTACATTTCCCTGCTGAGGTAAGGAGGTCAGATCTGGCCCCCCGCCATATTGGTCACATGATGGATGGTAGGGTCTGGTATCTTGTCTTCATGCTAGGGGAAGGAAAGACCATGCTACCACCTGCCTCCCAGATAATGGGTGTGCCCAGATCCCTGGAGACAGGAGTGGGCACTTGGCTGATAGGTTACTGAATCTATCAGTCCAGTTCTGGGGACTGGGAATTTCCTGAGGATCTTCCCCTTGTGCCCACCTATTTATGCTCGGACCAGCCTAGCCACCAGGACACCATGCCATGTGTGTCTCTGTGATTGTGTCCTGTCTCTTAGCTTGTCTCCAGTCATCATGGCATCCCAATTCAGCTCTCCAGTGCAGCTGAACTGGCTTGTTGGTATTGTTTTTGTTACTCCTTTCCTCTTTAGCATGTTTCCTAACTGTGTTAGGTGTATTTGCATGCTTCAGGCCTTTGTGACAACTGGCGGCCTGCAGCCTGTTCACTGTATAATAAAGACTCCAATATTCTATATTTTAAAATGTGGGATTCTGGGATAATTCACCTTACAACATGCTATAGTCACATAGAATTCATGTTGATTGAACTGAGGATAGGTATTTATGATTTCAAGTTAAAAAATAAACTTTGACTTGCTATTAGAGCATTTTTTTCCACAGAGAATTTTTTTTATTGTGAAAATACCATACAGAGGGGTTACAATTACATGGGCAAGGTAATGAGTACATTTCTTATCAAACATTGTTGCCTTCTCCTTTGTTTCCTTTTCCCATCCCTTTGTTTCCCCTTCCCATCCCTTCCCATCTTCCCCCTCTTCCCACCCCCCCCCCCCCCGGCAAAGTTGTAAAGTTTGTTTTTCAATATAACGTATTAGAGCATTTTGTATGGACCTATACTCATATTTTTGCAATAATATTTTATAGAGCTATTATGGATAACATTATATGAATTCTGTGTTTTGTATTTATATTTTGAAAGACAGCTGTATATCACTAAATCATATTTTTATAAAAGTACCTTTTTATCAGCAGTGCTTTCAAACTTCTTGAAACAGAAAAATACATATGTTCAAAAGTTTAATCATTTATCACAATGTTTGAACATAAAGTCCAGTCATGAAAAAAGTAATATACAACATTGATGGAAGCATAGTTCCCAACATACATTCACAATAATCAGAGCAGAATTTTTAAAATATAGGGAATATAAGTTAATATTTTATTGTCACAAAAAGGAATATTCTATTATAAAAATAAAGTAAAAACACTGTGAGTTGCATATATATTTTTCATCACAAGGTTTCAACCTTTGAAACATGGTTAAAGTTTCCTCCATGTAGCATACAAGATATAATTTTAGTGGGGCAACAAATCATATGATATGAAGTTTTTGTTATCCTTTATTTAACTGAGATGCAACCTATTTACCTACCTATAACAATGAGGGTTGTTGTAACGAAGTATAGAAGCAGACTAACTTATTATTAATACAATTCTTTGGCATAAAGAAGCTTTTAAAGATATGAGGATGAAAATACAACTGAGATCTGAATATAAAGTCAGGAATTAAATGTGAATCTTGACTAAATTGCAAGATTCCTACAGTGCAAAATGGCAATAATGTTTATAAATCTATCTATTATGATCTTTTAGTTATCAATGCACAAGGATATACATAGTAATAGCATTAGTCCCTGTCTTTTGTTAAATGAAATTGTTTCTCTTGAAGAAGTAGGTCTTTTGGAAGAATGGCTCCCCAGAGAGAAGGAGAAAAGGAGATTAAGATGGAGCATTCAGGTAGGAGCCACTATAGAAATTCATGAAAATGTTATCACACAGACAATGTTATTTCATCTCATCACAAATCAGGGTTTCAAAAAAACCTGAGAAAAAATAAAGCATCCTAAATTAATAGGATTTCATGTTTTTAAGTACATTTAACAGCACATGATTCCAAGCATCTTAATTTAAACTCACTACTAAAGGGAATACAATGGGTCATTTATTTGTTTCTGCCAATTGGACAATGAATTGCTTTGCTAATTTATTCTTTTCAGGTACACATTCATCAGTAGTTATGTTTGGATGTTTCAGTGCAAATGACTACATTGTGTTTTGCTTTTCATAGTTTATGTATTTATAGATATTAGAGATTTCAGATAATTCACTCGTTAGGTTTCAGGGGGGAAAATAACCAGATTCTTCTACTAATTTACTATGTGCCCCAGAAGATCCTATGTGAAAATAAAACTGATTGACTCTATTCCAAAATGTGTTGCTTGTCCTCATTTAGTAAAGAGATCCCTTAGCAAATCCTATTATCTGGCACTGTGTCAGGGTTATAGAAGTAAAAGAAAAGGAGAGTGGAGTAAAAAAGCAAAATAAGGTAGTCATGGTACAATAAGACTGGCATAAGCATGCCAATGATTACTGTTCAGGAAGGTTGTAGAGCTATTTCTGTTATGGAGTGTGTGTAAGGGATTGAGGATTCAACACATCTCAGGAAGTAAGGGGAGGTTTCTCAATTTGAGGTGATACAGAAAGGTGAAGTTGAAATATTCAGAGAAGAGGATGTAAGGACAATGAGACTGGAGTTAAGAGCAAATATTTTGGGACTCCAAACTAATTCAAAAACTTTTAAAACATGAAGAATAGCCAGGGAGCTGAGAAAGACAGGAAAATAATAAAAGATAACTTCAAGTGCTGTTCCTGAAATACAGAAAGCTTTTGAAAATCGTTTGTTAAAAATAGTGATATTTTAATCATTTCTGGAAGATGCTATAGAAATACTTTGTGAAAAGACCTGTTTCTGATTTGTGTCTGAGCAACATCATCAGACTCCCATGAGTATTTTTAGAAGCTGCCCTAATAGGATTATATGATGTGTGTGTGTGTGTGTGTGTGTGTGTGTGTGTGTGTGTGTGTGTGTGTGTGTGTGTGTGTGTGTGCCAGTTCTGAGACTTGAAATCAGGGCCTGGGTACTCATTTTTGTTCAAGGCTAGCACTCAATCATTTGACCCACAGCTGTACTTTTTGCTTTTTTGATGGTCATTTGGAGGTAAGAGTCTCAAAACCTTTCTTGTCCCAGCTGGCTTCACAGTGCTATCCTCATATCTCAGAAGTCTTATAGGTAGCTACAATTATCAGTATGCCATACAGTTAATGGTCTAGATTGTAGTTTTAAAAAATAACATTCATCTCCAGTAATTGTAGGATATATTGGTCATAGAGTCATTGGATCTATTTTTATTGTTGTTGCTGTTTCTGTTGTTAGTTAAAACTTTTGAACTTTATGTCTATACAGGCTCACTCTTGATTTTCAGCTCCTCAAAGCCTCTGTCTGATGTGAGGTTCCTTTGGCTTTCCTATTCATGAGAATGGTACAGCTCAGAGCTAGCTCTGTGCGCTCCCATTCAGTAGAGGATTACATAAGGCATCCTCTCCACAGAATCTTTCCATTTGATATTAGCATTTCCTCTTCCCTTACACTATCCCAGAACTCCAATGATACAAGCAATAATTAGACAATAGATAATGTCTCTATCTTTCTCTTTGTATCAGAGGAGATCGTTCTATACTGTTAGAATTGCAAGCTTGCAAGTTTCATTTTGGATAGGATGTTCACTAGAGCTATATGGATGTTAAAGTTATAAAAATCATCTACATATAGGCTAATATATACTAAAAAAATTAAACTTTTTATTAGGCAAGTTAGAAGCTCCTCCCTAGTTAGCCCAAAGCAAACATCCATTAGAAATGTGAATTGATACTACATAGAAGGAAACCAAATACAGAACGGATATTGCAATTTTATGTGCTATTTATCAAAACTGAACAAAATTTCAGTAATTTATCCAGCCACCTAGAGAAATAGAAATAAAATTGGGAGGAATAACCAATTTTTACCTGGCTGAAAATGTCATAAAGTTTTTTTTTGTTTCTTTTCTTTTCTTTCAACACAAAATTGCTCATCTTGAAGAGAATCTTATGTCTACCTATATACTCATTTATTGCTGAAAATTTGAGGCTACCATGACCAAGTGAGATGAATTGTTACTATAAGGAAAAGAGAAATAAAAGCAAATCAAAGTTAAATAGCTTAAATTTTAAGGAAAAAAATTGACCTTTCTTTATCACTCTTGGGTGATGACATTGAAATATTGAGTAGAGATCAAAAGATCAAAAAGAGAGGCAAAGTCTGAGACCTTTGTTCTGGAAGCTGCCCTTAGATGACATCACAGGCTTCTTCACTAAAACTCAGTTAACCTCAATGAGGCAAGTTCCTGTTACTTTTTTTCTATTTACAGTGATTCTTGTCAAATTCTTCAATTAATTCTAGGTCACAAAGAAGTCATACTTGGCAACATTGTAATTTCTGAAATAAAAGCTGCGTTATGGATTATTGTTGCTTTGTTGGGCATCCTTGTGATGAGCTACTCTTTATTTTTTTATTTTATACAGTGCTTAGGAGTGAACTCAGGTTCTTGCACACGCTAGAATTAGATAGATAGGTAGAATTCTAGCCCCTTATTTTCTTCTTATAATGAACATATGCAACAAAAGTCTGAAACTTTAGAGGCAACAACAAGCTACACAATCATGTAATGATCAGCTGTCAAAATCTTTATTAGCTCTGTCTATTTTGAGATAGTGTCTAAAAGAAGGCAGATGCTTAAAAAGAATATTAAAATTAATATCCTTGCACTTTTTTTCTTATATTTAGCCTTCAGGAGGAAATTTACATCTGGATACCAATGCCTCCTGTCTATTTCCTGGCTATTCAGGAGGGTGAGATCTGGAAGATCATGGTTCTAAGTCAGCCTGAGTAGAAGAATTTTTTGAGATCTGTCTCCAGTTAATTACCTAAAAACAGTGCTAGAGATATGATTCAAGTGGTCCACTACCAGCTGTGAACAAGAGAGATGAATTAAAGCATAGGAACCTGAGCTCAAATCCCAGTACAACAAAATTAAAGAACAAAAATTATTCAAAAGAACTTGTTTTGATGGCAATATCACATACCAAGATGCTTTATAACCCTTATGAAAAATTCTTCAGTGGATTAGGTTCAGTTACATTAAATTTTACCTTCTCCATCTTCTCTACATGCACTTATTTTTTGTATGATTATCTTATTTATTTGTTTATTTATTTATTTTGTTGGTCGTGGGCCTTGAACTCTGGGCCTGGGTACTGTCCTTCAGCTCTTCAGCTCAAGGCTAGCACTCTACCACTTGAGCCACAGTGCCACTTCCAGTTTTCTGGTGGTTTATTGGAGATAAGAATCTCATGGATTTTACTGCCTGGACTGGCTTTGAACCATGATCTTCAGATCTCAGCCTCCTACGTAACTAGGATTACAGGCATGAGCCACCTGTGTGTGACTGCATGATTATCATTTTAACTATCATTTTAACCATTTCTACTTTATTCTTAATATCATCATGTTTTTATTGCAAATTAATTTAAGAAACGGTCTTTCCAAAATTCTAGGACCTAGTAATGAAAATAAAGAGCTCAAAATCTTTGAAAACATAACTAGTATTTTGCTCAAATATTGTGGAAGACATAGAGAGGATTTATTTTTGTAGCATTCATTTCAACAGTAATAATATGAGATGAAATTTTCTTTGAGTAATAATAATAGAATTAAAAATAGAAAGATGCTAAACTTAGGTTAATTTTCCTTGACAGAATTATTAACTTAGCATCTGAATGTTATTAGTTGTTTGTTTACAATTTTTTTGTAGTCTCCTTTATTATCTGAATTAAATTTCCAGAAGCAAAGTAATTATGGTCTATTTTTATTACATGTAATTATATGAAGCCTATAATCTATATGCTTTACTGAAATGCTGAGATGTTAAAATCTTCATTGCTGAGCCTAGCCTGTTATATACTATGTTCCTTGACCCCTCTACCCAGCTCAAAATTTTGGAAAGAGAAAAGTAAAGTCAATTGAATTATGCTTCCCCTTGCAAATTCATACATTGGCATGCTAAGTCCTTACACCTTAGAATATGACCTTATTAGGAAATCAGGTTGTTAAAAAATAAAATAGTTAAGATCAAGTAATCCTGGAGTAGGTTAGTTTTTTTAACCCAATATGTATGCTGCTTTTATAAAGAAGAGAATTTGGAAACTAGGGAACAGTATATATTAAGATGAATATAAAAATGATGGTTGTACATCTACAAGCCAAATGTTATGGCTTGAATATGGCTTTTGTGTTGAAAGCTTGGTCCTCAAATGTTAATATTGTGGAAATTCTAGGAGGTAGGGCCTAGTTAGCAGAAGTAATTTACTGGGGCACCAACTGAGTGTTTATTCCTGACCCTTGTTCTCTGACACTTTCTATCCTCTACACCTCTACCCTGCTCCTTTGTCCCCTTTCTCAATCTGCCTCCTGTCCCCCATGAAGTGAACAGACTCCTCCTTCCCATGTTCCAACTTCTATCACCTTCCCTCTCACCATGACCCAGATCAGTAGAACCAAGGTCCACCAACAGAAGTCTGAAAACTTCAGATAAAATAAATTTTTCCTCCTTAAATTGTTCTTGACAGGCATTCCATCAAAGCAATGCAAAAAGCAATATGCTAAGGAAGAAATTCCAGCACTTGTTAGCAAGCCACAAGTTGGAAGAAACATGGGGCATATATTTCCGTAGTGCCTTCAGAGGGAACATATTCCTGCTGGGACCTTGACATTGGACTTTTTATGCTAAAACTACAAGATAATAAATTCCGGTTGTTTAACCCATGGTCTTCTCTTATGATAGTCTTGAAAAATTAATATATGGTGATACTGTTCTTGGTGTTTCACAAATGCATATAGCATACTGTATCTTAATTTAGAAGTTAAATATGCAAAAGCAAAAAAAAATAGGGGATCATAATGATGATGTTGCAAGGACTTGTGAAATCCCTTTTTCTTCACAGATTCGAGTCCAAAATCCAATCGTAGACAAATCTTCCCAGATAATGAAACTCATATTGTGCTAGTTTTTTGGTATTATTTGTTGTTGTTGTCTTTTAACTCCTGATTTTCTTGAAACTCAGAATTAAACTTATCTGGTATAACTTTCCCAATTCCATTAATTTTTTTTATGTCTTGTACTTTATTTTTTTAATGATTGGTAAACCAATTTAATATTGCCACAATTACAGAAGGAAATAAAAGCATCAGTAATCAGAAAGAATAAATGATGCAAAACCAGAAGAAAACTGAAAAACCTTTGCCCTTGCTTTGTGTTGCCCCAAATAGTAGCAAAAACACAAACAGAAATAGTTGCTCTATATTTTTCTTCATTAGAATTCAACATGTGAGGTAAACCAAAGAGACCATGTTCTTTGGGTCTGGCTTCCTTCATATGTCTTATCCTCCAATTCCATTAATTTTTAAAGATTCCATCTTATAAACTAAATCAAATCATTGTAACCTTTTAAAAGTGGTTATCCTAAAACTTAGCATTCATTATTTTGTAAGTATCACATGCTTAAAGAGTTTCTTAATTTGATGAGACCTAAAATGGGGGAAAAGGACATCAATTCTTTGGTCTCACAGGGTAAACATTCTTTTCCATACAGTGTTATTCCATATGCACTTATTATGCCCAGTACTGTATGTGTACTTTCTGCTTAGTTGTCAGCTTTCTAGAGACAATGAAGTTGAATTGTTCTTAGCACCTAGAACATGACAAGAAAGCAATAAATCGTTACTAAAAGTGAGTGAATGAATGAAACTTCTATCATTATATAATAACTTTTGTTTTTCTGTCTTTGGTCATGGGGCTTAAACTCTGGGCCTGAGCGCTGTCCCTCAGCTCTTCAGCTCAAGGCTAGCACTCTATCACTTGAGCCAAGGCAACACTTCCGGTTTTCTGGAGATAAAAATTTCATGGGCAGGAATAAGAATTTCATGGCTTTTCCTGCCTGGGCTGGCTTTGAACTGTGATCCTCAGATCTCAGCCTCCTGAGTAGCTAGGATTACAGGCATGAGCCACCGGTACCCAGCTAACTTTTTTAGTCTTAGTGAAACTCTTGACAAAGTAAGGCTTGAGATGAGTTAGTAATTTGGGAGAAGATGCTAGAAGCACACATGAAGGGAACAGGAAAGGGAAAAAGCCACACAATGGAAGTTAACGTCATGCGACGGATGGGTCATGTCAAGGAATAACTAGATACAGTGACGGGATCCTTTGTGTAATGAAGTAGGGCAGGCTTCAGAAAAGACTCATCCTGGTATTCATCATCAGCCTACGTCCTTTCTGATGCCTCTGTGGATCAACTTTGGTTTCTAGACTAAACAGCGAATCTTCAAAATACAAGCCAGTGTACCTCAGTGTGTGAGGTAGAAAGCCATCAGCATGGAACGGGATTCTCTTAGCTCTAACAGCAACGACTAAGTTGACTAGCCCAAGAAAATGTTAGTTGTGAAGTACTTTATATTGGGTGCATTTTTTAAGTCAACATTGCATGTGTTATACTACACAGTGCCATTTTTAAAGTGTAGACTTCCGAAGCCTTGCCACATTGTTATTGTATTAATTATTTAATTCAAGGATAAGGAACAACTATTACTGGTAAGGGCTTTTTTATAATTATACTCACACTCAGTATTTCAGGTTTAAACAAATATTCAACTTTAGGAATTAGTCATAAGGCTCGATATATATCTTCATTTGTTTCCCTGGGTTCATACCTTTACAGTATAAATATTTTAAAGAATGCCCACAGTACAAGGACACTGTTTTCTGCATGTATATCATGCCTTATTGTATTAAACTGGGTCCCTAGGAAAACTCACATAAAGACACCGATTAGTCATTTGTTTTTGATGTGCTTTTAAAGGTTGTATTAACAGGTAAATATCTCCCATAATCATCATACAAGAAATGGTTACTTTTTAACCAGCGAGGGGCTTAAAAATTCCATTCTTATGTAGCTATTTTTCTTTTGTGGTCTGTGATTTTACTTTTCACCACTGTCACTGTAACACAAGGCAGAAAAAGTCTTAAATCCACTACAGGAAACAAGCCTTCATTTTGTTCTTTTAAATAATAGGCTTATAACTATGCAGGACAATCCTCCCTTACTCTGACAACTTTGAAGCATCTCTCTCTCCATCTTCAGCTTAAGGAAGTAAAAGTCTTTGTTATTGATGTATGTGAAATTCTGAGAGAGAAGCAGAGCTAGGGAAAACATGTATTGTTCCTAATCCCAGTTAAGGGACCAATTTTCAGCTTCCCAATTTCCATACAGATGGTTATCCTCATTCCTTTTTTCTGATTATTTGCCCAGTTGCAAACCACTCATACACACACACACACACTCACACACACACACACACACACACACATACATGGGAGGGGGTTGGGGGGGAAGGAAGGGGGTGAGTTGGATTGAACCAATGATGAGGTCTGAATATGAATGAAGAGTAGGTGGGTATTTGGATGTCATTATGTTTGCTAGTGAGCTATTCCAATAAATGAAGATGATTGATACTCCTTATCATCAAAAAACAAAACAAAACAAAAACTAATGAGTATGTCATCAGGAGGTGAAACTAACATGCAAAATTGGAGAAAAGAATATTCTTAATTGGTTGGGAAAATCTACTACAAGTTACGCAACTATTTGTTTTTCTTTGTAAAATATGTTATGATAACATTGTGAAATTATTCTCAGAGGATCCACTGTAGGGTGAATTAGACAAAGGATTATACAGTAATCTAAATCCCTGATGGAATTCCCTCATATAAGTTTGAGATCGAAGTATATGTGAAATTTCCAAAGTATATGTGAAATTCTGTTACATTTAGGGAAATTTTCAAAACACATAAAGAACATGTTCAAATTAGTATGGATTCCCAGGGACTATACTGCTCTGTAGTGAATCTATGTCTATCCCATTGTGACAAAACTGGCTACTGTAAGAATGCGGTCTTAGATACCGTAAGGCCCTTGCTTGATCTTAATTGTTTATACTTTGTGACTAACTAGTAGTCTCTGATCAACTTTTCTATTTGCAATATCAAAACCTCAAAACAGTCTCTCACATACCAAAAGTTTTAGTTATAGTTAGTTCTTACATTATTCAGTCATACACAAATTATTTTTTTTCTTTAGGAAAAGTTTCTCTGAATTTTTTTTCCAAATCCTATTAAATCAAGTCTGTTTTTATCACTCATCTAACAGACTATTCCTTCACAACTGTAATTAAGCAACTTGGTTGTTTAATTTATGTTTCCATGAATGGTTTGTCAACTTTGCCAGGGTCAAGACTGTTTTATTGCATCGCCAGCACCTTATTCTCTTACTAACATGGTGTGTATATTAAAATCAAGAATATATGGTAGAAGCCAGTAATCCTAGCTACTCAGGAGGTTGAGATCTGAGGATCGCAGTTCAAAGCCAGCCCTGACGGGAAAGTCCATGAAACTCTTATCTCCAAAAAAAACTCACCAGAAAACTGAAAGTGGTTCTGTAGCTCAAGTAGTAGAGGGCTAGCCTTGAGCTGAAGAGCTGAGGGACAGTGCTCAGGCCCAGAGTTCAAGCTTCATGATCGACATAATAAAAAGAAAAAGAAAAAAGAACATATGGTAGAGAGTAAGTGGGTGAATGTGCAAAAGAGAGAAAGAAAGAAAATGAGAGACAAAAGCAGAGACAGAGACAGAGAGACAAACACTGACAGATAGAAAAATAGAGAACACACAGAAGAAAGATATCTCTGAATTTTATGGTATGGTAAAAACACTTCAACTTGAAAATGATTTTACAACAATGTTGGATGATACTTTATCATAGTTACAGGACCTTTTAAAAGAACAAATTTGTTCTATTATCTCAGAGGATAGAATTAGAATAAATGTGTCTAAGGCACAAAAAAAAGATGTTTTCAGAAAATCTTCCACCTATATCTGTGCTTAAAGGATCTTGTTAAAAAATGAAACAGATTCTCAATCACTGAATGCTTATAACAGAAGCTTAATAACCATCTGAACAGCTAGAGTCTATAATTATTTTGGTTGGGTGGTGGATTGAGGACTCAAGATCACATTTCTCTGAACTATGAAATCTGTATCCATACATCAATTATGTTGTCTGTCAAAACACTTGTTCTCTCATCTCTCCAAAAATAGGTAAGCCCAACAATTCACCTCAGTTGTTAATTTTAAGGTGTCGATAGTTAAATTTTTTTCAATAGGAATTTGGGATCAAATATTGAAGGAGGAAATAAGGAATTCTGTTTCAATCAAGTATTATTTGTATTTTGTATTTTTTAATATTTTCAGTGTAAATTAATTGTGCAAATGGGCTTCACTGTGATATTTGCAACATTTGTATAATGTATTTTGATCAAATTTACTCTATCTTTGCAAGTCCTTCTTCCTCTTCCCCACTCATTTGAAAGATTTTGGTGAATTTCATTATGCTTTTTTTACACACAAATCTATGAAATAAAATATACATATATTATGTATATGTTAATTATAAAATATCCTATAATACTAACCCAAATAAAGTAATTTGAGGTGGATTTAATTTGGCAGATATACATATAGCTTTCTGCATAAGGCACGGTCATGGGAAGACTGGGATTTGGTCTTTACTCATATACACTTACCTGAAGGGTATTTGGGAAGAAGACATTTACCAGCAATTCCTTTATGTGAAAACACCATGTATCCTAAACCTGCCAGAATGTAGGAGATTGATTCTATCTTTTGAAGATGTATAGGTGATAGGATATTTTACTTGGATGATTCTGAATCCAAGCTTCCAAATAATAAAGAATAATGTATAATATAATGTAGCTAGTTTATCCTATTCCCTGTTATTATGGTGTTACATTCACATAAGCCACTTTTATTGGGCTTTAATGAGAAATAAACTGAAATAATAATACTATAGAATTGTTCTCTTAAATCAGTGATAGCTGTTGTTCATCTGGTCAATTCTTCTAGATTATTTTATTATATACCTTTTGTGTAAAAATGAATCCAGTTTATAAAATTATCATATCATATCCAATTCCAGACCAAAAAAATCCAGTTTATAAAATTATCATATCATATCAAATTCCAGACCAAAAAAAAATCTAAGTTAGTTAAATGAATCTAAAACAAATTCAGAAGTTTGGACAAAAATATCATTTTCAACTTATCAATAAAGAAAAACTAGAACGATAAAAACAGTGATCACATAGTTCTTACACACCCACTCAGGGGTAGGAGTTGAAAAGTTTATGTTCATCTTTTATGTTATTTGCCCTGGAGTAACAGGCCTTCCCGTTTGATATATTTTTGATGAAGTAGGAATGACAGTGTGTCTATAGTCCCGTGGTCTTTGGTCCTATCACAGGACGGACCTGGGATTGCACAATAGTTGGGAAGGACCGCCCCCCCAATTCTTTGTTTCTCTCTCTCTCTATCTGTCTCTCTGTCCCTCTCTCTCTCTCTGTCTCTGTCTCTGTCTCTCTCTCTCTGTCTGTGTGTGTATGTGTGTCTCTCTCCTATCAGTTTCAGAAGTTTATGTCAGGAATTGCTTGCTAGGTCCTCTACCACTTGAGTCACACCTGACATTTTGCTGGCTAAATTTTAGTGGCGGAATCTAGAAGACTTTATTACCCAGCTTGGTTTTGAATTGTGAGGTTCTATAACTCAGCCTCCTGCATATCTCGGATTATAGGCATGATACCTGGCTTCCATTCTTTCTTAGCTAGAGACTAACCCAAATAAGGTCCTACATCCTTCTTCACATTAATCCAAACTGGAATAAAGTCTAGCCTAATAGAGTTTATTGTTCAGTGCAGTGGGGGGTGTGGGTGGAGGGGGAATCTTTCATGATTTTAAGATAAATAGCTAATCACTGCTGAAAGGTATGTGCACATTAGCTAATTTGAAATGTTGCTATTTATCCACCTATGAGACCTCACTATATGGAATCAAATAAATCAGGCTAACAGATAAAGGTCAAATGTTAAAAGCTAATGCTAAGAATTTAGAAGGGCAGAGTCAAAAGTTAGTGGCTCACACCTTTAATCCTAGATACTCAGGATGCTAAGATAGGGGGATTGCAGTTTGAAGCCAGCCCAGACAAGAAAGTCCCTGATACTCAAAAAAGCTCAGGGACAGTGCCCAGACCCGGAGTTCAAGCCCCAGGACCAACAACAAAAAAAAAAAAGAAAAAGAAAAAAGAAAAGGAATCGGTAGGACAAATCTAGCTCTGTCAGGTCTCCATTTAATTGGGTAGCATTAATAGTATTATATTTAAAGCAAGGCTAAAGTGCAATTTTAGTCTTTAAAATTACCTAGGACATATTGTTTCTGGACTATTAACTGTTTTTCTTTTTCAGTATTTAGATCACAACTTCTAAAGGCTTAGCTATATTTTGACAGATAATGACAAAGAGTGCCATAGAATTGTGACTCGATTGTCACCTTCAGAGTATTCAAGCTGAAGAACTCAGGATGAGTGCTAGGTACTAATTAGAACTGTTATATTGGGAAAGCAAATACAATGGTGTCTAACATTAAACAAAGCACAATTCTCATCAAAAATGCCTTCTTTTGTATGTGGGTTAGTCTATAAAACCATTTTGCATGTTAATGAAGCACAAACAATCATTGCTAAAGTAACAAGTTTCACACAATTAAAAAAACCATATAAAAGCCCTATTATTTGCTGTCTTATGATTTTTAATACTAATTTTGTACTTGATTATTTCAAATCCCATTTGTACTATAGTGCATAATTCCCTTTTTTGTTTTTATTTTCGTTTACTCTGTGAAGGTGAAGGCTAGCAACGGAAAAAGAAATAACTTCTCATGTAAAAAGTAAAAGGAATAGTTACTTCTAGAATGAGATGATAAGAAAGACTGAAAAGTACAGAAAAGTAATATGAGGAGAATTACCATCAAGTGAAAATATAACATTAATTTTAATAGAGCCGAAAATAGAAGGGAGCCTAGACTTTAATAAAAATTGTGTGTAGGCAGAGAGGGTGGAGAGGGTAGAGGAGGGGAAGGGAGGGTAGAGAAGAGAGTGGGAAGGAAGGGGAGGAAATACTACTACTGAGGAAAAAAGAACAGGACCCAAGCACTATGGAATGCAAGTTATGGAAGGAATGGATGTGATTTTCACCAAACTGCCAGATGTTACATAGTAACACAGCATTAAGGCCATTTAACCAGTGAAATACCACCAGATAGACTTAAAAGTACAAACTTATTTAAGCAAGTCAAGTATCAAAATTAGCTAAGCAAAGAAATGTGACTACCAATCAATCAGTCCAAGCTGACAAATAATAAGAATTCTAGCAAATCTTTGATAAAGACTCATTGATGAACCCAGTAAATATTGTTCTATAGGGAAGGGGAAGCTTACATTTTGCTAAACTAGATTTTCATATTTGTTTCACATTAGTACAAGGAAACTTCTTGCTCATATTTATCTTAAGACATCAATACTATCTTTTACTTCATTGATGCAAAAGTTCAACAGTTTTTACCTTAAAAAATATTGGCAGATCTATAGTATATGTCTTTTGTTTTTACCTCAAATTTAAACATATGCACATACCCTATTTGGAATAATTTGATCAATATTTATCTCCTTCACAGCTTATGAGAACCTTAAATTTTCTGGTTTCTTTTACAGCTTACACAATGACACGTCAGAAACAAGCTTAGATTTAATACTACCTTACATGCTGTAGAGTGTACTGCCCAATATGCCAGGAGTTATTTTTCTGTTATGACTCTCTATTTACTTAATTTAAAATATGTGAAACTTTTGGATTCCTCTTTCATTTTACTACTTAATATATTAGAAATACCATTGTATTTTTATCAGAAAAAAACCTTTAAAACCCCAAAGCATTTTTTTAAAAGCTAAGCTTAGACTCCCTTTGTACCTCCACAAACCTCTCCTTTTTTTAGTCTACTATTAAAAACTTTGCCAAAATATTCATCTTCCAGTGATGAATTTTCCTGCTCATTCATGTCCTTGTTTTTTATCTATTACAATTAATGTTATATAAACAAAGGCATTACACAGAAACATTATCAAAGTATGAGTGACTCTATGGATTGTTATAGAAATATAATAAAATTTTAGTTATGTAATTTTTTCACAGTTATCACATGCTGAGGAAAGAAACAAAGAGACAAAAGAATGAAAGAAAGAGATGAAAGAATGAAAGAAAAGGAAGGTAGGAGGGAAGGAAGGAGCGAAGAGGAGTAAGGAAAGAAAGAAGAAAGGAAGGAAGTCCTGGGTTGATTTCTAAGTAATGTTTTTATTTAAGGTAGATAACAATCCTTAGGCTTTGCCTTTTAGGTGTTTCTAACATTATCACGTAAAATTGTGTAAATATGATAATATGCTTCCCTTAAAATATAGAAATCTTTTAAGAATTATTTACTTCAGTGATCATGCATATATTGAAACTAACATTTTAAACTCTTCAGGCAAATAATTAAGTCTGTTTTATGCAGAAATGTTTCAGGCAAAGTAAGAATACCTGTGTACATGTACTAAAATAGGTTAAAAATACAGCCAATTAATGTGGAAAAATCTTTTTCTACTTTTTATGTTTGAACTCAGGGCCTTGTATTTGTGAGGCACATGCTGTATGTACTACTTAAACCATACCCCAACCTCAAAGTTATTTTTAGTTCATAAAAATTACTGGAGAAAATCTCTCAAGTTTAAAGGAATAAAGATTAGTTACTAGTAGTAGTTTCAAAAAATGTCTTTATTTATTTATCTATTTACATATTTATTTATTTTGTGCTGGTGCTAAGGTTTGAACTCAAGGTCTGTGTGTTGTTCCTTATGCTTTTTCAGCTTAAGGCTGGTACTTAGAACCATAGCTCCACTTCTGGCTTTTTGCTGATTAGCTGGAGATAAGAGTCTCATGAACTTCCCTGCCTACACTGGTAGCTTGCAACTGAACTCCTCAGATCTCAGGCTTCTAGGTTGCTAAGATTATAGGTTTGAGTCACTGGTACTCAACATCTGTTTCTCTTTTGACACAGTATTCAAAACAAGGATATAATGAAAATAAATGTTCAATTCTTGCTCTTTGAAAAAAAATTACTGGTGAATTGAATTGCAATAATTATTATTTTATCTCTAAAAGCCTCTTTCTTTTGGTGTTTTATGAACCTAAAAGTACATTCTAACAATTAGATTTACATCTATTTGCTGAAGATTCAGTTATATATGTCAAACCTTAATTTCTAGATGTTAAGAACTTAATGTAAAGGGCTTTTTCTTTTCTCTTTTTTTTTATTTATGTATTTATGTTGGCCGTGGGCTTGAACTCTGAGCCTTGGTGCTGTCCCTGAGCTCTTCAGCTCAAGGCTACCACTCCACCACTTGAGCCATAGTGCCACTTCTGGGCTCTTCTTTTTATAAAACAAAAAAATCCAGCAGTATTTTTTAACAAGTCTAAAATATAACTGAATATGTGGATTAGCACTTTAGAAAATTGGTAGATGATTAGATGAATGTATATTTCAATAGACATTATCTTAAATAATTGTTTTCAAAGCCGGGCGCGGTGGCTCACGCCTGTAATCCTAGCTACTCAGGAGGCTGAGATCTGAGGATCGCGGTTCAAAGCCAGCCTGGGCAGAAGAGACTGTGAGACTCCTATCTCCAATAAACCACCAGAAAACCAGAAGTGGTGCTGTAGCTCAAGTGGTAGAGCGCTCGCCTTGAGCTGAAGAGCAGAGGGACAGCGCCCAGGCCCAGAGTTCAAGTCCCATGACCGACAAAAAAAAAAAAATTATTTTCAAAATTAATTTTAAGGGAGAATTTCAACAGCATATCTCCTTTGAACAACTGACTTACAATCTAACAAAATAAATACTAAGAAGCTGGAACTTGAGCTGTCAAAGAGAGTATAAAGTCAAGGAGAGGAAGGTTAGAGTAATGAAGAGAGGAACAGTAGGAGAATACAGTCATAATATTCAAATGTACATATGTGAAAATGAAGCTAGGAAAACTGAAGGCATGATTGGTATTAAGAGAGACGGGGAGAATGATGGAAGGAGTGACATTGATCAGGATGCATTGTACTCATAAACTGACATGTGCAATTGAAATCCCTTTGTGTAACTAAAGACAATTAAAATAAAAATTCTAAATAAAAGAACAATGGCAAAAAGATCAGAATAAATATAGATATAGCATTTCTACTAAATATTTTGTAATATCCATGTAAAGTAGGCATACTTTTTTTCTGTGACAAGTTCTAAGTATTTCAATAAAAAAGATGCTTAACAAAGAAAGATACTCAGAAGAAGCACATAAGATGCAAAGCCTATGTATATCTGGTCATATAAAGTAATATTTGTGGGTGCAGTGGTAGAGTGCTTGCCTTGCATGCATGAGTCCCTGGGTTTGATTCCTCAGCACCACATAAGCAGAAAAAGCTGGAAATGGTGCTGTGGCTTCGGTGGTAGAGCCCTGGCTTTGCGCTGAAGAGCTGAGGGACAGTGCCCAGACTCAGAGTTCAGGCCCCCATGGCCAACAACAACAACAATAATAATAATAATAATTGTAAAAATGAACTCCAGGGAAGGAAACAAAAGGCTTTTTCTCTTCATTGCTGTTTTTGTTTTCTTTTCTTGTCCTCTATCTCATTTTTCTGTTTTGGGAAGGGTAAGAGGAACACAGAAATGAAGGGACAAAAGATGAACAAATGCAACAGTGTTACTCACTATACAACATGTGGGAATGGTGGGAATGGGAAGGAAATTTTAGGAGAGAGCAAGGGAATGGGTGACAGGGTCCAAAAAGAAATATATTTATTACCTGACTTATGTAACAGTAACCCCTCTCTACATCACCTTTATAATAACAATTTAAAAAAAACCCCAGAAATAGATAATCTGCTTTGTTACTAATGAATGCCCCAAATTCAAAAAATGATCATTAGGATTTAAGATACACCAGTAAGTAGAATTCTACTGATTAAAAACAGTAATGTCTATTTAGTCTCCAAAGTTTGTCTCCTAAATTTGGTTGCTCCAGGCACATAAGAGAACCACCACCAGCCTCACTAGTGGAAAGTGAAACAGTAGAGCCTGGGCATCTTGCTCTCTCTGTGATTTACTCTTCCCCTTCACTACTCCTTTGCCTTCCTGGCTAGACCAGGGGACTCTTTTCACACAATGTGTTCACTACTTAAATTTTAGGAAATCATTTACTGTGCATAAGCTCTCACCTTTACTTCCTGCCCTGTTCCTCTTTCCTCCTTTTCTCCTTTCCAAACTGTACAACATGGCCGGCTTCGACCACCCTCAATCTACAGAACCAGCCCTGGGAAGTACACTCCCTATTTTCCAGTGTTTTTTGGCTGCTCTCTGGATACATCCCTTCCCCAGCTGGGATGACAAGCCCTACTGTTTTATTTATGATGCAATCAGCTGCTGTAAGGAGGTGAACAGTAACTGCTATTCCATTGCATAAAAAAAGCCTTTTTAGCCCTATGTTATAAACATTTAAAAGTCTGTCTTTTACCCTTTTAGAAAAAGCACAGCAGGAGGTAGATAGAGGTCACTGGGAGCCTCTAATTCATCTACATTTATAGTAGGTGTTGCAAGCTCTATTAGCAGAAAATGTATGACAGTGAGATCTAAGTTTAATGTTTTACTTAAAATATCTGCCTTTCTCACTAATGCCAGAAGCCGTGCCCATGATTGGTGGCATGTAGACACTTACTAGCATAAGCTCCCCCTTTGGCAGGAACCATCACTTGGAAAACTGCTGCTATGATAATATGTTTGGGTATCATTCCAGAAAAATCCTGCTTCACAGAGTTGTTGTTTTCTTGCTTTGTTTTTTTTTTTTAATTCCAGAAATCAGCAGTAAAGTATATAATGTGCTTGGTTTTTTTTCCTTTGTCAATAAAACACTGACGTATGTTAAAATGGTTTTGTTTTGTTTTTACCAAAACCAAACACGTAAGAATATTTTTCAGTCTTTTATGGCAATTATTTTGAACAGAAATGGTAATGCTCTTCTCATCACACCAGTAACAATGTCCTAAAAGCAGCTTCGCCATCAACACACCAACTTGGCCCCCTGGAAAAGCTGGCAAAGTGCTTCTGGCTTCCTGATTTCACACTGTAATTATAATGGCTTCCTCACTGGTCTCCCTTCTTCTTCTGGACACTGCCATCTTGTGAGTACTAAATACATCATCACTGAGTCTCATTCTCATGTATTACACTAATACATCATTGGAATGACAACTGCTTCTGATGATCTATTAATGCAATACATCAGAGTGAGGTGTGTATTACTCAGAATGGGGTATTACTCAGAAACCAGTGCTGTCTTCATAAAGCCAGGACCCAAATTCAATTCCATTTAATGACACAAAACTCATAGCATGATAGCTAGCAGCCAGCTAATACTCACTATCAAAATTCTGGCATCATCAAAGAAATTATTTGCATTCTCATTAAATTATCAACAAAAACTTTTCCTTTCCTGGAAATGGATCTGCCTGGTAAATCAGTGTGATTCAGATCCCATGAGCTCACCATCCCCTATGACACACAAGAATTATTTTGCAATTGTCCATGAATAAAACAAATACCCTTTTCTCTAGCTTGACTACTTCACATTCTATACTCGTTAAAAAGGACATCAGATTTCTCTCATCTAAAACACAATTTCTTTGGTAAACACATACACTGTATTGAACGCTTTGTAGTCACCAGACACCGTCTAAATATTTGTATTTCTATATACATTAGATAGAGGAAAACAAGGACAGAAAAAAACAGCAGAATTTGCTCTAGTCTGTGATTCTGCACTCTATGCATGTGTCATTTGTCATAAAGCCATCATAAAGCACACCCAGTCCCTGTGTTCTTTTTTCTCTATAAGACATGTCTCTTTGCATTTGTATAGCTTACTGTGAAATTGAAATTGGGTAATCTTTGCTGTTCGGTTGGTGTTATGAACAAGATTTTGAAATGTCTTTAACGATCAAATTTCAAAAACAATTATGTCTAACCTTCATTAAAATGAATTCTTTTTGAAATTTGATTTTTTAATCTGCCTTTTTTTCCTTTTATGTTCAAGCAAGAATCCCTTGAGTGTTTGTTTCCTATGGTGTTTCATAACAATAATCCAATATAATCTAAATGAAACAGGTATCAAAATTTTGCTATTAGCCTCTGAATTTTTAGGTCATTTTGCTCTCCATTAAAACTAAGAACAAATAACAAACTATCACATAATAGAGTCAATAACACAATTGAAATCTGGTTGTGTGACACCTTCCTGCCTTTCTAACTAATATTGCAAATAGACTATTTTCTGGAGAAAGCATTTATCTATTGCTAATATCTTTAGAGAATTCTTCCTGGGGTTTATATTGAAGATAAATGTAGACATAGGAAGGTTTATGAAAAATTCTTTAGCAGCTGACATGTGGCCACCACAATCCACTTCACATGTGGGCCAATCTACGGCTGCCCTTGCATTCATTATATTTCCTGGCAATGTCATTTTTTCTTCCTCTTATTGAGACCCTTACTATGCCAAAAATATTTACCAAATTCTATTGACCAACATGTAGGCAGTAAATCTGAAAGAAGGCCTTATTACATACACACACACATATATGTATTTATATCTGTTTATATATATATATATATAATAAATAGACTTCAGTACCAATTGCCTGACTCAAAAATATAGTTCATTTTTACTCAGACAAAAGAGTCCATTTATTCAGATGGTAAACAATCCTTTAAATTATAGAAAAGATTGTTAACAAAGATGGTACCACTTTTGAGGCAAGGGATGACAAAAAGTACAAGAACATGGCAAATAATGTAAGGGTTTTAGTTTTATAGACTAACCAATCTATTTTGAATTTCTGATGAAACTTCCTGTCATTAAAAAATGAATATAGATTTTTTTAATTAAAAAATGTGACTGTTTTACTTGTATTTATATTTCCTCAAACATATAGGTTATTCTCTTTTTCTCTTCTTTGATTTTAACTAAAGGATAGCTTCATCTCACTTCTCAAGATTTCTTTTTTGGGGGGCTGGGAAGGTGGCTCAGTGGTAGAGCACTTGCCTTGCATGCATAAGGCCCTGGTTTGATTCCTCAGCACCACATAAGCAGAAAAAAAAAAAAAGCCAGAAGTGGCGCTGTGGCTCAAGCAGTAGAGTGCTAGCCTTGAGTTCAGGCCCAGAGTTCAGGCCCCACGACCGGACCCAAAAAAACATTTCTTTTTTTTGTGTTGCTCTCATGACAGTGCTGATATTTAATATAAGGTTTAGCTTTTGTTAGGCCTGTTCAGGGATCTATTCCATTAGGGTTTTATTTTTTCATCTTTTCTTAAATTACACCTTTTATTTTATTACTTTATGTTTTATTTTTTTAATACATAATATCTTACCAACCTTGCAACTTTTAGTTTGGCATCTCCTAACTACTGTTGTATCTCTGTTCAGGTAAGCAGCATAAGAGCCATAATGTGTTAGTGTTCTGACGCCATGATGGACATGAGATCATGGTGAAACAGATTCCCTGTGTAGTTTCAGGGTGTCACTAATGACAGGGAAAGATGATTGGAGCCCTCACTCTAGATGCACTCAGGGGCTGAATGAATTTGAAATATGATCGGGTCTGAATGGAAGAGTGCTCAGAAAGCCAAGAACAATTACTTCCGCTTGTAGAATGCTTAAACCATACACTCATAAGAGAAATGCAGAGTCTTCTTGTGCAGAAAAGTCTTGAAAGTATAGTTGGATACAATTCTGTGATACAGACAACTGTGAGGAGGCCAAGGGGGAAGAGAAATTATTCAAGATGTTGGCTGCTTTCAGCCAGATGTTTCTGAATCCCATGCTCCTATCCCATAACATCCCCATTGCATCTTTGTTCAGAGTCTCACTTGTTAACATTTCCCATCACCTTGGGAAGAAAGCTGAGGTAAGTCACTTAATTTATAAATTGACGGAACAAACTTATTTAAAAATTCTCAGTATGTTACCATGAATCATGGAGGCCTATTAAACTAATTGCTAAGTAAATTTAAATAGTGTTACAGTGGAATTTAGGAGAATTTGTCATCAATCTGAAGAGATCTTTGGTGGTCTCATGCTGCCCCCCACAGACATGTCTCAGAACATTCATTATGCCATAATTACAAAGTCTCTTTGAAGAGGCTAAAAATCCCTAGACTCCTCTCATCAATTATTTTCACCTGTTAATTCATTTTGTGTGAGGTAATAACCTCAGCATAATAACAAATGTGCAAGTACTCCGATTTTGCAATTAAAAGCAGCAGGGCTTCTATTTTGATCATACAGACTGTGACATCCATCATAGAAAACAATTTGGGCCTAGCAGGATGACAGATGCCGCACGGATGGCTCTACTAACTAACTGCCTGTCCTAGGGAAAAAAAAAAATGGTCAGGCTTCAGCCTGCAGCTGCAAGCTATCTGATAGCTTCTGACCAGTCAGCAGGAGAAAGCCTGCAGTGGCTAAATTACAGAAAGGTAATTTTACTTCACAAAATGAGGATTTCTGAGCCATAAACGTACGCATTCCAGTGGCTGCTGTAATTTGGAAACAAATAGCCCTTTTCATTTGAAAATGACTGGAATCACTGCCAGTGTTCAGGATGTTTTGTTTCTGTGGCTTTTACATTGAAAAAAAAATACAATGAAATTCCCATTATTTCTACCCCCATTCACATCTTATTAGACACAATGCAAAGTGCTTATCTCTGCTCTTAGGCTAAATCTACCCAAGGAAGATTTTTTTTTTCGTCTCTTCCAACTTTTAGTCAGGTGCCTAAATAATAGAAGAGTGCTCATTTGTGCTTTTCAGTTTGCATCAAATCCCTATGAGCTCTCAAGAATTGGATTCCTCATCTTAGCTCCACTGGAAGGCACCACACATAGCTGATCACACTATAGAGACCATGAGGACTACCTTCACATCCTGCTGTAGACAGGGAATTAGATGTTAATAGGTACAGATGAAGGGTTTTATGCCCTTGCTTTTTTACACAGCAATATTTTAAAAATCCTGGCTTTAGGAGCCAGGATTTGCCTTCTCCTTTCGCTTCAAAATTTGAGTGCATGGGACAGTGTCTCAGTCTCCAATGAATGGAATAAGCATTGCTTTTTGTAAATGTGTGTACATACTCTTTTACACTACGGCCAATCCTGAAAAGAAAAAAAAATTCATGTTAGAGTCCATGTGGTGGTTAATTGACAACATAAATGTCATCATCATTACCATCCATGGGAAAGGAACTCAACAGGAATTGAATGGCATTGTGCATCACTGTTTTCTCTTGCTACAATACAATCAGAGACTGGATGGTGGCACTGAGATGCTTGGGTGTAGTAAAAACAGATAAGAAATGTAAACAAGAACAGCCTTGATGAAAACCGTTTTCAGCTCTGTGCTCAGTCTTCTTCCATGTGAAATAGAACTACCAAGGATGATAAAAATGAGAAACACAATGTGGGATGAACTTCCTTAACTGTTTTGAATAGTGTGATGAGAAAAGAAATGGGTTTAGGATATTAACACATCCAGAGTATTATGTCTTATATTTTATACTCTGTGTACCCACTTCCTTGCAAACTAACAGAGAAGACCACTTGTTTACCTGGGGACAATCTTCGGTACCTAACTCTACTGTAGCAGACACATAATATTTGGTGGCCAATAGGATGTTATGGTCGTTCTGCAGGAGAAACAAGAAACAATAAGGAAAATGTTTCATTTTATTCCACACTCTAACCTGTATTCCTCCTAAATCTTCTGTAGGATTGCACCTGCCACCTTTTGACATTTGTAAGGGTGAACACTTCACATTCACCCAGAACATATCGACTAACCTTGTGCAAAAGATCATTGCATAAAGCCAAATCTGTGACCTGACAAGTAAGTCTGACAAAGTTCTGGTGCACAAATTATTTTCATCAAAGGGCACAATGAAAACAATCAAATGGAAACGAAATCACAATTACAGATCCGTGATCTTATTTTTTTCTTTTTTCTTTTTTTGGTCTGGTCATGGGGCCTGGGCACTGTCCCTCAGCTCTTCAGCTCAAGGTTAGTGCTCTACCACATAAGCCACAGCACCACTTCCGGCTTTTTTCTTTTTGCTTATGTAGTGCTGAGGAATCGAACCCAGGGCCTCTTGCATGCAAGGCAAGCGCTCTACCACTGGGCCACCTTCCCAGCCCAGATCCATGATCTTCTTTAATGTGACACCAGAAGGACTTGCCCTTTATGTACATGCTCAGTAGCCATAAACAAATTATGACTCATGACACTTTTGCTGCTGCAGTATTAAGCCCAAAGTCCAACGGAGAAAATATATGGTTTTTATTACAAATTTGTTCTTGTTTACAATTCTAATATCCTCTTCATTATCTACTTTCCTAGACATGTTAGGCAGTTCTGAAGACCTGGGGCGACACTAGTTCTGTCATAAGGAGAAATTAATGTTGTTAAAGTTGGCCTAGCTGCCCTCTGGGACAGCTGAAGATGTAGAAATATAAGACTCTGTTTTAAAAAATGAAAATGATTAAAGGTACAGACACCTTGGTCTTAGAGAACAGCCACTAAAACTCTTAGAAAAATAACAGGCACACACAAACAAAAGCTTCTTTTCCTTCCTATGAACTTCTTTTTATCTATCTCTCATCTAACTTTGTTCTGTAAGAAACAGCTTGTTTTAAATACTAACAAGCATAAGAATGACTTCATCATTATAAAGAACACATTCATTTCAGCAGTAGCTCACTCAAAGGCTGGACAGAGGTAGTAGGAGAGCACTCTCCAGTAAGCCAATTAGGAGCATGATAACAGGTAGTCCTCAGAAGAAGTGACAGGATTAATTCAGCTTCTAGAAAGCACTTAAGAATGGCAGAGCCGTTCTCACAGATAGAGGAATGGACAGAAGCTTGTATCTTTTTCAAGATATTTTACTGGAAGAACCAGAGAAGAAACAGCAAGCCAGTAGAGATTACTCAGAATCTTTTTAATGGTAGTGTCTCAAAGTACCTTGAGCAAAATGGCCTATATATCAGCAGAACACCAGCAGAAAATAACTCAGAGGATATATATATATATATTTCCCCAGGGTCAGAGAGTAACAGGAAAGATTTCACCTCTCTGACTCTACCAGCCTTCACATTTCATCTGACTCACTAAAGGCTATGGAGGCAAAGCTCAAAAGTGAGCTAATATACCATTATGCAATATATATATATATATATATATATATATATAGTCGCTTGTGGGGCTTGAACTCTGGGCCTGGGTGCTGTCCCTCAGCTCTTCAGCTCAAGGCGAGCGCTCTACCACTTGAGCCACAGCACCACTTCCCTTTATGCAATATTTTAATTGCAATGTTTCCTTTCAAGTTTTATATTTCCATTACTTTTCCTTCCTTCTTTCCTTTCTTCCTTCCTTCCTTCCTTCCTTCCTTCTTTCTTTCTTTCCTTCCTTCCTTTCCTTCCTTCCTTGCTTTCTCTTTCCTTCTTGATTTTTTTTGTTTGCTTTGTGATGCTTTGGTTTTATCTGGTAATGGGGATTAAACTCAGGGTCTCATGGTCTCACTTGGCATTTTCTGCTCAAGGTGGCACTTTATTGCTTGAGCCACAGCTTCATTTCCAGCTATTTGCTTGTTAAACCAAAGAGTCTCATGGAATTTGTGTCTGACCTGGATTTGGAACCATGATCATCTGATTTCACCTTCCAGAGTAACTAGGATTATAGATATGAGCCACTAGTGCTCAGCCTGATCCTTTTCTATTCATTCTATTTAACAGTATTCACATAAAATACAAATTAGCCATTCTATATATAAAAGAAATAAAGCTCAATTGTCTATATAAATTATTTTCACCATTTTATTACTTACGTGATAAACTATTTTAAGAATTAAAGTATGTATGGTACCAGTGGCTCACACCTGTAACCCTCGCTACTCATGAGGCTGAGGTTTGAGGATCATGGATCATAGCCACCCTGGAGAAAGTTTGTGAAAGTGGAGCTTTGGCTCAAGTGGTAAAGCATCAGCCTTGAGCAAAATAGCTAAAGGACAACACCCAGGTTGAAGGTTTAAGACCCAACGCTGGCACCTTCCTCCCCCCCCAAAAAAAGGTAAATGTAGTTCATTACTAATAAACAATCTCCTGGAAGACAAAGGCTCATCATGCAATGCTCACTTCTGTTCAGACAATGTTGTCATACTTGTTCTGAAGACATAGAACTTGCCTTATGTCATTTCAAGTAGAAACAAAATCTGTGTGCAAACACAGATCAAGGCCACATCAACCATTTAAAGATGGAGTCACTCCATTCCATTAAGCAGGCTGAGAATGTCATACTATCCTAAAAATACCCTCTGCTTTCTTCAAGTTGTGTTCTTCTCCTCCTCCCATGGATTTTGTTCTCATTGTCTCTTCGGATTCCTTGTTGTAGGCCTACATACATTGTAAGGCACATGTTTTGCCACACAGTAAGGGGAGGGGTACTAACTAGAGCAAATTGCTACCATGGCCACCCAGTCCCCACCTTTTCCTGGGGTCTGATATCAAGTGTCTGAGATTCTACAATTAGATGTCTTGTCCTTTGTGCTTTGAAGGTTTTCTAACATTCTGGAGTCACCTAATTAAATTTTAATACCTTTAAGTATAAACACCTTACTGGTAACAGTTAATACCTTGCTGGAGATTAGTTGGCAAGTGGATTTAGAGAATTCTAGCTTTGGGATAATCGTAGCAATAACATTGACATTATTGAGAACCTGCTCTGTGCCAGTTTCTGTTCTAACTGCTTTACATGATTGAACTTATTAAGCCGCACAGCAGCCCTTTGTAAATGAGAAAAATCAAACACAGAGAGGTTAAGTGACCCAATTGCTAAGAACTAAATACAAATCACACCTGCATATTCCAGATCCCAAACTGATATCCTACAGAAGTCAGTTAAACTCTACAGCTAAACACCAATCTGCAATTAAAATTGGGAAAGGGTGCCCTTGGAGAGAAAAACATTTAAAGGGCATACTCTCAACTTTCCTCAACTGTCGATGAGCTAAAGGGTCTTAATGAGACTATAGCTTCGCAACTTCTAATCACCTGATGTTGAAGAACTGCTCTGTTTCTTCACAAGATACTTCTCCAGCTTTATGATACTATTTAGTATGCAGCCTTTTCCAGAGATGATAAGAATCTGTTTTATTAAGTTTATCAGGGCAGGCCAGCTGCAATGCTCACATCTTTAATCCCAGCTTCTTCAGGGACAGAGATTCAGAGAGAGAGCAGTTGGAGGTCAATCTGGACAAGAGTTAACAAGATCTGAAATCATTTTTAAAAAGATATAAAAAGCCAATTAATATACTGCATACCATTATTCATAATGAAAGTGCAAGTCATAAACACAATTAGCATTCACACAATATGAGACTTCTCATATTTTAACAGAGTCAATATGAAAAGATGTCACAAGTATTTGGGAAAGATTCTGGAAATTATTTAGCTGGGTAATATTGCCCAGCAATTTAATTCCTACTTCTTTGTCCTAGAAATATTACAGAAATGCTAATAGAAAGCTTGATAGCCAAAAGAGAGAAACAGCACAAATGCCCATCAATTCATAAATGGACAAATGCAATGTGATACATCCACAAAACAATATTAATCTAACATAAAGCATCAAGTATTAATACAAGCTACAACATGAATGAATGAATGGACCTTACAAACATGGTAAGTAAAAGATGACAGAGACCAAAGGCCACATAATATAAAATTTAATGTATGTAAATATAATAGGGAATTTAGTAGAGAATGAATATATTTTCATTCTTATCAATGGCTAAAAGAAAGCTAGTGGTTATGGGGCTGATTTTGGATGTGATAAAATTTTTGGAAGCGATAAAAATGTTTGTATAAAAATGTGTAGCTTAGTGGTGAAGCAAGTGTCTTATTCTCAAGTCTCCAACATAGTAACAACAACAAGAAATAAGTTTTGGTACTAATTAGTGGTTCTATTTGCCCAATCTTGTCAGTATATAAAGTCTCCTGAATAGTACACAGTAATAGGTGGAATTTTTGTTTTCCAGTTATACCTCAATGAACAATATTATGTGTGTGTGTGTGAAAAAGAGAGAGAGAGAGAGAGAGAGAGACTCACAATAAGAATTATAGTGGTAGATTTGCCTGAATTTGACTTAAGCTAGAAAACAAATAAACACCAATTTTAAAAGTGGAAATTTCACTTTACCTAAATTGAAATTGAATTATTATGTCTTTGTCCATTTTCTTAATTATTTTCCTCAAAAATATGTCTATTATTAATCTAAGCTTAACTTATTGTTTCACTATTTCTAAGTTTTCAAAAACTTTATTTTGATCACAATGATCAATTTTTATTTAGGTGTCATTATGAAATCTTGCCCCAAAATATCAATTCCCTTTGGAATTAATAGGAGGTTCTTGTCATGTTCAAATGTCTTCAAGGTTTAGTGGGATATTTCCTGCATGGATTGTTACTTATTGAGGTTATTTTTTAGTTTAGTTTTCAGTTTATTTTTTTTCCTTTTCTCCAGATAGTCACCTTAGAGTGAAATGAATTTTAAACAAGTTGACATTTTCTTCAAATGTAAAAAAATCCTACAGCCACAAATCTCAACTGTAGCTGTAAGTTAGAATCACCTGGGGAATGTCATATTTTCACTGGCTACTCCCTCCAGAAACCATGATTAGATATAAAAAAGATTTTGAAATGGAACCTCAACATACTTAAAAAAATAAACTAATGGGCTCCCAAGTATAAGATTATTTCCTTCAAAAACATAATCAGAGATCTAGCTTTCAGAAAACGTATAGAAACTTGGGCCAGAAAAACACCTACCAAACAACTATCACTTGCTTTTTATTATCTCCAAGTAGTTGTACAAAGAAGTTGCCATTCAGTTATAGTGCACCTTGATAGATGTCATCCTTTTCATCTTTCTCCCGTCCTTCCCCGCCCATCCTCTCCACTCAATTTGCCTAAAGTACTATCACTTTTGTAACTTTTCTTCATCAAAATTCTGGTCATTATCGTCTCTACTCAAGGATTGATCAACTTTTTCTAAATTTCTGCTGCCTACTCCAATAATGCAAAACCCAGACATCCTGATGCTTTCCAGCATTAGCAGTTAGCCTGGCATCCACCCTCAGCTGCCTATTGTGACATTAACTTAATGTTATCCCCATCAACCTGTTCCCTTCTCACTCCACACTCAGAACCTCTTGCTGTTCCTTGAACTTGTCATCTAACCTTGCTTTTCATACTCACAACACTGTTTTGTCTCATCTCTAGGGAACTGTATCTTCCAAAAGTTTTTAAAAGCTTGTTTTTCATACTACTGTTTTCTTCTTAACTCCATTGTTTTTAGAAAACTGTTATCACTCATATCTTCCACTTTCTGTATCCAGACAACACTTCTTTCTCTTCATAGACTAGGGGACATTTTCCCAAAATCATATATTCATTCATTTTAATACTGCATTGTGTCTGTCTTCACATGAATAAATTTATTGCAACAATGCTTCATGGTGTCTATTTTTTATTTCCTAGTAGTTTCAGTTTCTAGTGGTTTCCAGTTCTGACAAATGTTGGTATAAACCAAGACAGCATTACAAAACTGCATTTATGCTTTTCATCTTTCCTAATGTACTTTATGCTGACTTATACATCTAGAGTCTAGGTGTTGTAATAAGAAACATTTCTTAATTCTTCGTATTTTCTTCTGTTCTCTTTTGGTAATATCACAGCATTTATGGGGGAAGTTAGCTTTTTAGTCCTACTTGTTTTTTCATGTTTGTCTTCTTATACATAATGGCTAGCACAAGTATTTTGAATATTGGATGCTGTAACTTTCTTTTTTTCTTACTTTCCAGGTATGAATGGAAGTTTCTTATAATACATATTGTACATAATAAGTACAAATTGGTTTTGGAAGATTACAAGGGAGTTAACTGCCAGCACTTGAAGACTCATCATACCAAAGGCCCACTCCATAGTGTGTTCTTCAAACAGGTTAGATTAGTTGCATGCACAATGATTTGTACATGTTATTTTTAAATGCTTCTCTTGTTCTAACGGTTAACCAAATGACTAACCAAATGTTTTAATAATTGTGTTAGAGAGTTCTCTGTAAACTATAATGAAACGCATACAGAGCACAACTGGCAGAGAAAAGAGCTCACCTCAAGGCCAAGAAGCAAAGTAAGAAACAGGAAAAAACGAAAACAAAAACAAGGGTCTACATTATTTTCAAAGGAACATCCCCATAAAGGCCCACCTCCCATACAGCAAATCCCAGTAGCACTAATCTGGACCTGGGACAACACCCTTAAAGATGGGAACCACTCACATTATATATTAGCAACCATTGCTCCTCTATTCTTTTCCTTCATATAAACTGTTGTAAAACTCAGACATTCAGCAAAAGCACATTTATAGATATAGCCAGATACTATGACTCCTGAGTGGTGGAGAAATTAATGGCAATTTCATATAGGACATAAGGAGAGTCTTGTCTCTGTAAGGGTGCCCTATAGGATTACGCTTGATTTCATGGATTTAAATTTGATTTAGTTAACTGTATATCACAAAATAGCTGTTATTTCCCCCAAATCATCCCTTCCTTGATTCTGCCTATTATTTTTAGTTACTAATTCCACTTATTCCTGTTCACTTTATTTTCTCTGGAGATTCCATCTCTGTGGATTCTTATTCCCTTGAGGATTTTTCCTACATCATTTCGCCTATTTCACATTGTACATATCCACTGAGAAGCTAATGGGACATGTGTCAATGTTCATTTACAGTTATCTCTCAAAAATCTGATGAGGGCATTGCATCTGAAAAAAATATCATGTTTCTCAATAAATATAGCTTTTATCAAAGAATATAGCTTTTAACAAGAATAGTTTGTATTATACAGTAGAGATCATGTCTAAAGCATTTAGTGAATTATTCAAATAACATAGTAGACTACTTAATTTAAATATATTTTAGATACAATGTTTTGCTAATTTAATTTTCTTTCCAATATGTAAAAGCTAAATAAATATTAAACCCAATCTGTTAGGCTCTGGTTGGTATATTTTATACATTTGTATTTCCTCATCTAATCTATTATATTGCTGTCTGGATATATTGTAATGATGCTATTAAATTCTGCCAAAAACTATTCAGCTTGACAATTAAATAATATTTAATATACAATTTCATACTAGCATAATAGTTAATGATGCTTTTAGAACAGCTTCCTGTTTGCATAAATAATTACATTGTTTAATATATTCTTATTTTATTGATGCAGCTAATTACCATTAATATTATTTCAGAATTCATTATTCTGCCTCTTTACAAAAGCTTGAAATTATTATCCTGCATTAATCCTTTACATTCACCTATAAGTTTGTTTACTTCCAAACCCTGAACACTGAAAAGAAGATTATCCATCTTCATAAATCTCAGGTAGGACCCAGTAACTCACCCCCTACACGGCCCGTAAGATGACAACACAATTTCTCGGAATCAGAATAATTAAGAGCACCTGGACAATTCCCTAGACAATCATAATCATCATCTTTCTCAATGTCATTATCACCAGTTCCATGAAACAATCTTTGACATCTCCACCTAGGACTGAAGATCATCTTACCTTCTCCTGCCATGATTCATAAGGTGTTTTTCTGTTTCAAACTGAGATTTAAATGGATATACTTCCTCATGGACTCCAAAGGAATTTTAGGAAGAGAACTCAGATTTACTTGTATTGGAATGGAAGTACATAGCTTTTGTAGAATAAGGAATTGCTTAATATTATTTTTCAACTTTACGTAGGAATTAACTTCTCTCGCGACGCAATGATAAATTTCCAACTTAGTTAGCAAGAAATGATTATAAATTCACTACATAAAGGAGATATTGTGGGTTATATATGGAGATAAAAACTGTTTACTTACTCACTCATTCTTTATTTTTATTTTTACTTTTTGCCAGTTCTGGTGCTTGAACTTAGGATCTGGGTCCTGTCTCTGAGCTTTTATGCTGAAGGCAAGCATTCTACGACTTGAACTCACATGTCCACTTCCACCTATTTGGTGCTAATTTGAGATAAGAGTCTCAAAACCTTTCCTGCACAGACAGTATTGAAATCATGATGCTCAGAACTCAGCCTCCAGAGTCACTAGGGTTATAGGACTGAGTTACCAATGCCCTGTTTCATTTCCTCATTCTTCACATAATTATCCCATCAGGTTAGGAAACACATAAAAAATGTGTTTCAGCTCTATTCCATAGAAAAGTTAAGAATGAAGCTAGTAATATAAATGACAACCACATATAATCTGTCCAAATATGTATTTCCGTTCTTGACATTGTAAATTATGACATACCTGCTAACAAATCATTAGTCCTTACCTCACTGGTAACATAACCCTAACTTCTTTGTACATTAAAAGGTTAATTTTTTTAAAACTATTTCATAGGAACAAGATCTAGTTCTTGCCCATAAAGTATAGTTAGAAACAACCTGTGAATTTTCCCTACAGGTAATTCTTTTATCCTGATTAGACTACATAAGAAAAAATCACAGGCTCAACATTCATTTTGTGATGATAAAGTCACAAAAGAAAGTCTGTAAAGATCCTAACTACCCCTAATATCTGTGGGCCACTGAGTCAATATCAAGAGGTAAAAGATATTTTGCATTGTGGGAAATATAAGACCTCAATTTCATTGAGGCTACTACATTGGGGTCTCCATTACCTGTAGCTAAATGTAATTTTTGGCATATGTAACAATGAAAACTTACTGGTGTCATTGTTTCTATTTTCTTATTATAAGCCGTTCTTTTTCCTAGTATTGCTTTAATAATTTCCCATATGGTACATTTTTTAAATCCTGATGTTAGATTTGTTTTCATCTTATTACAATGTAGCAATTTTATTTTTAAATAAGAAATAATGGAAAGATGTCATACTGTTTCCAATAGCAGAAAGAACTATATAAATTAATAAGGAGGTAGTTTGTAACAAGGCTGTTCAATTACATTGCATTGAACTGATTTAGTACACAGTCAAAACATGAAATCAGTAAAAAAAAAAAAAAGTTACAAATACAGATAAAAATACCAAAGAAAATCAGAATACATAGCACTAACAACATAAGAACTCAATGCTTTGGCAGTCATGCTATTCTCTTCCTGGTAATATAATATTTAAAAAAGTGACTTTCTTCATTGAATCATCAGTCTCAGACTTCTTTGTTTTAATGTATAGTTTTTCAAAGGACTAATTGATTCGAAGGGTCATGTCTATGTATACATGGAAGCACCAACCAATAGCCTGTTTATCTATTTATTTAAAAACAATTATTCAAGTTCCTTTCAAGTACTTGTAGCCCCTTGGCTTAGAGAAGTTCCAATTCTGTAATTATGGATTTTCTTCACTTGGAGGTACAATGAAATTTTGAGGTGTACCCATATACACAAGAAAAGTTACAAAAGTACTATGGAATATAAACAAAAATTAGTATGCACTTAATTTGTAGGGAAAAATAAGTTGATGGAGGAAACTTCCTTTTCTGCAGTGATCTCTTTGGCCTGTCTCAGATGTAAAGATAGACAGATGTTCAAACTGAGACCTGAGTGCTAAGGAGTTAGGAAACTAATGATGCTATTAATGTAGCAAGAGCTAGGAAGCAATTGATTAGACATCTACTAAGATATACTAATGAAACAAATCCCAAAAGAAATAGAAAAAGAAGTATGGTGAGAAACACAGATGGAGATGTTTCATGTTATTAAAAGGGTTTTTTCTAATTTTATGGGACGCAATTTGTATTAGTAAGGAATGTATTAGTTAGGAATCCAGATATCAATACTAAAATCACAGAGAGCTTTTATTAGTGCATTATAATGGGAAAGTAGAGGTGAGTTTTTCCAGAATTAATTCAGTAATTTGAAGACATTTCTAAGGATCCAGCTATGCTGGTATTTCTACTTGGAACTTTTAGAGAGTGGTCATCTTATCTTTATTCTTTCTTGGCTCTTTGTTACAACAGAAAGCATGTCCTCTCATTTGAACTTTAATAGAGGCAAAATGTCAGATACAAAAGCCTAGCATAAGCTGTCATTTTTGTATAGATAATAAATTTCTTAGTGCCTTTGAAATTATTTATTCCATTAATGAAATTTAGATTTAGGTTTCGCTTAGAGACACTATCTGACTTTAATAACTATGAATATCTGTAGTGATGGTCTAGTTTTTCACCAAATCTTCCTCTGTGAGAAACAGAGATTTTAAGAGTCAGCGTATTTTAAGAAAATATAAATATAGCCACCAAAAGATAGGAGAAAGGATAAAAATTATGCTTACCAACATTTTTCATAATTTCTAATGATTACCAAGTGATTTGTGTTATCTCTTACTCTTATTTGTGGAAATACAGCAAGTGTTTTACTATATTCTTCCTTTAATATTTATTCTCTGTTATTAATCTCACTTCTGTGGGGTTATCTTATATAACACAAAGATAATTTACCAGTATGATGCATATTCCTACACATGACTCATATAATTGGAAAGAATGTCTGGAGCTTATCAAATATTTTATGATTACTGGGGTCAACATGATGCTACGAAATCTTGGGGGCACTGCATCTACAAGTATTTTTGGCACTTTATTTATAACAAATCACAAGACTTTGGGAAAACTAACAACCTGTCTTGCTGTGTCAAGTTCATCACCCTGGTTTCTCCAAAGTTTTGATTAATTTTTAATCTGTGGAAATCTGTGTGCATTAAAGAAAAGGATTGATTTGACTTGAATGCATTTCTCTATCTAATTAGGGTGCCCTTATTACAGTAACTTTGAATTATCTGCTTTCTGTTCTTTGTTTAATGGAATTACAGACTTGGTCTTCAGAACCCAATTCTGTACTACTTCAGAATACTCAGTGGGTTATAATTCTTACATATATTGAAGTGCTACAGAGGAAGTCTTCTTCTGTGTAATTTCCCCTTCATTTTTAAATTTATTTTTATTTTGGGGGGGAGGTCCGGTCGTTGGGCCTGAACTCGGCCTGGGCACTGTCCCTCAGCTCTACAGCTCAAGGCTAGCACTCTATCACTTGAGCCACAGTGCCACTTCTGGATTTTTTTTTTCTTTTTTGCTTATGTGGTGCTGAGGAATCGAACCGAGGGCCTCATGCATGCAAGGCAAGCGTTCTACCACTGAGCCACCTTCCCAGCCCTCCCTTCATTTTTATAACACACAGCAGTAGTTTATTCCTTACCCTCCAGAGTTTCTTTAGTAAATCAGAATAGCTTCTGGACTGAAACTTGCAGTTTGAGTCAGTGTATCTCACTAGGTTATTACTCAGATCATTGTAAAGAGATCATGTGATATCATCAGCAGTTAAAAGAACTTATAGTGTAATAGTCCCTCTATCTGCAGATGTGTATCTTCATGTGTGTGTGTGTGTGTGTGTGTGTGTGTGTGTGTGTGTGTGTGTGTGTGTGTGTGTGTGTGTGTATGCATGTGTGCCAGTACAGAGGTTTGAACTCAAGCCTCCTGTTCTCTCTTGCTTTTGTTTTGTTTTGTTTTTTGTTTTGTTTTTGTGCTTGTTTTGCTCGAGTGGCAACCTAATTCTGGAGCCATGCCTACACTTCTGGCTTTTTGCTATTGAATTGGAAAATCCTCAAAGACTTTTCTGCCAAGGCTAACTTCAGACCTTTATCCTCAGATCTAAGTTTTATGAGAAGCTAGGAGTACCATTTATGAGCTACTAGATCCCGGTTCTATTTTGTCTTATTTTAACTGCAGCATCTACACTTTTATAACATTGAAAAAAAACAAATAAATGCCACCATTTAAACTTCACTTCTACCAATTGGAAGAGCTCACCTGTAGCCAACCTGTAGTGGAAAAGAGTTATTACAAGTCTAAAAACTAGAATAATGTGAACTGGAATCAATCCCATTATCCAAAGACAAACCCTAGTTTTTCATTGAGAACAAACTAATTACGTTTACCCCTTGAAAAAGTAAGGATAAAGGAGCAAAATAATCTTTTTTTTTCATGTAATTTCTTTAAATATATTCTCAAATAAGTCAATCTGAACCTGGGGTTCAGGAGGATAATTATAGACTTGAAAGTATTGATGGTTTTTAAAATAGACAAACAATGAAGTTTTGCATATAATTTTGAGGCTGCAAACATAGATGATAGTTAAGAATGCACAACCTTCCATAACTAAAAAGAATAAGAACATTTTAAGAAAAGCAGTGATACAGCATTGAAAATGGCCATTTACCCATGTGCCGCAAGATTTGGAATTGATTTCCATTAGCCTGGCTGTGATCGAATCCATGTGGATATGGATACTTAATAGATTTTGTTTGGTGCTGTTTGGGAGAGGTATTTCTTTAGCTGTTTTTGCTCTGAAGCCAAAAGAGTATAAAATCCTTTTAACTAGACTCCCAGCTCGCAATTCCCGATAAACATAGTAGGCTGCCTCACAGCACTAGCAACCTAGAAAGTTCAGTTTTCTTGTGCCCGGAGATAAGAGGATCTTAAAGGGTGGCTCTGAGCACTGCATTTCCCATTTCACGCTCAGTGCATACAACTTAGGTTAACCCTGTTCATATGTCATGGATTCTTTAACAAGCCCATGCTGCCCTCCCATGACACAACACTTCCTGTTTCCCCCCAAAGTGCAATGCTAATTGCCCTAAACTATGTAGCATGTTAACTCACTAAGCAAAGATGTTAATTGGTTTTTATCAAACTGATTTAATTCGGAAGTCTCTCGTGTAACCAATAATAGGAAATAGCTATACTCGCCTATCTTCTCGAAAGTTCAAGATGTAGTTATCAGTTATATCGTGGAATAATCTTAACATACACTGTTTGCCCAGTGATATAAAAATAAAACCCCAGGGCCATAGGTAAAATTATACAAGAAACTAGTCCCATGAGGGATGTGTTTGTCATGTACAATGAAGGATTTTTGCCTTTATTAAGCTTCTAACAACTGAGGTGATGCCTTTATTGATCAAAATTTTATTGGAAATACATTCTACTCTGCACCACTAGCTGCTATCATTGCAAGGGTGTTTATCATGTCCTTTAATTCATCATGTCAAACTTTAATCGTTTATACACAAGAGTGTTTATTTTGTCTAAACATTTAAAAACTATATTTAACACATGTAGGCTTTAATTTTAAAAATTACTACTTTAAAATGTACTATAATGTACTTCCATTTTGACTCTGAGAACCACTTCCTGGAAGTGATGCCATTAACATTCCTTCTATAATAGTATACTTCCTAGGGACTTTTGTCTTGTGCGTAGGAACAGCACATACACACCCATACATATGCACACTCACATGCACATGCACACACACTTCTTACCTCTTTGGATTAACACTGTATTAGCATATATAATCTACTTATTGTAATTTTGATATCTGCTTCCACTATGCAAAGTTGTCTTACTTTATGTGTATTGTTCTTTATTGATTTTTAAATTTGTAACAAGGAATTTTGCAATGAGCTTTTAAAACATAAATCTTTGTTCTCATGAGTAAATATTTTCATAGGCTAAAAACTTACTCAAGAAGTTAAAATATGCTACTGATGGATTTATAGAAGCTTTTTATTTTTGAGGTTATATCCTCTATATTTGCAACTCAGAATATGCTAAAGAAGGAACGATTAAACAGGGATAGTAAGGGAAAAACAAAGGAAAGAGTATCAATGTTGGATAGGAAATGTACTCATTACCTTACTCATGTAATTGTAAACCCCTCTGTACAGTATCTTTACAGTAAAAAATATTTAAAAAACTAGTGTGAGTAGAAGGATGCTATAATACTTTTCCTTTTTCAATCTTCATATAGTCATAATTAAACTCCATGCCACAAGGTTACAATTATGTGCAATTATAAAACCCATCTTTTTTTTTTACCCATTGTTTTCTTAGACATAAAGATTAAAAGTTTTGTTCTGTCTTTGGATTCAGGTTTTCTACTACCTTGGTTATCATTGGAAAAATATTTAACAAAGTTTTAAGTTCTCTTTAGCTCTTTTACCTGGATTTGCTCATAAGTGAAAATGAAAACACATAGTTATAAAAGGTTTGCATTCTCCAACAACATTCATAAAGAGACAGGAGCTACCTTTCTTCTTAGGAAGTCAAAATAATGGCAAGGCCTCTAATCTTAGCATATCCAAAGACCTCCACAAGATTTTCTACAGGAACAAAAAAGTAAATTACACTGATTCAACTAAATTGACAAAAAGACATTAACAAATAAATAAAAGACAAATAAAATAAACTCAATTTTGCTAAAAAAAAAAAAAAAGCCAGAATTATTTTTAAGTGATCTGGTGAGCTTATGGAAAAGTACTTGAAGGACATGTGTATGAGGGATATCAGTTTGATTAGGTTTTCCGTATTTGTGATATTTTCTGTATCTGTTATTGAAGAAGTTAGGCTCCTGGCCTGCCACAGAGGATAAGAAATGGAGACCTTCTTTGAGGTTTACATTTCACAGGGATGGTTTGATAGCATCAAGAAAGATTTTTTTTCACTTTCTTTTTTATAATTTGATTTTATTGTCAAAGTAATGTACAGAGGGGTTACAATTACATACATAAGGTAATGAGTACATTTTGTGCCAAACATTGTTACCCCCTCTCTCGTTTTTCTCCCACTTTCCCTCTCCCCCAACTGCCTGGCCCCAAGTTTAAAGTTCATTTCCAACATAGTGTCTTGTGAATATCGCTGTTGCATTGGTTCGCCCATTGGTTTTTGTCTCAACATTTTGTTGTTCCTCTTCCCTCCTCTAATTCAGAGAAACATTTATATAATACACAGGGTACCATAATCAAATACAGTGACAACTGGGGATAGACTGAAGGGAAAAAAAAAGAAAAATCAATAACTCACACAGTACATTAAAAACAATAACAACAAAGAAAAAACACGTCTTGGAGCACATTTCACCTAGTGTTATCTTATGTGGTTATATGTACATAGCTATTGAGCTATTCTGCTCATCTGCTGGGACTATCATAGACATATACTAATTATTACAAAATGAGAGAAACTATGGAGTCTATGTTTCTTTGGGTCTGGCTTACTTCACTTAAGATATCTATATATATTATATATTACATATAATATTATATAATATATAATACGTGTATTATATATTATATATATCACATTTTCTTGATCCAATAATCTACCTTGGGGCATCTGCCAGGGGCCAGTGTCTCATGCTTGTAATCCTAACTACTCAGGAGGTTGAAATCTGAGGATTGCAGTTCAAAGCCAGCTCCGGCAGGAAAGTCCTTAAGAATCTTATCTTCAATTAACCACCAGAAAGCTGGAAGTGGTGCTATGGCTCAAGTGGAAAAGCACTTGCCTTGAGCTGAAGAGGTCAGGGACAGCACCCAGGCCCAGAATTCAAGCCCATGACTGACTAAATAACTAAATAAATAATAAGATTTACATTTTAAAGAACAAGGGAAATAATGTGTATTTACAAGTTTTCTAAAGACCATGTTCTAAGAAAGGAGAAGTCAGGTACATAAGTCCAAAAATCTGTCTGAAGTTTAATCAAGCTGAAGTGGACATGAGAATTTCTTGATCATAAGAAGGATGATGAAAGAACTAATGATTAAGAGACATATGAGCTGGTCTTAATTTAGATTCCGATAGTTATTAAGTACACATAATTTATATAAATTGCATGATTAATGGTGAGTAGTACAAATTATGTAGGAGTTATTAATGATAATTAAATGACATTTATATGTTTAGTAAAACTAGCAATCCATTATTTGTAAACCCACATTAAAATTCTTAATGAGAAGTCATAATATAACACAGAAGAAAACAGTCTTATAATCTCTTAATTGTAAATATATTTTACCTAAACCAAACATGTGGGAAATAATAATAATTGTACCATATAGATTTCAGTACCTCAAATCTATCATCTGTTGAAATAGATTAGAAACACTTTCTGATTTTCATTACCATATATTAACTGTACAATGTTCATTAAGAAATTTCCATGTAAGCATAACATCTGTGCCTTCTATATTCCTAAAAATAAAATAATTTCACTCTTCATTGAGTCTAAATAAAAATTCCATTGCCCATATATTATCCTGTTTCTATTGGATCCAGTAACATGCATCTAAGCTGATTCTGTAACTTGCAACTTGTGACTAATGCCGCAATAAACATGGATATGCAGGTTTCTGAATTGTATGTTGACTTGATTCTTTTAAGTATACACTTAGATCATTTAGTTTAAAATTTTTGAGGACCTTTCATTGTGGCTAGATTAGTTTACATCTAACCAACAGCATATAAGAGTTCCTTTCTCTATGAATTTTCACCAATGTTTGCTATTGTTTGTTTTCCTGATGATAGATGTGTCAACAGATTGAGATAGGATCTCAGTGTAGTTTTGATTGGCCTTTCCCAGGCAGTTAAACATAATAAACATGTTTTATCTATTTCTTAGCATTTGTACTTCTTCATTTGAAAAGTATCTGCTGAGTTCCTTTGTCCATATACTTGAGTTCTTTGTATATTTTGACTATTAATCTCCTGGTAAAAATGTTATACTATCCTGTGTGCTGACTCTGCAATTATATCCTTGTCTGTCCAGAAATTTTTCATTTCTTCTATATTTTCCAACTAAATGGTAAATGCTTTTACAACATATTCCCCAAAAATTCTCAAAATTTTAGTGATATTTGTTAAAATATTTCCCTTTACATATCAAATTCTATTAATTTGAGTATTTTTTTTCCTTTTTGGTTAGCTCATTGTCAGTGTTTTTTACATCTTATAGGAACAAAATCTTTGCTTCACTGATCTTTGGTATTTCCATGTAATTAATTTCAGCTTAATTATTAGCCCCAGCTTAATATTCTTTCCGTCTGCCACCCTCTCCCCTCCACAAGTTCCACAGCAGGTATGTGTATCCAAGTCAAAACCAGCTTCCTATGCACACACAGATTCTCAGTGTGATCCTTAGTTCAACTAGTGAGAAAGTAGGTCTTTAGGGAGGGAGAGATTTGGAAATAGGAAAATACTGGATTCTGCCTCCTACTGGCCCAAAGCCATTTTTATCTCTTTTTTTGAGCCAGTAAGAATATTATTTAGATACTTTGATACTTTGAGAGTAAATTTCTCAAGCTTTCCTAACAAATGCATAGTATCAACATCCTTTTAAACTAATGAAAGGAAAATTGTTAATTTATATTTGTTTTGTTATTGTTGCCCCAATTCTATTTTCAGATTAAAAACCAATTAAGCAAGCTAATATTTTAATTATTTTGCTATTTTGAAAACAATTTTAATGGTAGAAATACAAGACATTATATCTTGACAAATTATATTCTGAATATCTACAAAATTCTCTAGTTGGAAAGAGTAAAGTCCTTCAAAAAAACACATCAAAGCTTGTTAGCAAATACTTGTTTAACACTGATCTCGTCATATACATTATTAGAAATTATTTTTTGATTAAACATGAACTTCACTCACATTTCTATTAAACTACATTTCTGTTAAAATATATATTTCTAAGGATAAAAAGGAAGTAATTTAAGCTTGGATTATGAGAAACAAAAGCACTATGGAAATATATTGCTATAAATAATCAATCAAATGTATCATATTCTAAAAAAAAGGATGATGGTACTTCTTCAAATCCCAAACAGGTTTAGAAAACTATCTTTTTTCAATAAGCACCTTGTACTTCTGAAAATATGGAAAAAATAAAAGGATGGATTTGCTATCTGAATGGGAAAGAACTATTCACTCTCAGCAATATCTTTGAATGGCTATACCAACTTTGTTCTTCATCAACCCATGCTTATCAAAATCTATCATTTAATTAATAAGTTCTAGTCTAGCTCTCAAATATAAAAACATTCCTCTTAACCTGTTGGAAGATTTGGGGAAAAAACATTACTCTGCTAATTATCTGAAAATAGTAATTTACTATTATGTCTAAAGGCATAGTCACATGTCTTTCCTACAATAAATAAATAGATTTCAGAGAACATATTGGCACTATTGAAACATGGAATTTGCTTCAGTTTTATTTGAAAAACTTATTATTATAAAATTTGTCAAATAAACATGGAATATAAGTCAGCTTATTATGATATAATCTAAGGCAACTCCACCCAGATAATGCCAAAATTTAGAGCAAATAATTGTGCTAATGTGTATGTGTTCGGTCTATTAACCTTAGGCTTATTGAACAGTAGACTCTAGAGAAAGCAATAGATATGAGAATTGTAAATGTCTATATTGAATAATAGAATACAAATTTACACTACAATATAACATCATGAGGTTTCATGATTACAATAACTTTTGTTAATATTAATTTGAACCCCTTATTTCTTATATTGGTTTGAATAAAAGCTATATATCAGCATTCTATACACGAAAATTTAATGTAAATTGATTGAGAAAACTTGTCTCATACAGACAATAGCTTCATATGTTCCTTTGGTGAGCTAATGGCTTAATATCTGAAGAAAGTTAAAAATCCTTTCTAGACCAGTTGCTATAAGCATTTTAAATTGACTTTTCTGGGACTAACTACATGGTATCTAGAGTTCTTTGTGAAAAGGCAAGTTGTGGTCATCAGAATACTGGGCAGCTAGGCATAAGCCCAGCTTCTTCTGGAAGCTATAGAATTCTTTGAAGGTTTTTAAACTGCATAATTTGAAGTTCAAAGACATTATGATTTAGACCAGTTATCCTTCAAATAATTACAGATTTTTCTATTTCCTAATGCATTTTATTTATCATTTCTATGGTTTACTTCCACTTCTAAATCTGAAGCCTATGCTGTGAAAAACCTCATTATATCTGGCAATGACATTTATTTGACAGAAGTCAAATAAACAAACAAACAAAAGAACAATTTTACTATTGGCTCCATCAGGATGGCCCTGAGTTTCATGTCATTTTTCTCTATGTTGAGATGAACAACACAGTTTCCTATTATTCCAGCTTCTACATTTATATTGACTTAAAAATGTCTTTGGAAATTCAAGTTCACACTTAATACCTCTTAAACTGACTAGTATTAATATGCTGCATGATGTTGTACTATTCAAATATGATACATATGAAAAATATTGAATACTTAGTATTCTAATAGTTTACTTAGATACCCCTTTATATTTGAATTTTAAATTCAAGTCACAGTAAAGAGAATGGAGGATATTTATTAAAAATATTTTTTGACAATATTGATGTTTCAACTCAGGTCCTTATGCTTACAAGTCAAACAACATTAGTATTGAGCCATACTTTTAGCTCCCATTTGCACTGGTTATTTTTGACTCTATCCAGGAGACTCTATCCAGGTATAGACTAAGATCAACCTATTTAAGGCTTCTAACCATATCTGGAAAAGCAGGTATATACCACCACAACCAGCTTCTCCTGTGGAGTTGGAATCTCTCTTACTTTTATTCCTAGGCTGGCATGGTATCATGATCTTCCTAAGCCTCATTCACACCTGCAATGACTAGCCCCTACAACTGTACTCAGTTATTACTGGAGAAGTGTTCTGTCATGTATGTCTAAGTAAGCCTTGAACTGTGGTCTTCCTGATCCAGCCTCCCACATAGATAGGATTGTTGGTGTAAGTCACCATTTTCTGATTTTATTTCTTAAACATGTTTGAGTGCTATTCATTTTTTCCTGTCAATACTTACTTTCTAGTATCTATCACTCAATGAACTAAGAACTGTGAATAAAGATGAAATATATATGGTTTAATTCACCTGTTTCAAAATGAAGTAATTTATTCAGTAAAGATATAGGCAAAATACTATTAAATCACATTCTAGAGATGGAAGAAAGTCTTTCAGATGCTTGATAAGAAATGTACTCATTACCTTGCTCATGTAATTGTAACCTCTCTGTATGGTATTTTCACAATAAAAAATTTAAAAAAAAAAAACCTTCATAAGGCATTTGTAGCCGAAGGGCACTAGTTGATTACAATCTTTGATTGAAAACAAACCTTCTCCCACTACCTGAGAAAACTGATTCTTTACTGGGACATAATGCCGAGTTTTATTAACAGAAAAAAAAATCTAACTTTAAATGCATTAATTGTGTTCAAAATTGATGCAATAGCATGTTATGGTTGAGTGGACAAATCCTAAGGAAAAAAGTGGGAACAAAAAAGAAAGCAAGAAAGGAAGGAAGGAAGGAAGGAAAAAAGAAAGAAAGAAAAAAGAAGGAAAGAAAAAATGAAGGAAAAAGCAGAAGAGCAGGAAAGAAAGAAAGCAAGCTGAGCAAGCAAGCAAGCTGAGCAAGACAAGCTAGTTTTTCTCCCAAACTCAAAGACCAGATAATTTATTCTATATCCCAAAAAAGATTGCGATGAAGCCTATGAGTAGGAAATATTAGGAAATTGCCTTCTTTGTGGAAATAGAGAAATAAAGAAAGCAATGGACTCCCAAAATGTGTGCAATTACTAACACATGTGTATATCCTAAAATGATAGTGAAATTTCTTTTGTCTGTAATCCATATCACTATCAGCTTTTGAAAAGAGCCAGGAATGACCATATTCCCATTACAGCTTGTATTCTACTGAATTTCAACACAGAATCATTTCTCTTTTTGATACCAATACCAGATCAGCGCTATCGAATGCTTTAAATGCTCTCTGTAACCTTCTACTGCTACCAAAAGAAGAAAAAAAAAATTCCTACTCCTTGACTAAATGAAAATCAGTCTTTTCTCAAAAGAGGAGAATTTGAAACTTTCCCTAACAGCTGAATGTTTTATTCTTGCTAAGCACTGTTTAAAACTCTCCTCCAACAAAAATAACCATCTATAATTTTGTTATCGGTGCTACTGTTTATAAAATAATAAAGTGGAGACTTAAATAAACAAAGATAAATAAAAAGCAGATGTTTGACTAAATCCTTACATAATTCTGCAGGGAACAGAGACTTTTCAGGGCAAAGGCTGTGGCAATTCAGAAATAAAAGCTATTATTTCTATCCTTTATTAAAAGATAAAAGCATTTGAAAAGAAATAAAGAAAAAGCAGAGTAGAACAAACACTGTACCTTGTAAGTATGACACTTTTTGTGGATCTTCTAAATTTCCCTATGGAAACATGAAGTGCCCAAGACCACCTGATAGTCATCACCCCTAAGTTGTATCCTGTTGTTTGTCCCTCCCTTTCTCTGCTACAGATGTCCCAGGACATTCTTCCAACTCCCTTCTCATTCTGATGTCTGATATACTTAGCAGATGACCCATTTCCTGCCACATCAAACATAAATAGAATTATCAGCAGGAGCTTCCTCAAGTTCCCTCCCAACTACTTTCATCTCTTCACCTGATTTTCTGTTTTTCTGTCCTTTCTACTCCCTTCCAAAGCTAATGTATATCTGGGCTCCATGTCTACTACAACATCTGTGCTTCCCTTAGCCTTCCTTTTCTACAATGCTGCTTTCTTCTCCTTAAGAAGTTTCTAGTACAGTACCTTTACTCTATCCCAACATTTCTGTGTTTCTCCTTCCCTTCCTCAATCAGAGGAACCTTTATAGGAACAATCTAATTATTACAAATAAGGGAAAACATGGAGCCTATGTTTCTATGGGTCTGGCTTGCTTAACATATTTTTTTTTCCAAGTCTTTCCATTTCCTTACAAATGGGGAAATGCCATTCTTTCTGATGGAAGCATAGAATTCCATTGTGTTTTTATTCCATATTATCCTGTTCCATTCTTACACTGAGGGGCATCTGGGTTGATTCCATCTCTTGACTATGGTAAATAATGCTGCAATGAACATGATTGTGATGGTGGCTTTAGCGTGGCCGAGTTTGTAGTTATTTGGGTAAATTCCCAGGAATGAGATTGCTGGATAATAGGGAAGCTCTATTTACTCTTTTGAGGACCCTCCATAGTTTTTTTTTCCAGAGTGGCTGAAAAAGTTTACATTCCAACCAACAGTCTAGTAGCATTCCCTTTAGGATATAGCCCTGCCAGCATATGTTATTGTTATTTTTCTTGATAATGGCCATTCTAACTGGGGTGAGATAGAATCTCAATGTTGTCTTGATTTGCAATTCTTTTTGGGCAGAGATGTTGAGCATTTCTTCATGTGTCTGTTGGCCATTCTTATTTCTTCTTAGGAGAAGTCTCTAAGTCTTTAGCTCAGTTATGTATGGGGCTGTTGTTTTTTAGAAGATTTGTTTGCAGGGGCTAATTTTTTGAATTCTCAGTATTTTTTAGATCTGAGGCCTTTGTCTGATGCATAGCTAGTAAAAAAAACCTCCCATTCTGTGGGCTTTCTAGCTATATTCCTAGCAATGTCCTTTGCCATGCAGAAACTCTTCAATTTGATGCATTCTCATGTATACAGTCTTTTTTTGTTGTTGTTGTTATTCTGTATCTGAGAAGTTCCTATAAATCCTGTCACATAAACTCTGGTTTCTCTGGGGTAACCTCCTTGTCAGCAAGGGAGTTTGTTTCATTTGCTGTCCCACACTGTTACATTTTAGAAGGACAAACAGGATGATATAAGAATTTGATACAAAATGATCTTGGGACCCAGATCTAAAATAAATCATATCTAGTCGAAAGTGGAAGTCAGAAAACAGTGAAAGGAAGTGCAGATCATCAGTGATGTGAATTTTTGTCTTTATAGTGGTATAGAAAAGATACACATCCATAAGAATGTCTGTTTCACATTTTTTACTTATAAATATATGATGAGTTTATTGGGATATTGAACTGTCTATAGTCCAGGAGCATGTGATTTTTTTTCTAATGTAAAGATGGACACTCTGCTTACATGTGAGCAATATCAAAATACATATTCCACAAAGCTCAGCAACTCAAATAAGTGCGGTAGAGATAATGCAAGGAAAAGTATGGGATGTCTGGGTATGGGGGTTGGATGAGTCATAGAACATTATATTAATGGATTTGCATGTTTTCCTTAATTGTTGGTCATCCACAAAGCCTTTACCTGAAAAAGCTATCCACTCTAGCCAGCACATCTTCATCCCTAGTGCTTTTCTTTTTCTCCTTAGTTAAATGTCACTGCCCTTGTCATACTCCTGGTGTAATATTAGCATATCTAGTTCCTCTCACTTGCTAGATTTTAGTTAATCACCAAGTCAAGCCAACATTTTCCTAAGTGTACCTAGAGGCACATTTGGTCGTAGGTCTTGAACTCTGGGCCTGAGCGCTGTCCCTCAGCTCTTCAGCTCAAAGCTAGCAGTCTGCCACTTGAGCTACAGTGCCACTTCCAGTTTTGAGTGGTTTATTGGAGATAAGAGTTTCAGGGACTTTCCTGCCTGGTCTGGCTTAGAACAGCGATCCTCAGATCTCAGCCTCCTGAGTAGCTAGGATTGCCATCTTCTCCCAGCTTACACTTCTTATACAGCCATAATCATTTAATTTCATCACTTCTTATATGGATCCCAGTAAATTTCAACTCTTCAGTCCTACTCTAATATCTTCTCTGTTTTATTGCATCTACATAAAAGTCATAGTCTAAGTGAAGAACGAAATCGCCTGTTGATCAAATAATAGAAATTATGCTGTTTTCATTTTTCAAGATTTTTGGGGGCAGAAAAAAAGCTTTGCTCATTTTTCATTACAAAGTTAGATAAAATTAAATAGATATAAGTAAATCTTAGACACCTTCATTTAACTCTATCTAAAGTGTCATTGAACATTGTGTCTTAGAAAGGTTAAGTATAAAGCTCATTTATCAGAATGACTTTTTTCAGTTATTTAGTCCATAATTTTATAAAAATTAGTTTCAGAAAATTGAAGAAAATAATCAAGTCAACTTTCCTCTGTGTTCTGCAACATTTTGTCATTATCTTCACTGAGATTATGTCAAAACTTTTCTGATTTTCTTGGATACTTAGCAATGGTACATTGCTAAAATATACAAAGGTAAAAAGAGAGAGAGATGAAAATGAGGAGATAGAGGGAGTAGCTGGTTTACAAAGTTGAACATTTTAAACCCAAGTTTAATTTACTGAAATCTATAATTTTGTTCATGAAGACTAAATAATTCTTAAAGATGCAATTATTTTTGTTACTTCTGGAAACATTTAGCATGCAGGATTTGGGGTAACTAAAGTGTTTATTAAAGGGAAGAATATAAATAAAAATTCAAAATATATAGTCATCTAAAATATTTAATTTGACTATATCAAAACCTTATTATTTTAGTTTGATTAAAGTATAACCACATTTCTTATTATGGCATTCAAAATATAGTTACCAGAAATTTTGGTTTCTCTTATAGCTCATTCATAAAATATGCATGGACAGAATCACTGAAAGCAGTTTTATACTTCAAGTTACATATTGGTGACCAAAACCATTTATAAAAAATTCCACAGAGCTCTTACGCTGAAAATATGTAGACATCTACTGGCTTCCAACTATAAACACAAACATAAGTACAGGAGGTAGTTATATTATATGTTAATATAATTAACTAAACATGTTGCCTTACGTAGCTCTTTTTAACCTCATTTTAGGCTATAGTTCCTTAGGGCACATGACTAATATCGTTTTCTGTTTCTTTAGGTTTTAATAAATCTGAAATATTTCTGTCATATTAGCTCCAAGACAATTTCTTTTTGTTTCAACCATCTTTTCGCTACATAAACTATTATATAATGAAACTGACTGAAATTCATTTTTCCTTTACATCATTGTAGTTACCATGGTTGTGATGCTTAATTTTTAAGGCATAAAATGGAAAAAGTTTGTTTAAATGACATAATATTATGAAAAGCAAAAGGCATTATTTTACTGAATTAGTAAGAAGCACTTGTAGAAAACTTCATACTTAACACCAACAGTACACATTTTTGGACATAGCCTATCACAGAACAACTGACTGAATTTAAGAAAAATAACAAAATGACTCATTTAGAATTTCCAGGTTATATTTCTCCCTGTGTTAGCATACTTCTTGTTTCCTTAGTTTTCTACTCATGAAGAACTATTTTTAATATTGATTCCTTTATGACTAAGAAGTTAAATCTCTGAGTAAGGCACTAATACTTAATCAACTGGAGGAAAAAAATTCTCTTACAGACAAATGCATAAGTAAAAATTGATTGAGGCATTTGGTTTATTTTCTAAACTTCTTACAAACTGGGCTTCAATTTTACCTTTAGTATCAGCTTATATATTAAGAAATTTGCTCAACAAAGCAGTGCAAGTAAAATCAAATTGTTCAGTATTAACAATCTTACAGCAAACCTGACTCTTAGTACTGTTAAGATCATTAACAACTAATTGAAGAGGAAAGAATCTTTTCAACATGACCATAGCTCCATTAGTAATTGATAAGAAGAAATGAATACTACAAACTCATGAGATTTTTGTATTGCATTTACAAAGCAATAAAATCTGTTTAAATACATTTGAAAGTATTTTTAAAGCATCATTTTATTTTATGGAATTATATACATATATGTATTATATATTATATTCAAAGATACATACATATGCATGTGTGCATATATAGTGTTATGGACATATATAATATATTTGCACGATAAATATATATAAATATATATACACGATAAATAGCATGGATAAATTTTTGAACAGGACCACACAAGTGTTTTTTGTCATTACAATAGGTATGAAGACTATAAAAATGTGCAACTCAATCCTCAGCACAAAGATTGTGTTTATAACATTAATTCTATATAATGAAGTACTATTTAATAGGTATGATTGAACAACTTTCTAAATACTATTTTGTTTGGAGAACTTTTAAATTATTTTTCTAGAAGTGTAAATATCACAAATTACAAGTTCTTCACTAGTAATATTACCTTGGTTTTGATGCTTACAAACACCAAACCCATGAAGTTAATGAGTATTTTGACATAATTTATGTTTATGTGAAATTTTGATTTTTACTTTTTTATATTCCTGTATTTTATTTCTAAAATTCTTAAGTGGTTCAACTGAGAATGTTATTATTTTAAAATTAAATTTAACTTCGTTTGCTTTCATTATTCTAATATTTAGAAAATAAGTTTGTTCAGTAGATTTTATTTAAAAAGATATCACAGATGTTATTTTGTTCATGATTACATTGCCTTGGAAGTGAGAGAGATGATTTTATGTAGCTATATTGAGTCAAGATGTTTTAATTAATACAGTGAGTGTTGACAATAACCACCACAAAAATAAAATATCTTTATTTATATCAAGGGATATTATACAGATAGCTTCATTTTTAGTAATCAGTAGTTTATACATATATTTAGTAATATGTACTTATATGTATATATTTCATATATATACATATATATAACTTTTCTACATATATGCATATTTGTATATATATAATTTAGGATTAACAACCTACTGATTATGTGATAGGTTTTAAATAAGTTACCTAAGGAACCTATAAAAGGAAAAGCAACTTTAAATGTGATATAGGAACATGGTCATGGCAATGAAACATTGGCTCATTCTTGTAATTGTGGTGACTCTTGTAGCTCAGATTGAGAGGATTACGTTTGGAAGCCAGAAGATGTACAAGAGTCCATGAAGTTCCATAACCAACATAACCAGACAAAAAATTAGGCTGAAGACACAGCTCATATGATAAAGAACCAGCCAAAGAAACAAGCTGGAGTAAGGCTATAAAACCCAGAGTTCAAATCTCAGTACTGCATAAAAATTTTTTAAAAATGAACAAAAGCATGTGGTCTTATTTTGTGAGAGGCTCTGGTTGATTACATATTGTAGCTTTTCATACAACTTGGCTACATGGAGAATCTAATTGGTAAACGTAATTCACTCTGATTGAGAACAGGTCTTGGAACTAATAACTCTGGATTTGTGCCTAAGTGCCTGCTGTTTAGATAGGTTATCGCTGCAAATGTTGGAGTCATCATTCAAACACATGACAATGTAGTTTGAAGGCAGCACAGATGTAAACATATACTCAGTGCAATGGAAGATAATCATCCATATAAGAATATGCCATATATCATATAAACTTTATGAAATTTATTTTTTAACATAGTGTCTTTGAGTTGTTATATTCCTGTGCTTTTCAAAATAAAACTTCACAAGTAAGTACCAGTGGGAACTGCCTGTAATTTCAGCAACTCAGGAGGATGAGATCTGAGGATAATGGTTCAAAAGCCAGCTCAGGCGGGAAAGTCCATGAGATTCTAATCTCCAATTTGCCAGCAGAAAGCTAGAACTGAAGCTATGCCTACCTTGAGCAAAACAGCTCAAAGATAGCACCAATGTATAAATAAATAAGCAATATATGCACATATATATAAATAAAAATTCACATAAATCATAAAGCAGATCAAATTATGAATGGAAAATATAGAGAATAACAAAATTGAAAGATAATGGCGATATTTTATTTGCACTGATTTGAGTTAGCATAGAGGGGAAAAAATAACTCTTACTGGGTTTAGGATTACTTCCTTTCATTTCAACATTGCTATACTGGTCCTATCTCCTCCCATACTTTACATATGCCTTTTGATATCAATTACAAATAGTCACAGGGTTTGAAGGAAAGCATCATTTTTTCTCTTCCTTATGGAAGTTGATGGGGCTAACAATATACCACCCAGAAGTATTTGTATGAATTACTTTAATCATTTTAATAACTTTTTAAGGATGAAATCATTAAGTTTATTTGACAGAGGAAAAAAATCAAGAATCACAACGGCTACAGTATTTCCAAAGATCATAGTATTAGTAATAGAAGAATCAACCAAATTTTAAAGTGTTTATTAATTACATGTCTACATTGTTAGCTCACATTATAATAGATATCAACTTAAATAGTTCCTATCAACAATTAATTATAATTCTATTCAACTTTATTTTTACTTCATTTTTAATGTTAGTACTTTTAATTTTAATTCAATTTGTGCTTGCTTTGTTTTGTTTTATTTCGGTTGAGGGGCATGAACTCTGGGCCTGGGCGATGTTCCTCAACTCTTCAGCTCAAGGCTAACGCCCTACCACTTGAGCCACATGACTACTTCCAGTTTTCTGTTGGATTATTGGAGATAAGGGTCTCAAGGACTTTCCTGCCCTGGCTGGCTTTGAACCACGATCCTCAGATCTCAGCCTCCTTTTCTGCTTATCTTAGCTTATACTAGTTATAAGTGAAACGAACCCCAAGATAGGGACACAACTTTTTTTTCTTGCTTGCTGTTGTTTTTAGCATATTTAAAATGTACTATGTGATTTTTTTTTTGCTGCTTTTGTATGTGCTTCCCCCATGGTATAACCCCTGTTTTCACTGTATTTGATTCTAGTGCCCTGCATCTTGTATATACATTTTTCTAATTTGGGAAGGGGAAGGGAAATAGCAAAATGCTGAAACAGGGATACAGGTTGACCCATTGTAACAATGAGATGTACAGGACACTATGTTGAAAATGAACTTTACACTTTGGGTGGTGGGGAGGGAGGAGTTGGGGAGGTGGGAAGGGAAGGGATGGTAGGGGATAAGCAAAGGAGGTGGTAACAATGCTTGATAGGAAATGTACTTATTACCTTACTCATGTAACTTTAACCCCTCTTTACACTATTTTTACAATACAAAACAAAAATTAAAAAAAGAAAAAACAGAAGGAAAATGAGGAATGTGTGATAAAGCATATATTCAAACTGAACCAGGATATTTATTTCATAGGACAGGTAATAATGATAACATACTAAAATCATTTGCTTGGTCTTCTTTGTAGGGTTCTTAAGTTAATCAAGTCCTAAAATATTACCATGTTGTACAGTAGAAATACTGGAATTTTTATTCATATATTTATTCATATTTCTTTTTACTAAAAGGACTTTTATGCATTCTGAACTCCTTAGAAATATGGAATTAAGAAATCACCTTAAATAATTTGAAATTTCAAATGAACTTTGCATCCATGTTGAACCTACCATAAAGAGATCCCCAAAACATATAAAATGGACTTTGATATAAGTGAGTATGTTTTGCATAGAGGAAAGGCTCACATCAATGTAAAAATCATCAAATTGATTATAGTTTATTCTTTACTTCTAAAGGAAGTATTCAACATGCTTAGATTGCCTGGTTAGACATTGTTTTCCCATTGATAGACCAAATTGGTATTCAGTTGGAATAACCAGAATAACAATGCACAAAAATTTCCCACTTTGTCTTCCTAATGTATTTTACAAAACCGTAAGGTAATGGGTGCCTATTCTTTCAAGCTGGTAATGGGAAACAATTTTTGAAGCAATACAATCTAGCACAACATTTAATAATTTTAAAAATTACCTTACTAAGTTCATAAAACTTTCCATCATACATATCATCCCGATGGTTTTTAAATCAGTTACAAACTTGATATTCCAGAATGAGACACATCAAGGACAAATGCATCTTCAGTTACTATTAAATATATTATGATCAGATGGGGTGAGAAGTTCTGGTGTGGTAGTGCCTATTAGGGCAACTATAGACAACATAATATTTATGATGAAAAGAATAACCATAAGAAACAAGTTTTTGAGAAGACAGACATGTTCAACTTGACCTAACATAATGTAACATGTAATATTTTGAAACATTACATAGTACCCTACTATACACAATTTTTATATTTCTATGTATAAATTTAAAACTAAGATTAAATTTAAAGAATCAATATTAAAATTTATTACATTCCAGGTATAGTACAAGACAATAAACAAAGATGAAGGTGACAAATATTTCATGGCAGGTAGAACAAAAGTAAAAGTATAAATTGCTGCATAAAGTGCTGAATGAAAAGTGTGAACCACTGGAAAATGTGAAGAAAGCATCAATAAGAAGATATTTAATAGCTAATGAACTTAATAAAGTGTTTTAATAGTTCTTATTATAAAATTATATTTTGTATGATTGTTATAAAATAATAAATTAAATGAATTATATATTTTATGATGACTATTTTCTATTTCTAGACCTCCAGATGTTTAGTAATTTATTATATAACATTTTGACTTTGATTTTAAATTATTATCTAATCTTCACAAGTATAATCCAATCAAAATGTTTTGAATTCTAGAACAAGGTATACCCATCCTTTTTTGTTTAATGGATCCCCTAATACTGTATGGAACTGAATTCACCAAAGTATTTATTTTGTTTGAGAAAAGAACTTTTAAACCAGAGATATTTGCTCCATGTAATCAAGATGGATTAAAAATGTTAAGGAAAATAATACATTAATGAAAAAAAGTGTTGACAACAAAGCATTTTTTTAAAAAAGGAGGGTTGAATCACTAAAATATTAATATGTCGACTTCATCTTAATAATACAATTAAGTCTGTTCTTCAAATAATCACCATATTATTTACTATACATAAATTATCTAGACTTTTTCATTCTATCTTTTTTTTATATACAACTACATTGGATGCCATTTATGAAGAACGTGAAACAAAAAAGTTTTATTCTGTCTGTGCTTTGGATGTTTGTAGAATGCCACAGATATTGAAATACAGGTTGTCTATCAACACTAACCAGAAAATTATCTTTGTTAAAATAGTGTTTTCTATTCTACATATGCAAGCAGAACATGTATAGACTGTCAGAAGGTGTCAGAATGTTTAATATAGTTAACAATTAGCTTATTTCTCTGACTCCTTAAGGACAAATGATAGAAGAACTGTCCATTCCCAGTACGGTGGAGAGATTGCTTGTTATACCAGACTAACAAGTTATAGTTTATTTCTTTGGTCTTCTCTTAAAATTACCGTAATATGACTTGAAGTGAGTACAGAATTTCTACTACCTACCCTGATTTTATATTTCTAATAAGGCCAAATACATTCTAATCAAAACACTGAGAAAGATGTTAAAATGTCCAGAATCAAGCAGATTGAAAAATAATAGCTCACTAACATGTGCCAAAAATGAGTTCAGAAAGACTTATATGAATTCACACATGCATTAAGAAAATGACGAAAAATAAAAGCAAACATAGTGTTACTGGCCTTGTACCAGACAATATGAAACTGTTCAAAGTCTTATTTAAATAAGAACAAAATTTAAAAGAGGAAAACAAAGAAGCAGCGAAAAAAGGATGAAGAAGAAAGCACTATAGAAGAAAGGAAAAAAGGAAGGCATTTATGCTATAGCAGAAAATATAGAGGTTATTTTTAAGTGTGCCATTGTTGAAGAACCATTTTAAAACATAAAGGTATGATCTATGCAACTATAAAGCGAACGCATGTAAGAAACAATGAGATGCAAAAAATAATTTAGAGAAATCAGCCCACATACATTAGGATGTTAAAATTAACCTTCAAACAGATGAAAAACACCTTACCAAGGGTAATACAGCATGTTGGGAATCATCTGTTGAGGTAAGGAAAGTAGATTCAAACAGTTTTATAACTTCACTAGAAGAAAATTCACAGTATATTTATGAACAGGAACTAGGTCTATCACTAGCAGCGCCATATGATTTTACTTCCATCTCTAAAAATTTCAAAACAGGATAGTCAACACTAGAACAGCTTTCTTCAGTCTCAGAATATCCAGGGTATTGATAATAACCTTGAGTATCTACTAAAAAGAGAGACTATAATCATTTTACCTTTCACATTTTCCCCCAAACTGTCACTGTCCCATGCCAGAAGGACATTCTTGCGTAAAAGAAACAATGTTCATGCAATATTCGTGTTAGATAGTTGACAGTGCAAGCTGTCAAGCTCCCCAAGTTGTATAACACAGATCAAGGAACATTTTTGATTAAAAAAATAAGAAACTGCAGTTTTACATTCAGTCCACTGAAATAAATAATATAGGTATGAATAAAACCCAGTGCATGATGATATTACAGTGAACAAGATATACACATGGATCAGGTGGTATGTTAGAAAAGGTTCAGGGAAGAAGTGACACCTGAACTCAACTTCGAAGGACAGCTGATCTGAGTAGTTCATGTTTGCATCCAGAGGTTAGAATTCCGAGATCCAAAGTCAGCAAGTTTTATTTCCTCTGAGGTTTCTCTTTCACTTGAAGATGGCCATCTTTTCCTTTGTCCCTAGGTGATGTTTTTTACGTGTTTGTACATCCCAAATCTTTTCTTTCTGAAAAGGTACCAGTCACATTAACTTAGATGTCATCCATATGATATCATTTTACTTTAATTATCACTTAAAAGGCCATATATCCAAATGCAGGTACAGTCTAAGATACTGAACACAGAACTATAGCATATACATTATGTATAGAGATATATAATCCAGTCTATAAATTGCTCAATATAAAAATTTACACAAATTTAAGATACTATTAAGGAGGAAATAGAATTTTTATTGCAGAGAGTAATATCATTTACAAGATGGATGAATTTGGAGAGGGTACCATATATGCCATATATATATGTATATCTACATATATACATATGGAAGTATATATACATGTATATACATATGTATGTAAGTATATAAGTATATATACATGTATATGCATATATGTTTTACCTGTATGTTTGTCTATGTCTATGTATTTAATCTACATCTATATATGTAGATATATATGAGTGTGATAACGTTTTGAACTTACTTTATGTTCTATACATGTATTTATGTATAAATGTATCATATATTCACTTTTCTCCTTAGTCATTAACAAACTCTAGAGTTGAGGCATATTATTCAGACTTGACACAATGAGGACTTCATTAAAGCCACACTGTGAGTCAATGACCTCAAAACCTTGGTTTTCCAGATATAAACAAGAAAGCACTTGGAGAGAACATTTCTACTCCCGCATGGCAGGGTGTATTCTGAAATGAGAGAAATAATTAAGTCACACTTCTGTGATGGAAAAAAATAATGAAGAAAGCAAAAAGACCTAATAATGTTTCTAGGTACAACCTGGTTCTTACAGAACAGAATGGAAGGATCCAAGGGAGCTCTTATTCTAAACCAGATTTCATGGGCTTGGGTACACCTAGGTCCCCTAGTTAGTAAGTGGTCTTTAGAACATAGTATTTAGAAGTGGTATTTGTGGTCTTATTCTTTTGCCTCAGGAATTTTTATTTTTAATAATTATCAAGGACCTCACGGTGACACAAAATAGTTCGTGTTAACCTAAAATATAAAACCAATAACTTTTGTTTTTTTCAGTTGTCGGCCTAAGTGCTGTCTTGTTTCTGAGTTCTTCAGTTCAAGGTGAGCACTCTACCACTTGAGCCACAGTGCCACTTTCGGTTTTCTGGTGGTTTATTGGAGATAAGAATCTCACAGTTGTTCCTGCCGGGACTGGCTTGGAACTAGGCTTCTCAGATCTCAGCCTCCTAAGTAGCTAGGATTAGAGGAGTGAGCCACCAGTGCCTGGCAGAAATCAGTAAAATTTAAAGTATGGTTAACAAGGATAGATTTGGTTTACAATTTTCTAAATCTCTAATGATGATCTCTCATGATAGAAGATGGTTGATTTCCCCCACCCCCATCTACTTCTTTCATGGCTAGCATGTTTTTATTTTTGTTTTGTTTTTGTTTTTTGTAATACCACTTTGAGGACTAAAGAATTTGAATCTCAGTGATGAATTTGGGTGCTCTAGTATTTGGTAGACAGACATTTAGAATTGTTATATCCTCCTGTAGGAGACATTCTTTATTAGTATGTAATGTCCTTTTTTATCTCTTCTCAATAATTTTAATTTGAAATATATTTTATCTGATATTAGGGTTGCAACTCCTGCCTGCTTATGGGAGCCCTTTGTTTGGTAGATTTTTGTCCCAGCCTTCGCTTTCAGAATGTTTGTTTTTGGAACTAACCCATATGCACATCAGTAGATGAATGGATCAAGAAAATCTGGTATATATACAATGGAATTCTATGCTTCCATCAGAAAGAATGACACCACCACATTTGTTAGTAAATGTAAAGATTTAGAAAAAATCATATTCAGTGAAGTAAGCCAGACCCAAAAACATATGGGTCCCATAGTTTCCCTAATTTGTAATAATTAGTATACATCTAGGATAATAGTACCAGACAAGCAGAAAAGCTCAAAAGCTGTGCACATGTGACCATATAAGATGATGCTAAATGAAATGAACCCCAAGATATGGACACAAGAGTTTTTTCTTTGTTGTTGTTGTTTCTAAACTATGTGATTTTTTGGTTTCTTTTGTATGTTCTTCCCCCTATGTCATATCCCCTGTTGTCACTGTATTTGATTTTGGTACCCTGCATCTTGTATATACACTTGTCTAATTTGAGGAGGAGAAGACAATATCAAAATGCAAAAACAAGGACACAGGATTATCCATGGTAACAATGATATTCTCTAGACACCATGTTGGAAACAAACTTGACTGGGGAGGGAAGGTATAGTAGTAGAAAAACAAAGGAAGGGTTAACCATGTTCAACAAGAAATTTACTCATTACCTTACTCATGTAACTGTAACCCCTTTGTACAGCATCTTTACAATGAAATAACATTTTTTTTAAAAAAAGAGAACTTGAAACCATACCCTGAATTTATATGGCCAAGACAGTACTAGCTAATGGGTTTGCACCAAGAATATAGTGCAAGTATCTGACAGCTGTGCTCAATATATACCATTTTAAAAATATGTGTACGAGCTTTTTGGCTTCTTGTCATATTTAAGCAGATAAGGATCATTGCACACATTAAAAGAAAGGGTGGGAAACCACTTACAAGTTACATGATCTATGGGATCTATGGCAAGTCATCTTTTCAATCTACCATATCTCTATCAATAAATTGCAATAATACTATTACATCACATATGTTTGTAGGTTTATTAAAAGCAGTAGATCAGATATTTTATATAGGTAGTATAGCCACATCCTGGCACTTAGTGATTACTAAATCAATAGTAACTAATATTTTCATTATAATTAGCATATCTTTTTGATACTTAATTTTTGAGTTTATTTGCTTTATTAGCATCATTTAACCTTCATGTTTGTAAAGTAGGATTATCACAAACATTATATTGTAATCAAAACAGTTGAGATACATAAAATCTTTGCTTTTTCCAATAGTTTTTGCTTCAGTAAATTCCTTATTATCTATTTTTATTATCTTGAATTATTTGTACAAAGGAGTTGTCATTTTTAAAAGCAATTTATGAATACAGTGTCACTCCTTTCGACATTCTCATTCATCCCTCCCAACTCACCTTTCCCTTGACTTTTTTTGATATTGTAAGATATGCATTGAATTTTTTACTGCATTCTCCCCACTTCTTCTCTTCAATCATCAATCCTGATTCCCTTAACTCCAACCTCTTCAACTACTTGTTTCTTGGTGTTTAGTTTGTTGAGTTGTAAGGAATTACATTAAGTTCTCTCCTGAATCTATCATATTTTTGCAAATATCTTTCTTGGTGTTTAGTTCATTGAGCTCTAAGGAATTATATTGAGTTCTCTCTTGAATCTGCTATATTTTTGTAAATATCTTTGCAAGTATTTTTGTAAAGAGATTTACATACTACCTGAAATATTTATTATATATTTATACATTAATATAGCTTGCACATATGAGAGGAAACATGTAACCTTTGTCTCTCTGAGCCTGACTTCCATTTCTTGGCAAATGATGAAATATTCTTTCCAATGGATGAGTAATGTTTTCTTGATCACCATCTACTGAAGAGCATTTGGACTGGTTCCATACCTTGGCTATGGTGAATAGTGCTGCAATGAACATAGTTGTGATGGTTGCTTTACTGTATCCTAATTTGCAATCTTTTGGATAAATGTCCAACAGTGGTATTGCTAGATCATAGGGCAGTTCGATCTTTAGTTTTTAAAGAAAACTCCATACTGCTTTCCAGAGAAGTGAACAAGTTTGCATTGCCCAATTTTAACTACAGAGCTCCTGACTAAATCAATATTTCTTTATTATAAAAAATAGTTTTATGAAAAATGACATGATCCTGGTTGTCTAATAATTGCCAGCCATGGTTTCCATAATAATGATAGAAAACCAATGACAATGTTGTAATTTTTCATTTCATTCTATGTCCTCATTTTTATTCTATATTCTCAACCTATATAACTTTGTCTGTTCTTATATAAACTCTAGACTAAAATTTTTAATCTAATCTCAGAACAAAATTGATTTTGAAGTCATTCATTCCTGTCTTTTCCAGAAAGTATTTTTAATCTTTCTAACCCTGAACCAATTCCCAGTAGCACAACTGTGATCAGAGTTTTGCTTCTGTTTTGCTTATAGTTTAAGATCTGTATTCCTTCCCAAGAATGGTGAGATATCTTCTTTGGTGGATGACCTCAAGAGCTTCTTTAAGATAAGGAAAATACAGCACTTAACTCAATTCCTCCACTGACGCTGACATCAATGTAGTTCATCAGGACTGAGTCGAAGGCAAGAAGTCAAAAGCTGGAAGGGAATGAAAATTCTGTGGCTAGGGAAAAGACAACCAATCCATAAGTACTGAAGTATAATTCATCAAGTGCTAAAAAACATTGTATAGATAATCAATTCATGAAACCAGCTGTCTTCTGTCATGACAGAAATTAGAGATAATTCAGTGAGAAAGTTCAAAATAAAGCCCTAGATAGAGTCTGAAATATGATCATTACAATATAAATGGCCATTCTTCATGTGTAGAATCCGTGCTAGAGAAATGTGTGACATTTGCTAGTTTCGTAAGTGGCTGAGTATTCTTGGAACTTCAGGCATGCACTCCAACCAAGGAATGTTTGTCAATGAAATCCAGAATCTCAGCAAGTATGATCAGGCAATTTTAAACATGGGAGATAACATTTCTGACTAAAGTAATTGCTAGTATCAGCTTTACCATGGAGGGAGTACAGAAAATGTCACTATGGTCCTTAGAAAAATATGAAAAACTTGAAAATTAATTAGAACACAGATAGCAGGAAAAATGATCACCAGAATTTTGAAGACATAGGTGAATTCAGATGACCACAGTCCAAGATATGCACCTGATGCACACATTGAAGTCATAAACAGGTCTGGACAAGTAATTTTGTTGAATTTCTAGAGGCTAAGTGTGGATTAGCACAAGATAAAGAAGATATTCCCCCAAACACACACCCAAACTCTAACAAGTCAAGAACCATCCTTTTCCCTTCTTTCTTTCTTTTCATTTTTGTCTATGTATTTGAAAAAGTATACATACAAATGGAAATTAGAATTTCAATTGAAGAATTAAAAACTGAGCATCTCAATGGTTATGCTTCTTTTTTTAAATTTTTTTATTGTAAAAATACTGTACAGAGAGATTACAGTTACATGAGCAAGGTAATGATTACATTTCCTATTAAGCATTGTTGCCTCCTCCTTTGTTTTTCCCCTACCATCCCTTCATTCCCACCTCCACAACTACTTCTTTTAATAGAACCAAACAATAATTCTGTATATTTTGTCACTTGACCTATGATCAAAACAATTATTTTTCTTTTCCCTTTTGTATGGTTAGAAATAAGAAAATGCAGAAACATGGTTTTTATCTAAATAAATAATAGTGCAAGTCGAATATGGAAATCCTGAGGGATTTTCTTTGTAATCTTTTGAAATGCTGATCAAAATCAAACAAGAGAATGCATTGACAGGTCTGTCAATATATATATTTATAGTTAATATAAATTTTGAGTACTGGCATTTACTATATGATGTTATGTATGTAAATTGTTTTAGAAATAATATGCAACAGACTTTTTATTAAGTTAATAGTATGTAGATTTCGATGTTACTGAATACCTACCAGTGGTATGAAAAATAATAAACATAGCCATCTTAGCAAGAATTGCATGCATAACTTTATTTTACAGTAATTGCTTGCTGAACTTGCTGTACTATGAGGCAAGTTTCATGACTATCTTTCAGAAATGTGTGAAAGCACTTTGTTATTCTCCTCTGCATTTCTGCGTTTTTATAGTCCAGTTCATTTTGTCTGCACTGTGAAATACCTTAAAGGGTAATGTGGTATTCTGACTCTGGTAGTAATTTATTACACCAGTTAATCTTGTAAAATTGCCCTCTGGATGTAATAATTTGTTATTCTTTTATTAGACCTTCTTTTGCATACTGTGTTTATCATAAAGATGTCACCATTGTGATGCCTAGCAACCATTTCAATGTTCCGGAGGTGTTTGCATATATTTTCCTGGGGGAGAGATCCACGCGGTCCCTGTATGGGAGAGCTGTCAATGATTTCTGATGTATGAGGATAAAAGGAGCCCCTGCTGCAGACTCCAATAAGCTCCAGTCATGGCCCGAAAGCAGTGACTTGGGCATCACTATACCGTGTTAGAAAATGTGTCAATTATCACATGGACCGCCTAAGGGTATTGCCTGGGTCTAGGTCATAAAACCATCAAGACTGAAGGGGGAGAAAATTGATGAAGAAGTAAGTTGAATTAATTGATAACGAAAAAGAAGCCTGTATATGGAATGTTCGTGGTAACTTGAGACTCCCCAATTTTTTGTCAGAGAAGCTTTCCTGTGGATGATCCCATGAGTAAAACTAAAACTGTCTATTATCTTCTCTGACATAAAGTGTATATAACTGACATTTTAGGCATTTCCTAAAAGTCAGTCAGTAGTTGTCAAACTAGTCAAGAAGCCATAAAAATAAAAATAAAATCATGCTAATAATGTTACTGCTGTTTTGCTATCATTGCGACTCTTAACATACCATACCACTGTTGGTGTGTGAATGCAGAAAGGGACACTAAAATATATTGCCCAAGACCAAAGCCAGGAAATCTTTATGCACCATTTATGTGGGTTTTGGTGCAGTTTACTCACAGAAGGCAAAAATTACATATTTTCATATATTTAGAGTGTTTCTGAGCAGTTTAAAAGGACCTCTTTTCTATAATCTCTTGTGTTACCCTGGAATCATATAATTATATTTAATGTCTATTTTCAGATAGGATTCCTTTAAATTAAGAAGCCTGTAGAACAGCGTCTAAAACAAGTCACTTCACTAGGCAGGAGACATTATTAAGGAAATTTGTTCTCTATATAATATACCAAAAATACCAGCCAATCAAGTTGTTTTGAGGAAATTGAAATTTATACAACAGCACTAAGTCCATAACATTTTAGATAATTCTGAGTAGAAACTTTGCTCAAAATAATGAAGTAGTTAGCCCCACACAGAATTTGACATTCCCAAGATTGCAACCTCAAACTTTCCCAGAGAAAATGCATCTAGAAATCAAAGGATATCAAAGGAAAATAGACTCCATGGTTTCCCTCATTTGTAATAATGAATCTTAGAAGATCACAATAGCTCAATAGTTATATATATATATGACCATAGAAGGTATGAAAGCAAGAGGCTTTTCTTTTGTTGTTGTTGTTTTTAATCTAGTATATGAAGTTACTTTTTTTCTTTCATTTTTCCCTTTGGCTGATCCCCTGTTGTTACTGTATTTCATTTTGGTACTCCCATGTATTGTATATATGTTTATCTGAATTAGGGAAGTGAGGGGGAACAACAAACTGGTGATACAAAGGGCAAAAGGTGAATCAATGCAACAGCGATACTCACAAGACAGTATGTTGGAAATGAACTGTACTGTTGGGGGGGCAGAATTGGTGGGAAGGGGAACAGGGAGAAAAATGAGGGAGGGAGTAACAATGCTGATAAGAGATGTATGTACTCACTACCTTACATATATAACTGGAACCATAGAAGCTTGTGAAGAATGCAAATTCTTAACCATCAAAAAGAAAAGAAAAGAAAATGTATCTCAAAATATTTTGGCAGCATGTAGGTCCACCAGTTATCCATCCTGCAGTTGATACTGAGCAGAAAAATTGCTTCTATCTTGTAATTGTGCAATAACTACAAATTTTCAGTATTAAGAAGAACATGGGAAAGATTTTAGCCATTCTTCCATAAGTAAAATGGATGCTATGTTTTTTGTAATGGCAGTTTGGGCTATAGTGGTGATTTTGTTTTATTTTTTGTTTTGTTTTGCAAACTGGTTTAAAATTTAAATACATTGTTTCATATCTTTTTTAATTTTATCAAGGTGATGTATAGAGGAGTTGCAATTAAGTTACGTACTTAAGGTAGTGAGTACATTTCTTTTTTTAAAAAATACGTTTTTTATTGTAAAAATACTGTACTGAGGGGTTACAGTTACATGAGCAAGGTAATGAGTGCATTTCTTATCAAGCATTGTTACCTTCTCCTTTGTTTTTCCCCTACCCTCCCTTCCCTCCCACCTCCACAACTACACTCCCACCTTCCTCTCTCCCCTCTTCTCTGCCTACATTGTAAAGCTCGTTTTTCAACATAGTGTCTTGTACATCTCATTGTTACAATGGGTCAACCTGTATCCCTATTTAAACATTTTGGGTTTTTTTCCCCTTCCCCTCCCCAAGCTAGAGAAGTATATATACAAGATGCAGGGCACCAACATCAAATACAGTGAAAACAGGGGTTCTACCATGGGGGAGGAATATACAAAGTAACAAAAAAAAATCACATGGTACGTTAGAAACAATAGCAAGAAAGAAAAAAACCACTTGTGTCCCTACCTTGGGGTTCATTTCACTTAACATCATCTTATCTGGTCATATGCACAGAGCTTTTGACCTTTTCTGCTTGACTCAGACATATACTAGTTATTGCAAATAAGGGAAACCATGAGACCTATGTTTCTTTGGGCCTGGCTTACTTGTGACCCTCTCCTTTCTTTTTCTTCCATTCCCCCCGCAATTCCCCTACAAGTTGTAAAGTTTCCTTACATTCTCTTTATTCAAATTGTCTTCTTGCATTTGATTATTTCCTTGATGGTAAAAATAAATTTTGCAAGAGAAAAAGTCATATAAGAGAAAACTCACTTTGTTAAAATATTTACTAAGGCCTTTCAGCTCTTCAATTTGAAACATGTTCTGACTACCAGAGAGTATTACACTGAAACTGACAGAACTTACCGAGCCATGCCTCCTCCATATTCTGTCTTTGCATACACTGATTCTATTTTTTCTAGATATAAAATTGGAAAGTGGCACAATCTTCCAAATAAAGACTTTTTTTCAATTTATAGTGCATATGCCAATTAGAATATGGCAAACCAAAGAATCTGGAAGTTTACTTTTCCCACATGTTAGCCATGAAATTGCTTAAATTAAGAGCCTTCATTATAGCATGTAAAATTATGTATGTAATAAAAAACCTAACTTTCTTCATAAAGCTGGAAAAAAACAGAATCATTCCTATTAAAATGCTATATGTCTCAGTAAACCACAAAATATTAGTTGTAAACAACCACTAGACTCTTGAATTATTTGGCTCCATCACTATTGCAATCATTTTTTAGTTGCCTGGGACTTTTTAATGTACACAAAAAGCTGTCTTCTGGTAGCAAAGTGAAATAAGAAAAGCATATTCTATATATCAGGCTATCAATTTATAACATTTTCATTTATTCTCTTTTTGATTATAATTTTAGGACTTTTTCCTGAAATGAGATAGACTATAAAACTATTTCCCAAAATGTGCAAAATGCATCCTGAAATGGAACTCTAGAAAATCAGTTTGGAGATAATTATCTTCCAAGAGTCTCAAACAAAGACACAAAAGGACAGGTAAAGAAAAGTTTCAGGTCATGGTAAATTTCCTACCTGAATTTGTATAAAAGAACCCTTTAAAATAATACCAATAGTTCTTTCTGCCCATAGACATTTAGTAAGACCTGTTCTAATAATGTATAAGGATAGAGAGTAGGTATGAAAAATACACTTTAAAACTGACCTGAGTTGTTTGTTCTTGTTTTCAATAAAGAGTTTTCTACTTTGTCTTATTGAAACACATTTATCTTGCAAGGATATCAGAGAAAAGGAATCAGCCACTCCTCCTCCAAGATAAATGGAAACTCTGTAATCAAAACTTCTATATCTCAGGCCTATAACAATACTCACTTATTTGTACATGTGACATAATGGCTCCAGAAGAAGGACTGCCTGCAGAGCACCATGTTCTCCTGAATAATAAATAATGAACATGCTGATACCCATGCTAGAGGGAACCTTCTTCAGTCACAGTAGAATTGCTTTGCAATGCAACCTATAATAATTGACAGGATGCAAATAATTTGGCTACTAGAGAATATGCCACAATTTGTTGCAATTAGATTCAGTTTATGTGAAAGAAAGCAGAAGTAGCTAGACAAAAGCCTTTTAAAAAAACTTTTCCACATAAACAATGTCCAGAGATATGGATATGTAGTTTAGCATTATTATACACTTCATAATTAAAAGAAATGCGAGTCTCTTACATCTTTAGCTCATGGGTTTTTCTCTCCAAATAGCTGTTCAACTACCAACACTCCAAGTTCATACTTTAACAAGAACTAAATTTGAAGGATGAGAAAACTTTCATTGTTGAGGAGAGAAAAAGAACATTAAAATCAGGCAGGTGCCAGAGGCTTAACTTGTTATCCTAGTTATTCAGAGAATTGTGATTTGAGGTCAATCCAGGCAAAAAGTTCATGAAACCTCATCTCAAACAATAGCTGGATGCTGTGACATATCCTGTTGATCCCAGGTTTGCAGGAACTATGAAGAGGAAATCACAGTCCAAGGTGGCTCAAGTGAGAGACAGACAGAGGGAGAAAGAGAGAGAACAGAGTGGGGTGGGGGAGGAAGGGAGGGAAGGGGATGAAGAGAGACAGAGAGAGAGAGAGACAGAGACAGAGAGACAGAGACAGAGAGACAGAGATAGAGAGAGACTACTCAAAATACCCAGAAAAAAAGGTTGGAGTTTTGGTTCAAGTGGTAAAGTGCCTACCTAGCAAGTATCAAGTCTTTAAACACCAGAAAGAAACAAAAACCTAAACAACACACCAAAGTGATCCTATTACATGATTAAAGAACAATGAATTTTCTTTCCCTCGCATGCTTCCAGGCTCAATGCTGTTTGTTTGTGTGATCATTAAGGTCACAGAATCCTTTTGTCCATTCTTCTCCATCATTCCTAAGGTTCCATCTTGACTTTAAGCCTGGACCTGAGGCATGAATGTGTCCAACTTACAGCTTATGGAAGGAACATGTGGAATAAGAAGAGGGAATGAAATGGAAGAGAAAAGAGAGAAAAAGGAGCAAAGAAGAAAAAATTCTCTCCTGTCTCTTACAAAGAATGTCTACCTTCACAACCTAACCACCTGCCAAAACCCCACCCCCTCCTAACTTCATCCAATGGATGTGAAAGCTTCTGCATATGCATTTTGTAAGGACTCCAGGGTTTACCAATAAGGAAAAAGAAGACCCTATTCAATAAAGAGAACTGATAAGGAAAGAGGAGATCTATGCAAGTGGGAAATAAGGCCTACTGTGTGTTTCTCTTGACATACAAGAGAGCAAGATGATAAAGATAAAATTAATGATCATGGTATAATTTAAAGAAATTAAGATTACATAGATATAATTGGTTTTAATTAAAGCCATGTTTACAAAATATTATTTCTTATTGTTATTTCAATCATACCTCTGAAGACTTTGAAAAGGCTCAGAGCTCAGCATTATATCTATTTAAATACAATATTCTAGGTATTTCTGACTTTATATTTGACACTCAGCTTCACTTAATGATCTGCATTTATTGTATTTTGCCATATTATTAGAAGCTCATTCCTATTAATGGAAAAAAATTATTAGAAGCTCATTCCTATTAATGGAAAAAAAGAAAGGAAGAAATAAGTTGAAAAGCAGAGAGGGATGGATAGATGTTGAAATATACAAACAGATGTCTAGACAGATAAGAGACAGATAGAAGATAGATAATTTAGATCTTGTTACACTATACCTTATAATTATTCTAACACTTGGAAGCCCTTGAAAATATACTTTGTGGTAAAAAGGAAAGCCATTATTTCTTAAGATAAAAAATAATTTTGACTTCTGTTTGAAGTGAAGTATGTGAGTTAAGTCGTTCTAACAGCAACAATTCTCACAATATTGTGTGTTGTGCTTTAGTAGCAATATCCATGAAGTCCTCACAGTGTTTTACCTTCTTGTCAAAGCACATAAATGTGATCATTTATGTGAGGGTACTAAGTCCAAACCAGAATAAACTAGCAACTGAGGAATTAGTGGACAATGCCATTTCGTTTCATTCAGAAGGGTTAGAATTCAGTTTAACTTACCAGGAAAAGTAACTTTAGGAATAATGCTATAATTGCTATGTCTCTATATGGGTAAGCAAACATATGTTCACATGCAAAAACACACATGTAACATGTCTTCAAAAGAAAAGCTAAGGTTGCCCAGGACTCTGTCCAATGCGGTAAGAGGAGACCAACAACACTTACTATACACTAGAACATTGCTTATAGAGTATTAGTGTAAATATTTAAGTTCAATATGATGTTATAGACCAAGAAGTCTTTTGTCAAATGAATAATAAGCAGTCAGGAGATCAGAGAGTTGTTCTGTCTTGTGACCTAAGGTGATAGAAGAGTCAGAGCAAATGTAAACCAGCTGGGTGCTCATGCAGAGTACACAGGGAGTGGCTCTGAGTCCTTGGATGTGTGTACACACACAAATCTATGTGTGTGCTTGCTTCTGCCTCCTGTCAACTGTTCTCATTAGGTGGGATAAAGACTCAGGCACATGTTTAATGTAATTGCTAGTAAATATGGTAACTATTTTCTTCCACTAAAGTTACAAAAAATTCTTTGAATTTTCTATCAGGGACTAAATTTGTAATGGAAAATGATGTCTGATGGTGTTTAAAGGCAGAGTATGTCACGTTATAAAGCATAGGTCTCTTTTAAGTTATTTTTTTTAACTTCTTGACATGTGTCACAATTTGGAGTTCTGCTCTCATGGGATAAATGCCAGATTACATGGTGTAGTATTTTTATCCTCTGTACTTTCGCTGTAGAAGCATACAACATCAAAGGAGAGGCAGATCACTCACATCAGCAGAAAATGGAATACGACTATAATATGCTGGCTTTGATCTTGCCTTCTAGTAATTATCTTGGCTACATGCATGCATGCATGCAATGAGAGTACGATTTGAATTAATAAGCCAAGAAATCTTAGAAAAATGTAAGAGGTAGCCCTGAATATAAACTTTACCTCTACTCAGCTTGATAGACTGCAATTGAGTCTAGCAAATTGTGAGTTCTTAATTTAAAGCATTAATCCTGAACTGTTATTCTCTTTTTAACTTGTCACTTTCATTTAGTACTGCATCCTTGACAATTAAGGCATTGTCACTTCAATGTTCCATTCACCTCTACTGTAGAGCATTTAGCTAACTTTTTATCTTATTTCATGTAGGTTTTCACATAACAGGATCTAAGGTTAAAGTAATCATTATTTAAAAAGTCATTGTCACAGGGAAGTCTACTATCATTAAAAACGGGTGTAAAAATCTCTGTAGAAAGTCTTTGATCTGGAAAATAAATCATCCACATCTACACAGGATTTATATACAAAGTATGAGGATATTGATTTCTTAATCAACTCCATTATGTTATATGAGTTTGTTTACAAGTATTTTTGCTACATTGGGTACACAAGATTTTATATTTTCCTGCATAAGAAAAAGTTACCATGTCTATTGGAGGCAATCAAGTAGGTATGTTTGTTTCAACAGCTAGTATTTATGCAGTATTTGAAGTTTTGATTTATTTTGTAACTTGATTAGCTTCAATATAAAAATATGACACTCAGTTAACACTAAGTTATAGAATCTTTAGATTGTAAAATGTTTTCTAAAAACATTGTGTATTATCTCAGTTGAAAGCTTACTTCATGGACAATAATATTAGGGTTGCTATCATCAACTTTTTTGTTATCTGATCTATGCTTGAAAGAAACTAGGTCCAGTGGGTCCAATATATTCCTTTTCTGTCAACCAAATGTAAGAAAATTAGATTCCTATGAATTAGAGTCCCCTGTCAGGATAATAGGGAAGCAAATAGCTATTCCCTTCCAAATCATAGCAAAAGAGCTTTTCAATCTTAGGAAGAAAGGTCAGAGGTCATTAGTGAGTAAACTAAGAAAAGACAGAATTTCTTCAAAGAAATGCTCCCTCTCTCTAAGTGGAAAACAATTCCTGACTCTCTCTGCTGTCCAAACTCATTTTGTAATAAATGAGAAACAGAAAATTACCTTCCAAGAAAATAGCAACCACAGATTTTATGTTTTTAAGTGTTGTGAATTCTACTTCATGGTACAAGCAATAATAAAAATAAGTATCTATGTTTCTAAAAGTGGTGTCCAATTTTTATCCAGTGATGTGTTGAGAGAGCTATCTAGAATACTTTAAACTGATGTTCATATGCCTTCTGCAGTTACCAAGAAAGGAATGGGCACTCAATGATACACATCCTTGTCTCTCATCTCAGATTTCCCATATCCTTGATTGCTCTAGAACAGTGAGAAAAATCGACTCTGGTCTGTGAGACAGAAGCCAAGCAGGAATTCAAGTTCAGCAAAAAGTTAGGTTTTTGTTTGTGGGTCTCACCTCCTGGAGTGCTGACAAGCAGGAAAGCAGCCATCGTTATAAGTATGTGCTAGATTTTCCCTGTGGTTTTATTTTTCACTGTGGGTAAAATGAGCAATGTTGGAGGTCTGCAGACCAATAATTAGCTAACTCTAAAGTAAGCATCCAGTGTTCAGCAGTGGGAAAACGTGTACAAAGTGAGCTTTGCCTCTACTGAAGTGAAGCCGAACCAATTTAATTTGGGGGGGTGGGAGGAGTAGTTAAAGAAGGATGATGCATCTATGCATCTCGATCAAAGTTCTTCTTTCAAAGACAAGTATATCGAAGGGTGGGCCTACTATGCTGAATGAAGGAATCCTCAGCATTCCAACTGGCCTCTTGCTGCAGAACTTTCATGGCCTCAGTAGCTTACAGTCCCACCAACCAAAATCTGAAGCCTTGTCTTTATTTATTTATTTATTTTGTTGCACTCCCTCATTGCCAAGTTCCTTGGAAGCTTATGTGTTGAAGAAAAGGTCACCAAAGTTAAAGTGGTGGCTGGGAGAGTGTCCCACATAAGCAATGCCTGTTGCCAGTGGCTGTTATATGTTCACTTTTCCAGCTGAATGAAATCCAACAGGAGCAGCTTTGGATTTCGGCTCACATCAACCCAATCCCTTCAGCAGGTCTGGGGATATTAAAGTAGGGGTGATTTAGGGAGCAGTATGTGTCAGCCTCCATCAGCCCAGGAAGTGTAACATACCACTCAGATCTGGGAAGTCATTCAGCATGGCTGTGTGTTCTCACCACCGCCAAACAGTATTTAAGCACAAGCTTTCTGGCTTAGTGCGTTGAATAATTGTGGTACACTCTTTGAACAGAGAGAAATCTAAGACATCCAAAGTGGTTTAGGAACACCGAAAGCTTCCTTCTCTGGTTTGTACTCAAAACATCAAATATATTTAAACTGCTGAAAAGTTATTTTGTCCCAGGAATGTGTAGATTCCAGGATCAGCACCAGAAATAAAAGTAAATTATTCTGGTAATAGAACATTGTGGTGTGAAAACCTCTAAACAAACAATAGCTCCTTCATGATCTCCAAGCCTATCAATTATGTTTATTATTTCTCCGAATTGTGGCATTGAAAAAAACTTTAGTGCTGGGTTGTTTATAGCACTTGCATATTTCTTCAGAATGCCTCAGACAAAGAGACAGTCCTGCAAATGACAGACTATAATTTCCATATTTCTACAAATCTCTTTAATTTCCTAAATATACAACAAAAATTTCTTTCTGAGGTCTCTGTGACCCAAAGACTCAGACCATAATTCAAACTCCTACTGTCCAATGTAAGCAACATGGGATAGAATTGTGGGTTTGAGGGTCACATCTGGGGGACAAGCCATTTCAGAACCATGGGTAAACCTTTCTTCTCCATATGGCATGCCTTATGGACTACTTGACTCTTTTTCTTTATGTAATTATTTGTGAAGAAATTAAACCCAGTGAAAGTCCTGTACTTACTGCTCTGATTGGATCTATACACTTAACTTAAAATACAGACACTGGAGACATTCTATTTTGGAATATCTGAGTATAAGTATGTTTTGTTGTTTTCTTGTGGTGCCAGCCACATAATATAATTATTACCTTGATCTTGGGTTTTACTGCTGAATTCAATGTTTCAGAATCTCTTTCCTACACTAGCTAAAATTACTTCTTTTTAAAAATTTTTTTTATCATCTTACCAATCAGTTAGTGAATCACTAAATTTGACATAAGATTAAAAGAGATTAGGATTTTTAATTTTTTTAATCTTTATCTGAGGTAAAATACTGTTAACACATAGAAGATAAATTACCTTTCCTTCACTCTTCAGCCTTTTAGTTCCAAAAAAAGTGATAAAGATTAAAAAGTTAAAATTCGGTAATATTGCAATGTAATATTAAAAATAAAATAGTTGTGATTTTACAAAAAAGTAAAAATAATAATTTGAGTTTGGAGGTCCATGTGTATCAGAAACTGTTTTTATGATCAGTAAAACATAAAAAGGAAAGAGAAAATTCAAAAAAGAGAATAGCTGTGAGGATTCCAACATATATTGGAAAGCTTACAAATACTTTCTGTATACTAACTACTGAAAATATTCTAGGAATTTTCATTTTGCTAATTGAGATAGAAATCCTAGTGAACTGGCATGTGGGAATTATTTTTTCTCGTTCTGGGGCTTTAACTCTGGGCCTGGGCATTGTTTCTGAGCATTTGTGACCACAGCTAATGCTCTACCACAGGGGACACAGTTCCTCTCCAGGCTTTTTGTTGTCGTTGTTGTTGCTTGGAGAAAAGTCTCATGGACTTTCCTGCCCAGGCTAGCTTCAAACCATAGTCCTCAGATCTCAGCTTCCTGAGTAGCTAGGATTCCAGGCATGAGCCACCAGTGTCTGGCTGGGAATTTTCTCACAGAATTCACATATACCAGTATCCTGTTGTTAGTTTATAATTTGGACTTGGGGATCCTTGCTTCTTTTATCCTATTTTGTTTAAAGACTCTTTAAGTAATTTGAGTACTTGACATGAAAACACCCCACTACTTATTTTATTCGACTGAGGGGATGTTTCCCAAATATCCTGAAAACAGGATTAGTTTTACCTGCTATGATTTTGTGCCAATCAATGAAGTCATCCACCCCTCTCACAGATCACTGAAGTGTATCTTCTCTGTCACTGTGTGAATTTCCTTTAATTAACACAATGAGTAAAAAATGTAAAAAAGTAAAACAGAACAATTATGTCAATAATGTAAATATGCAGAATGAAACCTGTAGGTGTCCTTTACAAGCAGTGCATTCACAATAAGCACAATCAGCCAAATGTATTTATATATATATATGTATGTATATATGTATACATATATATAACAGTTATTATTTCTCTTTATACATCTCAATATACAGAACATATTGGTGCGATTAATGTTGATGGCCAAACATACAGTAATTATTTTTATTCATTGCCTCTGTATTTCATGCGACTTGAAGCACTTTCAGGTTCTCTCTCTCTCTTATCCATCTAAAGAGAACAGGAATGTCTTCTTTAAAAAAAACCTCAGGCTGGGAAGGTGGCTCAGTGGTAGAGCGCTTGCCTTGCATGCATGAGGCCCTGGGTTCGATTCCTCAGCACCACATAAGCAAAAAGAAAAAAGCCAGAAGTGGCGCTGTGGCTCAAGTGGTAGAGCGCTAGCCTTGAGCTGAAGAGCTGAGGGACAGCGCCCAGGCCCAGAGTTCAGGCCCCATTACTGGACCCCAAAAAAAAAAAAATACTATTAAAAAAAACCTCAGTTGGTCTCTTCATGTTGATTTAAGGTTACTGATAATGTTGTGGAAGCAAATATTCTCTTTTAATTCTCCCACTTTGCCCAGAGCCCGTCTATGATCCTTCTGTTTAGAAGTAGCTGGGACCACAGGTGTGCCTTGAACTGTAATCCTCTTATCTCAGTAATTGGTCCAGAGTCTCTTATCTTTTGTTCTCCTCAGATAACTTCCCATCTCTCCACCCTTTCCTGTTCATACATCCTAAAGGACACAGATATAACAATTCATTTCATTCTGGATGAAGTCCTCCTGGATTTGTCATACAGAAATGCTGAGAATGAGGTACGTAGCATGGACAACCTCCAGAGAGATATTGAGAAATTTGACATTAGTCCTAATTGTAAAGCAGTAACCAGGAAAATAAAGGATAATCCAAGTGAGAATGGGAATGTACTACTTTGTGTAGACAGGTAGCTCAGATGATTTGTATTTTACAGAGGCAGTTAAGAGAATGCTGACCATTGAGGGCTTATACTTTTATTCTTAAATGCTCAAGAGTCTGAGGTTTGAGGACTGATATTCAAAACCAGTCTAAGCAAAAATAAAATAAATAAAAATTAACTAGAAAAAGTTAAAAGTTGAGAGTTTGACTCAAGTGGTAGAGAGCCAACTTTGAACATGAGTTCAAGGCCCTGAGTTTAAGACCCTAGTACCAATATAAAAAAAGAACAAAAAAAGAAGAGAGAGAATACTGTTTTTCACAGGATCCTACCTTTGGGTCCTGAAGAAAATAATTTGTTAAAGTCAGTACTCAGTTTTACACCAACATGTGAAATATTCCTTAAGAAAGTTAAAAAGAGAAAAGCAGAAGCAAGAAAGAGAAAACAAGAAGAGGAACAAATGGGACACTCACATGCTCAAATAGTGACCAAAGATTACAGTGACACAGACACAATAGTTAGACTGAATGCAGTTACAAAATAATTTTAGAGGTTACTCAAACAATGGGACCAAGAAATTTTGATTGTTCTGGTAATCAATGGTTTGGTAAGCATGAGAGCATACCACAGAACCTTAGGAGACTGTAAGTTTCAGCGAAAGGAAAGAAGCACATGGTTCAGGCCACAAAGAGTTTAATGGGGGAGAGCAAACTGTTAACCCACACAAGGTGGAGGTGTGTGGAGAGAGAAGAGAAGAAAAGAGAGGGAGGAAGAGAGGAAAAGAAGAAGAGGGAAGAGAAGAAGAGAACAAGTGGGAGATGGATGCATTTAAAGAGAGAGAGAAGACAAGAGAAAAAAGAGGGAAGGGGAAGGACTGTGCGAGAGTGGGATTATATAGGGAACAGTGAAGGTGTAACCATGGCAGATGCAGAAGTGAACTCCAAGCCTGGGGAACCTCTCATTGTCCTAAGGATGTGTGACCAGGGTGGTTCAGGAAGTGAACTCAGCACATGAGGAAGTGACTTCAGAGTCTGAGATCCTTTGCTGACTCACAGTCAGGTGATTGACAGTCAGGTGATTACTGATTTCAGACAGGCTATATGCTGTCTTTCATGAAGAGGATGTGGAGAGAGGCTATTCTCCCAGGCTGGCCTAACAAAGACATTTCAAAATACAGATAAGACTCTGAAATCAATTTCATATGGCTGAAAAAATAATTAACTGGATCCATTATGAAACCACACTAAATCCCATTATTGGTTAGGAAAGCTTTTTAACTAGTATAACCAAACAGCAATTCTGATTTCCTTATATTTCTGTTTCTTCTAGTTCTAAAGAAACATGTAACAATATTGAGATATGGGAAATATAAGAAAACACTTCAGTTCTAGTATGGGAGACAGCTTTATTTCAGCTTTTCAGCTCCCATGTCTTGGTTTTCTCTCACTCGTAAACAGCAGGATAGAGGAAGGTAGTATGAAGGTTATCATTAAGCAAAGTCAGGATCTCATTTCTCTCTCCAGTAAGTCTTCAATTTTGAACTAGGGGAAATGGCAAGTTAGCATAGAAGCTGCTCCTAAAAATGCCCAGCGTATGGCAGTTTCTTTTATTTTAATTTTTATTTTGTGCCAGTTCTGGGGCTCGAATTCAAGACCTCACACTCTTGCTTGTCTTTTTTCACTCAAGACTGGTGCTCTACCACTTAGGCCACACCTCCACTTTCAACCTGTTGCTGGTTCCTTGGAGAAAAGCATCTCACTGACTTTTCTGCCCTGATTGGCTTCTAATTTTAATCCTCATATCTCATTTTCCTCAGTATCTAAGATTACAAGCATGAGCCACCAGCACCTGACTACAAACTATTATTTTGAAAATGAAGTATTTTGATGATTAAAGATGACTTTTTTTAATTCTACTTAATTTTTCAGCACATAATATTGGTTCTAGTGTCCTGCAGAATTTAGGGATGGTGAGGCTGACATGCTAAATGTAACCAGCACAGACTTGGATGAAACAACATGAATGACTGGAAAGATGGTACGTGGTGATTACAAATTATATTATTAAATTGGCTCTCATGAGAATTCTTACTTTTACTAAACTTGGTTTTATTCTGCAGTTAGTTTCCTACACATGAAAGTGTGTTAAGGATAGGAGAACTGGAACTACAACTTGCAAGTCAAAATTTTACACCATCACAAAGCAGGAATAGCTCCATAATCTCTAACATTGGCTATGCTTTTCCATAAAACTAAAACATCAATATTTATTGATATAGTATCAACATTAGTGGTTATCCTTCTAAGTAATTATGTATTTAAATTGATGGGTTATTTTTTGCAATGACATATAATTCTACCTTTCAAAGTCAGAAGCTTTCTTCCATCAAAAGAGCAAAATGATAAATCTAACAATGTCATTGATAATGATAGAATTTTAGGCATTAAATATGTGCTTTAAAATGTAAAGCAAGATAATATTTAGATCATTTTTGCATGTGATTAGGTACTAAATTATATATATATGGGATACCTCATTTTATCAAATGATGTCTTTACATGTATAGTTAAATAAATATTTATTTTTAAAACTCTTCAGAAGAGAGGGGAAAGGATTGTCTTTCATCATCCAGATTCTTCTTTTTGGATTCATGAAGGATCAGTCATGCAATTTTTCAAATACCAGAGTTCCCAGTCAAAAAGGTACAGCATGTAATATTCCAGGAAATTACATTTCAGAATTTAACAGTAACCTCCTTATGAGGTTTCTTCCTCTTGATCTAGGCAGCATTATTTAAAACCAAATCTACATCTTATTGCTTGTTTTACTGTGAACACAAGATTAACAAAGCAAAATACATAAAAACAATTTTTTACTTTCAAATTTGAACTTTAAAGGACATTTCCTTTGTATCATTAAGTTCTTTACAGAATAAATTGTGTGTGTATTTGACATTTTTTCCTCTGAAGAGACAAAAATACAATATTATGCTATTTCACATATATATGAGATAATTTAAAAATAAATAAAGGCAGTAGGATATACACATGGACAAGAAACTCAGCTTCAACTTTAATTTGTCATTTTATGTCAAATGGTGGGTCCTTACTTACATGTAAATAAGATAAACATGAAAGATGAAACTAGCTTTTATATTCATATTGAGTCTTGTCTTATATAAGCTCATAAAGATGGGCATTAATGTTTATTCTATCATATTTATGTAAATAGTTTAAAATTAAATTAAATAGTTTTCTCATGTGTAAATAGTTTTCTCATATTAAATAGTTTTCTCATGTGTAAAATAAGGAGTACTTTGGATTTTGGTTGGAGTTTAACTAAATAGAAAGTAAAAGATGCTCTTTTATTTGTGATATTGTTTATCTGGTCTATTAGTGCTCACAATCATTCTATCACATATATGTTTTTTCAATATTTTCTTTTGGGGAGAGGATATATGATTATAGAAAATCATAAGATAAAATAAACAGCTTGATGATTTATAACCTTTCTAGGCAGTGGGCAATGAATATCATTCAGTAACTAGCTTTTTGTCAATACACACATTACAGAAACTTTCTGCTTGAAAATTTCTAATTTATCAAATTATTATAATTATAATTTATGCAGTTGTTTTGAAGAATATTATGTATTTGAGGAAGTTAATTTATGAACTTAGATTAATGTGTAGTATACAAAAAGAACTCTGTGAAGTGTTGGCTGTTATTATAATTAATTTCTTTAAGCTCCACAATGTGAATAGGCATAGTAGCTTATTTGTGTAATCCAACTTACTGAGGAGGCATCAATTGGAGAGCTTGAGGTTTGAAACCAACCCAGATGCAAATATCCTGAGACTCCATATCAAACAATAAAAAGATAGGGATGGGTCTGGGAATGTGGCCTAGTTGTAGAGTGATTGCCTAGCATGCATGAAACCCTGGGTTTGATTCCTCAGTACCACATAAACAGAAAAACCTGCAAGTGATGTTGTGTTTCAAGTGGCAGAGTACTAGCCTTGAGCAAAAGAAGCTCAAGCCCAGTAACCAGGCTCTAAGGTCAAGCCCCAGGACATGCAAAAAAAAAAAAAAAAGCTCAGTTTTCCTTCTGTGTATAGAAAACATAAACAGGAAGATCACAGTTTGAGATAGCCCAGTAACAAAGTAAAGTCCTATTTAAAAAATAACAAAATTAAAAGAAAGGACTGAGAACATGGCTTAAGTGATAGATTCTCTGCCTAGCATCCCCAAGGCCTGAGTTTAATCCCCAGGAATGTCAAATAAACAAGTGATCTAAAAATATGCTGATAAGAATACTTAAGAATAATTACCTTTAAATATCTATGATTTTAGGGGCGTTAATTTTAGTAGATTCAAGCTTTCTCATTAATGTTTATTTGTAACTCATTATTTTAATTTTTTACCTTCAGTTCATATCCTGAGAAATTCAGTTCTGTTCCTGTTTATGTTTAACTTTACAACTGCTATTATGATTCATGACGGTTGGGTTGATAGCTAGCATTATTTTTTTTAATTTTTTTATTTTTTTATTGTGAAAATACTGTACAGAGGGGTTACAATTACATGGGCAAGATAATGAGTACATTTCTTATCAAGCATTATAGCCTCCTCCTTTCATTATTCTTATGGGAGACTTAATATTTAAGTCCATATCAACCTGTGTAACATTACTTAGATTATGTTTTGCTCACAGTCTTCAAATATACTGACTTAAACTAGTGTAACTAATTCATATAATGAACTTACTTAACTAAAAATCTGAGTTCATTTATGAAGTTGTTTATGAGAGAAAAACCTTTAATGTTAGCTTCATTTCTTTCAATCTTTGCTGTCACCTACCAATACTCCAAGACATATAAACTACATAAACACACACACACACACACACACACACACACACACACACACACACACACACACACACACACACACACACACACCCATCTAGTGTGATTATGGTTTGTCTTCACAGTATCAGATTTGGCTTATGAAAAAGACTTGATATTTATCTAGGCATATACTACCAGTCACCTCTCATGATTCCTGTGACCTCTACTCCCAAAAATGAACAAGAAATAACATGTTTCTGTCCTTCCTCTATTATAATTTGATTGCAGTAATTACCTAATAATCATGAATGGAATAAGTAAGGGCCACAATCATTGCCTTTGTAGCCATTTAACCATCTGTCAGTCAGATTGGAATCATCTGCTACACGTGAGGTCTTCTGCCTAATGTATTTCTCTGCATTTATTGGTCAATTAATTCATTCTATTTTATTTTGCTATTTCCTTTGCAAATCAAAAGGTATAACAACGTGCTGTATCTGGCCTGCTCTGGTTAAAGTTAAGTATTGCCTTTTTAATTTCCACTTCCAAAGAAGATAAGTGACAAATGACATAGTAATTTTCCTATTTCTTCATGTTCATAAAACATTGATAATATGATTTTTACCTTCCCTTTGTTCTCAATTAAATGAAATGCTCCAATACAATTAACATGCTCTTGCAATTTAGGTTTTCTTTAGAGGTTTCTCTTGTCTCTGATTAACAGCATTTTCCATCCATTCTGAGAACCCCCGACTGCTATTCAGGATGTTCCATTATGCCTGCCAGCTATAAATACAATTGTGAACCAATATCATTTTAATTGTTTCACTAATAACTTGTTTTAAATGATTCAACAGTCATCAGGAAAGATAAGTGCTCTTGTACCCTGCAGGCTTATGGGCATGATGGTATGAGGCAATGTGGAGAGCTGTATCAGAATAATGAAACCGTATGCAGAAGATAATGACAAAGCACTCACATTGCCACAAAGATAAATGAAAACAGTAGATCTTCTTTGCTCAGTAATATAACATCCGTTTCTAGCTCCCATTTCAATCATTAGACCATCCAAACAGATTAATGCACAAATACACATAAGCAACATGTCCCATAGTAACAGCCATATGCTCCCATTTTTTTCCAGGCAGACTGTGAATGATGGAGTTAACGAGCTATACAAATGCTCTTGTTAATTAACCAAAATTGTTACTTTCTCATTTGAGGGGGGGGGGGTTTAATAAATTAGACTTAATTACACCAGATAATTGCAACTGCCAGGCACTAAGCAACTCCTCATTCTGTTCTTTTAGTGACAAATCAACAATTGCAACCCTTGCCTATTTGTGTGGATGAATTTAATAAGCAAACAGCCCTTTTATGTTAATGGTTTACTGGCATTCACGGGCTTGGCAGAAGAAATGTGCTGGGGGAGGGCTTACTAATGGCAGCACATAATCACATTAATTAAAATATAACTGCCATTTAAAGATTTGTAGTGTGGAATTAGAGCATGTTGGGAACTGAGAAAAGCAAGCTAGAGTGCATATTAGCACCATTACTTCGTGTTCCCTGCACAGCAGTCAGCAACCTCATGTGTCATAAATGTAATTTATGAGTGCTATTTGCTTTGAAATATATGTTTTTAGTTCACTCATTAGGATGTAAAAATTTGCAATGTCTGCTTCAGGAGGTTCAAAATAAATTCACTAAAAGTTAAGCCTTATGATCTGCTTTTAACAAATCCCTCAACAATGATTTTTTTAATTACGACTTTTATAATTTCTTGAAATAAAACCAACTGTCTCCTTTTCTGAAGACGAATTTAAGGCTAAATGCCTATCAATTGTAGACTTTTAGTTATATAGTGGCAGGCAAATTTTATTAGATCTCTAATAAATATAATTCCCAGTTTTATCTCTTTGTTCTTGAGAAGGTTGGTGAAAAATTCTAAGTATTTAAAGTTGGGCACATGCAGAGAAGATAGTTGAGAAATTTTCTTATAAAGCTTCTCATTAGTCTTTCTCTGGGATCCACTTGTCAGTTTTATAACTGTCCTTGATCTAAATCGATCTGCTTTCCGTGTCACCTAAAAGAGGCTAGGAATGTTCATAGGATTAGTTGTCATAGGACCATGACAATACCTTGGGGAATATTCTTAATTGATTGTTAACAAAGCCAAAAGAATTATAGTTTAAAGAAGTAGCTTTCTGTAACCAGATTGCACCTTATTAAAATTTTTTAGCTTTACCAGTGTAAAATTTTACAATGAGCTATTATTTTCCTTCATTCAACCAACTAGTTAGGTACCATAAGTTCTAAAACTATAAACTTAGCTTTCTAGTAGATGGAATTGGCTGAAATGGAGTGTGTGTGAATCTTGTAAACTATATGCTGCTCCCTTTTTTTTATAAACTTCTAAGAAAACTTTCTATCACAAATAATTTGACTATGGTATAACTAATAAGACAATTGCTCTACTAGACTCTTCCCCACCCCCAAACTAAAAACAGCCCAGCCAGACTAATGGGATATGTTTTTTATGTGAAGTCCAAGGCTACAGTTGATCATGTTGGTGTAGGTTAACATTTGTACAACAGAGAAAGCAGCTCTCCCAGTGACAAGTCCTGCTTCTCTGGCCTGGCAAGTCTGCAATAGGTTGAGTGGATCCAAATATAATATTCCCTACCAACTACAGCTGTTTTTCTCATAGAAAAAAAGAAGACATTAAGACATTAAAATACACATGGAAACTGTGATAGAATCCCAATGCTTATCGGGGCTCTGTTGCAACTTCCCATTGCTACTTTTTTACTTAGTTTATTTGAAATTAGTTTCATGGCATTGTAGGGTAGACATTTGTGACATGGGAAATGTTTCTGCTTACTAAATAAAATAAAATTTGTATTGTATCATGCTTTTAGTTTTCACATATAGATCTTGTTTCAGTTCATACTTGTACTTCTGCAAAAAAAAAAAACACTGTAGAAATGTCATTTTTGGAGTGCAGTGTACTTAGTGTGAGGTAGTCATGGAATTTCATGAATGCTGTCCAAATATGGTCCAATGTAGTCATTTAACCAATTAAGGTACTCACCCACACAAATCACAAGTGATCAGTTTGAGTTCATATAACCATCAAATGGAACAATGTGGTAGATCTGGGAAAAATATCTAGCTCTTTGGATTTTTCACCATTTTTCCTGAAGAATTTGCTTAAAAGAAAACCTAAGGAAAACTTAGTTTGGGATTTTTATTTTGTTTGTTAGTTGTAGTATATGTATTTCATTTCCTTTTACTCTTAATTTGAATTAATAAATATACATTGATATATCTTGGAGTAGTCCCCATAGGATCAATATTTAAAAGATGCAAGGACCTATGTGGCAATTATCTAGTTTCCTAGAAATACATAAGCTCAGTATCACATAAAGTTCTAAAGTAGTGATACGTGTTAGGTGTACCAGAAATAGAGACAGTGCAATCAGTATCGATTAAGAAAGGTTGATTATGTTCAGAGTAAAAAAATATATGAAGCAGAATAAAGTGCAGTGAAATATATCAGTCTTTGTACTGTCACAGACTAAACATTAGCAAGAACATGGCAAGAAATGGGGGTTCGGTTGAAATCCTATGACTTATGCTGGGCACTGGATCAGATGGTTGCAAAACCATTGGCAAGTTCTTCCCAAAAGGGAGTCGTATCATATATTTAATTAATTATTAGATGACAACTCAAAAGACAGACTGAGTAAAAAATTTGAAGCAGAAAAACAACTCAAGTAGATGTTTACAGGAAAGTAAATCAGTAGAAAGATTTTTAAAAAGAAATATAGCTGGAAAAGATTGAAAAGAAAAAAGTTTTTTTAAAACTTAGCAAACATTTGTATTTTGAGGAATGAGAGGAGAATAATCTAACTCTTTTATAGGCTTCTGATAAATCTACTGGCTTTAAATTATTTCCAGTTGATTCTATTCCCCTCCCTGCTTTTGATATCTGTTCTACTATGAAGAAGCAATTACTTTTGTTTGATTTAGTACATTGGCTGCAAGATAAATTTAAAATTAAGAAAGATAACTTTTGGATATTCTAGTAAAAAATCTACTTACTAATCCTGAATTGAGTAATTGTATTATTTATTCGCTGAGTGTGTTACTTTGAGCAAGATATGAACCTATTTCAGATCAGTTTCTGAATATGTAATACAGTTTTATGTTAATTTTATAATGCACTCAGTAAGCTGATTTATTCCAGGTGTTTATTCTAGCATTGTGGCTATAACATAAGTGATGAGAAAGTGGCATGTTATCATTCCTGCTGGCTAAGAAGTAGGTTTAAGGGAAGCTGCACAGACAATTGAAGGTTCCATTGTAAACATCTCCACTGTCAGGATTGTGAACAGTACTTCTGTGAGCTCCCTTAACATATGGCATCCTGTTGATATAGAGCATGTACTTAAGAAATATTTTTCTAATGTATGCCAAAAACCAAATGAATGTTCCTATCCAACCTCCCACAAATAAAGAGGACTCCAACTTGCTCTTACTGTCATGTATTTAAACTGAAAGAAAAATTCACCTGCAACACTGCATGCTCCACTAAATGTTAAATGACAAGGCTGAGTTTGCAGTAATGAGATTGGGGAATGTCATCACTCCACAGGCACTGAAGCCAAGTTCATTGCAATTCAATGCTATAGCATGGGGACTTGGGATGCTTAATTTAGTGCTATCATTATTGTTTTTATATAAGAAAAGAGTTAGAATTGGAAATAGCCACTCACAGATTTCTTGGAGTGCCCTGACTTTAAGAATGGGTAAGTGGTTTCTTTGGGCCATTACTGACATCTAGGTCCCATGTACCAACTTCCTATGTTACAAGAGGCTGGCATCTGATTATGGCTGTCAGAATGGTAAAGGTGAGGACTATTCTCCAAATCAGAGCATAAAGATGAGACTGATTCCCTTTAAAAGTTTCCGTTCTAGTTAGAAAAGATATTTAGAAAATTAGGATTGTGGGACCCTATTTTAGCCATACTTTTACTCTTCACATTACTCCAAACTGTTTAAATAATCAGTTATTTTTAAATAAACCAGTTAGATAGCATTTATCAGATGCTGCATCATCAGTAATAATAAAAATACCATACATTCTACTATACTAAAATAATATCAGCACAACCAACCATAATGACTGAAAGAGGGAAATGAATGAGGAAACTGCTCAGATTGCTTAGGGGAGATTAAAATATTAAATGACTTATAGTTGTAAACCATCTGGATTTTTACTAAGTAGACTGAACAACAAAGTCTTCACTTAATGTCTTGAATGACCATCTGGGAATATGGAATGCCATATGGCAGCTAATTTCACTCCCATGGCTAAAATACAGTCTGTATCCCCACTCTGACAGCTTCAAGTTATGACACCCTTCCAAACTTGGCAGTTATTCCCAGAATTAGATTTCAACTTGAAATAAAACGATCTGGTTGAACACTTGACCCAAGACCAAGTGTCAAGTGTGACTAGTAATTTCTAGGGAAAGTACTGAGCCTAATATTCCTCTTCCTGCTCTCTGCTCAGTCACAGACAAGTGTGTGCCTTTGGTTTTCCTTTTGCATAGTTGTCTTCCTTGTGCATGACTGTACATTATTTTGCTAAATGTCTTTATTGAAATACATATATAAATATACACACATAAACACACATTACCTAGTAACATATTTTGTTGCATCCTAAAATAGTAAAACCTTGAAAGATACAATAGGTACTCAATGAAATAGTATAATCTAGCTGGGCGCCAGTGGTTCATCCTATAATCCTAACTACTCAGGGGGCTGAGATCTGAGGATCATGATTCAAAGCCAGCATGAGCAGGAAATTCCATGAAACTCTTTTATCTCCAATTAACCACTCGGAAAACCCGAAGTGGCACTGTGGCTCAGGTGGTAGAATGCTCGCCTTGAGCTGAAGAGCTGAGGGACGGTGCTCAGGCCCAGAGTTCAAGCCCCACAACTGCCAAAAAAATAAAAATAAAATAGTATAATCAGTCTACATAGCTAAATATTAGGATCTATATTGGTCAGAGTAAAAGACATAGATATTTATCATAAAAAGTAATATATTCTATGAATAATAGAATGGCTAAAGATGTGGTATTTAAAGACTGTGTACTGAGTCCATGCTTCCAAGTTTAGACACTTTCTCTAGAACTTAGTAAATCATTAATATTGAGGTTAACTTTATAAATCATAATTTTGAAAAAACAGAAAGAACTTCTTATATGGCCAAAGATGAAAGTGAAGATTGCTGCTAGTCATATAGAAGTCAAATTAAATTGAAATATTTAACAAATGTAACAAAACATTAAAACTTATTTCTTTTTTATCAATTTCAATAAATTGATAAAATTCAATAAATTTCAATAAATAAAGCAATGTAAAGAAGAGAATTTATGGGAGTTACAATCCTAATATCAGATAAAATAGACTTCAAATTAAAATTAGTGAGAAGAGATAAAGACTATCAGTATATACTAATTAAGGGATATCTCCTTCAGGTGGATATTACAATTCTAAATATCCACCAAACAGTGGATCACCCAAATTTATCCAAGAAACACTACTTTCCCTAAATTCAGGAATGAGACAAGGATGTCTACTCTCTCCAATTTAGTCCTAGAATGCCTTGCTAGAGCAATAAGACAAAATGCAAAGATATAGGGGATCCAAATAGGGAAAGATGAAGTAAAACTCTCCCTCTTTGCATATGACATGATCTTGTCTTTAAGGCATCCCATGAACTCCACTCCCAAGTTACTGGAACTGATCCCAAACGTTGGCAAAGTAGCAGGGTATAATACAAACTCTCAAAAATCAATGGCAAAAATAAACCAAAACAATTGCTTTTCTGTATGCCAATAACGAGAAGAACGTGGCTAAAATCAGAATAGCAACTCCCTTTGGAATAACCCCACACAAAAAAAACCTAGGAGTTAACTTAGCTAAAAAAGTGAAGGACATCCATGATGAAAACTTTAAAAACCTGAAAAAGGAAATTAAAACAGAACTTAGAAAGTGGAAAATCCTCCCACGCTCCTGGATTGGAAGGATTAACATCATGAAAATGGCAATACTGCCAAAGGCCATCTACAAATACCTACCCACATCCCGACCCTATATTTCAATGAAATAGAAGAAGCAATCCAAAAATTCATATGGAACAATAAAAGAACCCAAACAGCAAAAAACAATCCTTAGCAGAAAGAACAGTGCTGGGGGAATATCAATACCAAATTTCAAACTCTACTACAAAGTCATAATAATCAAAACAGCTTGGTACATGCACAAGAACAGACCTGAGGACCAATGGAATAGAACTGAAGACCCAGAAATGAACCCACAGACCTATAGCTACCTATCCTTCTATAAGGGAGCTAAAACATTAGAATGGAAGAAAGTCAGCCTCTTCAGTAAATAGTGCTGGCAACATTGGTTAAACAGCTGCAGAAAACTAAAGTTAGATCCTTATATATCACCCTGCAACATAATCAACTCCAAATTGATCAAAGACCTCAAAGTCAAAGCAGACACTCTGAAAACATTACAGGGAGGAATAGGAGAAACTCTAGTGCTCGTTGGCACAGGCCAAAATTTTCTTAATAAAAGACCCAGAAACATAACAAATCAAAGTAAGTTTGGAAAAATGGGATTGCATGAAACTTTAGAACTTCTGCATGGTAAAGGACATAGCTAGCAAGATCAGTAGAAAGCCTATGGATTGGGAGATCTTCACTAACCATACAATCGACAAGGGTCTCATATCTAAAATATACTTAGAACTCAAAAAATTAAGTTCCCCCAACAACAAATCCTCAAAGAAACAACTGCCTGATAAATAAGTGGGCTAAAGACTTAGAGACTTCTCTTAAGAGGAAATAAAAATGACCAATAGACACATGAAGAAATGCTCAACTTCTCTAGCCATAAAACAAATGCAATCCCCCATGGTATAACCCCTGTTTTCACTGTATTTGTTGTCGGTGTCTGCCTCTTATATATACACTTCTCTAATTCAGGGAGGGGAAGGTAAAAAACAAAATGCTTAAATAAGAATACAGGTTGACCCATTGTAACAATGAGATGTACAAAACTCTATATTGAAAATGAACTTTACAACTATGGGCGGGGGAAGGAAGGTATGGTAGGGGGAAAACAAAGGAGGAGGCAACAATGCTTGATGGGAAATGTACTCATTACTTTGCTCATGTAACTGTAACCCCTCTGTACAGCATTTTTACAATAAAAAAGTACATTAAAAAAACTGGAGCAAATGTTTAATCAAAAAATGCAAATCAAAATAACATTGAGATTACACCTCATCCCAGTAAGAATGGCTATAATCAAGAAATCTATTTTTGGGGTGATTTTTCTTTTTTTTAAACAAGTTTTTTTATTGTGAAAATACTGTACAGAGAGGTTACAGATACATGGGCAAGGTAATGAGTACATTTCTTATCAAGCATTGTTGCCTCCTCCTTTGTTTTTCCCCTACCATCCCTTCCCTCCCACCTCCACAACTACACTCACCCCCTCCCCGCATCTCCACCCCCACTCCCGCGTTGCCCCGCGCCTAAATTGTAAAGTTCGTTTATCAACATAGTGTCTAGTAGATCTCATTGTTACAATAGGTCAACGTGTATCCCTTTTTAAACATCTTGTTTTTTCCCAACAGATGCTGGAGGGGATGTGGCCAAAAGGGAACCCTACTGCGTTGTTAGTCGAGTGTAAACTTGTTCAGCCTCTTTGGAAAAAGCAGTATGGAGATTCCTCAAAAATCTAAACATATAACTCCCCTGTGACCCAGCAATCCCACTTTGGGGCATTTACCCAAATGATCACAAACAAGGCCATACTAAAGCTTCCCAACTATATTTATTGCAGCATAATTCACCATAGCTAAGATATGGAACCAACCCAACTCAATAGATGAATGGATCAAGAAAATGTGGTATATATACACAACTGAATTCTATGCCTCCATCAGGAAGAATGGCATCGCCCCATTTGTTAAGAAATGGAAAGACTTGGAAAAAATTTTATTAAGTGAAGTAAGCCAGACCCCAAGAAACATAGGTATAAGCAGAAAAGGTAAAAAATTATGTACTTATGACCATATAAGATGATGTTATGTCTCTCCCCCACGGTATAACCCCTGCTTTCACTGTATTTGATGCTGTTATAATTTGTGGAGGGGAAGGGAAAAAACAAATTGTTTAAATAGGGATACAGGAGGACCCATTGCAACAATGAGATGTACAAGTCGTTATGTCGAAAAACGAATTTTACCACTTTGGTGGGGGGGCGGAGGAGGGTTGGGTTGGTGAGGTGGGGGGAGGATGGGATGGGAAGGGGAAACAAAGGAGGAGGCTACAATGCTTGATAAGAAATGTACTCATTATCTTGCCCATGTAATTGTAACCCCTCTGTACAGTATTTTCACAATAAAAAATAAATTAAAAAAAGATGATGTTAAGTGAAATGAACCCCAAGATAGGGACACAAGAGGTTTTTAATCTTACTTGCTGTTGTTTTTAATGTACTTATAATGTACTGTGTGATTTTTTTTTTTTATTTCTTTTGTATGTTCTTCCCCCATGGTATAACCTCTGTTTTCACTGTATTGGATTCTGGTGCTGTGCATCTTGTATATACATTTTTCTAATTTGAGGAGGGGAAGAGAAATAACAAAATACTGAAATACGGATACAGGTCGACCCAGATGACAATGAAATTTACAAGATACTATGTTGAAAATGAACTTTACAACTTCTTGGGAGGGGGGATGGAGGAGTTAGGGTGATGAGGAGGGAAGGAATATTAGAGGAAAAACAAAGGAGGGAGTGACAATGCTTGATAGAACTGTACTCATTACCTTACTCATGTAACTGTAACCCCTTAGTACAGAATCTTTATAATATATATTACATATATAATATATATTTATAATATATTTACTTATAAGTAAATTTTAGTGGCATGTGCTTGATTAATTCTTGGAGAAAAAGACAAAAAAGGAAGTTGAATGAAAACTACTTTCTACTGATAACATATTTTCCTGGGATCAGATAGAGTCACATGTAGAGGAGTAGTATGGAGTTATTTTCAAAATTAAACATCATAAACAACAGAAAAGGTTTAAGTATTCCAGACTAAGCTAAGAGTATGTTTCCTAAATCCCAGGAAAGAAGAACAATTTTAAGTGATCTGATGGAAATGATCTGATGTCATAAGTATAAAACAAAATTGGTAAGGAATCCCCACACCTGAACAAAGGGTCATTTTGGAATCAGATAATACCTAGTAGGTTCAAGTGTTAGATTACAACAGAATCATCATGCACAATACTGCCTTCCCTCTCTTACCCCAGAACTTGAGAAGGTCCAAAAATATGAAAGGTGAACTAATTAGATAAAAGGTTATATAATTGTCATGCCAATACTAATTAAACATTTAATTCCTAATACCTAGGAAAAATGACTTATAGTATAATAAAAAAAAAGTGATTCCCTAACATTTTATTTGAGAGACATGATTAAGTCCACTGAGTCATATGTTCAGAGGAAAATAATGTCACAAAAGAAAAACCTTATCTGAAGAGATATCAACAGTAAGTATCTCAGGGGTAAAGCAGTAGAAATGAGATACAGTTCTGCAGCAGGTGCAGGAACATGCACAAACGTGTCATGAGCTCAGCACCTCTGAAAAAGGGAGTAGATAGAAAAGGTTTTAGTGGAAGAGGAGCCAGGGGGAGCTGAGAAACTAAAAATACCTGGGAAGAACCCACAATGTAAGGAATACTACCTAGGCATACTCCCTCCAATGAAGAATGTGGAAGGGAGAATACCTTCCTTCTCTATTCTTATTATTACAGTAAGCCGAATATCATTTCCTAATATCCACCCAGTCTTTCTCAAGTAGATTCAAGAGCCTGCCTAGGATGAACACATTACTAATGATAAAAAGCCATTTGTGAAAATAAATAGGTGCACCATTAAACAAATGGTGTAATTATAAACAAAGTCAATAGTTACAATGGGCTCTCAAATCAGCATGTTTTTGGTTCTCATGGAGATATGTACTCAATCAAAAAAATCAATGAATATTAAACAAATAAAAATTTATATTGAACATGCAGGAATAAATAGATGAAATAGATAGTTAAATTGCTATAGTCAAAAAGAAAATTATTGGACAGGAAGTTGAATAGTTAAAGAAATTAAATGAATAAAAAAATAAGATTAATTCAGAGGGTGAGATATATTTTATTGGAGTTTATATTAGGTTAGATAGAAAAATACCCCAAATTTCAGTGGCTTAGGGCACTGAGGCTTTATTTTACAACCTGAAAAAGCTGATGTATAACAATCCTCCAGTATAGCATCCCTCACATGTCAGCACAGTAATTCAAATCAGTGGAAATGCACATAATACAAAATACATACATAACTATCATACATGCACACCCATGAACTAATTGCTCAATGCTCCCACTGTACAATTTATTGCCCAAAGCATGGGACACAGACAAGTCCAGTTTAAAGCAGGGAGGAATAAGAAGTTGATTTGTGAATTCCTTTCAAAAAGGAAAAGACTTGCCCTAGTGTCAGGATGGGCAAAAAAGAAAAAAAAATGAGCAAGAAGTACTGATGAAAGAAAGTATAAAGAATTGTTTCTCAAAACTTCAAACACACATTTATCTTTTATGGAGATTTACTAAAATTATATACTAGGTGTTAAGCATAGTTCAAAATACAAGTTATCAACAAAATTTTAAGAGGAAACCAAAAAGATATAAGCCTTGAAATTATTACATTTAAGTAATAAAAACTAAAAGAGTAAGTGAAAAAGGTGGCAGCTTTTGATAAGAAAAATTGAAATGTACATTAACCAAAAATAAATAAAATGGAAGTTCAGAAACAAAAATTATTACAAAATTAATAGAATACCATATAAAATTATTTACAATGATTTGGAAATTATTATTACGAAATGTAAGTCTCTACATTAGTCTAAAGGAAAATATATATCATTTGATTTGAAATAGGATCAAAGAGGAAAAAAATGCCTATATTCTCTTTTTGCACAAATGTTTTCTTTGAAATGTATACAAAAATGCAATGAAACAAAATAGATTACTTCAGTATGAAACAAAATGAAGTGTTCTTTTTTCCCATGGATAGATATTAAATGTGTCTGAGACTGATGATGATTCTCAGATCTAAATAAATAAATAGATAGATAAATAGATAAATAAATGTCAGCTTTCTTTAAAAGATAGATATAGATTATTTTAAGAGCTATATATAACTAAGAATAACCATCAATTTTCATTTGGGTGGATTAGAGGACAAATTCATGTGTGTACATTATTAAAACAAATAAAGGTTATTTTTAGTAAACCCATTTCAGAGAAGAAATTGAAAAAAATATGAATAGAACAAAACATTATAAACAAGCATTTTCCTTAAAATGTATATTCTTTAAGGATAATTTAAATAATATATTCTAAAAATAAGACACGAGATGAAACATTATTTAAGAAAACATCTTGTAACTACTTTTGGTAGGTTGACTATCACATTCCTTGAGTAAAATGTGTGTACTGCTTTGGAACGCTTCTGGGATACAAATTTTCACCTAGTTCATATTGAATCTCCTTCATTGGCCACATGTCCACAATCTTTATGCTTATAAAAGAAGAATTGAGCAAATGTTAGGCAATGGCAAATCAAATGATGGACTCCTATTTCACTTTAATACATAAATGGCAGTAGAAGTTCTACTCTGGTTCAAATATGTATAGATTATTCAAGAAGAATGAAGAACACAAACTCAAAACAAGTAAAAGTTTAATATGTGGCACTAAAGCATTTGAAATGTTTTGGGGAGAATGTAGAATAAAAGGGTATGTTTGGAAGGAAATCTTATCTGGTGTAATGTATTTGTCTTTCATCAATACTTCTTTATAATCTGCTTCATGATTCTCTGTTGGATATGTTCTCACCATCATCTTTGAGGGGCTCCTTGATGCTCCTATAGTTCTCAGAAGATCCTGATGGCTTAAAGCTGTAATGTATAGATAAAACCTCAACTGTTCTGCAACAACATTGACCTTGCTTGTGGAAACAAAGCCAACCACTGAACACTGTCTGGGTTTGTCTAGCTTAGTGACCATTCCTGGCAAAGGTAGAATCTAGGTCAAAAGTAGTCAATTTACTTATTATTAATTGCACATGGTATACATATTTATCATATGATAAACTTTTAAAAGATCAATGGATATTGCTTTAGCTTCTTTTAGAAGAAAAATGACCCTCCATTTGTCAATCTGACCATTTTTACACAGCCAAGGCTGAACTTTAGCCTTGGCTGTGTAAACTAGCACAGCCCAAGAATGGATATTTGATCTTTGGCCTCCTTAATCTGCTCAGATTTGTTACTGCTTTACAACGTGACTGGCCTTTGTCAATGTGAGCAATTTGGGAACATAGCCCTTTCTAGAACAGATTACATTGAGTGAAAGAGAGACATAGCAATTTTGGAGACTATGTAATAGAAACTAACCCTGACAGAGAAAAACTTTAGGAACTATTAGAGCACTGATGATAGGCATAGACAAAATAAATACATAAGTATATATATACATATATATATATATATATATATATATATATATAATATCATCATGTACATGTAGGCAGAAAAAATAAAATTGCATTTCCTTTCCACAGTGCATAGAGGAAAAGGTTCAGGCTGAAATTAGGGGAAAAGGCAGTAGTAAACTTGTACAGAATCCTATCATTCTCAGCAAATATTGCAAGGAGAAAGAATAGAAAATTTATCACTTTAGGAGGACTTGTTAAATTTAAAGAATGGATTTTGGTGAGATAACATTTGTCTATAATAAAAGTTGTAATTAAGGTACTATAACAAATAGAAAAGAGAAACTCACCATTGCCAAGATATTTAGGTTTTATAATAAGCACTTGTAATGTATATGCACATGTTCAGATACAAGCTAGAGGAGAAAAAGCTGTATAACTATTGACTATCTACCATTATGCTTTGTGTGAATTGACTGAATCAAACTTCCTAGAGGAGCTCAGACATAAAGGATTATAAGGCCTACCATTGGGGAGATGAAGGAAGGAGCATTTCAAAGAGCAGAATATAATGCACAACATGAAAAGTGAAACAATGGGAAATAGATTATTGTGTTTGAGACAGGAAGGAAGATGCCAATCCTCTTTTAGCGCAAAAGAGACTCCAATTTCTCACTAACAAAAAGTGGAATACTAGCATTTCTTTGAGAGTGCCATTGGTTTCTTCAACAACGCATGCAAAGATTGATGGTGCTTGTAGCAATGACCTTTATAGTCAGAATAAAGGCAAAAGGAAAAAGTCTGAGAAATAAGAAATTAAAAAAAAAAGAAGAAAGATGTTACTGGAGTCAAGTCAACTGAGTTTTTAAGATTATTGGAAATAAGCATAAATAAATCTTTTTTTTTAATTTTTTACTGTGAGAATACCGTACAGAGGGGTTACAATTACATGGGCAAGATAACGAGTACATTTCTTATCAAGCATTGTTGCTTCCTCTTTGTTTCTCCTTCCCATCCCTTCTGTACTCCCCCTCCTCTCCCCACCCGATCCTCCCCCCCCAAACCAAAGTTGTAAAGTTCGTATTTCGACATAACGACTTGTACATCTCATTGTTGCAATGGGTCCACCTGTATCCCTAGTTAAACTATGTGTTTTTTCCCTTCCCCTCCAAAATATTTAACAAATACATAGTTTTTTTTCAAATTTTCTCTGGTGACAATTTCAAACCGACACTTTTGGAATTGTGAAAATACTGTTTCCATGCAAGCCGACCAGAGTTCAAGCCAAAGCTCTGTGGTTATTCCCTTGATAAATGCTTTACCACCATAAAGTGTGAGTTCATTTCCCCTGGTCAAATGTAGGAGTGGCAGTGTTCCTGATTTTTTGTTTGAAAGGCTGAGGAGTTGGTTCCTCCAGGAATTCATTTCCTCTAAGTGTTTGTTTTCTGTCATGTTTCTTTGTGTAACATGGTGTTCATCAGAGAAGTCATATCAGATCTAAATACTGGCATGTGACTATAAAGTTTTATATATAAAGGATGTTGCTTAGCTGTTTATGTTATATAAAAGCAGTTTATTTGGGAGGAAAGGGTCACCAACAATAAATCAGTAATTTTTCCTTGCTGCCATCAGTAGAAACTGATTCTTGCTTAGATCAATGCATAAAAAAGTTAGTTTAATATCTTTGAAATATCTCAGCACTGACATCTCTGTGTTTAGAAATGAGCATTATAAGCCTTTAGGATGTTTTAAATGAAAAGGAAAAATATTGAAGTATAAGTAGTTTATACAACATTGTGATTATTATTGCTAGTGATAATAACATCTACAGATGATGAACAAATAAATATATATTTTTCAAATTTATATGTTCATAAAGTCACAAGTGAATTAAAACCTGGTATTCTTTACAGGACAGTACATTATCTTCTATACACACAAATAATTATGAAAGGAGAAATCAATTGTCAGAATTTATTAAGTAGTCTACCTTACATCGATCATGCTATGAAGCATTAAAAGGCAAGTTAGAAAGAAAATAATAATTCAAATTATTGAGTTATAAATACTTTGCAAACCAATTCTTTTGATGAACTTATTTCCTGATCAGAGCAATGCTATATAACTTTTGATCATTGTTTATTTTTTCCATCTGCACTTCTTTCAAGTTCAAGTCTGGATTATCTTGAGTTTGTTGCTTTTCCCCCATTAAATTGCTTGAACCCTATCTCAAAGCCTGAGCCATGCTTATGTTACATAACACCCAAGGGGAAATTTGTTTCCTGTAGAGGCTCAGTTAAAAAGATGCCTTTCCACATAAGGAACTTTAATTTTTTTCTGAATATACATTTTTCCCTGAATGTGAAAATCTGCTTTTCATTATAGCATAATGGTATGTGTTTTTGCTGGGGCATTTGTGATCCAAAGCTTACCTCAGCAGGGTCACTTCACAGTCTCTTAAAGTGAATGCGAAGAGCAAAGCTTAGGAGGTACAGTTCACCAAGCTCAAGTTCAGCCAGGCAAGAGCATGGCTGTGTTGTCCAAGTGGAGTCATGTCTATCAATCTGCACAAGAGATCTTACCTCTCTGGGAACCTCATAGCTAATTGTTTTTAATTAAGCCCACATTTCCAAAGACAACCAAATTAACAGTTCGTATTTGCACAAGGTTAAATGAAGAACAAAAAGAAAATAATGTGTTCTTTGATATTTGTACTGGTAAGTTTTCATTTTATCCAAATTAAAAAATATTATTTAGTTATTTGGGTTTTTTTTCTTAGATAACTCCCTCCATCCTTCCTTCCATCCCCCTCTTTCTTTCTTGTTTGCTTCTTATTCTTTATTTTTCTTCTCTCTGTTTCTCCTCTTATCTGTTTCTCTCTGTATCTCTGAATCTGTCTCTCTCTCTCTGTGTCTCCTTCTCTCTTTCTCCCTTTCTTTTTCAATGCAGGTACTAGGGTTCAGACTCAAGGCCTTGTGCTTTTTGGAAAACATCTCAGCATTTGGGCTATGTCTTCAGCCCCTTTTCCTTTGATCATTTATTGAAATATTGCCTAATGCTTTCCCTGGATGCCCACTTGGTGTAAGTAGCTAAGACTACAGGAGTGAGCTTCCATACCTATTTAGATATCATTTCTTACAGAGCATAGTAAATATCTATCTAGGTTAGAGAACCTTGGAGGCTGAGTAATTGACATCTTGATTCCTATGCTGAGAATTTCATGCTCAGAGTCCTAAGGTTTTAAGGCGTATAATTTCTAAAAGCCCAATGGTTGGCTCTGAAAACAAGCAGAAGTTTTGCCCATGGCACAAATAAGGAGAGTAACTTTCTCTTGGATAATTTCAACAGTCTATAATACAGAAGTGTTATAACTAAGCATTAAACTCTTCCATGATATTTGTTACAATGCAGTTATAAGTAAAGTAGATAAATAGTTTGGAAATTATGCTCAACAAAGTTTCAAGTAGGAATTTCTTCTATTTACTAACAAATATCAAAAACCAGACTTTCTTAAAGAATGGAGTAAACATAGTCCAAAAACAGATACCATAATACAATTGCATGTATGTAATGCTTAAGGGTTTGCAGAAACATTTTTATTCTAGCAAGAATGGATTATTATTCTTTTGTACTCATTCTTTGAGAAAAAAAAAAAAGATTAGCCCAAGAACACAAGTTTTAATTTCAATCCCTCATCATCATTAAGAGGAAAAGTGATTAAATATTTAGCACTCACAGCTCCCTGTGGAGTGGTTATTATCATGCCCATTATAAGATGAGAGGAAAACACTAAGAAGGATTAAATAAATTGCCTAAGGACACACAGCTAGACAGACAGTGGCACAAACAGGATTCAAACTCAGAGTTGATCTAAAGAGTATTCTCCTTTATTTTTCTCTTTCTTTCCAATAAATTGTCATTAACATCATGTTATCTAAAGAGCCTCCATGAGTTACAAATAAATATAAGGTTCTTTATTCTATGAATTATCTGAAACTGAAAATGTACTCATAAAATGATGTTGTATTTAGAGATAAAGGAGAGACTTACCATTAAGATTAGAGTTTTCAAGGAAAGAAAATGAAACCGGAAAATGAGTAAGGGAGCCCCAGCTGGAAGAGGAGAATGCTTGGAACTAAAGTTGCCAGGAGAGTGGTTGTCTTGAAGTTCTTCCAGTCATCATGAGAACCATGTACACATGATGCAATGTAATATGCAGTGAATGTTAAGTGGGATTTTTATTTGTTGAATTAAAAAGCATGGGGAATAATTACCAAAGTAATTTGGCTGAAGTGAAAATTTAATGAAAAAAAGTAGCAAGATAAAATTGGGCACATAAATGAAAGGGAAGAATGATTTTCCTACTCTGGACTCTGGCCATACTCCATTAAGGAATAGCGAGGTCTTTGTGAATTGGATGATGAAAGACAAAGCTAGAAAAGTTAGTAATAGGAAGAAAAGAACCCATGTTCATGAAACCCTACATCAATTATGCATATAACAAAAAGAGAAGTCTTCAGGTGCGAAGGTCTAAGTGAATTTGGATGTTCACAAAGGCAGCTTTCATAGGCTGAATAGGAGACATCTACTGCAACCATCTTCTCTCAGTTCTTCCATCAGACCAAGAATGTTACCCCTCTTCCTATTTATTGGAACAAGAGGTACTGCAACAATCTTGCATGTGATGCATCTAACATTGTTCAATACAAAAATTAAAAAGCACACTACAAAAATACTTAAATGAAAGTCTTTCAGAAGTGAAGCCATTCACACAATCCTCTATTTTACCAGAAAATATCTTTCCTATAAATACATGGAATCATAATAATGTTTTGGATTCATTACACTGACTTAATAAAGCTCCGACACTTGAAGAGAAAGTAAATAAATCCTTGTAAATATATCCCTCTTAGCAAGTTTCACCTACAATTAAAAATATAGGAACAAATTTTAGCACTAAATAGAATTGACTTAATTATAAAAGAAATAAATGTTTAAAATGTGATTAGGATTCACTATTCAATTCAGTGTGTCCTCATTTTGCATCTAGACTAACTTAGAATGTGACCCAAAGACAAAGCATCACCATCTTAAATGGGAAAAGACACTGGATTTCTGCGTTAATTGAACAAAAAAATTCTTTCTGATTTAAGGGGAAACCATGATAATAAAACCTTAGGCCACAAAGAAAACATCTTAATTCAGCATAAAATTAAGTTTTTAAAAAAGTAATACAGAAGCCTACTGACCTCTTACTGCAAAATTCTTACTGTAAATTTTTTTTTAAAAAAAAAAGGAAAGAAAAATACAAAATTATAAGATCATCTGTCATTTGGACTGGGTAAAATCCAGCCTTTTAAGTATTTGTTTTAATCCTCACCTCCCACAATAATCAAAATAAAAGAATATTGGTTACCTGCCACAAGTCAAGTCCAACACCAAAGCACAAGTGCATTGTTATTATGTCCCACTCTCTTATAGAGTAAACTAACACCCAAAAGTCATCCAGAGTTGCCCTTCAAAATCATTTGCAGCTATTTGTTATTTAATCTCCAAAACAATACATTTGTGACAAGGGTCAAGATCTATTTGTAGGCAGCCAGGTGCTTAAGTCAAGTCACAGGAAAGTCGAGTGTTTTAGGGTTTCATTCAAGCAGCTCAATTTTCATCTCTGTTTAATAAACCAATGAAAGTAATAATACCTAACCCAAATATGTATGCAAAATGCATGATCATAAAAGATAGATATCTTAGCTGCAATAAAAATTTTAAACCGAAAAATAAATAAAAAGATGGTTCATACAGCTGTGGGGCTTGAATTTACAAAGGAGTATTTGTTAACACAGTAATGATGGTAACATTAAGAGTTTATGTCTCTTAAAAGTTCTTCAGAGCTCAGACTATTCACTAATACACTGTGACAGACGGCATATAAGTAGGCCAATGTACCACTTTGTGCGGGCTTTTGTTTTAAAGTTATTAATCCACAAAGGAAACCAATAGGCATATTTTCTAGGAGAAAAGTATAAAAGCAGAGCTTATACATACAAAAAATAAAGACTGGCTTCGAACCAGTACTGAAATAATTTGAAATAGATTGCTCTCCAAAACAAGAAGGAAAAATAAATACATAAATGCATAAATATATACATAAGGAAATAAATAAGGAAATGGCTACCTTCTTCCACTTTCAGTGTGAAGAGACAAAGGCTACTCATCTTTTTTCCATTAAGCCTTATATCCTACCAAATCTAATATTTCTCTTTTAACAATATATCAAATATCTGTGATGTAATAGAGACAATACATTCTCTTCAGTTCTATATCTCTACATATACATACTTACAATAAATTAACCATATACTAACATTTGATGTGGTCACCTTTTAAAAAGTATTTAAACATATTTAAATATAACTAGATTTAAATGTGTTTAATTTTGTATGCGTAGAGAGAGGGAAAATTTGAATATGAAGAAGGGTTAAAAAGAATAAGATATGGGTTGGGAGATACGGCTGAAGTAGTAGATGGTCTGCCTAGCAACTTATAGACAATGAGTTCAATTTTGAGTATTGAAAGAGAATGAGAGAGAAAGAGAGAGAGGGTGAGAAGGTACAGGACATGGTGATTATAACAGAAAGAATTCTAGTCAGCCCTCTGGAATCTTGTCTGTGCAGAAGCTTGCAGCTTACTTATTTAGACAGACACTGTCTCTGTGCCCCTTTACCAAGCAACAGACTAGGAGGCAACACATCACCCATGAAGTTCCATTTCACTGTTTGATTACACATTTTTGCATAAGCAACAGGATATTGTGTACCATAGTCAAGCGAGATGGAAAAATCAATGAACTAAAATCTCAGCATTGGAATTTGAACTAAGAGTCTCATACTTGATAGGAAAGAGCTCTACTACCTTACTTACACCCCAGTCCATTTGCTTTTAGTTCATTTCCCAGAGAATGGTCTGACTCTTATGTGGGTCAGCCTCAGATCTTTATGTTCCTCTCTTTCTCTCCTGAGTAGCTGGGATTACACTAGGCCAAATTGCATTGTAATCTTTTAGATTTGTTTCTAAAATGCAACAAGGATAGACTAAAATTAAAGAAAGATTATTTTTAATTTAGTATGTTTTTCATAATTATTGAATACATTTTTAAGAGAAAAGACTAAATTTGAATATCAAACATATTGCTAAATGTTGTATATGGGGCCAAATATATCCAAGGAAAAATGCATATGTTCTTTATCTGTGTCTATTGTATCTTTATATGGAGAGTATTGCCCATACCTACATACACTTTTAAGCACAAACAAATTAGTCAATGTGTGACTATGAGAAATTATTTTTAAAATTATGCATCCTCATATAGATACTTAGGATCTGAATTCTGTGATGTGAACATCACATTTCTGGCCAAAATCTCTTTAACAAGTTATTTTGACTCTATCTCTAACTTTGTGTTGCTATTTTTGTTGTTGTTATGATTAGTTGTGGGTCTTGAATTCTGTTCCTGAGTGCTGACCCTGAGTTCTTCAGCTCAAAGCAAAAGCTCTGTCTCTTGATCCACAGCTCAATTTCTGGTTTTCTGGTGGTTATTTAGAGATAAGAGTCTTGCGGACTTTCCTGATTGGGCTGGCTTTGAACCACGATCCTCAGATCTCAGCCTCCTGAATAGTTAGGATTACAGGCATGAGCCACCAGCACCCAATAAATGTTACTGTTTTTTAAAAGGAGCTGACAATAGGCTTTGTATGGAGTACAATCTACTGTGACTTAGAAAACAATGACCAACATAATAAATGTCACATATCTATCCTCCAACAAGAGATAGTTAACTCTTGAGTGACAGGTATCACCAAACAAGCTCTGTAGAGCTAAACAAGAACTCTCTGAGAGTTCTTCATTTTACTGTAATCATAACTGAATTCTTTAATTCATTACTACCCCACTCTAGCCTATAGTTTCCTGTGTTGAAACAATTCATGAGCAGATTCCCATTTTGTTTTTATCTTTTCACTTGTAATGAAGGAAAATAATTCATTAGCAAATGGTTACTGAAGAAGTGTTATATGGCTTGTACAATTCCAGATTCTGGGGATACTTGAAATCTATATGGGAGATTCATTCAATGAAGGAAAAGGAACTAGAGAATGTGAGTTTGAGAAAAGACCTACCAGAAGAAGGACCAGAAGAAGGCCAGTAATCCAGGATGATATTGAGGCATAGATCTAATGGTAAAATAACCACCAGTGCTAACACCTTCAGCAGGACCAGGCTTGGTGTTTAAGGAATCACAAGAACCAGTGTGCCTGGAGCAAAGTGGAAGGGAAATATTTATTATGAAGCATCAGAAGATCAAATTGTGAAGACCTTTGTGAAAAATGTGACTTTTTCTCTAAATAGAGCATAAAACATCAAATTGTTTGAAGAGAAAATATGCATGATCACATGTAGTTAAAGAAGGATAAAAAAACACTTTAAAGCAATGTTTCATGGCAACATTGAACATAGATAATTAGGGAACAAGTGATAATCCAAAGAGAAGGCTATTGGAAAAATAATGGTAGTCTCTTGGCTGAGAGTAGCAAAGATAAGGAAAGCTCCTGAGAACAAAATGAACAGGGCTTGCTCAAAGATTAGGTGAAAATATGAGAAAGAGAAAGTTTAAGGACAACTTCAATATTTTTAAAGTAAGTTTTTTATTGTGAAAACACTGTACAGAGGGGTTATAATCACATGAGCAAGGTAATGAGTACAGTTCTTGTCAAGCATTGTTGTCTCCTAATTTGTTTTTCCCCTACCTTCCCTTCCCTGTTGGATAAATGGGATTGTATGAAGTTGCAGAGCTTATGCCTGGCAAAGGACATAGCTAGCAAAATCGAGAGAAAGCCCACGGATTGGGAGAAGATCTTCACTAGCCATACAACGGACAAGGGTCTCATATCTAAAATATACCTAGAATTCAAAAAATTAAGTCCCCAAACAACAAATCCTCAAAGAAACAACTGCTCAATAAATACGGGGGCTAAAAACTTAAAGATAAACTTTTCTGAAGAGGAAATAAGAACAGCCAATAGACATATGAAGAAATGCTCAACCTCTCTAGCCATAAAAGAAATGCCAATCAAAACAACATTGAGATACCACCTCACCCCAGTTAGAATGGCTATAATCAAGAACTCTAATAACAACAGATGCTGGAGGGGATGTGGACAGAAGGGAACCCTACTGCATTGTTGGTGGAAGTGTAAACTTGTTCAACCGCTTTGGAAAGTAGTGTGGAGGCTCCTCAAAAGACTCCACATAGATCTCCCATATGACCCAATTCAATATTTTTGAACAAGACTCTAAATAAAGAAAATGACTTTCAGGGAAGTGGGAATCTGTGAGATAAAGTTTGGGAAATCCAGAAAAATCTGGAGAGTGTGGCAGTGAATTTATTTAAACTTTCATGTGATAAATGATGGATGATACATAATACATAGATTGGTAGCCACATAGATATAAATAGATAATGTCACTTTATCAAGAAAATAGATTATAATGTTAAAGTTGGTTCTGCTGTGTTGGGCTCAACAATATAATAATGTTTTGGCTATTACCATTACTTTCCTATCTTCTACCCTATTTCACTCATTACATTCATGCAAACTGGTTTGAAAAAAGGTATTAACATTTATTTGTTCAAAATAACATTGAGATTCCACCTCACTCCAGTTAGAATGATCATTATCAAGAAACAACGGATGCAGCAGGGATGTGGCCAAAAGGGAACACTACTACACAGTTGGTGGGAGTGTAAACTTGTTGAACCACTGTGGAAAGCAGTATGGAGGTTGCTCAAAAAACACATAGAGCTCCCTTATGACCCACCAATTCTACTTCTGGGCATTTACCCAAATGATCAAAAACAAGGCCATGCTAAAGCTGCCAGCACAACCATGTTCATTACAACATTATTAACCATAGCTAATATGGAACCAATCCAGATGTCCCTCAGTGGATGAATGGATCATAAAAATGACACACAATGGAATTCTATGCTTCCTGTATATACATGATGGAATTTATGCTTTCATCAGAAAGAATGACATCACCCCATTTATAAGGAATCATATTAAGTGAAGTAAGCCAGACCAAAAGAAGCATAGACTTTATCATTTCCCTCATTTGTAATAATTATTATATTTTCCTAGCATAGTGCTAAGAGATCATCACAATAGCTCAATAGCTAATTAACTCCGAAATACGGAAACAAGACATTTTTCTTTGATGCTGTTGTTTTTAATGTACTGTGTGAAGTTAATTCTTCTTATTTCTCTTGTTTTCTCTTGTTTTTCCCTGTGGTTTATCCTTTGTCATCACTGTATTTGATAGATATCCTGAGTATTGTACATACATTTATATGAATTAAGGAAGGGAAGAGGTGAGACAAAGGACAAAGGTCAAACCAATGCAATAGTGATATAAGACAACATGTTGAAAATGAACTTTTTTCATTTTCAACATGTTGTCTTGGATGGGGAGATATTTAGGGGGAGCGAAAGTGGGAGAAAAAGAAGAGAAGAAGTAACAATGTTTGACAAGAAATGTACTCACTACCTTACATATGTAAATGTAACCCCTCTGTACATCACCTTGACAATAAAATTAAATTAAAAAATAAAATAAAATAAAATTCATTTACCCCCACTCAGAGCTGCAAGAAGTAATTCTGTAAGTATGAGACACTTATCAATTCTTGTTTCTATGCTTTGCCAGCACTCCACATTCAGCAATTACATCCTATCTTGTGTCCAAATCTCCTTGAACGCCAGTCTCAGAAATAGCAAAATGTATGGGGTGATTAGTGACTCAGTCAAAGGTGAGAAAAAAATGACACAAAATAATTGATGGCTTCGGACTCTCTATTGTAGTCAGAATAAAGATCTCTAAATAGGAAGGAAAGAATGAGGAAATTTGTCCATTCCATCAGTCTAAATGTTGTCTTCTCCATTTTAGGAGTTCTCCATTTTGTTTGTTCTAAGTATATGTACCAATATTGGAATGAAATTGTATTGATTCCTAAGAATTTTGATGATTCAGTAGCTATGATGGTTTCACAGGTACATTAATGTACTTATCATTATAGACTACATTAATGTACTTATCATTATAGACTACGAGAGAAGCATGTTTTCTTTTTTACTTATTTTTTCTAAATGAACATAAAACAGTATGGGTATCTCAATAGTTGGATCTGTTACTTTGTGTTGCATACATTTTGATTGTTTTGCAATGCTCTTTGTTTTCTTTTCTTCTTCTTTTTTTTTGTTGTTGGTTGTGAAGCCTGAACTCTGGGCCTGGGGGCTGTCCCCCAGCTCTTCAGCTGTAGACCAGCACTCTACCACTTGAGCCTCAACCCCACTTCCGGCTATTTCTGCTTATGTGGTGCTGAGGAATCGAACCAAGGGCCTCATGCATGCAAGGCAAGCACTCTACCACTGAGCCACCTTCCCAGCCTCTTTGTTTTCTTTCATTACTTTGTTTTATTTCATCAAGGATTTATTTCACCATGCTAGGATGAAGTAGTTTGAGATGACAAACATTTTTTGCTCTCCACACAGGAAATGGAAGTAAACTCTCCTCTGTCATTACTTTCTATTGTCATTTATTCTTAATCAAATAAAAACATTTCTCAATGCCATTCCTCCTTTTATTCTAACATACTGCTTCTACATTCTTCAAATGCTCAAAATCCACCACATATGTACTAATACAATGAAAGTCACCCTTTGGAATGTCGCTAAAACAATGCGTGTTCTATGCATTGAATCAAAATATGCATACCCCTGTCCCTGTATTTCCAAAGCTGTTTCTGATTACTGATTGAAAATTCCCCTGTTCTTCATTAAAGGTTGAGATTCTTTTAAAATGCTTATTTACGGCTGCATGGTCCTCAGGGGCAGACTGTGGATTTAATTGCCTACAGCACCAAATCTCTTTTAACATTTGGCCAACTAAGCATTAGGTAACTTGTTGGCTAAGGGGCACCACATTCCTCCTCAGTGTATGGATCAGGTAGCTACAATCCGATATGCTTCATTTACTTCCAAGTATTATTAACACTAATGAGCATTATAGACACACATCAAGAGAGTGGAGAGAATAGAGTCAGTGCTCCTCAGACTTCATTAAACATGGGGTCCCATTATCCAGAGGCAAGATTCTAATTGTAGACTGTTCTTTAAAGACAAGAAAACAAATACTCAATAATTAATAATAATTAAAAAAAACCTGCTGCTTCCATGTTTAATGGGTAGCTCATATTCAAATAGAACTGTGAGTTGGAGAAGATACTTCCGGAGGGTGAAAGAAGATAATTAGTGTAGTGTCATAGAAAATAATTCATTAAATTGTGAGTTTTGCTTTCTCCAACTAGAAGTGAAACTGTCAGGTGTCCAGGCTAATTGTGTGTGTGTGTGTGTGTGTGTGTGTGTGTGTGTGTGTGTGTGTGCTGTTGGAACTGTGATCCAGGAGGTAAATTTCTCATTTAAGCTGAAATTTTGTGATGTGAGTTATATCCTGTTAATTACTGTTTGTGCTTATTTGCCTTTAGCTTTGTATTGGCGATATAAAATTAATACAAAAATTAAGGGGTGCCTTCACTCTTGGAAAAATCAGTGAGAGTGTGTGTGTGTGTGTGTGTGTGTGTGTGTGTCTGCATGTCTGCATGTCTGTGTGTTGTTTCTGTGTGTTTGAGGCCAAGTAGATTTTCAAGGTCTCTTCTAAAAGGATAACCTTCATACGAGTCACAGAAGTTTAAGTACAACTCTGGATTAGCCCAGCTTCAGCGAGGTTAGACACAAAGACCGGGCGCCTACAAAGAGAAACGATAAGCACTTATAATAGGTATCACTCAACACAGCACCAAATATAAATCAAAACTAACAAACACCCTCCCCCACAAATCCTCTCAAGTTAAGTTCCTTGAATTTAATTATTATAGCAAATGGTAATATAACAAGGGTGTCTACTGTCAGGGAGAAATGTTGAAAACAGATGTGAACCACGCGAAGCATATGTAAAACACATGGGATCCGCCGCAAGGTCACGGGACCTATGAAGGAGCACATGTGGAGCTCGTGAGCCACGTGTGGACACAGGCTGGGAAATCACGTGCTTCTCTTCACTGCCAAGACTCAGATCATATTCTAAAGAAATCAGGGGCTCTTAAATAAACTTTGTACTTCTTAAGGTAAGTGGATACCTTTTTGTTTAAAATCCCTTAGTGCAAGCAGACAAGGTTCCACAGATCTAACTCAGTGCTTGAAAATACTCAAATCCTTGTTTCACTCCTGTTTTCCTATCCCAGGGTAATTCAGTCGATTATTCCAAGGGAGTAATGATTTCTTCCTTGCCCACAGCTAAGTCTTTGAGGATACCATAGCTTATCAGGAAACCTAAGTAAACAGGGCCTAAGTGTGAGAATTAGGAACATGTATGCCATGAGTGCCCTTTTCTTCCTTGACATAACCAAACTGATGCATTTGGAATAAAATTAAATGCTTCCACACATAGGAAATTATTGAGGTGTAAAATCAAAGGATAATATTTATTTTGTAAGGGGGACAATAAAATATTTATATACTTTATTACAAATATCAAAAAGACATGGCCCTAAGAGTAAATACTTTAGATAGCTTCCACGTATATTTTCGTAGTACTTTATTTATGAGTGTGCACTTATTTGTTATCTAAATATATTATTTAGTTAAATCTCCTACAACATTATAGTACAACTAAAAATACCTGTGGAAATAATAGGATAACCAAAGCAAGAGTCATACATAGTTCGGTTCCTTAGTTCTAGACATTATTAATCCTAGTATATCACACAATTTTGTGAGTCTATGTTTTTGTGTGAAACAGGTTTGTTATAAATTTTAATAGGCATCTTGTAATTTCACCAAACATTTTGTGCAAAACTATACTGTAACTAACAATCCGTATGTATGTCAGTTATTTTCATCCACACTACACCTATGAGTAATGCTGAGATTCAGGAACATAAGCCAATTGTCACATAAGCAATAAATAGGTACCTTTTCCTTAAAGTTCACTTATTCTCTTTCAAAAGGCAAAGCTAAGCAGAGTATGTTCTTATTAGCATGCCATTCTTTCTAATAGCAATTCGGCTGACATTTACTGACATCACAACTAGCCATAAAGAAAACAATATCTCATTTATATTTTTTAAATATTACATTTTCCAAAAGGAAATAACAGTCGGGGTGCATCTGCCTTTTTATTTTTTTACTTTTTGGTTTGTTTGGCAAAAAAAAAAAAAGCATGGTTTCCTTTCTTCAGTTAGTATACTTAGGTTCTGCAAACATGATAAATATGCCATATACTCATTAAAACAAACTAAGAATCAAATTCAGGCGATAAAATTCAAAGTTCAAGATTTTTCACTGAGATAAAATACTGAAATATAAGACTGGTAAGGCAGACTTTCAACATTGTTTACTTGCATATTTATTTATTTGCATAAAGATGATGGTGCTATTAACAATGAGGTGATTGTGAGCAAGCACTATGACTCATGCGCATATTCCCAGCTATTTGGGAGGAGGAGATTAGGAGGGTCCATGTTCAAGTCTATCCCCCAAAAAAGTTAGTGAGAATTTTTTTTACTGAGCAAGCAAGCTGGGCATGACAATGAGTGCTTATAATCTTAGCTATGCAGGAACTGTATATAGGAAGTTTATAGGGAAAGATTATCCCTGATAAAACTGTGAAGAAACCCTTTTAGGAAAATAACTTAGTGGAAAAGTACTGAGTGGGAAAGGTGATTCAAGTGGTAGAGTACTTATTTAGCCTAGAAAGCACCAAGGCATGAATTCAGATCCCAATACTGACAAAAAAAAATAAGTATGTGATGGGAAAAACAATCAGATTAATGGGAGGAAACAAACACAAAATGGAAAGCAAACAAACCAAACAAAATAGAAAAAAACCCTCTTGTTTCCATTTCTTGGAAATTTTGATAAATATCATTTTACACTATTCGTGGAAATGTAAACTTGTTCAACCACTGTGGGAAGCAGTATGGAGGTTTCCTAAAAGACTAAACAGAACTTCCCTATGACACAGCAATTTTACCAACTCCTATGCAATTATCAACTAAATTTCAAAAGGTCACACTAACTACCTGCACAACCATGTTCATTGCATCATTGTTTACCAAGATATGGAATCAACTTAAACATACTTCAATAGATGAATAGATCAAGAAAAATGTGACACACACACACACACACACACACACACACACACACTCACACAAACACTGGAATCCTACATTACCATCAGACAAAAAAAATGATATTGCCCCATTCCTAAGGAAATGAAAAGACATGGAAAAAATTATATTAAGCGAAGTAAGTCAGACCCAAAGAAACATAGGTTGCATAGTTTCCCTCATTTGTAGTAATTAGAATGTGCCTATAAATCTATAAATAAACCCAATTGATGGTAAAAGACAAAACCTATACTTGGACATGAAAAATTAAACAGGATTCTAAACATTTACACAGTGAGACCAAAGGAGGATATTCATATAAAATGATGTTTATTGGAATAAACTTCAAGAAATGGAAACAAAAGTGTTGTGGGGTTTTTTTTTGTTTCGTTTTTTTTTTTTTTGCCAGTCATGGGACCTGGGCACTGTCCCTCAGCTCTTCAGCTCAAGGCTAACACTCTACCACTTGAGCCACAGCACCACTTCCAGCCTTTTCTGCTTATGTGGTGCTGAGGAATCAAACCCAGCGCCTCATGCAAGGCAAGCACTCTACCACTGAGCCACTTCCCCAGTCCTTGTGTTTTTGTTTGTTTGTTTGTTTTTTCTGTTATTTCCCTTTTGTTGTTGTTTCTTAATTCTGTGTCTTTTGTCCTGTATGTAAGCTTACCTGATTTGAGGAGGGTAAGCAAGGACACAGAAATGGTGGGACGAAGGGTAAACTAATGCAGCAGTGATACTCAGTAGACATTATGTTGGAATGAACTATACAACTTGCAGGAGAAGGGAGTAGGGAAGGAGAAAACTGGGAGAAAACCAGGGAAGCAGTGACACTGTCCATAAGGAAACATACATGTTACCTGACTTACGTTACTGCAATCCTTCTGTATATCACATTTACAATAAAAAGAAAAGTTTTTTGTTTTTAAAAAAAGAATCAGAGAAATGGGATGAATAGCAACACAAAATGGATCTGAATATCAACTTTTGTTACTATTTCCAACAGTAGACAGTTAACTTCCTGAAAACTTGCTACTTCAAGTTGCTGATTGTCCTTCGTATATATCAGTACCTATTATTTCTGTGCCATTAGTATCATCATCATCATCATCTTCAACTAGTTTAACAAAACAATTTCAATTTAAGATTTCCATTTAAGTGGATGATGGTACAATATATTTTGGTACAATATATTTTCTACTAGTCTCTCACTTATCTCTCCATCCCCACCAGTTTCCTTGTTCTATTTTCATGGAGATACAATGAGTATTACAATTCTTTTTTTTTTTGCCAGTCCTGGGCTTGAAGCTCATGGCTAGTGCTCTACCACTTGAGCCACAGTGCCACTTCTGCTTTTTCTGCTTATGTGGTGCTGAGGAATCAAACCCAGGACCTCATGCATGCAAGGCAAACTCTCTAATACTTCTACCACTCTACCACTCTACCAACTTCCCAGCCCAGGAGTATTACAATTCTATTCACCCACACTCCCTCTTTCCATTTGCCAACAACCCTTTCACTAACCTCCACCTTTCCTAAATCACAATATGTGCAGGTTCCTAATTTTTATTTTGTTGACCTGTATGTTTCACCATCGAGTCTTATGCCTGTATAGCTTACCTTAGACAATTTAATGTTGTGTGCATGTGCAAATGACCCTGTATCTGTTCTTTGCAAATTTCAGTCTCTTATCTCTGAAAGTTGCAAAGCTAGTCTTCTCAGAGATATGGTTTTTTGAGCTATGTCTTTTCTTGTATAACTTTTTCCTTAATATCTGGCTCGTTGTCATTTATATTTTAAAATAATATCTTTTAATCACTGAAGTGAACCCTTCCTAAAATATCCTCAAGATTTTTTTTCTGTTTTTCTATGAGTTTGTTTATATTTTGTGCCTATTTATTATCTTGTCTTCTCAGAAAAATGTGCCAGAAAAATCATTTATATTAACTTTATGTCCACAGTGCTTAGCTAAGTTATATATAATTGACAAGAGAAAATATAAGGTGAAAATATAAATATAAGGTGATATCATTTTGCCTTTTCTTTCTGATTGACAAGTTCACATATTCCATTTGGGTGCACTGGTGATGTTCAGTATTAAACTAATTTTAACCCTAGAACATGGTCATTAAAATAACCAGTGTATTGGATTTGGTTCATTTCTCTTAATTTAAGTTTGTTGAAATCATTTAGCCTTGTTTAAGTTGTTGAGATTTATGAAGCATCCTTTAAAGAAGTGACTAGAGAAGCTGACTGTCTCTTCTTGTAGGTGATAATACGTTAGACATGATGTGTTATCACTTTGCATGAAAAACTCACCCTTTCCAAGAAGCTGGAAAGAATATTTACATCAGTCTAGCATGTGTAATTATAGACAACATCACTAAAATAGATCTTAAATTCTTCATTCTGGATTTTGACACAAGACTGGATACCCATTTGGATTATCCCTGTATCTCCACTGGAAGTACACAAAGAGCAATATTTTGTCATTTCAATTTACATACCCCATTGACATTTCTGCATTAGAGATGTGCAGCTGAAAATGTGAACCTCAGCCCTTTTCATTTCATCTATATAAACCAGGAGGAATCAGAAGCACTACACCTTCTGGATGTGTGCTCCCTGCCATGTGCAGGACAGACCTAGCTTCACCCAGTGCTCCGAAGGGGCTGCTGATTGTAGAAGCTCACATTTGATCCATGTAAATTTGAGTCTGCTGATTAGTTTCTCCCAAGATTGAGTCTTTCACATGAAAAGAAAAAGGTTTCTAACTGAATCACAACTGATTTGTCTTTTCTCACCCAAATCTCTCTCATCATAATCCATGCACTCCTGTAAAACCACAATTAGGATCAAGATGTATAGAACTTACATGAAAGGTGATGCTAGACTGGTTTTGTAATCAGCTAGACCCTTCCCATCTTATCTTAACTGAAGTTTCTCTATCCTTTCTTTTTTTTCAGTCTTTATCCTTTCATTTTGTCATTGTTCTTACTACATGAAGGCTTTATGCTTGTGGAATGTAATTTCTATATTGGTTGGCATGACTTCTCCTACAACCATCTTTATTGATTCCTAAATGACCAACTGAAATATCATCTACTTTGAAAATTTCTTCTTTTTAATTTTTCCAGATCACTTTGTACTATGTGCATAGAGGACATCATCACAGTTATGAACACCAGTCACATATGCATCCTTCTTTTTTTTTTCTCTTTCCTCATGGTAAAATACCAGAGCTTTTTATCTATTTATTTTTTTTATTGTGAACATACTGTACCGAGGGGTTACAATTACATGGGCAAGATAATGAGTATATTTCTTATCAAGCATTGTAGCCTCCTCCTTTGTTTACCCTTCACATGCCTTCCCATACTCACCCCTGCCCTCCCGTCACCCAATCCTCCCCCCTCCTCCCACCAAAGTTGTAAAGTTCGTTTTCGACATGACAACTTGTACTTCTCATTGTTGCAACGGGTCCACCTGTATCCTTAAATGACTTGTTTTTCCCCTTCTCCTCCACAAATTATACCAACATCAAATATAGTGAAAGCAGGGGTTATACTGTGGGGGAGGGACATACAAAGCAGCAAAGAGATAATCTTATAAATGCATTAGAAACAAATGCATGAAAGAAAAAAAAACATTTAAATACATATCTGAAGGTTCATTTTCCTAACATCACATTATCTGACCTTTTCTGCTTGAAAGTGCTCCACCTCCCTAGCCATAAAAGAAATGCAAATCAAAACAACATTGAGATACCACCTCACCCCAGTTAGAATGGCAAAAATCAAGAACTCTAATAGCAACAGATGCTGGAGGGATGTGGACAGAAGGGAACCTTACTTCATTGTTGATGGGAGTGTAAACTTGTTCAACCACTTTGGAAAGCAGTATGGAGGTTCCGCAAAAGACTCCACATAGAGCTCCCCTATGACCCAGCAATCCCACTTTTGGGCATTTACCCAAATGTTTACAAACAAGACTACACTAAAGCTACCAGCACAACTATGTTTATTGCAACATTATTTACCATAGCTAAGATATGGAACCAATCCAGATGCCACTCAGTAGATGAATGGATCAAGAAAATGTGGTATATATACACAATGGAATTCTATGCCTCCATCAGAAAGAATGACATTGCCCCATTTGTTAGGAAATGGAAAGGCTTGGGAAAAATTATATTAAGTGAAGTAAGCCAAGCCCAAAGAAACATAGGTCCCATGGTTTCCCTTATTTGCAATATCTAGTATATGCATCCTTCTTATATGAGGAATTCTATTATACCTATTTATATTCCATATGATCCTGCATGATTTAAACAGAGAATCCTCCAACCCCTCAATGATTTAAAGAGAGAAAAGTAACCAATATAAAAAGAAAAGAGAGAGCCCAGTTAATGCACTATGTCAAAATGTGCTTCAGAAGAGAATTAATAATTCATCACTCAATCTCAACAGATTCATTTTTAAATGGGAACAGTCCTTAAGATAAAGTAAATTTTTTAAATTGCAAACATGACTGTCTCTGTTTTTATAGAGTATTGTGTGTATGTTGGAAATTTTTTAAGCAGAACTTATTCTTTTGTTTTTATGATAACATTACATTTCAATATTTTACCAATTATTATAAGCAAACAGTACCTGTGTTTATCTTTTTCCTTTCACTATCACAATTGATTTATCACTGAACTTTGTTTCCTTCCTTCATTCACAAGGATGCTCTTCATGAACTCATCTTTAGATGATCTCAGGTAAACAAATAACACTTCTCTGAAATAATCACAGTATCTGAATTAATCAATGATCACTAAGTATTTGCAAGATGTAATATACAAGGTGTACTTTGGCTCACTAGGTTGAAACATGAAATAAAATGCAAAAATAACCATTTGTGATGTTACAGATTTCTGATGCTGTGATTATTGAGCTGTATAGATGTAAAACACCTCTGATCTGAGGTTCTCTTAAAGACACAGCTGTCCTAAAGAGACAGAATACTATGCAAACTTTAAGGAACTTGCAATGTGAATGTGTTCTATGCTCTCTTTGTCTCCCTTCTCCCCTTCCATTTTCTTGTCCCCTTCCCCTCTCCCTATCCCTCCCCCTCTCTTTCTACTTCTCCTTCTCCCTCCCTCCCTCCCTCTCTAGCTCTCTCTCTTCCCCCCTCCTCTCTCTCAAAAGGAAACACATGTTGGTGAGGATTTGGATTCAGAAACTGCATCCTGAAATTCCATTGTGTTGAAGTTTTGTTGTTTCCTTTTAAAATCATCTATAAAAATCACAATAATGTTTTTTTATTTCATTTGAGTTGTTTTTAAAGAAATACCAGAGACAATTGAAAACAAATTTGAATTCCCTCTCTCTGTCACACTCATGCAAACATACATGCATACACATATATAATCAGAAGAACAAAAGACTGATAGAATAAATGTATTGATTTCAAATTTTCTTCTGTAATAAGCAGAGCAAAGTGGAATGTGCTGCGCCCTGAATGCTGCATGTGTACTTAATTGTGCCTGAAATTTGAGACTTGCTTTCCCCCCAAGTTTGCTGCATTATACTGTGAAGTCTATAAACAAAACATTGAAATCACTTAGGCCAGATCTGTCCTTATATCTGTATTATGGCAAATATTATTTCAACACACATTCCCAATACTAGAAAGCACGACATTGTGAAAACATTCCTTATTATACTGTCATCACCTTTCAGTAACCTCTGCAGCCTTCCAAAAGATTTTCTTTGGGTCACAAACAGGTTTGCTCTCATAAAACACGCTGGAGCATTTCTGATACCAATGCACACATCTAAACCCATCTATGTTGAAAGGATGTACATATAAACAGCAGGAAGGAGGTTTATTATAATGTCATTCTTTTCTGCCATGGCTTGTTGGAAGGCACGCTCATAAAAGAAGTTGTGGGAAGTATTTCCAGGACAGGGTATGGGAATTAGGCACATAATTTTGACAATAGTCGGAGCAGTGAGTTTAGTTCCACCCACATATCCTTATTAACTGCAAGCTTTATTTCCACGCTGCAAGACCTCAAGTTCCTGGTTCCAGCAGCAATGCTATCTGCCAGCACCCCATAAAGCTTTATTTCCCCCTAGGTTTCCATGATATGACACATTTGGAAGATGTTCAGTTCCTACCTTCCCCTGTGGACATTCATTTTGTGTATTTTTATTGTTCTCTTAATTATCTGCACATAGAGATTAATTCCAGAATGTACAAATGGGCTCCACTGCGATTTCCACAGTACACTCTAGATGATAACATCACTTATGAATGCTAGTTACAAGATTCCAGGCAGGCGTGTGGTTGATCTGAATGTGTGGGACCACGGCATTCAGATATCTGCTTTCAATTTGTCTGCGTTCTTTTCCCCTGTTATTTTCTCTCTTTTATGGCTGTATTAATTGTTACCAGAAGTCCCTATAGTACTGAGCAACCAAACAATGGAATGTAGCACATTAGTAATTACTGTTTTGTTCTATCTGACTAAAGTGTCAGTGCAGCATAATACTGATATCTTGGGAAACATTCACCAAATGTCGATTCTCAGGGTATGGCCACTAGCTGATCACCAGGGCTGTCCTGTGATACATTATGGACCCAATTAACACTGATTATACTTGCAGAAATAATGAAAGTTCTTAAGAAAAATAAGGTTAAGAATTAGAGCCCAAAGTTTATAGCTGGCATCCAAACTATACACTAGCAGTATAGCTTGTTGAGTTAGCAGCAGAATGGGAGTATCCTTTTAGTATTTGGCCAGCTTTAGTTCTGCGTGTAATTTTTGACAAGATTGCCATATCTTTTTCACTTAAAAAAACAAAAAACAATATTATAAACTAATAAACACTTGGATATGATTTTTTTAAATGAGTAGACCCCACAATTTGTGACAAATGTTACTCCCACAGATTTAGGCTGAGAGATCCTGGCAACAATACAATAGTATTAAAGCTATCCATGGTTTGCATGCTATCAGTTGAAGAATATGGCATAGATTTGTAGATTGCGATGGAAGTTAGATTTGATTCAGCCAATGAAGAGTAAAGAAAAAACACTTCCTGGTATAAAATCATTGGGATTTTTACTTCAGCAATGGTTCTAGAAGACACATAATTTCCGTTAATTTAGAAAAAGAAATAATAATAAGCTTTCTTTCCCTCCCTCTCATTTCCCTGTGGTTTTAATTTAAAAAAATGTTAGTCATCCTAGTTGCATATTGGAAGCATTGAAGAGTTTGCAAATAGTAGTGTCTTGACTTCATCCAGAACAATCAAATTAGGATATGGAATTCTCAAGGGTGTGTTTCAGGAATGGGCAGATTTAAAACTCCTCAAGTGACATCAATACGTATTCCAAATTATGAACATTTTGAAGTGTTTAGCACCTTTTCCAAGGTAAATAGCATCATGCAATCTGGTAGTGTATACATATTTGTAGATTATACTCACAGTAGATTAAAGCTCACAAATGATATTGTATTGCATATCAATAGGAAATATATCTTTTGCTTATATGACTGTGCAAAAGGTAGAAAGCTTGACTGAATGATAATAGTACACTTGGTAGCAAGCAACACCACCTTTTGTCTCTTGCTAGAATGCAAGTGTTCAACTGTAGGGACAGATTCAACAGCCATATTTACTCACATTTATGTTGAGTCCCATCATTCTGTTGATGTGGATACAAATGATAGGAATTTATTCTTTCCATGGTTAAATAATATTCCATATGTACCCTATTTTTTTATCTGTTCATCTGTCAATGAACACCCAGGTTGATTCCATATCTTGGCTGTTGTGAAAACTGCTGCAGTGAGCAGATGATGCAGCTGTTTCAATACACTAATTGCCTTTCATGGGATCTGTATCCAATAATGAGATTACCACATCTGATACAACAATTTTATTTTTAGCTTTTTCAGGTATCTCCATATTATTTCCCATAGTGACTATATTATTTTCTATTTGTACCTCTGTCCTTATGAACTGATACCTGTTTTCACTAAGTACAACATGGTAGGTGTTTTGTATCATACCAAAGCTCATATGTTGAACTATTTAGTCTTAAAAGTTAGAAAATCTGGTGTCACACTGATGATGACTCATGTATTCATAAATGATTGTATGGAAACATTGCTCTGTGTGTGTGTGAGTGAGTGAGTGTGTGTGTGTGTGTGTGTGTGTGTGTGTGTGTGTGTGTGTGTGTGTTGCCCAGAATCAAATTCAAGGCTTTTGTTCATGTCAGCAAATATTACTGACCTGTGTTCAATCCCTGGAAGCATTACCTTTATTTCTACCCATAATGAAAACATTTTGGGTTTTCAGAGATAGAATATGCCAGAGATAGAATATACTCAAGAGTTCTGTTTTATAAAAGAGAGCATTTGCTATTATAGAACACTGTCATCACTTCAAACACCACTGTCAATTTTAGATTTCCACATTGCAATGCAGAATGATTTTCCAAGGTCCAGAAATGACTCTGGGAAAGTCAATGTAATATTAGTAACACTAGCAAATTCTATTTAGGATATACATTAATGTACATGCACATGAACACATATATAATTGTTTACTATTTCAAAGAAATTACTAATATGATTTCTCATGTAAAATGAACAGTAGTTCATAAAACCCTGAAAAATATAAAGAGCACAATTCCTTTATAATAGAAATGTTACAAAAACATTTCTAGTCCTAAAAACTACAGAGAACACGTGGAAAACTGAAAGTTTCAGTATGTAAATTAAAATAGCCAAGCTTAAAGGAAATCAAAAGAGGCTTCAGTTAAAAGTACCATCTCCAATATTCTAGTGTGCCCTGGGATGAACAATGTAGAGAGCCAGATCAGACAGGATCTCTGAATGTAGATCATATTTTATCAAAGCCAACTTCTTGGTCTGCAAGTGGAACAAAAGACATAGTTAAACGAATGCAGAAATAATGAGGGTTTCAGATTTCTAACCTAGGCACCAAAAGATGTTCTCTGAGATTTCAAAGCATAGGAGTTCATGCCTGAAATTGCACCACTGCCTTAGAATTCCCACATTCCACTGACAAGATTTGCAAGAGCAAAGGTTTCAGCCACTGAATTTCCACATTTTTATAATGAGAAGAAAACACGTGTGATATTTTTCCTATAAGAAATTTGTAAATATCAGTCTTTATATTATTTGACAAAGGAAAGTTTGTGTTCTATAGAAAATTAAACTCGTTGTTATGCTTCTGATTCTAGACACTAAGATTCAAAATACTAGGTGTTTGGCTATTGCTTGGCAACTGTTACCAAAGAACCATATCTTAACATTTCAGATTTGATGTGCAGTTAATCTTAATACATTGGGGCTGGGAAGGTGGGCAGTAGTAGAGTGCTGGCCTTGCATGCATGAGGCCCTGGGTTCGATTCCTCAGCACCACATAAGCAGAAAAAAACAGAAGTGGCACTGTGGCTCAAGTGGTAGAGCACTAGTCTTTTTTAAAATATTTTTTGTTGTAAAAATATTGTACGTAGGGGTTTCAGTTACATAAGCAAGGTAATGAGTACATTTCTGATCAAGTATTGTTGCCTCCTCCTTTTTTTTCCCTCTACCATCCCTTCCTTCCCACTTCCACAGCTACACTCCCCACCCCGCCCCCCTATCCAGGCCTAAATTGTAAAGTTCATTTTTTAACATAGTGTCTTGTACATCTCATTGTTACAATGGGTCAATCTGTATCCCTATCTAAACATTTTGTTTTTTTCCCTTCCCCTCTCCAAATTAGATCGACATCAAATACAGTGAAAACAGAGGTTATACCATGGGGGAGGAACATATACAGCAACAAAAAAATCACATGGTATTATAAATATGTTAGAAACAATAGCAAGAAAGAAAAAAATTACTTGTGTCCATATCTTGGGGTTCATTTAGCTTAACATCATCTTATCTGGTCATATGTACATAGCTTTTGACCTTTTTCTGCTTGTTCCAGACATATACTAGTTATTGCAAATAAGGGAAACCATGGGACCTATGTTTCTTTGGGCTTGGCTTACTTCAGTTAATATAATTTTTTCCAAGTCTTTCCATTTCTTAACAAATGGGGGCAATGTCATTCTTTCTGATGGAGGCACAGATGGCATAGAATTCCTGTGTGTGTGTGTGTGTGTGTGTGTGTGTGTGTGTGTATTCTTGATCCATTCATCTACTGAGGGGCATCTGGGTTGGTTCCATATCTTAGCTATGGTACATAATGCTGCAATAAACATAGTTGTGCTGGCAGCTTTAGTATGGTCTTGTCTTTGATCATTTGAGTCAATGCCCAAAAGTAGGATTGTAGAACACTAGGATTGAGCTGAAGAGCTGAGGGACAGTGCCTCATCCCAGAAGTTAGGCCCCACGACTGACAAAAAGAAAAATACTAACATTGTTCAGTGACATAAATATTTTGTAAACAAATAAACAGAAAAAGTAAAAGTAAGCCTCTTATTTATTTTTTTCTGTCAAAGATCTCTAAAATGATTTTTCTGCCTTCCTTATTCTTTGTGATTAGGAGCACAGAAATGGAATAAAACCCAGAACATCAGGGGTTCATACACACAGTCTTCCTCTTGTTACCAAAGTGGCTTAATCCCTATGAACCTCAATTCTCATAAAGTAGTCCTGAGAATACCGCATTTTCATTATTCACCTTGCAGAGCTACAGTGATTTTACAACGTGAGCATTCAGCTCTACTACAGTGTGTTATCGACTGTATTATTAAGGCATGCTTAACAGGAATCTACAGCATAGTATTGAGCCATCTGAGTCTAACTTCCAATAGAAGAAACTATTTGTATGTGCTAATTGGCAGTAACAATACAAGAATTCAATTCAAGCCTCTCCAAATTACATGACTTATATTCAACTCCAGATATGACAGAAAGTTTAATATATATAGATATATGCATAGAATATATAGTATATATGTTTTGAAGTTATATGTAGCATATATGTTAGATACAGAGTAGCTATATATATATATACTTATAGTCTTGAAAGTCATATATATATATATATATATATATAAATATACACACACACACACATTTCTTGTAAGCTGTTACTTCTAAAATACTATTGAAAGCCTGAAGAAATTTGTTCCTCTGAACCTTCAGTTGTAATTCAAATGGTGCAGAAACATGGAATTTTTTTAATGCTAGGAAAAATGTGAAAATGACTCACTGTGTATCTGTTTTTCGCAATAACTGAAGTCCTTAAACAGTAGTGATGTATAAGTTATCTTAGCATTTCATAATGCCATTGAGAAGAAAATCAAATCCATGTCTCACATATATTTGTTCTTATAAAGAAAAGCCACTGCCTTGCCCATAAAGGAAGTAAATCACTCATAACATGCCAACATATAGTCATATGCAGCAACTGTGAATAGGTCTGTCAGAATATGTCCCCTGAATGGCCAATGTAATATTACAAAGAGATGTGTTTCTTAAGAATTGATTGGCTTACTGTGCTTAATATATCTTTTTCCAAGTTTTTTTCATTTTCTTATGAATGGGGCAATATTATTCTTTCTGACGGAAGCAGAGAATTCCATTGCATCTATATGCCATGTTTTCTTGATCCATTCATTCACTGAGGAGCATCAGGATTAATTCCATATCTTAGCTATGGTAAATAATACTGCAATGAACACAGTTTTGCTGCTTTGTGATCATTCCGGTAAATGGGCAGGAATAGGATTGCAAAGACATAAGGAAGCTCTATGTTTACTCTTTTGTGGAACCTCCAGACTTCTTTTAGGAGTGGTTGAACAAGTCTATATTCCCACCAACAGTGTCTTAGCATTCTCTTTTGGCCACATCCCTGCCGGAATCTATTATTATTTTTATAATGGCCAATCTCAATATTGTTTTGATTTGCATTTTTATGGCCAGAGTGGTTGAGCATTTCTTCATGTGTCTAATGACTATTCTTATTACTTCTTCTGCGAAATCTCTCTAAGTCTTTGGGATATTTATTAATTGGATTGTTGTTTCTTTGATGATTTGTTAGTGGGGCGTTTAATTTTTGAGCTCTAAGTATATTTTAGATATGAGGCCCTTGTCTAATGCATAACTAATAAAGATCTTCTCCCATTCTGTGGACTTTCTATTTATCTTGCTAGCTATATTTGCCATGCAGAAACTCTTCAGTTTGGTGGAATCCCATTTTTCCAGTCTGTCTTTGATTGTTGTGATTCTTGATCTTTACTTAAGAAGTTTCAACCCATGCATAGGAGTCCTAGTGTTTCCTTTATCCTTTCCTGCAATATTTTCAGGATACCTGGCCTTGCATTGAGGTTATTGATCCATGTGGAATTGATTCTGATGCAGGGTGACATATAAGGTTCTAACTGTAGTTTTCTGCCAGCATTATTTGTTGAAGAGGCTGTCTTTCTTCCATCCTGTGTTTTTTGTTCCTTTATCAAATATTAGGTGGTTATAGGTGTGTGGATTAATTTCTGGGTCTTCAGTTCTATTCTATTGGTCCTCAGGCCTGTTCGTGAAAATGTAAATTTGTTTAAGCACTCTGGAAAGCAGTATGGAGGTTTCTCAAAATGATTATATAGAGCTTCCCTACAACCCAACAATTCTACTCCTGGGCTTTTTATCCAATTGACCAAAAACCAGACCACACTAAAGCTATCAGCATAACTATATACATAGCAGCATTGTTTACCATAGTCTAGATATGGATTCAACCAAGATGCTTCTCAGAGGACAAATGGATCAAGAAAATGTGGTATATATACACAATGAAATTCTATACTTCTTTCAGAAAGAATGACATTGCTCCATTTGTAAGGAAATAGAAAGACTTGAAAAATTATATTACTCAAAGGAAGCCAGATCCAGGGAAACATAGGTATGTGGCTTCCCATATTTTCAGTAATTAGACTGTGCCTATAAATCTATAAGTAAACAAAATGGATACTAAATAACAAAAATTTATACTTGGACATGATTAATTAAACAGAACTCTAAACATGAGCACAGTGAGACCAAAGGAGTATCGTCTTAGGAGAGGATCGCAAAGACTCAATAGATATTTGTATATAATCATATAAAATGACATTTATTGAAAAAAAACTCCAAAAAATGAAAACAATGTTTACTTTTTATAAATTTTCTTGTTTTATTATTTGATTTTCCCCTTTTGTCACTGTTTTAAGTTTTGTATTTTTTGTCTTTGTAAGTTTATCTGTTTGGGGGAGGGTAATGAGGAACACAGGAACAGTGGGACAAAGGCTGAACTAATTCAGCAGTGATACTCATTAGACGTTATGTTGAAAATGAACTAAACAGCTTGTGAGTGTTCACAAAGTGTAATCTTAGGAACAAAGAACAATTAAATTACCAACAGACAACAACCAAACTTGTGAGCGCTATGATCTTAGACCTTGCAGTGCAAAACTATGGAAAGACATATCTGCCCTGTACTTTTCTAGCCTCAGATATTTTGTTATAGCGGCACGAAATGGACAAAAGCAAGCCAGTCATGTCCCTGGCATTTGTCTTTGTGTGGGAAATATTGATATTGAACAGTGGATATGGCTATGTCACCCACACTAAGAAGTCTTTTTTGAAGTCATGTGTAGTTCTTTACCTTACTCGTGAGGCTTTTCTAACCATGATTAATAGAGCAAGTTCAAGGGTATGAAATAAAAATGGCGTTTTAAGATCCAAAGAATAATTAGCCTTTTCAAGTTGACTGAGATTTTTCTGAATAGAGGGTTATTTGGTGAGAACACACATAAAATACCATTATTGTTGCACCCATGCCTTCCCCAAAGTTCATCCACAAACTGTCACACAACTCACTACAACCAGACTATCAGTTCTGTAACTTCATAATCAATGAGTTTTCTAAACAAATAATAGTCATTGTTCACAAACTGAAAATCCATGCATCTTCCTTCTTTCCTTAAATCACCATTAGTTAATTAGATGTACTCTGGAAAAATTTCTTATCACATCTTCACCATGGCACTCTTGTTGTGTTTGTAATGTCCCTGTGTTTAGTAGCATCTAATTATGGCAAGTGACAGCATATCACATGTAACCATTCACAAATAAGTTCTTCTATTTTATTTACTCCTTGAGAAACTTAGTAGAATCAACCCTTCATGGAGTCATAACAACTGGTTGAAAAGTTGTAAAAAAAAAAGTACACAGAGAAAAAGTTATGAGAAAACTTTTACATATATATACATATATTATAAAATTGATAAACTGATTAGCTGGGCACCGGTGGCTCACACCTGTAATCCTAGCTACTCAGGAGCCTGAGATCTGAGGATGGCGGTTCAAAGCCAGCCCAGGAAGGAAAGTCCGTGAGACTCTTATCTCCAATAAACCACTAAAAAACTGGAAGTGGTGCTGTGGCTCAAGCGGTAGAGTGCTCGCCTTAAGTTGAAGAGTGCAAGGACAGCGCCCAAGACCAGAGTTCAAGCCCCATGGCTGACAAAAAAAAAATGGTAAACTGATAAAACTAACTGATAAAATAGTAAATCAATTTTAAGAGGTTTTTAGATTAAATTATACCTACTTTGTGAAGGAAATCTCCAATCAAAGGGCATTGATGATATGATTTCAACTAGCCTCAATAGAAAATCAAGTTAATAGTTATCTCTGGAAGAGAATAATACATTGGTACACAAACATTGGAAAATTCATTTACTTTGTCTAGGAGAGTTTTTCAGAGGATCCATGTACAACACAAACTGCCACATAAACTTCCCAATACCATTGTATTTTTTGTTTGTGGAGCAAAGTAGCTTACATAATAAAATATTCCAGCAAAGAGGATTATTCTGCTTTGGTCCTCACTCAAAATTAGAATTCTATGTGATAATCTGGTAAATAATTCTGCAGGAGGTTTAAATTTTATATATCATGCCTCCCCATTTCAGAGGCAAATAAAGCATCAAGTACAACCTTCAATGGTGGAGATCAGCCAGGTGAGGTTTCTTTTGCATAACACTCATATTTCAATAGGTGCTTAATATTTCACTCATTCTCTAGTAATTTTTAACAAACCTGAAAGTCCCTTGGATGTTTCCAGTCTTTGATTTTACCATACATGGTCCTTATCATGGAACCTTGAATATGTACTAATTCCTGCTTGTCAGCCCAAGATGTACAGTATCATCAATATGGTAAGTTTGATTCTCTGAAATGAGGGAGGGGCAAAGGCCAGGTATTGAGAGAGAAACTCAATCTTATCAATGTTATGCTTCCAATCAAATTTTTGTATATCAGACTAAATTTTCCTTCCATATGATATACTAAAAACTAATAATTTTTAGGTAGAAAATTATTTCCATACTGAGAACTTTGTGATCAAGTGGCCATTTCTACAGGCCATTCCCTCTTAATTTCTGCTCTAGCCCTGTTCACCACTTTGATAGCATGCTTCCTTGTCTCTGATGGCCTGTGCAGCACACAGAGCTTTTCTATTCCTGAAGAATCACCAAGGGACTTTTCCTGAATGTTGAAATTTTGATCAATATAGGAAGGGGATACACTGGGTATCCTGAGGCATAAGTACATAGCTATAAAAGGTTCTTAGATTGCAAATATATCCAAGCATTCCCAAATTCACAAGTCTATGGTTCATTCCTCTGAAATAAATTAGGAAACAAATTGCTTTTTAAATTTCAGTTAATGTAAGTTATATTGTATCTAAATATCATTCCAAGATAAGAGCAAGGGTGAAAACTGGTCTCCTGTAGTGAAAATATGAATCTATTGTAATTACAGAGTGATAAATTATATCATTTCCTATATGATATAGATACTAAGGAATCCTCTACACTTTCAGGTTATATTTAAATGGTTGTTATGTAATTTTCTCATGAATAAGCCATATGATATTCATGCCTCCGATATGTACTGGAAGAGCCCTCCACTCTAAAATGGAGGAGTAAGTCTTGAAGGGATTTGGAAAAACTGAAAGTAGGAAACATAGCCTTTTTTCAGAATACTGGATGATTTTTATGTCAACAAATACCTATTTATTGGTACAAAGGGAAAGGGTCAAGGTAGTTTTATTTCTAAAACTGAAGAGTTTATTAAGTCTTTCCCAATCATTCTTCCAAATTAAATATAATTTGGAGACACAGGACCAAACTTTAACCTATATTATAAGTATATTGGACCAATGACTAGAAAAGTCAACAATTGCTGGGAGTCAAACCTAGAATTTCTCTACTCCCTTGCACTTTAAGATTTGAAAGTATGGGCAGCTGACTTACTTTTTTTCCTATAAACTCTTCAATTCAGTTAGTGGCAGTTAGTCTACACTGTGGTTCTTATATTCAGCATAACATTCATGTCATCTTATCTGCTGAAAAATTTATCCAATAGGCAATTACAGGTGACTACAGCAGATAATTTAAGTAATCATATTGTCACTGTATCACAGAGACTATAGTCATCATCTTTCCCACAGGTAATATTATGTTTTAAAATTTCACCACATCAGACAAAAAAAATCCCAGAATCCTCTCCCTGTAGCTGGTTTCATGGAACCAATTCTGGTAGTAAAATTCCATTAATGTTAGATAACAATCATAGTAATCATTATTGGTGTTTCAAATAGAAAGTTATTTATTTAGAATAGAGTAGTTATTCTTAGAAAGCCATTAAAAGACTGGTCATTTTAAGATTCAGAAAACTGCAAATAAGTCTCCAATTTGTCACTAACACTGGAGAAGGCATAAAGTTTCACAAACCATAAGGACGTTCTGGCAATGAACACATCTGGCTCCAGACATAAAGCAGGAAGTTTACAAGAAAAATTCTGGAGATTAAAACAATCCATTGTGTTCCCCACAACTATAGGAATTGCAATAAGGAGGTACTATCTACTTTCTTCCATGCTTATATTAGTGTTACTAGTTTTAAGACTCTCAACACGACCCTTAAAACAGAGAATATGGGAAAAACAATACTGGGCTTTCATCTGGAAGAACATGAATGGGCTGAAAGCAGAGCTAAGAAGCCTCATGCTTTCTAATAAAATAGCCTTGGCTGTCCTGGCATAGTTGATTTGTGTTGGATTCTGTGGAATGTATGGATTACTGAACATAGCTAGTTACATAAGATCTGCCTTTGATGCTCATAGTTTTCTTGAAAAACTAATATCTTCCACCTATCTTACTTTTCACAGTACTTCACAATGTTTATAGATATATTTACTTATTTACATAGATATGTGTGAAAGATTATATGTCTGCTGAAGGTTATGAAGTAAAAATAGAAAAGTAAGATTCTGGAATTTTTTCTGTGCACCTATAACTATACTGATGTCACTGTAGGCACTGTCGGCGTCTCTGACCAGAATGACTGACCCAGATTTCCATCCTCCCTTCTTCTGTCATACTTCTCAGATGATACTCCATAAAACACAACCCTAAAAGATATAAAAAGCTAAGAACACACACCTGTATGCACGCATGTTACTGATCTAACCAAAGCTTTTCAATAATTTGACAGGGCATAATAGAAAAAGTTCAAATGCCTTAGTAGAATCAGTTGTGCATTTGATACACTTACAAGTCTAGCATCTCTCCACCTCCACTGTGAGGCATGAGTGTTTTCAATCTTTAGAGGAAGCTTCTTTTCAACTGTGTCTGATTCTGGTGAACTTGGTTAGTTACTTTATAGTCAAAGAGACTTGTATATAAGAGAGATTGAGACAATGAGGTCTTTCTTTTGCATGTACCATGGGCACATATCTTAAGTAAAGCTAACCATTCAGCCTGTGAAGAATTAAACTAAGTGACATTTCTGTAAAAATTATCTGTTCTTTAGGATTATAACAAGGAAGACAAAGGTGAAGAGCTGTAGCCTTGAATTTGAATATGTAACAAACATCTTTTGCATTTTGAAATAAAAGTTCCAAGAAAGGGAAGGAGGAGAACTGTGCTTGGTTCTAGCCACACCTATGTCTTTGTCTTTTTCAATATTTTCAATGCAGAGACTCTCTTTAATGTCTATTATATACCTATAGAACAGTTAGTTCACAGTTTCTGTATCTATTAAAACGTTTGGAGGAGTTCCGGGAAGATGGCGGAGGAGAAGCTGGAATCTGAACAAGCTCTTGCATAGAAAACAGTTTCAGAGTTCCAGTGAACAGTCCCAAGCCAGAGAATCACACCAAGTGTGCCATCACAGGACAGAGAGTTAGTCAAGAGAGGAGAAGCCAAGCAGACACATCTGAGCTCCTGCCAGCAGCTGCTGCTGCAGCGGCAGGGTCGCGGTGGCGACCACCGCAGCGGGGGCATGCCTGAGACACAGTCCGGGATGAAGGAGCCAGACGCAGCGGATGAGCGGATTCTACTCAACACCAGCAAGAACCGACAAGGAGCGGACAACTTCATCCTGCACTTTGCAGACCAGAGACGACCCAGGATCCAAGACTCAGCGTGAGTAGAAGCCCGACTTCCTCACTCCTTCTCAGGGAGCAGAGGAGGGAAGGCCACCCCTCCCCCCCCAGCACCGGTGATCTCCATCTTGGATACCGACAAAGCTCGGAGGAGCGGCTAGCTCCAGCTCAGGCCTTGGAATAAAACGAGTCATTTAGCAGGTCACAAGAACTTAACGGCGAAGTGACCTCACAGACTCAGTTCCATCCAGGGAAAAGTCACCCAGCTCAGGCGCCAGCCATTGGAGTGGCTCTCCTCACCGGGTAACCAGAGCCAGAGGCTGCCCCTCCCTCTAGCAGCCACCACAATCAATTGTAAAACAGAAACCCTGAGAATGGCTCCAGGCTGGGTGCTGTGAGTTTTTTTCACAAAATAGCCCCAGGGAAAAGCTACTGTTTGTTGAAAGGCCTCAACTCTACCCAGAACCTAGCCTCATCACTGAATCCCCCTCTTTTGTGATTCTCAAAGCAGGTCACCCTCCCAGTAAACTAACCTGGGAGGAGGATCTCAAAATCTTGGGTAAAGCAGAGCATTTTTCTGCCTGTTCCAACAAACTGACTTAAGAAACCAATCAAGCCACAGGACCTCAAGCTGACCAGAGACTCCAACCAGACTCTGGTTACAGACAAAAGGGAGATACAGGACTCTTCCCACCCCTCCCCCCCCAAAAAAAAATCAAAGAACTTTTTTTTTCTTCTTCTTCTTTTCTTTTTTTCTTTTTTTTTTGTTTTGTTTTTTTTTTCTTTCGTTTTTTGTTACCTTATATATATAAAAATTTTTTTTCCTTTTCTAGAACTTTTATTAATCTTTAATTTTTGCCTCTTCTGAAAAAATAATTGTTTTCCAGTAACTTTTTTTTTTTTCTCCTCTTATAATTTTTATTTTAGGAATACGTGAATATGTGTTTTCCTTTCTTTTCTTGTCTTCTTTCTCTTTTTCTTTCATTCTTAATTATTTTTTTGTTTTTTGTTTAGCTCTACTGAACTTCTGATCTTTTCTTCTCACTTTCCTATCCTTTCCACCTTTTCCTCTTTTGTTCTTCTTTATGTGACTTAACTCTTGTCCTGCACATCCTCAGATAAAGCCATAGTTAACTAGTAGACCCTATCCCCCATTGTGTACACACTTAATCCACAAACTTATTACTCAATTCAAAACCTCTGAGACTTAAATTCATTAGTAGCAGTACTACCTCTTTATACCTATATAATATTTTAAGCATTTTTTTAAAGTTTTTCACATCTCCTCTATGTCCCTCCCTTTCTCTCAACATATTCACATCCCTCTCTAAATAGATGGTCTTTTAATATCTATAATAACATTAATTTTTACGTTTCTATTTTTTTTCTGGTCTCTTTTCATTCCCCTTTCCCTTTCTTCTTTTTCTCTCTCTCTCTACTTGCATCCTACCCAACCTATTTCCTGCATTGTGATTAGGACATAGTTAACTCTCCCTGTGCCTCCCCACACCAATCTATTCCTATTTTTTACCCACATCTCTCCCTAACCCTAATAATTTCTGGTTTTCCAAATTCTTCTCTGCGGTTCAAAGTCCTTTAACATATAGTTGTTTGATGTCAAATAGATGTATCTGTTGAACTAGATTGTATCTGTAGACTATTGACTGTACAAATGCAAACTTTGGTTGATGGTTGCCTTAAGATAGTGTTCTAGCACAAAACTGGTGCTATCTTCATCTCAAATGGGCAGAGTAAGCCGGAAAAACACAAGAAAAATGGCAAATTCGGGTATCTCAATTCCCAATCTTGATAATCAGGGGTTAGAACAGATAATGAATAATCCAGAGGAGAGTTCCCAAATAGCTCTACAAATACTGCTGGCAAACATGATAAATGAGAAGTTTGACAATGTACAAAGGACTCTGTATGAGCGTGATAGGGAGAGAGAGGAGGCATCCCAGAAGTTTATACAGGAATATCATAAGCGTGAGGAAGCTACTCAAAAACTGATACAGGATTTGCATGAACAACTTGAGAATACTCAAAGAGAAAGGGAGAAATGGCATGAGCAGGCTAAGAACACTCAAAGAGATCTGCAGGAATCCCACGAACGGGAGGAAGCTAATCAAAGAGTAATACAGGAATTGAGAGACCAGGTAGAGAACACACAAAGATCACTAAAGGCATTCATGGAATCCATTAACAAAGAGCTGAAGGAAGTCAGGGAGACCACAAAGGGAACGCTGAATGGAACCCAACAGAAGGAAAGGGAGCCCAAAGAAACCATAACCAATCAACTAAGCGATTTGAGGACAAACACTGAACACCAAATTAAGGAAGTAAAGAAATTCATACAAGACCTAAAACAGAGCTTCAACAAAGAACTTGAAACCATCAAAGCTGACCAACTAGAAGGAAAAGAGATAAAAAAACAAAGTAGAGAGTCTTGACAGCAGGTTAGACCATGCAGAAGATCGAATCTCAGGGATTGAAGACAGCCTAGATATTATAGAGAAAGAACATACAACCATCCAAGACTAGTCCAAGAAATATGATAGATCTATCCAACACCTGGAAGACACCATCAGAAGGCCTAATCTAAGGATAATGGGTGTAGAGGAGCACCTAGAAACAGAAGTTAATGGTCTAGGAAATTTGTTTAACAGGATCCTAGCAGAGAACTTCCCAAACATGCAAAAAGATAGGCCTGTCCAGATACAAGAAGCCTTTAGAACCCCAAATAGACCAGACCAGAATAGGACATCCCACCGCCACATTATAATCCACACAGGATCAACTCAGAACAAGGAAAAGATCCTTAAAGCTGTCAGAGAGAAAAGGGTAATCACTTATAAAGGGAAACCAATTAGGATCACCTCAGATTTCTCAGCAGAGACAATCAAAGCAAGAAGAGCCTGGAATGATGTATGCCATGCCCTAAAAACAAACAACTATCAACCAAGAATACTGTACCCAGCTAAACTCTCCTTCATAACTGAAGGCCAAATAAAAACCTTCCATAGCAAAGAAAAATTGAAACAATACATCTCCACCAAACCAGCCCTACAAAAGATTCTTAAAGATGTCCTACACATAGAAAACCAACAAGACCGCAATAAAGGCCAAGAAACTGTACCCAAACTGAGAATCCAAGAACCATAGGAAGAACCCAGTTTTCGCAGCCCCCAAGAAGGTAGATAACATGGCAGGAACTCCCAAATACCTCTCAGTCCTATCTCTTAATGTTAACGGACTGAACTCTCCAATTAAGCGACATAGACTGTCTAGTTGGATTAAAAAACAAGACCCTTCTATCTGCTGCCTGCAGGAGTCACATCTTGCCTGTAAAAACAAACATATTTTCAAAGTTAAAGGCTGGAACAAAATCTACCAAGCAAACGGACCGCATAAACAGGCGGGAGTTGCAATCCTAATATCAGATAAAATAGACTTCAAATTATAATTCCTGAGAAGAGATAAAGAAGGTCGCTACATACTAATTAAAGGATCTCTCCTTCAGGAGGATATTACAATTCTAAATATCTATTCGCCAAACAATGGAGCACCCAAATTTATCCAAGAAACACTACTTTCCCTCAAATCCCACATAGATCCAAAGACATTAATTGTTGGGGATTTTAACACACCACTCTCCCCACTAGATAGATCAACTCGGCAAAAACTCAACAGAGAAACCGCAGATCTAAACAGCTGCATAGATCAACTAGACTTAACAGACATCTACCGAACATTTCACCCAGTAGCACCAGAATACACGTTTTTCTCAGCAGCACATGGAACGTTTTCTAAAATAGACCACATTTTAGGCCACAAAGCAAACTTGTCCAAATGCAGAAACATTGAAGTTATACCTTGCATTCCCTCTGACCACAAGGGAATAAAATTAGAACTCAACACCAAAAGCCACCAAAGAAAGTCCGGTATCACATGGAGGCTGAACAGCAAACTGCTGAATCATGAGTGGGTCATGGAAGAGATTAGAAAGGAAATTCAAATGTTCATGCTATTCAACAAAAATGAACACACAAAATACCAGCTCCTCTGGGACACAGCAAAGGCAGTACTCAGAGGCAAGTTTATAGCTCTGAGCTCCTACATCAACAAATTGGAGAGATCTGAAACTAACAATTTAATGAGACATCTGAACCTCCTTGAAAAAGAGCAGCAAGATAAACCCCAATCCAGTAGATGGAAAGAAATAATCAAAATTAAATCAGAATTAAATGAATTAGAATCCAAAAAAACTATAGAAAGAATCAACAAAGAGTTGGTTCTTCGAAAAACTTAACAAAATTGACAGACCCTTAGCAAATCTTATCAGAAAAAGAAGAGAACACACCCAAATTAATAAACTCAGAGATGAGAATGGAAACATCACCACGGAAACAAGCAAGATTCAGAACATTATAAGGGAATACTTCTCAAAACTTTATGCTAATAAGTTTGAGAACTTGACAGAAATGGACCTCTTCCTAGCAAATATTGACATGCCAAAACTAAACCAAGATGAGTTAAACTGTCTTAACAGGCCCATATCAAGCATTGAAATAGAAACAGCAATAAGAGACCTCCCAGCTAAGAAAAGTCCAGGACCAGATGGTTTTACAGCGGAATTTTACAAGGCCTTCAAAGCAGAGCTCACAATTCTCCTCCAATTCTTCAATGAAATTGAGAGAGAAAGCTCACTACCGAACACATTCTATGAAGCCATCATAACCCTCATCCCAAAACCAGGCAGGGACTCATCAAAGAAAGAGAACTATAGACCCATTTCTTTGATGAACATTGATGCAAAACTTCTCAACAAAATTTTGGCCAACCGACTTCAACAATTCATCCAAAAAATCATACACCACGATCAAACAGGATTCATTTCAGGGATGCAAAGCTGGTTCAATATACGCAAATCAATTAATATTATTCATCACATCAACAGGAGCAAGAATAAGAACCACATGGTTATCTCAATAGACGCAGAAAAAGCATTCGACAAGATCCAACACCCCTTTATGATGAAGGTTTTGGAAAAATTAGGAATCCATGGAACATTCATCAATACAATAAAGGCTGTATATGACAAACCTACAGCCAGCATTATACTCAATGGTGAAAAACTAAAGCCATTTCCTCTTAACTCAGGAACAAGAAAAGGATGCCCACTCTCTCCACTTCTCTTCAATCTAGTATTAGAATGCCTAGCTACAGCAATAAGACAAGATGCAGACATAAAGGGGATCCAAATAGGGAAAGAAGAAATAAAACTCTCCCTCTTTGCAGATGACATGATCTTGTATTTAAAGAATCCCATAGACTCCACTCCCAAATTACTCAAGCTGATTCAAAACTTTGGCAAAGTAGCAGGTTATAAAATTAACCCCCCAAAATCAATGGCTTTTCCGTATGCCAACAATGAGAAAAGTGTGGCTGAAATTAGGAAAGCAACTCCATTTGTAATAGCCCCACAAAAAATAAAATACCTAGGAATTAACTAAAGAAGTGAAGGACCTCTATGATGAAAACTTTAAAATCTTGAAAAAGGAAATCAACACAGAACTTAAAAAATGGCAAAACCTCCCATGCTCCTGGATTGGAAAGATTAACATCGTGAAAATGGCAATACTTCCCAAGGCTATCTACAAATTCAACGCAATACCTATCAAAATTCCACCCTCATTCTTCAAGGAAATAGAAGAGGCAATCCAAAAATTCATATGGAACAATAAAAGACCCCGAATAGCAAAAACGCTCCTCAACGGAAAGAACACTGCTGGAGGAATATCAATACCAAATTTCAAACTCTACTATAAAGCCATAGTAATCAAAACAGCTTGGTATTGGCATAAGAACAGACCTCAGGACCAATGGAATAGAATTGAAAACCCAGAAATGAACCTACAGACCTATAGCCATCTAATCTTCGATAAGGGAGCTAAAACAATAGAATGGAAGACAGACAGCCTCTTCAGTAAATGGTGCTGGCAAAACCGGTTAACTACATGTAGAAAACTAAAGCTAGATCCTTATATATCACCCTGCACCAGAATCAACTCCAAATGGATCAAAGACCTTGAACTCAAAGCAGACACTCTGAAAACATTACAGGATGGAATAGGAGAAACCCTGGGTCTCCTTGGCTCAGGCCGAAATTTTCTGAATAGAGACCCGGAAACACAACAAATCAAAGAAAGGTTGGACAAATGGGATTGCATAAGGTTGCAGAGCTTCTGCAGGGCAAATGACATAGCTAGCAAGATCAATAGAAAGCCCACGGACTGGGAGAAGATCTTTACTAGCCATACAACGGACAAGGGTCTCATATCTAAAATATACTTGGAACTCAAAAAATTAAACCACCCAACAACAAATCCTCAAAGAAACAACTGCCCAATAAGTAAGTGGGCGAAAGACTTAAAGAGAAGCTTCTCTGAAGAAGAAAGAAGGATGACCAATAGACACATGAAGAAATCTTCAACATCCCTAGCCATAAAAGAAATGCAAATCAAAACAACATTGAGATATCACCTCACTCCAGTTAGAACAGCAAAAATCAAGAACTCTAACAACAACAGATGCTGGAGGGGATGTGGACAGAAAGCAACCTTACTTCATTGTTGGTGGTAATGTAAACTTGTTCAACCACTTTGGAAAGCAGTATGGAGGTTCCTCAAAAGACTTCACATAGAACTCCCCTATGACCCAGCAATCCCACTTTTGGGCATTTACCCTAATGTTTACAAACAAGACCACACTAAAGCTACCAGCACAACTATGTTTATTGCAGCATTATTTACCATAGCTAAGATATGGAACCAACCCAGATGCCCCTCAGTAGATGAATGGATCAAGAAGATGTGGTATATATACACAATGGAATTCTATGCCTCCATCAGAAAGAATGACATTTCCCCATTTTTTAGGAAATGGAAAGGCTTGGAAAAAATTATATTAAGTGAAGTAAGCCAGGCCCAAAGAAACATAGGTCCCATGGTTTCCCTTATTTGCAATATCTAGTATATGTTTGAATCAAGCGGAAAAAGTCAGAGAATGTGATGTTAGGAAAACGAACCCTCAAATATGTATTTTAATGTTTTTGTTTCTTTCATGCATGTGTTTCTAACGCATTTATAAGATTATTTCTTGGTTGCTTTGTATGTCCCTTCCCCACAGTGTAACCCCCGCTTTCACTATATTTGATGTCAGTATAACATGTGGAGGAGATGGGGACAAACAAGTCGTTTAAGGATTCAGGTGGACCTGTTGCAACAATGAGAAGTACAAAATGTCATGTCAAAACCAGCTTTACAATGTCGGAGGGGGGGAGGGGGGTATGATTGGGTGGGGGGGAGGGGGAAGGCTGGGAAGGGAGGTGAAGGGTAAACAAAGGAGGAGGCTGCAATGCTTGGTAAGAAATGTATGCATTATCCTTCCCATCTAATTGTAACCCCTCTGTACAGTATGTTCTCAAATAAAATAAAATTTAAAAAAAAAGAGACAGAGGCAGGCAGGATTAAATAAACAAGCATTGTCACAAAAGAAAAAAAAAAAACGTTTGGAGAAATTAAGGAAACAACTTGAAATGTAAGCACTTTCTTTTCTATAAAATCATTGAGTTCAAATTTTGAATCATCCAAATAATGCAAAACATCTAAAAACCAAGCAAACAAGAACAACAATAAACCCCATGACAATCAGCTTGATTCAGTGCTACAGAAAGAGCTTTATTATCTAGTGTGAAGTTGTGTGTTTTTATGAATTTATACATTTTGTTCTTACATGCTCCTCTATTTGTGTGTATGTGTGTATGTGGTTTTGTTTATATTCTCTTCAACCTCCTGTATGAATCCCTTGCATCCATCATCCTCTTATATGAATAGATTGCATATCTTGTTCAAGAGTATCTTCAAATCTCACATTTCCACTAATCCTTTCCCAGAAATATTTCCTGTGTACTTTTCCATCACAAGTCTTACCATATTTGTCCTTTCTTACATATAGAGCTCCTGTTTTCCTTCTGTCTCTTCTGTATACATGCATGTATGTGTGTATGTATATGCATATGAATGTATGTATGCATGTATGTCTTGAAGATCCTTTTCTTATTATTTGGACTCATCTAGGAGACTGTTTATACAAGATAAGTTCACAATACATGTTTATTGAATGAATGAAGTAATGTACTCCATGCCAACAGTTTTTACTGCTTTATTTTCTCTTTTACTAAGAAGAGATTTGTTTTTAATTTGGTTTCTATTATATAATTCTAATTTAAGTTTATAGTTAAACTAAATAACAAGAAGTGGATGTGTGGCTCAAGCAGTAGACAACCAGCTTTGAGTGAAAAACCTAAAGAGGAGTTCCCTAATCCTGAGCTCAAGTCCCCAGTACTGACATTCACAACCAACCAACCAACAAAAAGAACCACACATAACAAAATGAATGTATTCTGTTAAACATTTGTAGCATTATATTATCATGGGCTAATTTATTTTCTTCTTTTTTATTTTATTTGTGTGTGAGCATGTGTGCCTATGTGCATGAGTGTATATGTGTGTTTGTGTGTACATGGCCACATGTGTGTGGGGTGTATTTTTATACACCCCATCTCCACTTTCCAAGAGCTTTGAGTATAGGTATGTGCCACAACATCTAGCTTTTAAGTGCTTTTGGATATTGCTATTTACAGAAAATATCTTATAAAAGTGTAAAAATATGGTATGTTTCCCAGTTGCAGTCATAGCAAAATCAAACCCTAAGAGCTAAATTTTAAGGTCAATTGATTAAATTCTACTCAATTAAGCTAAAATTAATTTTGTGTAATTTAAATTATTGGACAAAATGTATGTAACATGTTAAATGAGATATAGGTTTTTTTGGCACCGTAGAAGGTAGAAACATTTATAAACACTAATTTTGGTGGAGAATGCATGAACAGAGAATACACTTTTGGTTTGTATATCAAAGTTCACATTTAGAACTTCACCAGGTGCTTATGCCTGTAATCAGAAGGCTGAGATCTGAAGATCACAGTTCAAAACCAGAAAATTAACCACCAGAAAACCAAAATGGCGCTGTGGCTCAAATGGTAGAATGCTGGCCTTGAACTGAAGAGCTGAGGGACAACGCCCAGGCCCAGAGATCAAGCCTCAGGACCGACAAAACAAAACAAAAACAGAAACAAAAATACCCTTTTTACCCTCTTATAGTAACTCTTTACCCTCTTATAGTAACATGATGTCAGATAAAAATTAATAAATCTAACTAACAGTTAGAAAAGCCAAGCTTTTATAAGTTTTTATATCATGTCTTAGTACTATAATGCAGCATATTAATAATTATGAAACATATAAATACCAAGTGTCATGATTAACCTCCAGATCAATTTATTTTTTATCAGAATAGTAACAAAGCAAATTACATAATGGTTTTACACTCATGTGCTGCCTCAAATTGTTTTGGTGAGATTTCAACAGTTTTCTTGGTCCATCATCCTCCAGTGGTACAAGTAACTGTGGCCAATGCAATAACTTTGGCAGTGGTAATGCCCAGATGACAACCTCTGAAGTATGTTGGTCCCAGCAGTAGCAGGGACATCTGGAGCACTTTCCACACTTGAGATTTTCTTGGCTTAACTCCACATCCACAGCTGTGTGCTATCTCCAGTGCTATTTTCAAGTAGAGGAATGTGGCCAGACAATAATATGTCTGTTGTGTCCTTTCATTATGAGACAATTCAGAGTGTGTCTGTGTCTCTGTGTGTATTGATGCTTATATGTATTTATGACTATATTTTGCTCTTGAAAAGGAATATATATGTATATATGTATACTATATGCCATTAATGTAGTCTTGCTATGCAGACATCTGTGTATGCATTTATATATGCAACATCTGAGCCAATTATTCAGAAAATTTAGCATTTGAAAACTTTTCTTTACTGTGGGATATGATTATTCTCTTTACTCTTTTAGTACATCAGTACTGTGCATGTACTGCCAAACTCTAGATGCTTTGAGAAAGTAACATGGGAAAATGAAGATTACTTAAACATAGCCCAGCCACTACGGAAGAGATGATAGTCTTGCCACTGGGAAAAGGCATAAGAGTTTGAAAAGTCATAAACAAAACAGCATTTCTAACTATCCATTATTTAAAAGCCTCAAGCTACAACATCTATTTTTAATTATAATTATAGTTACCATTTATCCATCAAGAATTGTGCTTCTCACTATGCATAATTTATCTTATTTAATTCTCACAACAACCCAGTAGAGTAGATATTAATTCCATTTCATGTATTTAAAAGAACATGAAGCTCAGGGTCCTCAAAGGTCATAAGTGAAACCGCAATCATTCTATCTGCTCCCAAAGGTCAAAGCTTCTACTAGTTTCTCACTTACAGAATCCAGCCCAATTGCTTGCCAGTCAACCCATTTTCTGAAATAAGTCATAGGGTAAACATTCAATTGTGTAGACTTCCAAACACAAGCACAAAAAGGTCTCAATCGGAATAACCTATTAAGAAGTAAGAGGACATCCCAGGTGGAGTATTTTCCATTAACAATAAACAAGGTGAAGTTGGCAGAGCAATTGGTAATACAGTTGCCTTCTCTGCAGCACTGGCCAATGCACACACTTTTCCTCCTATATAATTCCCCTTGGAATATTTGTTTTAAGAAACAGTATCTCATTATAAATTTTTTTAAAATTACTTCTGGGCCTTGGTGGCTTAAGCCTATAATCCTAGCTACTCAGGGAGCTGAGATATGAGGACAGTGGTTCAGTCAGCCCAAGCAGAAAAGAGACTCTTATCTACAATGAAATATCCCCCTCCTCAAAAATGGCCAAAAGTGGAGCTGTGGTTCAAATGGTAAAATGCTACCCTTGAGGGAAAAAAAAAAAAAAAAACTCTCATGGAGAGTACCCAGGCTTGAACTCAGTTCAAATCCTAATACTGGCAAAGAAAAAAAAAATCAATTACTGAAAATTGTTATCAATACAGTATTTTTCCATCTTATTTTTGCAATGATTTCCAGCCCCCAAAAAAAGAAAAGAAAAAGAAAGAAAAAAAGAAAGAAATTGAGGATTCTAGCTTTTAATATTGCAGTCGTATGTGAAGTGCTTCCTTCCTCCTCTTATTCACATCTTGTCACTTGTTTTCTGCTATTTTGTTTCTGATATATGGAGTTAGAATTACAAAAAATGATTTAAATTATTGAATAAAGTAATACGAGTAAAACAATTTTTAACATGCCAAAAAATGTTCCTGTTTGAAGTAAAAGTTTTTGAAAAATCTGAATTATTTATTTGTTTGTATTTATTTATTTATTTTGAGTGGGCATTACATATGATAGCTGGTACTGTATCACTTCAGCCATACTGTCAAGGCCTTTATATTTTGTTATTTTTGTAGATTAAGTCTTTGGTTTTGCCCAAATTGACAGGGTCAGCAATCCTCCTTCAAGTAGCTCCTTTCATGTCCAGGTATGGACTACTACAGCCTGCTTTTTTTTCTTGATATGAGATCACCTTAACATTAGACCAAAGTTAACATTAAAACATGATACTCTTGATCTTGTCTCCAGCATAGTCACATGCCTGAATCAGTGTGAGATCTCCCACCAGCTCAAAGGCCTAGCTTTTAAAAATAATGTAGAGTGAGGTATTATTGAGTAAATTCAGTCAAAACAAAAAGCAAGATAGGAAGACAATACAAATTACTAATCTATAGACACCCTGTCTAAAGTTCCCACAGTTTGTACAAAGAGGTGACGTGCTATCTTTTTCTGGGCCTGGGCGCTATCCCTCAGCAATTCAGCTCAAGGCTAGCGCTCTATCACTTGAGCCACAGCACCACTTCCTGTTTTCTGGTGGTTTATTGGTGATAAGAGTCTCACAGACTTTCCTGCCCAGGCTGGCTTTAAACCACAATCCTCAGATCTCAGTCTCCTGAGTAGCTAGGATTACAGGCCTGAGTCACCTGTGCCCAGTTTAAAAGGAGATCTCTTTAAACAAGGTTCTTAGGGCACCTCTCCCTCTCCCTTTGCTCCCTCCCCTTTCCATTCCCCTCCCCTCATTCCTCCCCCTTCTCTCCTGCACTTTGCCTCCTCCTTCCCTCCTCTCACTCCCCCCCAACTCTCTCTGTCTCTGTCTCTTTCCCTCTCAGTCTTGAACAATTTGCTCACCAATGCTCTCTCTGATTCTCATTGTATGTGTAGACTATTATCCAGTCCAAGATTTTATCCAGAGCAGTTTTGACTTATATCACATAACTCCCTATTAAATTTTTGGCTAATCTACTGACCTACTGTTTATCTCAGTACTCTCATACCATGGCCCAGCTGAGACATTCACTTGAATCGAAATTGTAAAACACTTATAGAGGAATCTCAGAGTCACAATTTTTAAAATATTGCTTCCAAATTGTAAACAAAATAAATCTCCTTCCTTATTTATGCCTTAAAAATACCTGAAAATATCTTGTACTTTAAAGTAGATGCACTTTTACTAGGATTATTATTTATTTTAAATTCTATATTAAATTCTATATTCATATATTTCATTTCATAAATTTTCTATGTAATACATAAAAATGGAATGAAGTTTATATAATGACCTAAGTTGAGACTGATTCCTGTATATATAAGTTTATTTTCTTCATTTTCCTCAGTGGGCATATTCTCCACAAAGGATTCTTTTTATTTTCGTGATGATTTTATAAATATGATTCCTTTACTTTATAGACTACTATCTTCCTTGCAATATTGATGAGAAGTGATGCCAATTAACATCATTTTTCAGTGAAGACATTCATAAATTCCGTTATTAAATCTGACATCACTTACAGGACTTTAGGTAAATGTGCTCAATCAGTGAAGCAGAACTTTTACTGGTTTTCAAATTGGAAACATCTTTTTACATAAATGAGTGTGGATTCTTTCAAATGTTACACCAGTCTATTATAGTTGCAAATATTACACGAGTCTATTATAGATCAACAATGTTTTTCCTGTTTCATATTATTGATTTGTCTGGGTTGTCTTTTCTTAGAATCGTCTTGTTACATTTATTCAATAATTTTGTTAATTCTTTACCTATTTATTTATTTGAGACACTGCCTAGGCTGCCTTCAAACTGCAGCCTGACTCAGTCTCCTGAGTGTTGGTATAACAAGTATTGACCACCATGACCAGCCTTCATGTAATATTTTACTACCAATATTTTCCTTCTCTTTTATAAACAATTTGGAAATGAGTTTCCAATTTTTCCATTCTCTACAATAGTTTACAAAAATTCTGTGACTTCTTTTTTAAATATTTGTAACAATTCACAATGATACACAGGTTTTAGGATTTTCTTTGTGTGAAAAGTTTTATTCATGAATTTATTTACATTCATTGATTTCTCTCCTTATCGCACTTTCTATTTTATCTTTCAAGAGCATTTTACCTTTCAAGAGCTCCTTTCATTCAAGTCAGAAAATCATAGTTAAAATGTACTACTAAGCTCTTCTGTGTTTTATTGGCCTTCTATATGCTTCTAGTGAACATTTGTGTATGCACACAGGCAAACACTGTAAAACAATGGAAACCTGTTTTGAACAAAACATTCAAAAAAGTGTGTGTGTGTGTGTGTGTATGTGTGTGTTTCTCTTGTAGACCAGAGAGATAGCAGAAAAACCCTCTAATAGAGTGTATAGTCTTACTGTTGAAGGCATAGTACATATATAGATACATATATATATATATATATATAATTTTAAACATAAGTGAGTACTATTAAAAATCAAAGTCAGAAAAATACCAGTTATCATAATAGATTGAAGAAGAAAGTTTTAATTTTGGTATAGTACTAACAGGATATTAAAATGGGCATTTTTGGATAGAAATCCAAATACTATCTTCATTAAAAAAATCTATAGAAGAGATACATATAACAAATATAAAAACCAAAAGTCCAGGTGCTTATATTGTCCTGAACATGGTAAGGGAGGCTGAAGTAGTTCATACAAGGTTTTGCAGATATACAGCCTGTACAAAATATTGAACCATTTAGTCATGAACTGAAATCTCCACTACTGTGGTTTAAACTAAGCTTTTCCTCTTTTAAAACTGATTTAATTCTGAGCACTAGTGCCTCACATCTATAATCCTAGCTACTCTGTACAATCATTTTTAGTGATGTTAATTCACCTCACATTAAGAATCCTCAGCTAATCAAGATAGAGAAGTTACAGTACCGAAAATTATTAGTGTAATTATTTCCATGAGAATCAAATAATTACACTATATAGACAAAGTAAAACAAGAACATTCATGGCACATAAATACATAATAAACTCAGCTTCTGAACATTTTTTAGTATTCACTAAGTGTTCTTATTACTTCAGCAGTTCCCTGAAAGTATTAAATGCATGAGTTCACCTCTGTAACCAAGTTAGGAACTTCAGGCTGGGAAGGTGGCTCAGTGGTAAAGCGCTTGCCTTGCATGCCTGAGGCCCTGGGTTCGATTCCTCAGCACCACATAAGCAAAAGAAAAAGAAAAGGAAAAAGCCGGAAGTGGCGCTGTGGCTCAAGTGGTAGAGCGCTAGCCTTGAGCTGAAGAGCTGAGGGACAGTGCCCAGGCCCAGAGTTCAGGCCCCATGACAGGTTCCCCCCTACCCCCCCCCAAAAAAAGAAATGAATACAAAGTTAGAAACTTCATAGGCATCATTATCACCGTGACCTGAGGCAGATGGTGACAGTTTTTATGTTATGCTTTGTCCATATTAGGAACTTGTATTGTTCCCATGAAATATTTTAGTGCATTTGTTTCTTATGATAAAATTTTATCAAGCAGCAAACTCATGCAAGTGAAAGAAACAGTTCATAGGGAAGAGGAATTAGAGGCCTGGCTGAAATGGTAGAACACTTGCCTAGCAATTATGAAACACTGAGCTCAAATATCACTATAGTGCCCTTCCTTAAATAAAAGACTAAAGGAGGAAGTGGAGCTATGGCTCAAGTGATAGAGCACTTGCCTTGAGCTGAAGAGCTGAGGGACAATGGCCAGGCCCAGAGTTCAAGCCCCAGGACTGACAAAAAAAAAAAAAAGAATAAAGGAGTAAAGGTAACATTGTTATAGCTGAGACCATTCAGACAATTGGGAATATTTGAATTCCACCATGGTTTTCAGGATGCAATTTCCTTGTAGATAAACAGATATATAAGTATATAATAAGTATATAATAAAAGAATAAGCAAAATCTGAGTTCATGCATATCTATTCATTTCTAATTGTCTTAATTTTTGTACTATTAATTTTATTGTAGCTGTCAGGTAATAAAATAAAATTAGATTAAACATGTATTGTTTGTGCTTTCATTGAGACTTTAATGGAAATCAGGACAATATTCTTCAAAATTCTAGAAAAACCCAGACATTTCACTTCAACAGCCTATTTAGAGAACTATGCCAGGTGAAATCCAACTTCATGTTTTCTTTCCCAAAATGTAGGAATTTCGAGGGAAAAAATGTTCTCTCCTTCAAGGGAAAACATATCAATAATGAGTACTTATGATTTTACATTGCAATGATATTTGGAGCCAATTATGCAGATAATCATAAAATATTTGTAAATGTTTAGGAAGCCATAAAAAGTATGTATTTCCTGAATATTTTCCAGGGATGTGCTTTTTTATATAAGAACATAGACATTGTTTTCACATCAAGCCCTTCCAGTCTTAATGGATTCAATTTGTTTTATCTAACAAACTAGAAATAAAATGGATTAGAAGAAACTGAATATATTTGCTTCTGAAATTGCTGAGAACACTGAAAATGGAAGATAGTTCATGTTCCTTTTTCTTCTCTCATATACTTTAGACAAAAGGCTCTGCAATTAATCCTATAATAATTTTGTCTCAAACCAAAACAGCTCTATCAAAACTATAAATTCTGTATATAAATACTGTTTTAGACACTGATGTAGTTTTATTACATGTGTATGCATACTGGATCTAAGACATGTAGAATAGACCAGGACAGCATGCTCTTGTTCTGTAGCTGCTCTAAAATAACAACTATTTGGTCCAAGTCTACCTTTGCAAAAAGGGCATTCTTTTTCTTCTGAATTTCAAAGAAACAATAAAAGGATGTCTAAAACTAGCGTCTCTAGACATTAAAGATCATAGTCATCAACCTTCCAGCAACTATTCTAAAAAAATCCTACAATTTTTTGCGTAGGTGGTTATTATTTTAATTCCAATAAAGTGTTAAATTTACTATTTAAAAATTTTGTTTCTCTATTTAATTTTTAACAATAATAATTTATCAGGAAATATGCTAATCTTTACATACAGAAAAAGGTATCTTAAAAATAAATCCAAGCATTTTTAAGATGTTCTATATTTTAAGTTGTCAAAGGCAGAAGAATAAAATCAGTACTTTCATTGAATCTTAGAAAGAAACATAACCTAACTGAAATTTAATACGAAGAAAGAATTTCAAATTTTACTAACTGATCTGTCACTGACATTCTTTCCCACAACTGACTGTCCCAGGAAACTTAGTATTAAAACTTTTAAGATAAGCAAAGCTGCCTCAATATCACCTAGGATATGAGTGTACTTTAATTTGCTGGTTATAAATAAGTTCTAATTGTCTGGGACCGTTTTGTTATTCTCTCTGGTTAGGTATTGATTTTTGTTCTTCCTATAGTTCCCAAAAATGTAAATCAATAGGAACAGCAGATATGACAATAAAAATCACCTACAGGAAAAAAATTTATGTCATATTTCTAAGTCTATAAAAATTTTGGTCTATAAAAATTCTACCATATAAACCAGTATTTTTCATCATCCTTCTTAGAACAAGAGCAGCTCATTTTAATTTTGAAAATAAAATGCTTATTGTCATAAATTTTACAATTCAAAAGAATTTTTCCAGAGTATCATTATCAATTTCCTCAAAGGAATATTTGATATTACTGTTTTGTAGTACTTGAGACCAAGGTATATGTTATTCATCTTTGTAGCCCAGTGCATGCACACTGCTTAGCAATGAGTATATTTGCAAGGATTTGTTTAATAAATGCAGTAAAGTATTCAATCAAAATAATTTAAAACATTCTTTAATTGTAACAAAAACCCAGATCTGAGAGCAATAAGTCGGCTCAAAATCCTTTCCAACCTACCCTATTTCTGGGTCTATAATATATCATTGATTTTAACATGTGTGTATGTGTATGTGTATGTGTGCATGTGTATGTGTGCATGTGTGTGTGTGTTGGTCCTGAGGCTTTAATTTGGGGCTTGAGTGTGTTTTTTGCCCAAGGCCAGTGCTCTACCACTTGACCCACAGCTCTACTTCTGGCTTTTTTGTTGGTGATGATGGTTAATTGGAGATAAGAATTTCACAGATTTTTCTGTTCAGGCTGGCTTTGAACTGAAATCTTCAGACCTCACCCTCTTACATAGCTAGTATTACAGATGTGAGTCATCAGCAGCTGACTTAAGCATTGGAAATGATCAAATATTTTAATAAAATTACATAATTTCCTTGTTATCCTGTGTATATTATTAAATAACGTCCCAATCAGTGGTAATATATCATTGATTCTGATTATATGATATGAACTTGAATCACAGAAATATTAATTTATGTAATATTAGTTAAGATATTTGATCAATACTGTCTAGAAAATTCTCTTTATCTTTTAAGAGAGTCTTCCTCAAGGATAGTACCCAGGAACAAAATAGATAAAAAGAGAATTTAAAATAATTCTAAATTAAGGGTGGATATCTTTTTAATATTTAAGGTATTTCAGATACCTAATTCACCAGTATGGACTGAACATATGGCTAGCTATAAGTAATATATGCAATGAAAAGCAAATTGAGATTTCCCTTCTGGAACAAAGCAATCATTTTATATTTTACATATGGGAAAAAGTTTATTCTGCTAAAAATATACTACATTGCCCTCTTCTAGTTCATGACATGTGCCACCCATAGGTCCCCAGCTAAGAACGATGCTATCATCTATACATCAGAGGAGAAAGCACCTGTGTGCTGTGTTGATAGTCACTCTAAACAAATATTTATACAGTTGAGATGAGAGATAGAAAATGTCAGTCCCAAATCCACCCATGATGGCACATACACCAGACAGATGACAAAGTCTGGCTCAGGTTATAAAAGCTTCTGAAATACTTGAATCATATTTTTGCAACCCTTGAAAGAATTCAGGTTGGAGATTAGGAGAAACCAGGCTCAGTTCTGTCCATAATCCCCTTTATCTGTCTTCTAGCTAACAAAATGAAAACCTTAAAGCCAGACTGACAAACAGAGTATGAAGGGCCTGCTACCACATTGAAGAAAAAACAACAACAAAAATAAAATAAAAAACTAGGCAGCTGTATGTTTAAAATTGCTTCTTATATTACCATTATTTTATATTGTTGTTAATTATAGAAATAATGAACTAACTCACTATATGGCAATATTCTTCTAAATTTTCTAATAGATATGGCATTCTGTAAATTATTACTTATAACTTAATTCTTGTTTCACAGGGCATACCATGAGGAATGTGCAGAGAAGGTAAATCAGTGTGGAAACAAATGCCTCTCAGGTCCAGAAGTTTATTAAATCTCTGACACTTGAATTGATTAAGGTGAAAAAGCATTTAGAGGAAGTCCTTAAGGAAGGAAAATGGAAAGGTCATAACATAAAGGAGAGAAGCTTCCAGTTAGATAGTAAAAAGTATGTATGATCATTCTATGCAGATGGGACCAGAAGCCACAAGTAGGAAAAACAGTACAGGTGACAGGTAAGATTTTGTTCTAACATTGATATTTCAAGAGAGATGAAGAGTAAATTAATCATTAAGACTCACTGATTTCATAACATTCAAATCAATTTTTAAAAAGGAAAAAGAGGAATGCAACCATTCAACAGGAAACACTGATCCAATACTGGGAATTTTTCCTCCCAAGCTAAATACATAATGATGGTGATCAAATTGTAATAACAAATAAAACAGCAAGAGAACCACAACAAGCCAAACAACTTAGGAGAAAAAAAGGGAAGAAAACTGTATTCCCAGAATTTAAGGGAGCAACAAAACCTCAACATTAGAGCAATACATAGTAATTCAAGGAGAACTAGAACCAAAAAGCCTTATTTCTGAGGGTTGGGTTATAAATATCTGTTGATGTTTTCTGACAAACAAAATAGATGCTGGAAAATAATAGAATTATATTTCATAGTTCTGACATAAATTGCTATCTAAATTAAAATTATGTGCCTATTTGAAAACACATTAAAGTACAAGAGGTAAACAGACATTTTTGTTCATGGACAGATAAAACGATTTTCACACATCAAACAATAACTCAAAACTAAAAAATACACTCATGTCAGCCACTGAAGTCATCTGAGAATGTTAAAAAACATTTTGATAACTGAAAAAAATAGTTTTTGTTGTTGTTGCTGCTGTTATTTGTCTGATTAGTTTTTCACTTTGGAAGTGAATCTCAAAATCTGGGAATTAAAAACATTCTCATATATTTTAGGAAGGAGAAAGGTTCATTTTCTAAATGAGAATGAAAAAGACAAAAAATAAAGTAAAATGGACTTGACAGAAATGCATGATTTGATGACAAAAAGATTTGAGAAAAAAATTAACCCTTTTAAGTAGGAGGTAGTTAAAAGAAATAGTACTAAAATACTAAATAAAATAGATATTCTAGTCAGAGTTTGAATTTTACAGGGATACAAGGAACTATTACAAGGAAGATGAGATAATGATTGGAGATAGACTTTATATAACTAGGAAAGTACATTGAAAATTTCAGAAACTACTCAACTAAATATTGTGTTCATGGTTCAGATAAACATTGAATAATAAAGATATAATGATAATAATGTATATAGGATAATAAACAATATTTTTATTTTCATAATAAAACAATAATTGTATTATTAAATAAGGAGAATACTTGGAAAGATAAAAACATGCAAAAATAAATAAATAACAAGTCAATAAACAATATCAATAAACAATAAATCACAAGAGAGTAAACACAGTTTTAAGAATTCCAATGAAATGTGATAGTGTAGACTTATAAGCAATTGGCAAGGCTGAAACAGAAGGATAGTGAACCAGCCTAAGCTACACAGTGAAATCAGGTCTCAAAAAATAACAAACAATAGAACTAAATTTTACTTTACTTTAAAAAGACACATATAAACCCTGTATAAGATGAAACACCATACATAACTCAAAATAAATGATGCATGCGATGTATGTTTGTCAGAATTATGTCTGTCACATAATGATGTGATTTTTTTTCCCCTGTGCCAGGCCTGTGGCTTGAAATCAGGGCCTAGGCATTGTTCCTGAACTTACTTGCACTCAAGGCTAGCATTTTACCACTTGAGCCACAACTCCACTTCTACCTTTTCTCATGGGCTTGCCTGCCCTGGCTGACTTCCTGAGATCCTCAAATCTCACCCTCCTGAGTAGCTAGTATTATAAGCATGAGCTACCCCAGCATGATAGGTTATTTTAAAGACAAAGCAAATGAAAGTTCTAAATAATCAACTTCTTTACAAATGAAATTGGAGCTATTTTAAAGTGTAAATTGGGAGTTATATCAGATGTATGGTGCCAGTGAAATATGAGAATAAAATACAGTAGAAAAAAGATAATTTGGGGCTAGGAAGGTGGCTCAGTGGTAGAGCGCTTGCCTTGCATGCATGATGCCCTGGGTTTGATACCTCAGCACCACATAAGCAGAAGAAAAAAAAGCCAGAAGTGGTGCTGTGGCTCAAGTGGTAGAGCACTAGCCTTGAGCTGAAGAGCTGAGGGATAGTGCCAAGGCCCCAGAGTTCAGGCCCCATGACCAGACCAAAAAAGAAAAAAGATAATTTCACCTTATGAGGTTTTGCAGACATAAATAGCATTTATATAATACAGGCAGTTTGACAAAAGGAGGTTGGGAGCATAGCTTTAATGGCAAAATGTTGTAACTATGACCTCATTAAGTTTTTGCTTTATATGCAAGAACAGAAAATACAACTTGTCTTCATAACAGATCTTGTAATATAAATTTGAGATGGCCATGCTCAAATGGCTTTGTAAGCTGTCATTTATCCCATTACCCCATATTTTTCATAGTCTTTCTCATGGCAGATTTCACTGAACAGCACAGTATTAATATGATTTTAGACAATATGGGCATTAATTCAAAATTATAATTGTCTCATGAATATCTATATTATGCAATGAGTTCACTATTTCTAATCTATTCTTCAATAAGAATCTAGAAATGAAGAGGGGCTGTTAAGGTTTAGTTCATGAGCCAGTTACCATTACAGAACATGCTAGGTGTGCACAGGTTTTCTTTGTATATTTAAAATAACAGGAATTCATTTTACATTTAATTGATGGGCATCTCACACACACAACTACTTTGAAAATTCTTGTATATAAAGAGAGATTATCTTTTCATTGTTATTATAAAGGTGATATATAGAGGAGTTACAGTGACATAAATCAGATAATGAGTACATTTCTTTTTGTACAATGCCACCCCTCTCCATGCTCTCTCCCAGTTCTTTGCTCCCATACCCACCCACAAATAGTATAGTTAATTTTCAACATGAAATCTATAATTATCCCTAATATTATAACATTTAATATTTCAGGAAAAAATTCCTCATAATAATTTGTCTGGGCACAATAAATAAGACAGAAATGTATTAAAATCCAATTTAAAGGTCAATAATTTATTTAAAACCCAAATTCCATAGTGAAAGCAAAGAGACTAGTTATTATTGAAAGGCAAATAATGTGTAAACATTATTAAAATACATGTTGCTCCATTTTAAATAGTCTACAAAAGCTGCAACATCCATTAGTGTAGTTGTTTAAGCTTACTATCTTTTGATTTTATTATAATGTTAAGGAAACCATTTCTTATTAACTAGAAAGTTACTATAGTGATAGAAGTGTGGAATTTTAAAGTTTGTATTGAAATTGGGCTTAGAAAAGGCTTACAATGAGAAGTACAAGTTGTCACGTCCAAAGGAGCTTTACAACGTCGGTGGGGGGCGGGGGGGAAGGATTGGGATGGAGGGGAAGGGGGAGGCTGGGAAGGGATGTTAAGGGTAAACAAAGGAGGAGGCTGCAATGCTTGGCAAGAAATGTATGCATTATCCTGCCCATGTAATTGTAACCCCTCTGTACAGTATGTTCACAAATAAAATAAAATAAAATTAAAAAAAAAAAAAGAAAAGGGTTAGGAAGATCTAAATTAAGTCTTTGTTTTTGAAAGTTTGAAGTAATCATAGGAATATATCTTATCTCCAAATCTAAAATCAATGCGTCTTATCATGCATATGCATTAATTCATGTTAGTTATTTAAATTATTTTGTCTAAGCTGTGTAAAGCTGGTAGGAAAATTCAAACAAACATGTTTCCTACACTTTGCTAAGCATGCTATAAAATAGAAATGCTCCTATTATTTATTTCATTAGAATCTCTTGAGCTTCTTGAAAATGATTGTTAAATTTTGGAAGCAATCTCCATGACAATGGAGACTAGTACGCTCACAAATGATCCTACTACAAAGTCCAGACTTTCATTATTCACCCATTCCCCTTTGTTGTTCTTCAAATTTCCCTTTTATATACTATTTAGAAATTATGTAGGCCAAGCACTGAGGACAAATGATGAATTACTGCTTATGGAGAAGAGATATAAATATCTTATTGCATAAATAAACAGATAAAACAATGTTTTGTAGACCTCATAAAATAAGGCCCTATACACAATTAACAATTAAAATGCCAGTCGCCGGTGGTTCACGCTTGTAATCCTAGATCTCAAGAAACTAAGACGCTTGTAATCCTAGATCTCAGGAAACTAAGAAATGAGAATCGCAGTTCAAAGCCAACTCTGGGCAGAAGAAAAGCTACAACTCTTATCTCCCATTAACCACCAGGAAGCAGGAAACGGAGCTGTGGCTCAAATGGTGGAGCACTTGCCTTGAGCTAAAGAGCTCTGGAACAGCGCCCAGACCCAGAGTTCAAGCCCCATGACTAATAATAATAATGATGATGATGATGATGATGATGATGATGATGATTTTATTGCCCAGGAGAAAAATTGGGCATATGTAGGCAAGCTAGTATATCTTTTATTCCTCAAACAGTGTAAACATTTACAATCATTGAAGGGAATAAGAAACTCAGATACCGAGGATGAGAAAAATTACAGGGAAAATAAACTTGAGAGCAAATTAAAGACGTATTTTTTATTCTTAACCAAGGTTAGCCTGTTTTGTTACGTAGCATTCATTAAACTTAACGTTTTTCCACCTACAATTTGGACTCCAATGTAAAATACTAATATTTTAAAAGCAGTAATAATTGGATTCATTCACAAATTGATACCAATGGATCAACACAATAGACTTATTTGTTGGAAACAAAATAGGTATAAACATCAAAGTCATTAATTATACTTTGTCATCAAGGTGGACAGAAGTTATATTATGTAAAGGTCACTTGTGGGCTAGAGGCTATTTATTATTTTCATCAATGACTTGGATGATAGAAAAGTCTGTGAACTTAGTAATTTACAGTTCTCTTTAGTTGGAAAGCCTGATTAACACTTTGAATGTCAAGATCAAAATTCAACATGACCATAATATGACCTCAGCAAATTGGTGAAGTGGTTTTGAACAATGCAATTCAATAAAACTATGTCAGATTCAGTCTCTAAGGGGATTGGGAAGGAAATGAAAATTCATAATAATGTAAGTGATACTATTCTAGTGTGAATGTATGTGTGTGTATTTGTTGGTAAATGCACATAATATGGAATATAATAAATAATATGTAGTATGACTATTCTAGTGTGAATATATGTGTGTGTGTATTTGTTGGTATATACACATAATATGGAATATAATTAATAATATGTAGTATGGCTTGAGGCAAGAATTTAATGCCAGCTTTTAATTTGTTTTCTCTCCTCTCTTGGAATAGTGCTTAACTCTTTATAGATGTTGTCTTTTCCTTCTTTCCTTCCTTCCTTCTTTCCTTCCTTCCTTCCTTCCTTCCTTCTTTTCTTTCTTCCTTTCTTCCTTCCTTCTTCCCTCCCTCCCTCCCCATCCCTTGCTTTCTTTCTTTCCTAAGGTACTCTAGATTTGCCTCAAACTTTCTTTGTAACTCAAGCAGGCCTTGAACTTGAGATCCTCCTGCCTTAACCTCCTGAGTGCTAAGATTCCATAGTGTCTCTCTCTCCTCTCTCTCTATATATATCCATATATATACACATATATATTCAGAATATATCAATTACTTCCCACCATATAGTTATGTTACTGTTACTTAATATATTATTCAAAATATGGAGTTAATATCTACCAAAATTAGAGGGTATAGGAAAAACTAAATTCCCTGCATCGCAGCACATATTCTGTGATGTTATGGTAGAACTGAGAGGTAAAAGGTTCACAGAGAGGTTATCCTCTGAAACAAACAACTGGTAAACAGCAATGTCTGTAGAACTGGATGCCATATTAAAAATACTGAGTTGCTGTTGACATAGATAGAATGACTCAAAATAAGTCCCAAAATGAACATCAGAAAGGCTACATGTTGACTAGACTTCTTAAGACAAGCAATTTGTATTTTAGGGTAAATGCAAGATAGTTATTTTCTTTAATAATATTAATGGTTAATGATTCAATTCAGTATAATGCTTTTATTGTACTGATTCTTGGCTTTAAAATTCTCCAGGTGAGGAAGAATGGATAAAACTATCCTTAATTCCTTTACCATCAATTCTAAATTCAAATTGAGCTGTTTTATTTCCATCCATGAGTCAATAGAGACATGCACAGTAAGCAAAGTGGAAATAAGGGTAACTGGTTAATTTCAATTGCCATATTTAATGAATCTCAAAGAAATTCAGCTGATGCATGTCTTTGAATGATTCATATTCAATTATTTATAAATACAGTGGGAAAAACTGCAGAAGCCCAGAAATTTTAAAATGGTGAAAAGCCTGAATCACTCACATTTTTTTCCTACAGGTTTTCCTGGACTGTGCAGACCAGATGTTAAATGTATTTATGTCTTTAAATGCCTGTTTTAGAATTTCATTGGAAGTACTTTAATATCCTTATTTTAAAATTATCTACTTTAACTAGAATTCATTCACAAAAAATTCATGATTTAATTTTTCTAATTGCTTCTAATTGAGACTTATGTTTTGAGGAAGATATAAAGATTCAGAAATAAATTAATGTAGGTATATCCATGAAGTATAATCATATTTTTACACAGAAGCTCAAACATACATTTGAGAAAAGATAGCCATTTCAATAAATGGTACAGTGAAACTTGGATAGCCATGGTCAGAAGACTAAATCTAGATTCCATTCTTTTCCATACAATATTAATATCAATTCAAAGTAGATCAATGATCTAATATAATGATCTTAATATAAGACCTGAAACTTGGAAACCACTGCCTGAATAATAAGAAAAATACTAGAAGATATTGTCATAGGCAGCTACTTATTGAATAGAATGCTGACATCTCAACAAATAAGAGCAAAGCCTGACAAACTGAACTGCATCAAACAAAAAAGCTTATGCATGTCAAAGGAGCTAGTCAATAGACTGAAGAGACAGATTAGAGAATTGGAGAAGAATTTTGCCAACTAAGGATCTGGCAAGTGATTAATTAGAATATATAGGGAGTTCAAAAATCTAAAATTTTTAAAGAACCAAAACCTCAGTTAATAAATCATCAAAGGAACTCAACAGGCAATTCTCACAATTTTTTAAAATATGTTTTTTATTGTAAAAATACTGTACAGAGGGGTTACAGTTACATGAGCAAGATAATGAGTACATTTCCTATCAAGCACTGTTACCTCCTCCTTTGTTTTACCCCTACCCTCCTTTCCCTCCCAGCTCCACAACTACACTCCCCCCCTCCCTACCTAAATTGTAAAGTTTCTTTTTCAACATAGTGTCTTGTACATCTCATTGTTACAATGGGCCAACCTGTATCCCTATTTAAACATTTTGTTTTTTCCCTTCCCCTCCCCAAGTGTATATACAAGATACAGGGCACCGACATCAAATACAGGGGTTATACCATGGGGAGGAACATACAAAGAAACAAAAAAAATCACATGGTACCTTATAAATATGTTAGAAACAATAGCAAGAAAGAAAAAACAACCACTTGTGTCCCTATCTTGGGGTTCATTTCACTTAGCATCATATTATCTGGTCATATGTACATAGCTTTTGACCTTTTTCTGCTTATTCCAGACATATACTAGTTATTGCAAATAAGAGAAACCATAGGACCTAGGTTTTTTTGGGCCTGACCTACTTCACTTAATATAATTTTTTCCAAGTCTGTCCATTTCCTAACAAATGGGGTGATGTCATTCCATGGAAGCATGGAATTCATATATATATATATATATATATATGTATATGTATATATATATGTATATGTATATGTATATATATATATATATATATATATACATACCACATTTTCTTGATCCATTCATCTACTGAGGGGCATCTGGGTTGGTTCCATATCATATATATCCCAATTTAAAAAATAATACCAAATAATAAGTAGGTGAAGAAATGTTCAATATCCCTGACCATAGAGAAAATGTAAATCAAAATGGCATTGAAATTTTATCTCCCTCTAGTCAATTATGTATAAATACATTAAGCACATAAATACCATGATTGCTAGTGAAGTTCTAGAGGAAAATGAAGCCTTATACAGTACACTGATGATGGAAATGAAAATTTGTGCAACCACTATGGAAATTAATGTGGAGGTTGCTCAAAAAATTATAAGCTCAAGGACTATAAAGTTAAGAGACTACATATATATGCATGCATATATATAATATATATGTATATGCCTATATATACACAAATATAGGAATATATATCCACATATATAGGCATATATACACACACACATATATATATATGACATATTTATAATTATTGGACTGTTGGAATAGATTAGCAGTAAAGAAGAAAGGGAATGTTTAAGAGTGAACAACAGAGAGGCGTTGGTGGCTCATATCTGTAATTCTATCTGCTCAGGAGGCTGAAACCTTAGGATCATGGTTCGATACCAGTCAAGGCAGGAAAATCCATAAGACTCTTACGTCCAATTAACTACCAGAAAACCAGAAGTTGCACCGTGGCTCAAAGTGGTAGAGCACTAACCTTGAGTGAAAGACCTCAGTGACAGCCCTTAGGTCCAGAATTCAAGCCACATGACTGACAAAGAAAAAAATAGTGAAGATAGTAAAAATAGGATGACTTCAAGTTGTTGAGTAAGTAGTAGAATTGGAGAAACAAAATAAACGAGATTTTATTCTGGCTAAAACATTGTTATATGACTTATGTTATATGTTAAATCCTTTTCTACAATAAGAACACATACATTTACACAAAAGTAATGATAGGAATATATAACATGATTTTTTTGGAGGGATTATACTAATGGGAGGGGTTAAGGTGAAAGAAGTCAAAGTACTTCAGGTACTGGGATGGAAATGGAATAATAATACTTGATGAACCTGGTTTGGAAAGAGTAGGATGAAGGATGAGGGAGACAGACTAAGGGAAAGTCTGATCAAGATACATTGCATGCATATATTAACCTATCAAAATGAACTCTGTACAACCTATTACTTACAAATTGATGTGAAGTGGAGGAAAAGAGTATAATACTGCTCCTATTTGTTTTATTTGCTTAGTTGTATATTGATTTTCTTACTTATTTATTTTCACTGAGAAGTGTTTATGGTTGATGTCTTTCAATTTATATTTTCTGTTTAGTATCATATTTTTGTCTTAGCAAAATTTATTAAATTATTTTTCATTATCCTTTTATTTTTGCAATACTTTGGGATTAAACTTAGGGCTTCATATTATGTTAGTTCTTTAGTACTTGAGCTACATAACCAATCCATTGACTTTTAATTTATTTTTCATATAAAATCTTGTATTACCTTTGCCCAGACTAGCCTTGGACCAGTGATCCTCAGACCTCTACCTCATGAGCAGATGGAATTACAGTCATACACCATCATACCTAGATCTTAAAAATTATGTTTCTACAGAATCACATATTTTCCTATGTCTTCTGTAAGTTTTACATTTAGTTGTAGTAACTGAATTTATATCTATGATCTAGTTATAATTATTTTATGATGATTTTAGATAAGGGTTGCAGTAACTTTTCTATATTGCTATCCAATTAATTTGTTGTTAATCTAAAACAATGCTATAAAAACACATACATTTAAACACATAATTTTATATTTTAGGATAGCTACATTAAAACTTTTGGAATGTAGAAGTAAAATGAATTCAAATATGGAAGTAAAATAATTCTAAGACTAATTCAAATCCTAATGTAAAACTTTACAATCACATGTACACAAAATAGCAACATAAAAATATGAAAATATTAGTGATATTAAAAAATTTTTAAACTTTAACTGAAAGAGCTAAAAGAAATATTGCACAAAGTAAAAGTATAAAATGTCTATTAAGCATTTGGAGGCAGCAGCAAGGAGAGAAACAGGAAGGTGAAGCTATCCATGATAAGCAGAATGTAAACCATTTGAGAATTACTGCACCTTTAGAAAAGGAAAAAGAACTACAGAATAAAATAGTCATAAATCTTTTAAAGGGAGATTTCCAGCCAGAACAAGGAGGTAAAAGTCTACAGGGGGTTAATTAGGCAAATCCTAGAGATACATCTTTACTCCTGGGCTTGACGTGTTAAAGATGTGTGTGCTTTCTATTTCACTTCATCGAGGCTTACCTGCCTGTTTTCCTTTACTTAAGGATGTGTTTAGCTGCCTGTTATACAAATTCCAACACACATGGTAAATGTATTTTGCTCAGTTTTCTTGTTTTAAGGCCCATCTGATGTCTCATAACACTATTTCTTTATCGGACAGATGCACTATGTGTAACTCAAGGTTGAAGATTTTCTTCCAGTGCTTTAAATATATTATTTTATATTCTTTCATCCCACATTGCATCTGGTAAAAAGTCTGTCATAATTCATATCTTGATTTTTTATGCTTTTCTATAGCAGCTCGTGAAATTCTCTCTATTACTGTTTTTAAACATTTTATATAATGTGGTGGTAATATGTGTGTTTCTTGAGGTTCATAATGGCTTATCTTCTGGTTAAGTTCTTTTTTTCCCATTTTTAAATATTTCCCCCCTTCCATCACTCCTTGGTTTCTGAGAGTTTTACTTATGCATGTAATTTAGCTTGGTAGTACCCAATAGAATGTGTAAATGTCTAAAGATCAAAAAATGAATTATCATATTTTGATTTCTAGACATTTATCTGTATTTCAAAGATTGGTAATTTTAAAAAAGATATGCAAGTATATCATTAATCATTATTTTGAAGAAATAAAATCTATTTTCTGAAACAGTAGACTACATATATTATACTTACATATAGAATAGCAACTCTAAACAAGGAAAATACTATGTATAATGCTTCTTAGCACTCTTTACTATAAAATCTAGAATGTTAACTGGAGTAGACAATTGGAAATTCTTATATTCAAAAAGCATTTTTCAACTGCAAAATGCTAGAAAGTATTAAAATGTTGATTTACAATGATTTAATGAATATAATTTTAATACAGCATTATATCTTAAATAATAGATTTATTAGATGTAACAAGCTATAAGGAATCAATAATAACACTTGATAAAAATTATGCTTGTTATTGAAACCACTCTATCAGTTTCCTTCGCAAATTCTCATAGATTCACTAAATGAATGTTGGTCTACAGATTTTGTTTCAGAGAAAGGAACTTTTAGTCTATTTACAAATGATAAATTAAACTTTAAATTGAGCAAAAATATGAAAACTCTTCTTTTCATGTACAAGTTTTAATATTACCAGGATTAGGATAGGGCTTGAACCATAGGGTGCTGCGACTGAGGGTTGAGGAACCTTTGAGATGGAGATGTTCCTCTAGTAGTCCTCCTTCCTTTTGCTCTTTTATTTCCAGGCCATGTGATCCTCCACATTCTTCCTAATATCGCCATTTGGCCACCCACCTGTACCAAAGATATAGAAGAAGCAAGTCTATCTGTTCATGGTCTGAAACCTCTAAAACTCTGAATCAAAATGAAGTCTTTCTCTTATGATGCCATTATGTCTAGCATTTCTGTAGCAGCACCAACACTGAAAGCATTTTTAATAACATTTGTAGATAGTGTGATAGTGTATACCTCCTCTCTTCCTATCTATCAATCATCTATCTATATCTCTCTATATTTATCTATCAAGATATCTAATGCATAGAAAGCCAGAGAGATAAGACCTTGTCTGTTAAAAAATTTCATCTTGCCGGGTGTCAGTGGCTCATGCTTGGAATTCTATATACTCAGGAGGCTGAGATCTGAGGATCACAGTTCAAAGCCAGCCTGGGCAGGAAAAGACCATGAGACTCTTAGCTCCAATAAATCACCAGAAAACCAGAAGTGGCTCTGTGGCTCAAGTAGTAGAGCACTTGCCTTGAGCTGAAGAGCTCAGGGACAGTGCTTAGGCCCAGAGTTCAAGCCCCACAACTGACACACATACACACACACACACACACACACACACACACACACACACACACACACAAGCACACACACTCACACACAATCCATCTTCATAAACACCCAAAGTATACCTAAAGAGGGATTTAATATCCTCTCAAGCTTCATCAACCTAAAACTTTACACAGAGTTGCCTGTGTGACTATAGGCCATAACCCTCTTTTTAAGGACTTTTATTTGACTAAACAAACACAAAAGAATGTACTACTATGAAACATTTGTTCCCCTTTGAGATGTAACTCATCTCCCTCATCTCCTATCATCTTACCATTCACTCAAATCAAAGATATATTTCTTGGGGGTCTGTGAGTCAGAAATCATCAAGAATCATAGAGATCCTATATTCCAATCTCCTCTTGAAAGTGGAAGTCTAATTTCTTGGGCAACAATTAGCAACAGGTCAGCAAATGTGCTGACCCTTCCCATAACACCTTGGGATACTCCTCCTGAAGTTAACCCTGTCCTTAAAAATCTCAGTGTGTTTTTGGTTTTTTTTTTTTTTTTTCACAGAGAGGCTATACAAACTATTACAAGAATCTAAGTAAAGTGTTTCCAAGCAATTTTATTATATAGGGAGAATTTTTTCTTTGATAACCTGTGTTTATGTGTGTGATAGTATGTACATACATATATACCTACCACACATATACATACATATATACGTGTATAATACTCACATGGATCAACATACATTCATAAAATAGCCACTGTAGTACAAATTTCTTAATTTTCATTTTTGGCTTCTTATGATTGAGCTTGTTTTTATTAGGAAATAGTAAAAATACTTTAGAAGTATTTTTCAACAACAAAACATAGATATTTCAAAAGAGATAAGAGATTTCAAGAACAGGTTTTCTAGAACTGAGCATGTATAACAAATATACAATGGCTTGTTTTAGTCTGTTGATTAATTTGACCACACATAAAGTAGATACTTCATTTAGCACCCGAGTCTCTGAAACAATAGAGAAAAATGAAAGTGCATATGTTTAAAATGTGCATGGATTTCTTTTCTCAGCTACAAAACATTTTTACAGTGATACACAGGGAAATATATTTTATACAATGACATTACGTATTTATACACATACATACACACACCATTTATAGACAGAAACATGCATATACAACTGAATATATGCTTTTGCACTAAGGACCTTAAAAAAGCAAACACTAAACAACTGTCCTATTAATATGTGGGCTAAAGACTCAAAGAGAGACTTCTCTGAAGAGGAAATAAGGAAGGCCAATAGACACATAAAGAAATGATCAACTTCTCTGGCCATAAAAAAAATGCAAAACAGCATTGAGATTCCACCTCACCCCAGTTAGAATATCAAGAAATCTAATAACAGATGGAGGGGATGTGGCCAAAAAGGAACACTAATGTACTGTTGGTGGAAGTGTAAACTTATTCAACCACTCTGGAAAGCAGTATGGAGATTCCTCAAAAGAGCACATAGAGCTCGCCTATGACCCAACAATCCCACTTCTGGGCATTTATCCAAACTATCACAAGCAAGGATATACTAAAACTACCAGCATAACTACGTTTATGGCAGCATTATTCACCATAGCAAAGATATAGAACCAACCAAGCTGCTCCTCCGTAGATGAATAGATCAAGAAAATGTGATATATATGATATGTAAAAGAATGACATCATCCCATGTGTAAAGAAATGGAAAGACTCGGAAAAAAATCATATTAAGTGAAGTAAGCCAGACTCAAAGAAGCATAGGTCCCATGGTTTCTCTTACATGCAATAATTAGTATACATCTAGGATAATCTTAGCAGATGAGCAGAATAGCTCAATAGCTATGTACATATGCCCATATAAGATGATGCTAAGCAAAATGAAATCCAAGACATGAGCACAAGATGTTTTTCTTTGTTGTTGTTGTTTTTAATGAACTATGTGGTTTCTTGTTTCTTTTGTGCATACTTCCCCCTAGGGTTTATCCCCTGTTGTCACTGTATTTTAATTTGGTGCCCTGGTATTTTATATATATATATTTGAATTAGGGAAGAGAAGGGGAATAACAGAGTGGTGAGACAAAGGACAAGGGGGAACCAAAGCAACAGCAATATTCACAAGACAGTATGTTGGAAATGATCTGTACAACTTGGTGGGGGGGGGGAGGAATTGAGAGAAGGGAAAGTAGGAGAAAATGGAGAGGATAACAAGTTTGACAAAAAATGTACTTATTACCTTATTTATGTAACTGTAACCCCTCTGTACATCACCTGGACAATAAACATCTTTCAAAAAACCCACTAATTTTTATATATTTTTTATTTTTCATATTTTTTATTGTAAAAATAGAATACAGAGGGGTTAAAGTTACATGAGTAAGGTAATGAGTACATTTCCTATCAAGCATTGTTGCCTCCTCCTTTGTTTTTCCCCTACCATACCTTCCCTCCCTCCCTCCTCAACTCCCCCATCCACCCCCTCAAGGTGTAAAATTCATTTTCTACATAGTGTCTTGTACATCTCATTGTTACAATGGGTCAACCTGTATCCTTCTTTCTTTTTTTTATTGTGAAAATACTGTACAGAGGAGTTACAATTACATGGGCAAGATAATGAGTACATTTCTTATCAAGCATTGTAGCCTCCTCCTTTGTTTCTCCTTCCCATCCCTTCCCATCCTCCCCCACCCTGTATCCTTATTTCTTTGCAGCATTTTGTTATTTTTTTTTAATGATACCACATAAAACACTTCTATGTACTACGCACTCTAAAATTGTCTATTCCATGTTCATCAGTGCAAATAAAACTAAGGTCATGACTAACTAAATAGTGGTACAACTTTAATCTAAAAATCATGGTTATGTATCCATATAGGATTTAAAGCTCATTGTTAACATATCCATAAGTTGGTTTTATCATAAAAGTAAAATAAAATATGTTCTTTATATATAGAACAAACATTATAAGATTACATCACCCAAAGAAATAGTTTCTTAGTTATTTTCTGGGGCTTTTGCCAATAGGAGTGGCTCTTTATAAAGTTGTGGATCAAATATAAAGTATTTTCTTAAATTAAATATTAAGACCAGTGTGATTTGCAATTTGCCAAACCATTTAAAAGTAGATTCTAGCAAGGAAAGGACTCATTTACTAAATTACTGCTAAGGAACTCAAAGGAAAAATATGTTAGTTTAAAAACAGAAACAATAAGTATACAAGGACAACCATGTATCTTGAAAGAATTGTTGCTTGCTTTCTCTCTTCATTTGCAGATTTCAGGGTGGGAAATGACTCACAGGTCTTTTAGTCTTTCTTTACTTGTTGCCATAATTCTCTTAAGGCTCATACAGACAAGGAAAAGATATGAGAGGTAAAAATAATGCAATGAATTATACAATATTCATGAAAACAGGTATTGGTTTAAAAACTGTACATTTTATGTCATGAAGTCATGATAAACGTTATAATTAATGACATTGATAAGAAAAAAGAGAAAACATTTTTGTTCTTTTTTTTTTGTTGTTGGTCGTGGGGCCTGAACTCTGGGCCTGGGCGCTGTCCCCCAGCTCTTCAGCTGTAGACCAGCGCTCTACCACTTGATGAGCCTCAGCCCCACTTCTGGCTTTTTCTGTTTATGTGGTGCTGAGGAATCAAACCGAGGGTCCCATGCATGCAAGGCAAGCGCTCTACCACTAAGTCACCTTCCCAGTGCCATTGTTCATTCTTTATATGATAGCCAAAATAGGAAATTTGCTGTAGGCTAGAAAGGAATTACTTACTACTAATTATTACTACTAATATAGGAATAACTACTAATTATTTAGATAAAAAATGTATTCATACTGATAACCATTCATAATATTATGTACTATAATATTAAAACTTAAAAAATCTATTCTGTGGCCATAAAACATTTTCATAAAGAATTTTAACTTTGCTATTATAAAATATAATTTTAAAAGTTTATCTTCATTTCTATACAATATGTTAGAAGTTTGGAAGATTTTTTAATAAACCAAGATTTTGCAATGATTTTATCAGTGTCCCTCTCTCATCCATCTATTTTTCTTTTCTTTTTTTTTTTTTTTTTTTTGGTCGGTTGTGGGCCTGGGTACTGTCTCTGCACTCTTCAGCTCAAGGCAAGCGCTCTACCGCTTGAGCCACAGTGCCACTTCCCCACCTATTTTTCTGTTTGGTGAATTGCAAAGAAAGGTAAAGTAAATGTTCTTTGTCTCCATTTATTTATTCATATTTATTATTCATTTGTACTAATTAAACTAATGCAAATATGTGAAATTTATTCCTTGAGTAAATGATTTTCTGTTTAGAGCATGGAGGAATTCAAGATGTAGCATCATCAAGACCTTCAGCTGCTTGAAATAATATTTGTTGCTTTTTAACCTGCTTAATCAAAAGTAAAATGGAGCTAAATTATACCTTCCTTTTGACTTCAGGTGAGGATCTTATAAGGGAGATTATGTGAAAATACTGGAGTATAGTATATTCTCATTAAATACAGTTCCATTTTCTATAAAACAATCAATTCATTACCTTGCAAATCTCTGAGATATGTATGATATCAAAACATTAATAGAACACTGACTGGGCCAGATTAGTTTAATTCTTTAAATTTAACATCGAATTTAAAGAGTTGCTAGACCAAATAGTTGGAAAGCTCTGAAGCAAATCTCTGCTTGAATTAATTGCAAATTTAGTGAAAAAACTCTGTGTGTGTGTGAGTGTGTGCTGTGTCCTCTATGAGAGAGAAGGGGGAGAGGGAGGAGGGAGGAGGTGGGGAGAGGGAGAGGAAGGGAGAGAGAGAGGGGGAGAGAGGGAGAGAGAGGGGGGAGAGAGGGAAAGAGGGAAAGAGCAAGAGCAAGAGACAAAGAGAGACACACTGAGAGAGAGGCAAATCACGTTATGGATTTTAAAACAGAAAAGCTAAGAACTGTTTCTGTCTACCTGCCACTGTCTGGGTAATTGTCAGTGTTTTTAACCCTACCTCTTGCGCAAGGCTGTCATTTCACTAAAGCTGATCAGGTCAGAGTGTGTGCTGGGCGATCTGTTCATCTACAGCCAATGTTAACACAATAGAAAATCTAGGCAATCTCACTCTCTTGGGGTTTTTGAATTGTTCCATTGAGCATTGAGAGAAAACTGGCTAGCGACTTGCACGGCTGATGGAGTGGCAGTCCCAGACAAGAGAAGAATGAATATAGTAGTCCCTTGCTATAGTAGTCCCTGCAGTTCACTTATTGTGGCTTCACTGGATCACGGTTTGTTTGTTTATTTATTTATTTAATACATAAATAACGATCCTTCACCCATCTCGGGAGGTAGGTTTCGGAGACCCCCACAACAGGTGAAAATCCGCAAAGCAGGCATAAACGAACTGCAGTATAGCAAAGGATGACTATGTAATACTGCTAAGGCGGTAAGTGAGGAGCACTGTAAACCTGGACAATAGTGGTAGAGGGAAGGCAGAGTCAATCAAAACACGCACACACTCATTTATCTCACATAAATAAGTTAAAAATTCATGTGGGCTGACGCACTACTTTTTGCAGTGTGTGAGTCATGAAGAAAAACGAACAAACATCCCCGATTCTACATACACATTTAAATATGGTGAAGGATTTTGGAAAGCTTTGCATTTAGTGTGGAAATTAAATATAGGCACTGGAGAATCCTGTACTGGACACACGCGGGTGTGTCCTGGTGAGCAGGTCTTCTACAATCTACTTGGAGGCCATCTCTTTCATGCAACCAGTCCTCAAAAAGATGAGGGTATGTCAACCCGCCTCTCAGCATACCTTCAGCTTTACATCAAAACCTGTCAAAGGCCAGCAGCATGTCAGGGGACATAGTAAAACCAGAAAACGTCCAGGAAATCCAGATGGGGTGGGTAGCTGACAAGGGCTACACTTAGTAGATAAGGCCTTGCCAGTGCAATGAGTGCTGACCAAATCTACTTAAAACCCTTCACTAACGACCCGGGCCAAGGTCTGAGTCAGGGAAGGAAGGTTTCTCAGTTTCCCTGTTCATAAGTAGCATGGGGAGAGTGTTTCCCATTATAGTCACTTCATAAAAATGCAAGCAAAAATATCTTAGGCTTTTACTTGAAATATCCTTGGCATCTTATGTATAAAATATAAGTGTACTTGGGAGTATAAAACTAAATGATTTATTTAAGTAATTCCATAGGATTCCTGGTGAAATCATGAACAAATATTTCTGAAATAAACACATTTGTAGCCCAAAGATCATCACTGCTAGCAGAATTAACTAAAATAAAAATAGTATTATCAGTTTTATTTTTAAAGAAAGAAATAGAACTTATTTGGTAGGAATTAGGACACTAGACACACTTTAATTCTTCAAATTAACATGCAACCAGTAATTACTAAAATGTGGTAGGATCTCCAATGAGCTCAACCCTACTTCCCACCCACAGACCAGTTCCTATTTTGGCATTGACTCAGTATAAGCGCCAAGAACTGCATGGGTGAAATCCCTTTGGGCAGTGTTAAGGTACATCATTTCAAAAGCACAGCATGTGCTTGTGCAATCCAAACCCATTCTTATATTAACATGCTCACCACAAAATATGTTACTCCACAGAGATGTCAATTCAGCATTCTCTACCAAATTCACACAAGCAGAAAAAAGACCAAAAAAAGTTTTATCAAAGGCTTAGCCAAGTATTAATAATAGTTAAGCCAAGCATAGATGAAGAGAAATATTAAGATGAAAAACTCTCTAATCAATATGTGTTCAAATTCATTTCTGGCTTTAACACGGACGTATTACTTTAAATAAATTAACTTCTGTGTGTTTTCCTTTCTTCACCCATCCCATAGAATTAGCAAGCAGTGTGAGTTTCATTCAATTTTCTCATGTCTGTATAATTGTATAGGACTGAGGAATACACACTAGCCTTGAAGCTATTGACCACGCTAAAAGGGGACAGCATGAAATGAGATATTCAACTGACTTAAACAATACAAAAAAGAACAAATTTGTATAAATTCCTAACAAAATCCAATTTCTTATTAGTAGTTAATAAGTAGTTAATGAAATAGTTAATTCAAATATGTTATAATTTTTTCCTTTTTTCCCTTTTTTACATGGATACAATAGAGTTTCTAAATTTCATTGTAATTCTATTGTACAGTTCTAGCACATCATGTAGTAAGTCCTTATTACTTAGTAAATAAATTAAATGTTTTTAAATATTTTGACTCTGGAAAAGGAATGAAAGAGCTATTAGTACTTTGTTATTTCAAATATTTTACATAAGCATAAATATGAAGAAATGCAAATTTAAACCTAACCTTTGTTTGCATAAGTTTACTTAATAGAAAATTCACATTCTATCTAAAGATTGAATTTTCTTATCTTTTTTTTTTTCCTGGGTGCCAGTTCTAGTGTGAGAACTCAGGTCCTAGCTGCTGTCTCTGAGATTCTTTTGCTAAAGGCTCTACCATTTCAGCCACTTCTGGGTTTTTGGTGATTAATTGGCGATAAATTCTCATAGACTTTCCTGCTCAGTCTGGCTTCATACCTCAATCCTCAGATCTCAACCTACTGAGTAACTAGGGTTACAGGAGAAGATTTAGACAAGAATGGTTTAACAGATATACTGTTTTTTCCACAAGAACACCAAATACTAGGTAGAGTGAAAGAGGAGAGAAATGCAGAAATAGCACCTGTGAAGAGATAGACCACAGAAAGCAGGAACAAGCACTCAAAGAAGACATACATAATAGAAATAACCATCCAACGGTACATAGAATAGAATGTGGTTACTTTTGAGTTCAATCTAAAATAATATCTAAAGTTCTACTCCAAATCATTATAAGTAGTCTATTTTCAGGAAGAGTCTTCTGCTGCTCTTGTTTGATGGTGTGAAAAAGAAGTACAGGTTGTTATGAGGTAAAGATGTTTATAAAAGTCTCTGGTGATACAGGAAGAAAGAATCAGAGGAGATGAATTCATCAGAATCTAGAAATCAAAGAAATGACAAAGGCAAGTATAGTTTCTTGGAAGTGGGTGGGTCTAAGTGGTCTATCATATAAGAATTAAATTTCAAACCCATCAATGAAACTAAAAAAAAAATTTTTTTTGGGGGTCCGGTCGTGGGGCCTGAACTCTGGGCCTGGGCACTGTCCCTCTGCTCTTCAGCTCAAGGCTACCGCTCTACCACTTGAGCTATAGTGCCACTTCCAGCTTTTTTCTTTTTGCTTATATGGTGCTGAGGAATCGAGCCCAGGGCCTCATGCATGCAAGACAAGCTCTCTACCACTGAGCCACCTTCCCAGCCCCATGAAACTAAAAATTAATTAAGCTCAGCCTATTTGAGAGGGTGGGGTTTCCAAGGAACTGGCAATTAAATTATATTTACTGATACCTTTGGAGTAGGAATTACAAGAGTAAAATAATCGTGGCTAACATTTATATATTAAACATTTCATTTAAATTTTTTTCAATAGACTGGCTCTTTGAATCTTTGAGTAGATATAGTTAGGAAATATTATTTTCTCCATTTTAAAGATAATGAAACTGAAGAAGGCTAAGAGAGAGATGGTCATTCAGAAATTAGGTTACAGAAATACAAACACTTATACGTGTGTCTTCAGTAGGTAAATGTTATTTTCTTTCATTTCCATATATGTGTGAGTCTCTCCTCAGTAGAAGAAATTGCAATTATTCTTTTTATTACTATTAGTTTTTATTGTGAAAATACTACACAGAAGGGTTACAACTTCATGAGCAAGGTAATAAGTACATTTCTTTTTTATTATTATTATGAAAGTACTGTACAGAGGGGTTACAATTTCATGAACAAGGCAATGACTACATTTCTTATCAAACATTGTTGCCTCCTCCTTTGTTTCCCCTTCCCATCCCTTCCGATGTCCCGCCCCTTCTCTCTGGCACCCCGCCCCCACCAAAGTTGAAAAGTTCGTTTTTTGACATAAAGACTTCTACATCTCATTGTTGCTATGGATCCACTTGTATCCCTATTTAAACAATTTGTTTTTTCCCTTCCCCTCCACAAATGATACCAACATCAAATACAGTGAAAACAGTAGTTATACCGGGGAGGAGGGACATACAAAGCAACAAAGAAATCATCTTATAAATATGTCAGAAACAATAGCAAGAAAGAAAAACTATTTGAGTCCTTATCTTGGGGTTCATTTCGCCTAACATCAAGTTATCTGACCGTTTCTGCTTGACTCAGACATATACTAGTTATTGCAATAAGAGAAACCATGTTTCTTTGGGCCTGGCTTACTTCACTTAATATAATTTTTTCCAAGTCTTTCCATTTCCTAACAAATGGGGCAATGTCATTCTTTCTGATGGAGGCACAGAATTCCATTGTAAATATGTACCACATTTTCTTGATCCATTCATCTACTGAAGGGCATCTGGGTTGGTTCCATATCTTAGCTATGGTAAATAATGCTGCAATAAATATAGTTGTGCTGGTAGCTTTAGTATTGTCTTGTTTGTGATCATTTGGGTAAATTCCCAAAAGTGGGATTGCTGGGTCATAGGGGAGCTCTATGTGGAGTCTCTTGAGGAACCTCCATATTGCTTTCTAAAGTGGTTGAACAAGTTTACACTCCAACCAACAATGCAGTAAGATTCCCTTCTGTCCACATCCCTTCCAGCATCACTTGTTATTAGAGTTCTTGATTATAGTCATTCTAACTGGGGTGAGGTGGTATCTCAATGTTGTTTTGAGTTTCATTTCTTTTATGGCTAGAGAGGTTGAGCATTTTTTCATGTGTCTATTGACCATTCTTATTTCTTCTTCAGAGAAGTTTCTCTTTAAGTCTTTAGCCCACTTATTTATTGGGCAGTTGCTTCTTTGAGCATTTGTTGTTGGGGGACTTAACTTTTTGAGTTCCAGGTGTACTTTAGATATGAGACCTTTGTGCATTGTATGGCTAGTGAAGATCTTTTCCCAATCTGTGGGCTTTCTATTGATCTTGCTAGCTATGTCCTTTGTCATGCAGAAGCTCTGCAATTTCATGCAGTTCCATTTGTCCAACATTTCTTTGATTAAGAAAATTTCGGCCTGTGCCAAGGAGACCTAGAATTTCTCTTATTCCATCCTGTAATGTTTTCAGGGTGTCTGCTTTGACTCCGAGGTCTTTGATCCATTTGAAGTTGATTCTGGTGCAAGGTGATAGGTAAATATCTAGCTTTAGTTTTCTACAGGTGTTTAACCAATTTTGCCAGCACCATTTACTGAAGAGGCTGTCTTTCTTCCATTCTATTTTTTAGCTCCCATATCGAAGATTAGATGGCTATAGGTATGTAGGTTCATTTCTGGGTTTTCAATTCTATTCCATTGGTCCTGAGGTCTGTTCTTGTGCCAGTACCAAGCTGTTTTGATTACTATGGCTTTGTAGTAGAGTTTGAAATTTGGTATTGATATTCCTCCAGCAGATCGTTTTTGCTATTTGGGATCTTTTATTGTTCCATATGAATTTTTGGATTGCCTCTTCTATTTCCTTGAAGAATGAGGTTGGAATATTGATAGGTATCGCATTGAATGTGTAGATAGCCTTGCGAAGTATTGCCATTTTCACAATGTTGATCCTTCCAATCCAGGAACATGGGAGGTTTTTCCACTTTCTAAGTTCTGTTTTGATTTCCATTTTCAGGTTTTTAAAGTTTTCATCATAGATGTCCTTCAGTTCTTTGAAATTACAATTATTCTGTACTAATTTTCATATTATGGTTTTAATTCCTGGTGTTGATTCTACAATAGTCATCCTAGTAGATCGTTGAGTAAGGATGAAGTTGTTGATAATAAATTTAATAAACATCTTCAATATCATGATCCTGAATTTAATGAAGAAAACCCTAGAAATTTGAAAACTCTATAAAAATGTATGGAGGGAATGAAAACTAATGAGGCTTCAGCATTACATTGCTGAATCTAAAAACATTCATTTAAGTAACATTTTTATATAAATCTAAGTGTTACAAATTCTGTGTGCTATCAACTATATTCCTGTAAGAAGAGAATATGAATCTTCAAAAATCACAGCTTTTAATCTCAAGTTACTCCCAGTCTAGTTAGGGAAAGGCATACAAGAATTAGAAGGCAAGGGAACAAACATATAAAAGTAAGAAAAGTTATTAGCAAAACACAGAGACTCAGAGATTGGACTCTGTGAGTGAATATGAATGAAGGGTATCCTGGGTCAATAGCCACTAATCAATATTTATCTGGAGTATAATGTCTTGTTTGACCAGAGATAAGATTTTACAGTAGATTTATTTAATAGGTAATCATTGGGTAACTGTTAAGCTTCTCGCTTTCCATCCTTTCTTTTTTTCTCTCTTTCCTTCCTTCCTTTCTCTTTCTTTTTTTCTCCTTTTCCCTCTTCCTCCTTCACTCCCTCTCTATTTTTCACCCTCCTTCCCTCACCCTCTTCCTCCTTTTATATGTGACGTTAGTCAAGTTATTCAACTTTCAGAGACAGTTTCATTCTCAATAAAATAAAAGAAACCTATATTCCACCATCTATATTTCAATCTAAGGAAAATCATGTTTATAAATATCACCAGACATATATTACACGTCATATAAAATATAACGTAGCTGAATATCATACTTATTTATCAAAAAATGTATGAGACAAATTGATTTTCTTCCAGATGTTGTTAAGAATACCAAAGCAACATTAGATGTATTAATACTAAGTTAAAATATGGAAATATACTAGAAATTGGAATAAGCACTCTATGAAAGTATTTTTAAGTTTACAATATAGAGTATCATGTTGCATTATTTATTTGTTTGTTTGTTATACAGTGTCTGGAAATTTCTTTTCATTACTTCTTGACTACCATTTTTCTTTATTTGAAAGTGTGCTATGAACCCATTTCATCTGTTTCTTTACTCCGTTAAATGCTTCGTGCCTCATCTCCATGTATGGGTACAAGCAGCCTTCTGCAGTATGTGTAATTTGTAAGAATGTAATAAATGCCTCCAGAAGACACAGTCTGAACCATCACCACAAAATGAAAGCATTGGAGCTAACTACACGCAGAACCAGCTAAACTAAAAGCAGCCCTTGCAAAACAAACCATTCTTTTCTTAAGCAATCAGTGCAAATTGCAAAGGCAACAAACATTTTAGATCCAGATGAAGAAGCCACAGACAATCCGCAAAACCTCATATGAAATTTGCCACATATTACAGAACTAGAAGAAAACATTTGGTGGTGTTAAAAGGTGACTGGGCCAGGATATTCTCAGAGTTTCTTAGAACTCTCAAATGCATGAACTCCAGCCACTGGCATCATTTCACTGGCATTTTCCACAGGGTGGGGCATTGGAAACATCTTTATTTAATTATGAAATGCAATCATTGAGAAATTGTTAATTTTACTAAAAAGGAAAAGGCATAATATGAAATAAACAGAAAATGTGTCAAGAAAGTGATTGTAATTAGGTCCATCAGATTTATTGAAAATATGTGCTCCAAAGTTGGGGGTGACAATGAGCCCAGAAGAGTCTAAATAATGACTTTTATCTCATGAACAAACAAACGAACAAACAAAAACCATTGTATTAGGACTCAGGGAGGCCAAATCCAAATTCAGAAACTGACATGCAGAATTTCAAATGTCTCACCAATATTTGAAAAATGTGAATAGAGATGCAATGAAGAATTGATATTTGGATTGTATTCTTAAAATAAAGCAAATATTATAAGACCCTAATTCATGAGAATGCTTAAATTGTTACCATGTAGTAAATCTACCATATTCTCAGAGTGTTAACATTTTGAAAAACAATGTGCTCTTCTCAGTTCTGATTCCTACCCTCAGTTTTTCAATCATCACTGTGTGTGGAATCTTATTTTAATATGAAACATATGGGATTGCTTTCTTAAGAACTCATCTATTGTCTTCACAGAATGCACAATTCCTCTTATTTCATCCATTCTCTTTTTATTTCTTACCAAGGCTTCTGTACAGATTTGGACTTTTCTTTCAGCATGTAAGAAATAGCAAAAGACTATAAACTTTCATTCAAATTATGGCTATTTACAGGACAACAGGAAAACATAACCATTACTTCATTACTGTATTAGTTTCCAAGGATTGGTTTTCACTATGATGTGATAATTTTCAACTTAAAGTTAGTTTGTTTACTGGGACAGAGAAAGAGTAGCTCCTCTATCCAAGTCTAGTATTGAATGCCATACAAAGCAGAACGTCCTGATGTTGAAGAGTTAACAACATGCTTTGTAGATTTGGGCATTAAGTGTTTCAGAAAGAACCCAAGATAAAAGGCAAAATTGACCACCTATGGTATTGAGAATTGGGTTCTAATGGAAGAAAGTGTGTGGGTAAGGGAAATGTCCCTGCAGAATGTACTTAGACCTCATCTCCTTCTTCTCTTTCTCTCTTAGTGTGATGACCTATGATGAGCAGTCTCCTCGGCTTTGTGTGTCTACCATGATGCCGTGTGCCACTAAGAGCCCAAAGAATCAGAGCTCAGCAACCATGCCCAGAAATCTCTTAAACTAGGGTCCAAATGAACCTTTCCTCCTCCATATGTCAATTATTATTCTCAGGTATTATTCTTTTCAGTGGTAGAAAACTAACACAGTTTGTCAGCAATATTGGATATTTTCAGACTAAGTAACATGTCTTCCCTTTTCACTGACGTAAAAGAAGAAAGGGTCTGGGAAATAGCCTATGTGTTACCTGAAAGTTATGAATAACAAGGGATTTAGAGAATGACATGGGAAAATGTTCACAAGCATGGTGACTTTCAGATGGATTAATCATGATCTCTCACTCATTAACTCCTGCTTTGAAGACCAAATTAAATTAGCAAGTACTACATTCTAAGTTAAGAAGGATACAGTTCATACACTTACGCACATTACAACTAGTGCCATGAAATATGCACATATGTATTACTCTTACGTCACAGAAATATTAAAATTTTATTATTGAAGATTGATATTATCATACTGTTTTTTCCTAAAATGTATTCTTTCAAGAGTATTTTCAACTATGTTAACTATACTCTGTGCTGAAACATTTACTTAACTGTGTATTTCTATGCTAATTAGCTTCAGGCATTTGATTATAATATTTTCATGATATTCTATGGCATGCAACTTTCTAGATAATGCATATTATCAATATATTGTTATATATATATATATATATATATATATATATATATATATATATATACACATATATATGTATTGTCGGTTTGGGGGCCTGAACTCTGGGCTTGGGCACTGTCCCTCAGCTCTTCAGCTCAAGGCTAGCTGTCTACCACGTGAGCCACAGCACCACTTCCAGCTTTTTCTGCTTATGTGTTACTGACGAATCAAACCCAGGGCTTCATATCTGCAAAACAAGCACTCTACCACTGAGCCACCTTCCCAGCCCCTATTGTTATATTTTTATTAGTATTGGTTACTTAAGAAAAGAATGCATTCATGAAGATTTCTAATTTTACCTAATGATTATACCTAGTAAGAGTTTCAGAAAGTATTTATGTGTTCTTATTCAAGAATAACTCTTACTGTGGCCAAGATAAGCCAAAATTTAAGCACTGACATTTCCAAGCAATGTTTAATTTTTACACAGCAATAATTCATATAAACTCCTGCAACCATTCATATTAGTACAAAAAGGAGACAAATGGAAGTATTTTGTATGGTTGTATAGAGAAAGACACACAGCCATGTACAGACAAAACATGTACAGATAACACATACAAAAAGGATGGATACTTCAGAAAATAAAGGTACAAAAAGAGTAACAAATGGGAGGAAATAAGCTCATTCAGTGTTCCTAGAGTTTTAAAACCAAGATAATCAGAAAATAGAACCTAAATATTTATTTTACATTAGTGAAATTATAATTATAGTGAATTTATTTATTATATTGGTTGAAATAGAAATAACTACAATAATTTCTAGTGTAAATTAAGATAAGCATATGGACACCTGACTTGTTTTAGAAATCAACTATAGGGCTGGGAAGGTGGCTCAGTGATATTGTACTTGCCCTGCAGGCATGAGGCCCTGCGTTCAATTCCACAGCACCACATAAGCAGAAAGAGCCAGAAGTGGTGCTGTGGCTCAAGTGGTAGAGCGCTAGCTAGCCTTGAGCTGAAGAGCTAAGGGACAGCACCCAGGCCAAGAGTTTAGGCCCCATGACCGACAAAAAATAAAGAAAGAAATCAGCTATAAATACCCATGCCATGATGAGGAAATTCCAAAGATATGTGGCTACTTCAACAATGCTGGTAAAAGAAGCACACTGGAAGTAATTTGTATGTCCAAGGGGATGATATTCCTTTAATAATTTATAGTATATCCATATAATTCAAGATTAGAAAATGTGAAGTACATAGATCCTTTCTTACAAGTACAGACATCAAAATACATTAAATAAAAATTCAAAACATTTCATAGTGTCAAGTCAATGTATAGTATGTATACCCACAATGGAAAAGTTACATGTTCATAAACTACCTTAATGAAAGCAAGTACTTACAGTGTCACTTCTAGATATATATATATATATCTTACCTTTTAAATTTATCTACACATATATAGTCATAAAGAATTACCTCTTTGTTATTTTGGCTCAGTTTTCTATATAAAGAAATATTATATCAGAAACTTAAACATACAATGTACTTTGATGCTATGTAGAACCTAATCAGAACAAAAAGATAGACCATAACTTTTAATCCATGATTCTCTTCTCAATTAGATTCACTTTATGATAAAAGTAAATAGGATAGGAATATAGAAAGTAACCCAAGGGAAAATTTGAAACAAATTTTAAACTCACTAATGAAAATATTACTTCAGATCTTTTAGTTATGCAATATGGAAGTAATATAAATGAGAAGTGATAAAAATGGATGATGCCAAAATTAGAAAAATATGAGCAACAATGTTCTACTCAAACTTGATATGACATTAAAAACTCTCTCAATTAATGTATTGTTAAAGAAATGGAGGAAGAAGAACAATTAAAAATGTGTTAAAATGTAGATCAGAAGATAAATGAAATAAAAGGGAAGAAAGGAATGTAGAGATTGTTGTGTAACTGGTGAAAGTGGCCTGTAATCCTAGATACTCATGAGTATTGTGGTCTGGAGCCAACCTGGGCCCACAAATCCTAGAGACTCTGGTTTTTAAATGACCCCCAAAGAGCCAGAGGTAGAGATATGGTTCAAATTGTAGAGTGCAAGCTAATGAGCTTGAATGAGCAAGAAATGTAGAGTGAGGACATGAGATCTTGATTCAAGCCCGATTACTAGTATTAAAAAAAAGGGGAGGGCAATTATGGAAGTGAAAGAATAGTCTGAATGTTCCTGGTCAATAATTCCAAAAGAATTCAGTTAAAATTTGCCTTTGATTTGCTTAGGATATTGGTAAATACCACACAGATATATCCAGAGACATACACCTTAAATAACAATATAAATAGATTAAAATTGAGTGAACTAAACTTTTAAAAATAATTGAAGTCTACGAATTTCTGTCATCACTTGGCCTTGTTTGAAAGCTGCAGGATGGGAGATGGGAAGGTTCCTTTGGGTCAGAGACATTTGGAAAGAAGAAATTGGCAGGAGAAATGGGAAGAGAAGCCCATATTGCTCACCCCATAATAGAAGTGGTTAGACTTGGACCAATTATCCTATAGAACATGTAGCATCCCTGTCAATTTTAAAATTAAGTTACACAAAGCAACTTATATACTTCTCAAAATATAATGTTATAATTTTCATAACTTAGAAATTCAGCTTTAGAAAACTAAAAGAATCTGGGTGGCCATTTAGGAAAACCTAATTATCATGAGGTGGTTTTTGCTTTTTCAAGTATTTCAATCTGTTTATAGAATATCATTTAAAAATAGTCATTGGTTAAGGATTTTTGATCATTAAATATGAGAGAATAAAGAAAATGGGTTATTTAATAGAATTAGTAACACTTGCAGCCTATCAGACTACTCTTCTAAAGAAAATGCAATTTAGCACAAGAAATGTGGTTGGAAACGCAGACTAGAATAACAACTACTTTCTTCTGATCCACCCATGATTTATACAGTGGCTATTTCAATTAGCATAATCATTCGTGTTCATTGGGATGTGAGGTCTTTTGTTTGGGATGCCTCCTAATTACAGAAGCCTGTTTGAAGTGGGATCTAATTTTAACTTGCAATGCCAAAATATGATGTGAAGGGTCTGTTTTCATTTCAAGAACTGTGGGTATTGCATTTCCAAGTTAAGATAGCTGTCATCAACTGTCTGCATGACCCATATTAAGACAAGAAAATGGACTGGCAGAATATAAAGTAAATGGCTAAAAAGGCCGTTTCTCTATTCAGGTCAATCTTATCCATTACAATTTTTTCTGTTATCATACTTCTTATATATAAAGGAAGCATTTGTATTAACAGGAATCCCCAAAATCACTATATCAGTTACATGGAAATGAAAAAAAAAGGGAATAAATAATTCTCCTTTTGGTTTTCTAACCAGTAATTTTGTCATTTAAAATGTGTCTCTGAATCCCAAGTGCAAGGCTAGCTTTTCTTGGTTTTGTTGTTTAAAAATTGTTGCTATTATGACCATATAACTTCTAAAAACAGTACTCCAAATTGGACTTTTTAATCGCATTGTTGCAATTTATAGTACCATTATTTGTAAGAAATGGTAATGCTTGGACCAAATTTTTACTAATGAGGGAACCTCTGAAAATAATTTCAATAGCATAGAAAACACATTTTAATGAAATTTAACCTTATTTATTTTAAAGCAGCATTATATTTGCCATGGTACATCAGGTGCAGCAAGCATTTTTCTCTCATCACTGGTAGTTTCCATATGGTAGCCCAATAATCTTGCCTCTCATATCTATACATTCTGACATCTTCTCAAATGAAGGTTGAAACTACAGACTTGTTTCAAATAAAGAGAATGTATTAAAAGTGGATGAAACTGCATTCCTGCCATATTGATTATGAACCGCTCGACAACAAAACCCTGATGGTGAAGAAATGAGGAAGCCAACTTAAGGCAAGGACCTGATGTTCTGAATATAAACTACCCTCGAGACACTGAATCCTTATAACAACCTGAATTAATTCTTTGGTTGCCACATATGATTTGTAAGAGTCACCAAGTGACTACCATTCCATAAGATACTTAGTGAGATCTCCCCAGGTAAATCATGTCCGACATCCTAAGGTTTTAGGCTGCTAAAAAAAAGTAGTTAATATTATTATATTATATATAAAAAGCTGTTATACAAAAAGTAGTTAATATTATTATATTCTGACTGAGGGGAAGATACATAGAAGATTTAAAAAAGAAATAAATAGGAGATTGTTAGGGATTTTCATTGTTCATCAGCAATAACTTCCTATTGAGGAGAGGTGTTCAAAAGCAAGGAGGAATGCTATTTTGCAGCATGAGTAAACACAAACACTAATTCCCTCCTTAATCTCATTCCAAAAGTGAAAATATTCTACATGGGCAACTCTGAGGGAAAGTGTCCATGATCCTATTATGATATTTCCTCTTTCCTCAAGAAAATAGTTTGTTATATTTATGGGCCACATCCTTTAAAAGAAGAAATAAGAAAAAATAAATATTTGAAAGATGTTAAAAAGGTGTTTAGTTTGTGTACTGAAATTTTTAGGCAATACTATAATTTTGTTACATAATAGTTAATCAGAATTTTATTCTGAATATATCTGAATTATATTAATATTTGTGAATCGCCATATTAAGTAGTTTGTGTTCATTAACTGAGTCATCTGTTCATGTAAATCTGGGATATAGTTAAATTTGGAAAAGGGAAGAAATTAAAACTCACCAAAGTCACCAGCTAGAACCTTGTGGTTCTGGGATTAGAAACCAAGTGTGTTACTGAAATGTCATCCTATTACCACAGTTCTATATTACTGTCCCTCAGTATTGGTGGAGAGTTGGTTCCTCATAGGTCACAAAATCATGTATGTTCAAGTCCAATAATTAAAATAGTGTAGCACTTCCATCGAACCTACATACATCAGCTATATCCTTTAAATCAACTACAGATTGCACACAATGCTTAATAGATTGAAAATGCTGTGTATATAGTTGTTATTCTGTATTAGAGAATAATGACAAGATAAAAGTTACACATGTTCAAATTGATGCAACTTGTATTTTTTTCTTTCTTTCTTTCTTTTTTTTTTTTTTGTCGGTCATGGGGCTTGAACTCTGGGCTTGGGCGCTGTCCCTCAGCTCTTCAGCTCAAGGCGAGTGCTCTACTGCTTGAGCCACAGCGCCACTTCTGGTTTTCTAGTGGTTTATTGGAGATAAGAGTCTCACAGACTTTCTTGCTCGAGCTGGCCTTGAACCATGATCCTCAGATCTCAGCCTCCTGAGTAGCTAGAATTACAGGCGTGAGCCATGGCACCCGGCATGTATTTTCATTATTTTTGATCTTCAAGTCTTGAATCCTCCTTCTCTAGTGAGGAATCCATAGACAAATGTGTATATCTCAAGATTTTTACCATCCAGATTTTGGCCTTGGGTTTTCATAGATTAACTACATCGCAATGTTAGAACTGATAGATTGTTGTAAGTCTATTGATCACTATGTTCTAGTGAGCACAAGATTAACCTAAATATTTAAAAGACTCCATCAGTCTATGTTGAGCAACATGGAAAAATCAGGCCTTCATTTTTAAGTAATAACTTAATTGTCCTTTAATGAGGAAAATCAGGAAGAAAATGGTCTAGTTAAAAAAGGCTTCAGGCATATTGTGGAATTTGAGCTAACATTCAATAATAGTTGTGAGTTAAAGTTTATAAAAAAAATATATATCAAGAAACGCTATTTACATTTCCTTGGCTGTAATAACAAGGATATAACTTATATCTCTCTAGTGTTGTACATCAGGAATTGAATTTGGTTTTTCAATAAGAAACCTAAAAGATAATTGACCTTAAACCTGAGGGAAATAGAACCTACTCAAAGATGAGTCTTGCAGCTTATGTTGGTCTGAAGCAAACTTAAGGTCAAATATAAAACAACACTTGAATTTATTTTTTAATTAGATCTATCTAGCCCAGAAATTTTGAAATGCTCTCTGGATAATAATTTTCTTTTGTAGGAACAACTCTGGAGGATTCTAACATAATTCTTTGGATATGAAGAATTACAGATCAAATCTTGAAGAGGTACCTTGGCCAGAATGAATGATTGGCAGCTGAGAATAACCAGATTGATCCTGTATGGCATATTCTTGAATTCAAAGGAAGACACTTAAGTAGGTCATGGCTAAAAAGCAGCCAGCCAAGGATACCCACTTCTGTCATCATTAAAGCTACCACCACACCCATTGTAGATTGGGTTCTCTGGTAACAGTTCATTTTGATGGATTACTGGAGATTGCTATGGGCTTACATCAGGACAGGAAAAAGGCAGGAATAAAAAGATTAAGAAATTTACTCAACCTGTGGTACAATGAAGGACCCAGACAATTCTATGAAGAACTTGAATGGCTCTTCTGAGTTATCCCAAATTAAGGCTGTGGGGTTTCTGTACCATGTCACCAATCAGTCCTGTAGACAAGTCAGTCTGGGCCGCTAGGCAATGCACATGATAGGTGTAGCTGTGAGATATCAGCAAATACCCAGGAGCTGGTAGAAAGTGGAGTTATCTGTTGAAGAAAATCACTAGAGCACCTCATCTACAGTCCTTCTACAACTGAGGGTGAATTCCTGGCAAAAGGAGAGGAGAGGAAAAAAATGAGTCAAAAAAAGAAAAGTTTAGGCAAAAGAGAATATGCTCCGTCAATTTAGATTCTCCATTTCCCCACTCTCCCAAAGTAGCAGTGCCTTCACAGGACCCTGGAGACGCTGTGCACGCACCCACCACTGATAATAATAGAAACAGCAGTGTTCTTTCCTGTTTCTTCTTCTTGGTCATACTCTCAGAAATTAACCTATCTAACTGAAGGAACTGACTGACTTCCCTGAACATAAAACAAAGCTCTTTAGTTTGCCCTTAGAGATATATCAGAGCCCATTTTTCCTCCTTGTAACTCTGACCCTGGGTGTATCTGACCTAATCTCCCTTGGAATCATCCAAACACTATTACATTTGGCAAAATAGCCAAGGGTGATAAAGTATGGATTTCTGTGCTTCTACAATGTACTACTTTACCTTAAAGATGAAGCGAATAACACAAAATTAAAGCCCTGTATTGAGTGTTTGTTTGTTGCATTTCTTTTGCACCAGTATGCTTGAGTGATTAAGCATCTGTCTTTGTGTAAATGGCAAGAAAAAAAAACATGATGACCAATGAAATACATGTATAAAGTCAGAGGATTTTTTTGGATTTTTTTCTTTATAGGAAAATGGCAGATAAATATGTCTAAGATTGATTCTTCTGTAACCATAGTAACATCAAATGTAAACTGTTTTCAGTTCAGGTATGTGATGCAATTTTATCTTCAAAACAATCCTGTGAAGCACTTCTAATTCTATTTGATAAAACTGAGGTCAAAGGAAACACACTATTTTCATCAGGTCACACAGCTAGATAGGGTAGACCATGTATTTAATTACAAGTGCTATATTTCAAACTGCCTTGTGAACTTGTTTCTTGTTGATACTGAGAATCACAAAAACTTTTAAAAAGTGATGAATGAAGTTCGACAAATAAGTGTTACAGAGTACAGGAAGCAACAAATACAAATAAGATTTGTTCTATGTAAATTGTGGTGGGTGTTTTTTTTTGAAAAGCATTGCATTAAAAAGCATGGAGAGCTGTTCACTGGTGGCTAGCCCCTGTAATCCTAGATTATCAGGAGGCTAAGATCTGAGGATTTCAGTTTGAAGCCAGCCTGGACAAGAAAGTCTGTGAGTTATCTCCAATAAACTACTGAAAAGCTGGAAGTAGAGCTGTGGTTTAAGTGTTAAAGTGCTAGTTATGAACAAAAGAAGCTAAGGGAAAGTGCCCAGGCCCCATCCTGAGTTCAAGGCCCAAGACTGCCCCCCCCCACCCCACACACACTCCAGTGGAAGTCAGAAGGTATTGATCGGTGGTAGACTATTTGCCATATGGGAGACTACTACCATGTAGGAGGTCCTGTAGTATCCCCTGGTACCCTAAAACAAGCATTGGATATTAAAAAATCCATAGTGAAAAATTTATTTTCACTCTAATTTCCATTTTCCCATCTCTTCCAAAACAACAATTTTTATGAGATTTTTAAATTTATTTATTATTATTAAGTAGTTGGACACAGAAATTTCAGTTCACCATGTAAGTTTGTTAAGTACTTGTAAGTACAATGCAATTTGGTCAATGTACCTTATTTTATTAGATTTTTAAGGCCTTTCTACTGTTTCCTTATAAAATAAAATGTATACAAATCATTGACATCAAACACAATATATAGCTATATTCTTTTTACTGACTGCTCCTCAGTTTCATTTTAGTACATTACAAGTTATCTGAGACATTTTTATAAGTACGAACTATATGTTTAATGGACCCATCATTACTTAATTAGCTAGCAACTCATCAATGCAGTTTAAGATTGCTTCTAACCTTGTCTATTTGAAAATCATACTCTTTATCAAATCATCTAATTATAAGGATATCTGGATCCTAAATTTTCATCTTTATGTGCTAACAAGTAAATAAGATCAGTTTTCTCTTAAATGACTATTAAAGGAAGTGTGTTCTTTCAGAAGTGTCTGCCTTTGTTCAACATATCTGACTGCCACGAATCTAGAAAAGTAAGTCCTTGTAAAGTTTCATTGAATATATTTAAGGTCTACTTAAGATCTGGCACTCAAAAGTTCAAATTGGCCAGGTGCCAGTGGGTCTGACTTAAAATTCTAGCTACTCAGGAGGCTGAGATTTGAGGCTCACCATTCAAAGCCAGCCAAACAGGAAGATCCATGAGACTCTTATCTCCAATAACCACCAAAATAACAGAAGCAGGGTTGTGTCTCAAGTGGTAGAGAACAAGCCTTGAGAACAAACAAGAAAAACAAAAACTTAGGGACTGTGGTAGAGTACTAGCCTTGAGAATAAACAAGAAAAACAAAAACTTAAGAGACAGTACCCACATCCAGAGTTCAAGCCCCAAGAAGCATGAAACAAAATAAAACAGAAGCTTAGATTGTAATCAAATGCCGTTATTTTGTTTTAATGTTTGTACATATAGTATTTGAGGTGGAAATCCAGAATCTGGGCAGAATCTATGTGATTCTGTATCTTAATCAAATACTATCCCTAAATACAACTTTCATAGAAAATGCTTCCTTGTATTTTTTCTTCACACCAAAATGAACTTCTGTGTAACAGACCTAGTTGTTAGTAATGTGCCTCCTGTGGACTGTGAATGTGTCCATCAGCACACAGGTTATCTGAGTTGCTTTTTGTTATTAGGAAGAGTAGGTCTAACCTAAGCAATGATTTGTCTTTTCATCCAATGGATATTCTTCTCATGTCTTCATGACATGGATGTTCTTACTAAAATTCTCAGATTTCTTTTCATCATAATTCAGTCAAAACTTGGACTTTCCATTGTGATACACTCTCCAGTGTCAACCTGAATTATCTATTCTGTCCTATTATGTAATCTAGACCAGGCCTGACTAATGACTTTGTCACTCAAGAATCTCTACATCCATTTTTCTCTCAAGAATGGTCATGGAGTCAATCAAATTCAATGTGCCATTTTTTTTTTCAGGAGATAAAATAATGTTGATTCTCCTTGACGTGAGCATTGGGGAAAAATTACATATATGAAGGGTTTGCTTAATCCAGTCAATTAATAGGGAATTTCAGTAGTATGTATGAAAATAAATTATTGGGAAGGCAACAGTTCCAGGCCTTGAACAGAGTTGATTTACTCCATTCCTGCTATATTTCTCAAAGGAAAAGATGACAGTTTAATATTTATATTTACACAATCCATAAATGGCAGAGGAGAGTCAAACATAAAACCAAGGTTTTCCCCTCGGAGACCAGGCCCACGAGTGAGTTGCCAACTTTCAATGTGATGGAAGAGTGCTGATCGACTGAGGGATACGATCCAATCACAAGGAATTCTGTCTTATCTGGATTCAATTTTAGAAAATTTTGGCAATTTCCCCACAGTAAGTCAGCCAGCCAAATAAACAAATCCATTGAAAAGAACGTGTATAATACTTCTTGAAGCGGAGCGAATGATGTGCATGACATCTTTGAGAATGTGGCTGAGCAGTGTGTCTCGGAGAGAGCCACGTGCATGCACATGTATAAATCTCCATAGCGTTCAGATCTAAGCCTTAAGGGACTCTGTTATGTGAGGGACATAATCTGTTGACAAGTCCTCGATGAAGGAAACTGGAATTAAGCAAGAAACAAAACAAACAAACAATGTAGATAGAGTTTTTTGAGGGTTCAAACATAGTGCAAGAAATTTCCTGTTAGAAATGCAGCCTCTGCCCAGCCAAAAGACTTGGGAGCAGCAGCTCTGTCAAGAGCAGGAGAGTGTCAGCAAGACAGCCAGATCATTTCTGACGCTAAGAAGTGCAATTTATGTGCCATGAAAGGACAGAAATCCTGACTGAAATTCATTCTAGATCTGATGACAGTTAAGATACTCCTAGAGCCAGATGACAGCGACTTTCTCCCACTGATCTTAGTTAAATTAAAAAATAAGGTGATATAAGTTTAGCCATCTTGTGTGTGTGTGTGTGTGTGTGTGTGTGTGTGTGTGTGTCTGTGTGTGTGTGTGTGTGTGTGTGTGTGTGTGTGTGTCTGTGTGTTTAAGGAAGAGTTACAATTGCAGATTCTAAACATGATGGCAATTTGCAGAAGTCGGAGATTAACCATGAGGGTTAAACTGGAGCAAGAAAACAGAGAGTAGCCTTTTGCCAGGGAGGAAGGCCAAGGATTAGGACTGGAAGCGACTGGCTACAGCTTCAGGATAATATCATTTAAATCCTCAACAGAAAACAAATTAAACTGGGAGAAAAATCTCGATTGCCAGATTTATATGGACTGAAGGAGACAACGTAAATTCAAAACTTCTAAGAATTCCTGTGTGAAGAATCAAAAATGTCATCAGAGTAAATATTGAAATCTCTCACAATAAGCAATTTCTAAGACGGTTAGGGTGACAGATCCAAAACTAATTGAAAGAATTCCAGAAAAGAGGATCAAGAAATCTTAGGAGCCGGAGAAATAAGCAAAGCTGCAAAGGATAGAACACTTAAAGGGCCACGATCACATTTAGTTTCATGTTATGTTTCCTGTGTTCCTTTTGCTTTATTTCAAATTTTATATTTGGATGAAAACAATTATACATCAGCAGTCTTTCTTTGCATGTAAAATAAAAATGTTTTTATTTATTCTTATTTATTTGTTTTTCTACCTGCACTTTTTATTAAAGAGCTGGTACAATGGCTCTGTGAACCTTTCGTTTGTTCTTATTCTTCTCAGAAAGGATGTCTGGCTTTACAGATCTCCAGCATCCAACCTTTGCTCATAACTCAGTGCAAGCAGACTGCAGAATATCATAAGTATTGCAAATAATGGTCATTATTTTAAAGGCACAGAATTAGAGTGACAGAAGTCTGTTTTTTAAAAAATGGGTGTCTAGTATATAGATCTAATCATCACCGTCTGACATTTGTAGGTAGGATATATTTGGTGACCAAAATACTTGACAGATTTTCTTTTAAGTGTGAAATAAAAGCCTGGTGTTCAAAAGAGCCGTGAGGACTAATGGAAATCTGACTGATTTTTTTAGACTGGAACAAAAGAGATCTGTGAGGCTGTCACCTTTACCAGCACTTCAAGGGACACGAGAAAAACCAGAACACTCTTAGGACAAGCTTCAGGACAAGCTAAACATATCACCCCAGGTTATCTGAATTTCAGTTGATGTTAAAAGTCTCCTGTAAGGTATGTTGAACCCATGGCATTGCCATCCTGTATGAGAACTGAGAGTTTTCACTCACAAGACTGAGCCAAAGACATACTTGGTTTTAATTAATTACATCATAAAATCAAGATAGGTACTTCCTCATGCAAATCAAGATAGGTACTTCCTCATGCAGTGTTTAGCTGAAATATATGTAGAAATTGTGGTTTAAAAATACAGTTTTTTTAATCTGGAGTTTGAAGTTACTGCTATATTGATGAACTCAAGTTCATCAAAAAGAAAACAGTTATGTAGGTCTTCAAAACACATAGGATACATGTGGTGTGAGGGAATTTCAGCATCATTTCCTGAGCTTTCCTTTTGCTGAAATTATGCATCTTATCTCAGGGTGAACTAACAGAGAACAATGGTGCACAAATGAACATCCCCAAATTTTTTAAGTGCAAAGGTATGTTTGTCTGCAGCATTTCCATTTCTAACTGAAGCTGCTCACAATGCATTGATTCATTGCTACATGGTTTGCAAAGACTACTAAATGAAACAAAATGTGTGGACACATGTTGTTTGTGTGAACGTGCAAACTTCTAACAGTGTCCAGATATGGTGTAACTCAGCTAGTTAGATGAGAACTTAAGACAAACAATCCTTTCACTTAATGAAAGGCAGCAAGAGAGAAAAAATGTGGATAATTAGAACTCACCACTCCTATGCTCAGCTCCTACAAAGCAGTCGTAGAAACACAATCCCAGAATGAGCCAAAGTCCTAACAAGGGCTAAAAAGCAATGCATCTACTTGCCAAGGGAGCACCAGGCCCAATGAATCTAATAGGATAAGTAAAGAGCAGTAGCTACAGGTCTAACAGCTTCATGTTCTGAAGCCACATTCTCCAGAACTTTATTAGATCTTCCAGTCATAATAGCAAAAATAAATACATTAAATATAAGATTTTGTTTTGAGAAAATTAAATTCAAACTACCCAGAATTTTTTGTTTGTATTCTTCTTCTGTTAGCCTCTCAAGTATGTCATTAATGAAATCTACTTTATTTTCATTGTGTTGTAAGGTTCTATCATCGTTCTAAGCACTTCTTCAAGCCCCTGGGGTATTTCTATTGATTAGGGTGCCATCTACTGGGCAAAATAGAGATTTTTTTTCTCCCATACAGATTGCTCTCGAAAGAATCAAATTAAACAAGTTTGATTTGAACACCGGAAACCTTTTTTCCCCCTCCTTCATTTTGTTCTTTAGCTAACATAATACATAGTACCACATTAGAGAAGACATGTCTTTATAGAATTGGTTAATTTTGCACCATTTTTCCTGTCATTATAATCTTTGCTACAAGAATGGCTACATTCTGAGAAATGCTCTGTCCTCAGTTCAGTCATTGTCATATGAATGAGCTATCATTCAATCCTAATGCCTGGGATGTTTTATTCTTACTTCCATGACATTTGTATTACAGTGACAAAGGCTAAGGCAAGAAAAGGAAATGATACAAATTCCATTCAGCTTTGATCATTTTAAATTCTCATTTTGTGCTTTCTCCCATGCCTAGCTACTAAAAACTAGTTTTCCCCTTTAAAAAAAAATAATAAGACTGAAGGAGGAGTGGGAAAGAAAAGGAAAAATAACGAGTTTATGAAACCGAACCTCTAGTGTGCACCTCTTTTAATGGTTTACCTTCACATTTAACACACCAGGATAAATTGCCACTGGAGACATCAAAGCCTGGAAAGTGAGCCAGAGTGATTTCCACTCACAAATCTACAGTGGGAACAATGCTTTGTTAAAGTGAACATGTGATGTAGGGCATAAGTGCCACACCACGGCAGAATGAATGACTGAATATAGCAGATTTCCTATACAACACAATATGAGCCACTGGTGACTCTCGTTTTAACCATCTCCAAACTATCACACCGCCATATTCTTCAACATATAAGCCAATATTTTAAATTGTTAAAATTTCCATGTGTTCAATTATATTTTCTCTTTTCTTTCCTTTTTTCAAAAACATTTCTGCAGCTCTAGTAATTTGAGGATGAATAGAGGAACAGGTGGCTAAGGTTTTCTTTTAATGAAACATGCTTTAAAAGAATCATTCTGAAATAACACTAATGTTAAGGGATAGAATCTATGTTTCATATATACCACAAACTATTGATATTTGTAAGATCATAATGTAGCTGTTGCTGGAGACACTCATTTTCTATGAAAATTTCTTTTTTCACTAAGTGCAGAAATCAACTCAAATTAATATGAAGTAAAAAGCAGTTTTTCTTAAAGTATGCAATCTAACAATAGGAATGATATTTTTATAAAGTAAACAGCTAAACTAACAGATATATTATATTGTAATTGATTTGAAAGAAGTAATAGAGACACAAAGGATTCATTACACATGAAATATAAAATTCAGTTGTTTTCTTATTAATAATTATATCACATGCAAAACAACCTATGCTTTCCAAGAGTTTTGCAAGTTCTGTTGTACAATAATACAAACAAAAGGCTGTCCCACATGGATTTAGTCAGAAGAGGAATTTGAAAGATGTTTTAACTTCCAAAATAAAATGAAGAGTGAGAAACTATTTCATTTAATTGTAAAAGTTACTGAGTTTTTCTTCAACAATGTTATCAGAAGGTAAACAATGACACTGAATTATGAAACTAGGATGAATGTAATAATGTTCACCAACAACAAACTGGGACTGAATGGAAAAATCAATATTTAGAAAATAAACATATTTTACTGCATCTTTGGTGTGGGATAATGAGTTACTGTATATATATCTCTATAAGGTTGAGTATCTCCACTTCAATTTAGTCTCAACTTAATATGCAGTTAGTTTCAGTTTTGGAAAGCATATTTTGTCAGCAATTTATGGAGCCCACAGTACAAACAACAAGGGGAAAACTTTCCTGTTTCACTGTTACATTTAATGACTTTTCATTATTTTTTCTTCCAAAATTATAGTTATGAGGTAATTACTTTTCAATAATTAGTAATACTATACCACAGCTGTTAAATGTTATTTAGTTATCTAATAGCAAGGCAAGTGATCAAAATAATAAAATTAAGAATTTAAGATTAAAAATTAAAATGGCTCACTTTATTTTCTCAAAATGAAACCTATATCATTTTGTTGTTTTCTTTCTATATCTTCTATAAGGGTCTTTTTTTTTTGGACCACAGCACTTTTAAAATCCGTAGATCTAGTTTTGACCTGAGAAATTTCTTTTGCTATTTCCTTTTCAAAGTTGTAAAGTTTCTGATGCAGGAATTAAAAGTAATGCTCATTGGGTTAGAGTATTGTTTAGTGGAATGGAGTATATTGTTTTAAATTCTATGTTGTTCAGGAAACATGCTTTCTAAGCCAAATTCAGTATTCATTATGCATTTTGCAGTGTGTGTATGTGTGTGTGTGTGTATAAGTGTGTGTGTATAAGCGTGTATATGTGTGTGTGTTCCCAATGTCATAAAGTCATCCAGTCTGACGAAAAATATATAAATGGACAGTTAGAAAGTAGATTAAGACTTAGATAGGTATAACTTTTAATTGTACCTGCATATTTTTGATTTTCTCTAAAAAGTCCTAATTATCTTCCTTAATTTTTTACAATTTAAATTTGAAATAATCAATTGAAAAATGTAATATATTATTTCACTCATTTCCCATCATATATAACTTCGTTCTTTTGGTGACAAGAAGAATTTTTCCTATTGATGTACATCAACCATTGTTTACCCATTTACATGTGTATGTTAGTTTCCTAATTTAAATGGTTTAATTGGACTTAAGTCAAATGAAAGCCACATCCCTTATAGCCTACTACTGGATGCTGCTTCTTGACTTCCTGTAGCTGGTGAAAGGGAAAATCTGCCTCCTTCAAGCAAAATCCAAAAGCCTTAAAGTATTTCTCTCAGAAGAGTACCTATGTAACATTCAGATTTTTCATGGCATTTGGTATTTGCATGGCATTTGGCCCGCATAGTTCATTTGTGGCCAACAGTCTTCTGTACTTTTCCCTTTTCACACAGGACACAGCATCTAAATCACTAATGAAGTTAGGATTGAACTAATGCTCTAATTAATGCTCTAATGTGGTAAAGGGAGACAACAGCATTGTGTCTTTTCATGCTGCCTACATAATATGTGTAAAGTAGCATCCCAGGCTGGAATAAGTTTAATAAGCTTTGATGAGAAAGATCAGCATTATCAGTTCCCTCATGCATCCTAACAAATTCAGAGCACCCACCAATAAAGGGGAAAGCCTTCTGGTATGCATGTGCAAACATGTGGATTGGGTTAAGATTTCCCTGAATCACACAGACAAAAGCAAAAACTGTAAATCAATTCCATCAAAGAACAGTTGGAATTCAGTGTCTGAACTTTGTCACTAATATCATTTCTGTCTTCTGGGCCAAGAGTTAAGTTTCTTAAGGTAGCTATCGAGAGATGAACAGGCAGCACATGTAATCTTGAAATAATTTAATAAATTGTAGATTTTTTAAAAATCAAAACCAATACTTCTAATGTACCCATTGAAGTTTATCAGATAGAAAGAACACGCTGAAAATTCTCATCTGTTTTCAGTGAAGTAATACTTGGAATTATTTTATGATTCCATTGTCACTATGACTTACTAAACAATATGACATACAGAGAAGAAAAATGAGCGGGAAAATGTAATAATCTGGATGAAAATTTGGAACATATCATTGGAATCAAAAAAGGATTAAAAACCTTAAAATGGGGTAAAGCTGATTAAAGAACAATGAAAATTTCAAAAAAAATTCATGGGGAAATATATATCTATATATTTATATCTATCTATCTATCTATCTCTCTCTATATAGCAAGCATTCAGAGCATAGGAGACAGAGAAAACAATGGCGGTATATGAAAGGAAAGGAAATTTTAATCCAAGTAAGAAGCAACTCCAGTAAAGAAAGACAAGAACTGAGGAACAAATATCTTAAAATGTAAGAACGTAGGCATAGGCATATTGAACAGAATGCTGGAGGGGGAAGAAATGATGAAGAGCCTGAGTAGCACAAGCCTGAGGGATGCTGGGAGACAAAAAGAGACAAGAAAGTAGAAAAATAAGGGGAAAAAATCATTGAGAAAGACCCAGAGAAAAGACACACTGAACATAGAAGACAGAGAGAGATAGTTAGGCATAAATGAGAGGTCAAAACAAACAAAAGTTAAGAGGGAAAACCCACAGACAATATCTATTTAGTCTTATTCCAGAAAGGAATTGATTTGTGTGTGTATGGGTGTGTATGTGTGTGTGTGTGTGTGTGTGTGCATGTTGTGTGTGTGTGCCTATGTGCATAGTGTGTGTATGTTTTGTATGATAAAAACAGTAAGTCTGGTGTCTATAAAATTATGCAAGAAATCTGTCCTGAGTTCATATTTGGAAGTATAAAAGGATAAGCCTTCTAATGCTTTACAACATTAGTTTTATATAGTTCCATTGAAAGATTTTTTTACTGAAAGAGTAGACTTTGTGAAGATATTTAATAGAGAAAATTATAGGTAAACAATTTAGGAAGCAATGTAGAGGTAACTATAAGTAACATTTTGGTTATGGCTTCATTTGATATGTTTATAAGGAATTGGTCATGTCACATTCTTCAGGAAATATTAATAAGTGAGCAAGTCTTATATTTGCATTTTAGTTTAGAAAAGTGTCTCTAGGAGACTGTTCAGACCAAGACTATAATTTATAAGTAATTTTACTTTTTCTTTTTGTCCATCATGGGGCTTGAACTCTTGGCCTGGGCGCTCTCCCTCATCTCTTCAGCTCAAGGCTAGTGCTCTACCACTTAAGCCACAGCATCACTTCCCATTTTCTGAGTGGTTTATTGTAGGTAAGAGTCTCACAGCCTTTTCTATCTGGGCTGGCTCTGAACCACAATCCTCAAATCTCAGCTTTCTGAGTAGTTAGGATTATAGTCATAAGCCACTGGTTCCCGTCCATTTAATATGCAAGAAAACGTCAGTTCATTTGAACATATGACAAAAATACATGATGTGTGTTTATAAAATATATTCATATTAATACATAATAATATACAGTAAAATATTTATTTGTGTATACCATTATTTAAACCTACTTTTTGTCATGGAAATTTAAGTTTCATTTTTTAAATTAAAAAAAAATATTTGAAACAGGAATACATACACAAATCTTTTGTTTTCGATAAAATGTGGAGGCAGGAATAGAACAGTAGCATTTTGGGTGAATTCCTAGGTTTCTGTTAAGCAATAGTCAGTCACAAAGATTCTTCTGTTTCTAGCAGGAAGTTGCTACAAGACAATAGATAAATCATTTGACAATTAATTTTATAAATAGTATGTGTATAAAATGCAATGAACACAGTCACCTGAATTATTACAACTTTTTAAATGAGTCCTCTTCCACTGATTTTTTTCCCAAACTCTGTACTGTAAGCTGTATAAAACATTCTTTAAGCATTTCCATAGCCTAAAATCCTTTAGGATTTGCTATCTTTCACAGGGATATAGAAATCATTTACTTATTTACTGAGGTTCTATGCTTTTTTTTGAACTATCTTTGTGTCAGACTCATATCCCCTGGAATGTCAGACCCAAACCATACTCAAACTACGCTTCTGCTGACTGCTTTCTCACACCTTTCCCCAAGCAAGACCCATCCTCTCCCTACCATGACCCTACCCTCATTTCCCTTCACCTTCATCTTGCAAATTTTCTGGTCACATTACACAAGACTTCTCAAATTCTCAAAAGCAGATCACTAGAGTGTGTGTGTGTATGTGTGTGTGTGCCTGTGTGTGTGTGTGCCTGTGTGTGTGTGTGTGTGTGTGAACATTACAGTTTGCACTCTGAGAAAAGGCTAGAACACTGTCTCTTAGCTTCTCCACTAAAGGCTGGTACTATACCACTAGAGCCAAAATCACACTTTCTGCTTTTAAATGGTTAATTAGAGATAAGAATCTCACAGACATTCCTGCTCAGGCTGGCTGAAAACTGCAATCCTCACACCTCAGCCTACTGAATAGCTATGATTACAGTGTGAACCTCCAATTCCCACCTTGGTTTTTAGAAGTTTTGAATATCATGAATATCCTACTGAATTTAATTTTTTTTCCATTTTGTATGTGAGCTCCACATTGTTAAGAAAGTATGCTGGCATATTGCAGATGTTCTAGTAATAAATTGAAGTGATTAAAATGAATTTAAGCAGGTAGAAACTCACAATGAATTCTTTCTAAAACAAATCATGTGGAATAGTAGAGTGACTCAAGTGATAGAGCATCAATGTAGCAAGTACAGGACCCTGAGTTCAAACCCAAGAACCATCAAAATAAATAAAGCCAATTATACATGTAAAGAGTAGAATAAAACAGTCATTAGAGAGGTTTATCTATCAAGGAAAATGGATCCATCTGACACAATGGGTCAACAGAGCAGCTCTGACTATTTTAATAATTGTGTATACATGTGAGGTGAGCCTCCAGACATTCAATGTTGATGGTAAGGGGGTTGACTGACTAGTCAGGTCATTTTCAGAGATTGAGCCAGGATGGCATTTCCAAACTTGTGTCCCAACAAAATGCTTTACTTTAAGATTTAAGGAAGTTTACAAGGATTTAGAAAGGTTTAGTCAGAACTCCTAAAATACTTTAATAATTTACATGTGGATAAAGGAATATATATTTCATCAACAATTTATATAGATATGTTTCCTTTTTTATGTGATGATCTAAGATAAATGAATGAATGGCTGCTATATAAATAAAACCTGCCAACAAATTAAAGAAGCAAAAGACCTTTTGTTCAGTGCTATGCCAGGAATTTTTAGCTATTTGGCATCATTTAACTTTTAAACTATCCTGAAAGCAAGGTAGTATCTTCTTTAGAGGAAATAAGATTTGATGAGATCATCTTAAAAGGAAGAATTCATGGGTTATATGATCTACTACTGGGAATTTTGAATAAAATGCTGTGGAATATCTGTTAGGGAAAAAATGAATAGCTGATTTGCCACAAATAGGGGGATGGTGGAGTAACTGATCCGTTTTAAAAAAAAGCTTTGATGTGAGCAGAATAATAGTTAACCAGCTATGGGTATGTATATCCAAAATGTATTGAAGGAAAATGTAAAGTGTAAAACTATGAAAAAGTAACAAAATACCCCAAACAAAAAGTTAAAATTAGGCATATTGATTTCAGTTCTTAAAGAAATGTTGAAAGCAAAACATTAATCGATGTTTATATTCAGGGAGGAAGAGAGACAGAGAAAAGGAACAGAGAAGGGAAAATGAAGCAAGAGGGGGGAAGAAGGGAGAAATGTTATTCATATGAGTAAAGACTGCTGGTCAACTAGTATACTATGAATACTGAAAACCTGGGAGAGGTCTTACATCATTTAGATAATCAGTATTTGTTAAATAGGTATTTTTTTAAAGGCTACCCAACCACTTATGAAAGAATGATAGTGAAATATCAAGCATTATAGAAAATATCAAAAGATCACTTAAAGACCAAAATTATTGGATTATTTATTAAATATGATAAATAGTAAAACCTAGAGTAAATGGTTGTAAAATATGTGTGTGTGTTTGTATGTGTGTACATATTTCAAATTGGCCGTTGGGAAATAGTAGGAGAAATAACAGAATATATCTTTAAAGGATATAGATTTTTGTTTGAGCATTTCAGAAACCACAGTAAGGAAAACAATGGTGTAAATTTTCAGATAATATATGTGAATTGGACCATTTGGTTCCTAAGCTAAGTTGATTTAGCAGGTTGGCTTGTTTGTTTTTCATTTTCAATATTCTTTGAAACATGACACACAGCAAACAGAACAGTGTATGTACTGGAGATTTATAAAGAATATTGTGGGTTGGGTATGTGCCTTAGTGGTAGAGTGCTTGCCTAGCATGCATGAAGCCCTGGGTTCAATTCTTCAATAAGACATAAACAGAAAAAGCCAGAAGTGGTGTTGTAGCGCAAGTGGTAGAGTACTAGCAAAATGAAGGTCAGGGACAGTATCGAGGCCCTGATTTTAAGCCCCAGGACCTGTTGCAACAATGAGAAGTACAAAATGTCATGTCAAAACCAGCTTTACAATATCGGAGTGGGGGGGAGGGGGGGTATGATTGGGTGGGGGGGAGGGGGGAGGCTGGGAAGGGAGGTGAAGGGTAAACAAAGGAGGAGGCTGCAATGCTTGGTAAGAAATGTATGCGTTATCCTGCCCATGTAATTGTAACCCCTCTGTACAGTATGTTCTCAAATAAAATAAAATTAAATTAAAAAAAAAAAAAAGAATGAAAGAATTTCAAACCAATAGCTTAAGTGGCCTCTGTTAATTGTACTGTTTCTTTGCTTCCCCTAAATTAAACCAAATATTTGAAAATTGATTACCTGGTGTTATTTGATCCTAAAGGTTGAAATAAATACTAATGTAATTTATAATAATAAAAAAAAAAAGAGGAGGAGGAGGAGGAGGGGGAGGAGGGGGAGGAGGAGGAGGAGGAGGAGGAGGAGGAGGAGGAGGAGGAGGAGGAGGAGGAGGAGGAGGAAGGAGAAGAGGAAGGAGAAGGAGAAGAGGAAGGAGAAGAAGGAGAAGAAGAAAGCAAGCAAGGCAGGCACTGTATTCTGAGGGTTACAGTTCTAAGTTTGAAGCCAGCCCTGGCAGGAAAATCTGAGATTCTTTTCTCCAATTAGCCACCAGAAGACCAGAAGTGGTGCTGTGTGCAAAGTGGTAGAATGTTAGCCTTGAGCAAAATTGCTCAGGGATAGCATCCAGGACCCAAGCTCAGGCCCTATGACCTACAAAAAAAGCAAAGAAAGAATATTGATTATTCATAGAGTATTGATATTTGACAGTCTCAAAACATTAAAATATCAAGAAAATGAAATGGCTTTGGCTAAATATGTGTATATATGTGCGTGTGTGTATACATATCTGTATGTGTAAACACACACAAAGGAATCAGAAAAAACTCATTTTACTCATTTGTAACATTTTATTTAACTAGACACAGAGTTTATATGGACAATCTCACTGTATAGGGAATTTAAGGTTTTGCTATCAGTTCATGTGTAAAAATGCAAATAGAGGTTGCATGAGTTTATAATGGAGAAAGTCATTATCAGTCATGGCTTCTGACTTCTTGTCCTCTCTAGAAACCTATTCTTATTTCTTCAGTACAAATGAATGGAAATTAAGTGTCAAATGCATTCAGGTACAGAAAGGCTGTTATTAGTCATGGATGCATGGCACATGTTTTGTATAAACAAAGAAGCATTGTACAAGGGAAATATAATTCCAGGTTCATTTTGGAGCTAAATAAATTTGGCATCATTTGAATTAAAGCTTGGGTAGTTGCTACTGTCAGATTAGAAGAATCAGCTCATACTGAACGTTAACACTATCACATTGTCACACAAGTCCATTGGAGGTAACAGTAGTTGAGCATTGTGATTTTGCTGGGAACAGCTTTGATTTCTAAATGTACAGTCACTGTCTGCTAAAACTTTCATTACAGTTGCAGTTGAACATTAATGAGAAAAATCTTAAGGAAAATAACATAAAACTGTAATACATAGGCTTTCTAATCATACTTATCAAAACTCTATGAGTAGCAAGTAGAACACCAGAAAAACAGGTTTTTCTTAACTTCTAACTATGTTTGAGTTAACATGAATCTCCTGAGAGTCAATAAAATTAATTTCATGTAAAATTATTTTGACCTAAACTTTCTTTTTTTTGATTGGTTGTAGGGCCTGAAATCTAGGCCTGGGTGCTGTCCCTCAGCACTTCAGCTCAAGGCTAGTGCTCTACCACTTGAACCACAGCATCACTTCTAGCTTTTTCTGCCTATGTGGTGCTGAGGAATTGAACCCAGGGCCTCATGCATGCAAGGCAAGCACTCTTCTACTGAGCCACCTTCCCAGGCTCCTTGACCTAAACTTTTTAAGCAGAAACAAACCTGAAACACTTTAAAGAAAGAATTCAAAATGGCATGTCAAAGATAAGTACTGAAATTTCATGTGGCCCTTAAAATAGTTAATCCCTTTAGGCTATACCTGTATTATAAGCCTTACTTTTTTATTTATTCATCTGATTTCTCATTTTTCTTAAAATTAATTTTCATTCACTAATTAATGAGGTCCTTATTTTAAAATATTTAAATTAGTCATCTGACCTACTAAAACACAAACATGTCCATACTGCTAGAAAAGAACAATATTACACAAGCTTGTGAAATCAAAAGTTCTTTGGATGTTCTTGAAGATAAAATGACAATACTCTGTTTAAAGCACCTGAAAAACAAGACTCAATGTATGTACAAATGAAAAATGAGGAATCATTTCTGAGATTAAACATAGAATACCTCAATTAAACAATTACTTTTATTCTAGCTCTGTGAGGAATAAACACAGTATTCCACTACCTTAATATTTTACTAGGACTAAAACACACTCATTTTTCTACCTTGAAAACTTTTCTGTACTTTATTTTAAATTCTAACAAAATACAATAGAATACAAGACTGATGAAATTATGTAACCTTTAGAGCAGAAGTCATGTTAAGCACTTGGACAACTGCTTTGTTAGTTTAAGTACAAATGGGAAAGCCAAGAAGAATGTTTTATTGACTGTCACTGTGGCATGCTTCAAAATGATTCAATATGTAACTATCAATTTCTGAAGGCCTAATAGATTTCCAGGAATAATCTACATTTATCAGTATTTTTAAATAAGGGTAAGGCTACCTCTGTTTTCATGATCCTATCATTAACCATACCAGAAACCAAGAAAGTCATTAATGGCACTATCTCTCCCTGACAAATTTTACTCTTATCTTTGTCTTTTTCTCTGCATGAAAATCAATTCAGAAAATCTTGTTAAACACAAATAACTACCTAACACTCATCAGTACTAGTGATAATACTCATTGTTAACTGATCCTTATTCACAGTCTTCTATTCAGCCATCCAAAATTGTCATATTCCAATATTCTCTTATCAGAGTATTATTCACCTATTTGTCTTTAATTGACATAACTTTTACAACCTTATCATGTGTATTTTGATATATGTATGTATTTCAGAAAGCTAAATTGAGCCAAATAACATATATATTACCTCACAAACATTTATTTGTTGGAAAAACATCCAAAAATGTACTCAGTGATTTTAAAGAATATAATACATGTTTATTATCTGTAATCACTATCATATATATAATAATAAATCTTTTGAAAACATCCTTACTTAACTGAAATTTTGTATCTTTTTATCAACATCACCTCATAACCACCTCAATCCCTAGTGATCATCTTTCTCAGCTTCTATGAGTTCATCTTTCTAATTCCGCTTGGAAGTCACATCATACAGCATAGCTCTAAGTCTGGCTTATGAAATATAATATAATGTCCTCCAGAAGAGTTCATACTGCAAATGATGGCTATGTTTTCCTTTTTTAAAGACTGAATATTATTCCATGTGTTTAAAGGCCACATTTTCTTTATTGTGCTCATGGAAATTTAAACTGATTCTGTATCTTAACCTATGGAAAACAGTGTTGCAATGAACCTGAGAGTACAGATATCTGAATTTGAGCGAGCAGATTATGACATATATACACATATATGTATCATATATATACATCATATGCATGTACATTGTATGCATATACATATACATAGTGTATATATACATACAAATATTCATATGCATCCAGTGTTAGGATTATTGAGTCATAGAGTGGTTTAATTTTTAACTAATTGAAAAACTCTGTACTTTCTTCTATAAAGCCTCTGCCCATTTCAATCCCATATATAACATGCAAAGTTTCCCTTTTCTTCAGATACATGGGATACTTTATATTTACCCTTTTGATGTTTTGATGTTACATTTATTCATACTTTTAGTATATATTTGTTGTGCATCATGCAAGACACAGAAGACAGAAAAATGTACGGAGCAGATGCTACATCAAGAGACATCATATTCTAAGGCAGGATAACAGTCACTAGCCATATATAGATATTTGAATTTACATTATTTACAGTCAATTATAATTGAAAAATGAGTTCTTTAGTTGAACTAGTCACACATCAAGAGCTCAGTGGTCATAAGTGACCAATACAGAATTTAGAATTGCATTAGTGCAGATTAGAGAGTATTTTCATCACTACAGAGTATTATTGGGAAATACTGGGCTACAGAGAAAAACAATCAGGCACACAAACAATAAAAAGTGCAGACATATGTTCAGAGTATTAGGGAAATTCAGGTTTCATTGGCCATTCCTGTAATACTAACTATTTGGGAGGTGTAAGCTGAAGAATCTTGTACTTAAGGCCAGCTGAGAAAACAACTTAGTAAGATATTATTTCGAAAAACAAACAAATAAAAGAACAGAAGGCATGCCTAAAGTGGGCAAGAGTTCTTGGTTTGCTTCGCATACATGAAGCTCTAGGTTCAATACCTAGTTATGGAAGAAGAAAAAAAAAGAAAAGGAAGAAAACCATACCAACAGTATGGTTTTGATATGCATATCACAAATATTTCATTCTATAATCTCTGACTAGAAGTAGTTGGAAGCATTGAATCTAAGAATTCCTGCCGCAAGCCCGTGGCTCACGCCTGTAATCCTAGCTACTCAGGGAGGCTGAGATCTGAGGATCGCGGTTCAAGGCCAGCCCAGGCAGGAAAGTCCGTAAGACTCTTATCTCCAATAAACCACTAGAAAACCAGAAGTGGAGCTGTGGCTCAAGTAGTAGAGCACTCGCCTTGAGCTGAAGAGTGCAAGGACAGCGCCCAAGCCCAGAATTCAAGCCCCACAACCGACCAAAAAAAAAAAAAAATAATAATTCCTATAGCCTAATGTGGTATAAAGCTTTTTACAGTTAAGGTAGAAGGAACATTTGGAGAATGGTATTTTCCCTACATAACAATGAAATGTACAAAACACTATGTTGAAAACAAACTTTACAATTTCAGCATGTGAGGAGGGGTAGTTGTAGATGTTGGAGGGAAGGGATGGTAGGAGGAAAACAAAGTAGGAGGCAACAATGCTCAATAAGAAATGTACTCATTACCTTGCTCATGTGACTGTAACCCCTATGTACAGCATTTTTACAATAAAAAATGTACAAAATATAGAATACCAGAGATTAGTAGATGTGAGGATGATTTTCTCTATGGAGTTTAGCCACTATATCAGAATATCTGTGAGATACATAAAAACAGGATAGATTATTCAAAATTCTCTATGATGAGAAATCTAGTGACTAATGAAGAGTAACTATAGCAAGAAGTTAGAAAACATAGAGATATCACAGAAAACAAGCATGGACAATTGAAACCAATCATGTTTCAATTCTAACCTGTGTTTAAGAATTTATTAAATGGTATCTCAATGTTGTTTTGATTTGTATTTCTTTTATGACTAGGGAGGTTGTGCATTTCTTCATGTGTCTATTGGCCATCCTTCTTTCTTCTTCAGAGAAGTTTCTAGTTAAGTATTTAGCCCACTTATTTATTGGGCAGTTGTTTCTTTGAGGATTTGTTGCTAGGGGATTTAATTTTTTGAGTTCCAAGTATATTTTAGATATGAGACCCTTGTCCATCAAAACAACATTGAGATACTACCTCATCCCAGTTGGAATGGCTATTATCAAGAACTCTAATAACAACAGATGCCAGAGGGGATGTGGACAGAAGGGAACCTTACTGCATTGTTGGTGGGAGTGTAAACTTGTTCAACCACTTTGGAAAGCAATATGGAGGTTCCTCAAAAGACTACCCTATGACCCAGCAATCCCACTTTTGGGCATTTACACAAATGATCACAGACAATAGCATACTAAAGCTACCAGCACAACTATGTTTATTGAAGCATTATTTACCATAGCTAAGATATGGAACCAACCCAGATGCCCCTCAGTAGATGAATGGATCAAGAAAATGTGGTATATATACACAATGGAATTCTATGCCTCCATCAGAAGGAATGACATTGCACCATTTGTTAGGAAATGGAAAGACTTGGAAAAAAATATATTAAGTGAAATAAGCCCAAAGAAACATAGGTCCCATGGTTTCCTTATTTGCAATAACTAGTTTATGTCTGAGACAAGCAGAAAAGTTCAGATAAGTTGATGTTAGGTGAAATGAACCCCAAGACATCCCCCTACCCCTCCACCTCCTATCAAAGTTGTAAATTCACTTTTCAACATAACGATTTGTACATCTCATTGTTTCAATGGAGGAGAGGCAAATGTTTTTTTTTTTCTTTCTTGCGATTGTTTCTGACATATTTATAAGATGATTTCTTTGTTGCTTTGTATGTCCCTCCCCCACGGTATAATCCCTGCTTTCACTGTATTTGATGTTGGTATAATTTGTGGAGGGGAAGGGAAAAAACAAATCGTTTAAATAGGGATACTGGTGGATGCATTGCAACAATGAGATGTACAAGTGGTTATGTTGAAAAATGAACTTTACAACTTTGGGTCAGGGAAATGGGAAGGGTTGGGAAGGGGAAACAAAGGAGGACGCAACAATGCTTGGTAAGAAATGTACTCATTACCTTGCCCAGGTAATTGTAACCCCTCTGTACGGGGGAAAAAAAGAATTTATTAAATGTATCCTTCAATTCTCCTCATAGCAAGCATAGCACATCCATCTTTCCCCTCTTGCATTGATCACATCAGTTTTGTACTAGCTGTCACAAGCTCCAAAACTTACACAAGTGAAGCAGTTGAGAAAGGAGTGAAGTGAGACCCATATAAGATAAGCAGAAGTACAGCACAGAAAGTGAGAAGTTGTAACCAACATGGGTATAATGCTGGGGCCCTGGAGAAAGCATGCTTTCTACTGTGAAGAAGTCATTGTACTATTTTTCCCTACTCACTGCTTGAAGAAGCAGGCCTTGCTTTACAGCTACCACTTTTCTTTAAAGAAGCTGCAAATCATATGAAAGCTCATGTCTATAATTTCCGACTGTTTTGTTTAAACCAGACAGGCCTCCAAAGAAAGATGGTAGCTAATTGGTGTTCCGAACAGAACATTGTAGGAAGCTATTTACAGATTAAGATCTATTTAAATGTAAGATTCATAACCCCAAATATTTAATATAGAAGCATTTTAATATCCTTGAATTTTCATGGCTGATGATCTTAAGACAACTGCTACCTAGACTTCCTCATAGAAAGGAAGGAGTAATCCGATTGATGATGGACGCCTTAAGGAAGAATCCAACATGGCAGAGCTGTTTCAGACAAGTTGTTCCACAGGGGCAGAGGATCTTCCCAGCCCCCAGGTTCATTGTCAGTTTATTATCAAAGGCACATCCTGCAGTAATATTAATAGAGTTCCTTCCGCCACTATACTGGTATAAAATGAATTGTGTATACAAATATGTCCTATCTAGGCAGATTTAATTTTTTTCTCTTTTAATCATATTTAATGTTTAGATTTAGGGATGCTCCATAAGTATATGAATTATATTAACCTGGTCTTTAATAAATATGTCTGGGCTTTTCAGGAAGGAAAGAGGACTTGAGTGAAACAATTTGATTGAAATTCTAAATCATAATGATGCTTTAAAGTTTTAAATTGCCTAAGACAGTCACAGTATTCTCCTAATTGCTGGAACACATGGATCATTGTAGCATTTGAAATTATAAACAAAGAGCATTATATTTTTAACACATTAACATTTTAACCATGGACTAATCTCCCTGTGGTATCAGTATAAGGTGAAAACAGTGTTTCAAGTTTAAAAATTCAATTTATATTTTCTGCTGCCGTTACTTGTCTCCTATTGTGAATATTTATCATTTTTATAGTTGCCATTTCCTTAATAAAAAGGGCCATATTTTGTTGATGCCACAGCTATTTCCCCCCCTCAGGAAACACAAAAAGAAAGAGGTTAAAATGATTTAATTTCTCAAAATCCCAGGAAAGACAACTTTGTATATTTTTATGTCTAGCAGGAAGGTATATTATAAGGGAAGAGATAACAAATATTTTGACTAGTAAGTTTGTATGCATAATATGCACAGGACTTTATACACAGGTTCTCACACACTAAATTCTAATGAGAAACACTGTTCAAAAAACAAAAACAAAAAACCACCCTATCCACATGCTAGAGTAGAAATGAGGGAGAATGTTAGCGATCTAATAATGAGCATATGATTGTTACAAGCTGAATTTATCTGCTAGTCTCACAAGGAAGGGAAGGGAAGAAAAATGTCTAGGGGGCAGAAGGAAAATAAGGGAAGAGGAGGGGAGAGCAAACACAGAAATTAGGAGAGAAGCAAACAATGAGAGAGAGAGAGTGAGAGAGAGAAAGAGCAATAGAACGTTCCAGCCAACAGTCACATCCATCTGATTTTTTTCCTTCTCAAAGAAAAAGAGAGGGAATTATAAAAAATACAAAAATTCATTTGCCTTTGGAGATCCCACTTGAATGTTTACACGGAGAATCAAGAAGGGATGATGAAAGTGGAAATTAGGGCAGAAATGAACAGGCTTAGAATTTTGAAAGTAGGAGGATCATGCTATCTAAAACTACAATAAATATGTGGTACACTAAATCATGCAGCATTCAAAAGGGTGGTTTGTCTTATATATTCATTTAAAAATTTTAATGTATATTTTTATTGTAAAAATACTGTACAGAGGGGTTAGAGTTACACAAGTAAGGTAATGAGTACATTTTCTATCGAGCATTGTTACCCCTCTCCTTTGTTATATATTTATTTTGGTCTAGCATTCCTAATAGTGTATGTGTTTCCTTTAAAAGGTATATGTGTGTATGTTTGTGTGAGTGTATCTAATTGAAGCTTTATTTTTGCTAGAGTAACCATAGGTATGTATATTAAAGGAGAGTTTGTCTTCTTGTATACCTTTGATTTCATATACAGATAAAATAGGAAGAAGCAAAGAGTCATTGTTAATAGACTAGTTTACTATGGGTTTTCACCTGCCAGTATTCTGTGATGTACCTAGAAGGCAAGAATACATGACTGCATTAGTTTTGCCACAGCCATTGTTCTATTTTTTATTGTTATTGTGAAAATACCATACAGAGGGGTTACAATTACATGGGCAAATAGTGAGTACATTTCTTATCAAGCATTATTGCCTCCTCTCTTGTTCTTAATCTCCATATTTACTGTCCACAGAACATCTTCAAACAGAAGCACAATGTCTCTTATCAGTTCCCGCTCTTGTTTCATCAAATGTTTAAGGGTCAATCTCTTTTTACCATGACTATGCTGGCAGAATCTACATTAAACATGAAATGCAACAGTGAATGGGTGGAGATTAGTGAAGTTGACTGGTGAGAGAGAACATATAGGATTTTATAAACAGCAATTGCCTTCTTATGAATATAATTTTTGACAAAGCCCTATACAAGAAAATAAAACACCTTATTTGAGGCCTAATTCAGCTTATGCAAAATTCCTTTTCATCCTTTGTCATCCTTTTACCTTTTTAATTTTTAGTGTTTCCCAGATTCTTTAGGTGTAGGAAGAAACAGGGATTTTGCCACACTTCCATAATTTATTTCAAGAAAACTTTTGAATTTTTCATTATGCCTTGGCGAAAAGCAAAAACAATAACAGTAGTTGAATGTATCTGATGGAATCAAAATCCAATTTAAGATGAAGAGCAAAATTATGAACTATATGTTTTTCTATAATTCTATTTCTTAGTCATGACTGCTCTTAGATCAACTGGATTAGTTGGTTCACCACTCCATTAGATAGAAAATGATCCCTTTGGATTCTTTTCCTTGTTTCCCTAGGAAGAAAATGGATATGATTTAAAGTCCAAAAAATTATGAATGATTTTTAGAAATTTTCACTAAGCCTTACAGATTTATATTTTGTATTTATCAGCCTACCCATGCCTATCTACCCATGCTTTTAAAACAAAATTGGCATTCCTATCATGTATTATCTTATGTGAGTTATATAGAATTCATACTCATATTTTAAAATGTGCCTACTTCTATCCAAATTTAGTATCTATGCTATTTTTACAGCTTATATTTATATAAATATAAGCTTATATTTATATCCACTGTGCATTTTGTAGATATTTACACTTATAGATTCCAGGTAAATTAACACTCCTTCTAGTTTCAAGGAAAATACAAGCTGCAAATTAGCACACACAAATGTTAGGTCTGAATGTCATGTATATGTTTCTGGAAATACATATTCTAATAAAAATTATTTTCAATTGAGGCACCATGGTCAAGTTAGTAATACAGAAAAATCAATAAGTGAAATGGAGAGGCAGTTATGCACTAGCCAGGAAATATTTCATATTGGCATATTTGAGTTCATTTGACAATTCAAAGTATGGCTCAATCCAGTGAGATATCCAAAGTAATTTCAATCATATCAATGCAATAACATGAATTAGCCTACAGAAACTTTCCTAGCCACTAATGATGTAATGATGACCAATAACACTGTACCTTTTTTTTAATTATGAAAATATGGGACAGAGGGGTTACAATTACATGGGCAAGGTAATGAGTGCGTTTCTTATCAAGCATTGTTGCCTCCTCCTTTGTTTCCTCTTACCATCCCTTCCCATCTCCCCCTGCCCCCCGCCAGCCAAAGTTGTAAAGTTCATTTTTCAACATAACGTCTCGTACATCTCATTGTTGCAATGGGTCCACCTGTATCCCTATTTAAACAATTTGTTTTTTCCCTTCCCCTCCACAAATTATATCAACATCAAATACAGTGAAAACAGAGGCTATTCCGTGGGGGAGGGACATACAAAGCAACAAAGAAATATCTTATAAATACATTAGAAACAATAGCAAGAAAGAAAAAGCATGTAAGTCCTTACGTTGGGGTTCATTTCGCCTAACATCAACTTATCTGACCGTTTCTGCTTGACTCAGACATATACTAGTTATTGCAATAGGGAAACCAGGGGATCTATGTTTCTTTGGGCCTGGCTTACTTCACTTAATATAATTTTTTACAAGTCTTTCCATTTCCTAACAAATGGGGCAATGTCATTCTTTCTGATGGAGGCATAGAATTTCATTTGTATATATACCACATTATCTTTAAAAGGGAAATTATATGATTCTAAATATATTAGTAATGATTCTAAAATATTTAGTATATATCTAATGTTTAACTAGTAAAAATATTAATAAGGATTCATGACTACTTGTCCTTTAAAAAAATTAGAAATCGGGGCTGAGAAGGTAGCTCAGTGGTAGAGTACTTGCCTTGCAAGCATGAGGCCCTGAGTTCGATTCCTCAGCACCACATAAGCAGAAAAAGTGGGAAGTGGCACTGTGGCTCAAGTGGTAGAGCGCTAGCCTTGAGATGAAGAGCTGAGGGACAGTGCCCAGGCCCACAGTTCAGGCCCCATGGCCAACCAAAAAAAAAAAAAATTAGAAATCCTGTTGCCTCTTACTCTTTTCCCATTTTCTTTCTGAGAGAATCCATCTTGTATGGCAATGAGGTTTCTGAACACATTTTTAAATTTAACTACATTGAAATCTTCAGTGTACCAAAATTAAATGATTGTATACTTTTGGACCTTTTATCCTAGCTTTTTATTGATACCTTCAACATACAAAAATCTACATTTTTTTCCTGTCAAGGCAAAAACCACTACTTCCTTAGGAATTGTACCTTAGTTTTTGCGAGGTTTCCTCAATTTATTCTCTGACTTCACTCTGGAAGGTTTAGTTTGTATATGCTTTAAATGCTTTGGAGCTGCAGTTAATCTTTTTACATTAATGTCTTGTCCATTTTTGGCAGATGGATACTGGATACCTGATGAATGGTTAGCTTCATAAAAGGCTTGTATGCTGAATCCATTGGTGTTGCTTTTTATTATTCAAAGTCTCTTGTTTTTATTTTTTATTTTATTTTATTGTCAAGATAATAAATTATTCAACCAAAATTGTCCTTTCTTGGAAATGAACTTTACAACTAGAGAGGGAGGGGGGGGGGTGCAGGGAAGTGGAGGGGGAAGCTGGAGAAAATGAGGGAGATAGTAATGCTGTTTGAAAAGAAATATTCTCATTATCTTTCTTATGTAACTGTGACCCCTCTGTACATCACCTTTGCAATCAAATAAATACTATAAAAAATTGTCTTTTCTCTGAATCTGAATTAACTTGAAAAATATGTACTCATTACCTTTCTTGTGTAACTGTAACCCTTCTGTATATGACTGGACCTAATTCTCATTTCTCTCTCTCTCTCTCTCTCTCTCTCTCTCTCTCTCTCTCTCTCTCTCTCTCTCTCTCTTTTTCTCTCTCTCCCTCCCTCCCTCCCTCCATTCCCCTTACTCTCTCTCCTTTTTGTCAGTCCTGCAGCTTGAACTCAGGACATCAGGGCTGTCTCTGAGTTTTTTCACTCAAGACTAGCACTTTACCTCTTTGAGACATAGCACTACTTCCAGTTTTCTGGTAGTTAGGGATAAAGGCGTCACAGACTTTCCTGCCTGGAGTGGCTTTAAACCACAATTCTCTGATCTCAGCCTCCTGGGGATTATAGGTATGAGCCACCAATGCCCAGCTGAACTAATTTCTTTCTACTTTCAGATACTTATCAGTAATGTGGAAAGAAAATGCCTTAACCAACATAAGTCACACACACACACACACACACACACACACACACACACACACACCAATGAGGTTAATGCCCACTTACTCCATTCATGGCATGAGTTGTATGAGAGATACAATGCACACAAAATGCCCACCCAGGCAACTGACGCATAGTAAACCCAGTAAACTGTAGCTGCCTAGCAAATGCGTGTGTGTTATCATCAAATATTTATTGGATGCTCCTCCTGTTTCAGCTTCTCATCTCGTCATACTTTAAATGTTTTAAGCACCTTCAAAGAGAGGCTAAAGAAATTGGCATCCTGAAAAGGAAAAAAAATTAAACATATAAACAACATTACATACACAGAGAGTTAATCTTCATTTCCTTAGATCATGATTGGAAAGATCAACCACAGTACATAGACCATAACTTGACTATGAAAGGAAATGTTGGCAGTGAAATAGAGCTGTAAAATTACATTTCCTGGAAATTGTTAAAAAGCACAATTCTTTCAATCCATACATCTACAATAAATATGGTTGAAGTCTTATCTAAAGAAAAGGAAAAGGCTTATCTAAGGAAGGTAGTCTCTTGGAGAAAAATGTCAAACACACAAATCTCATAAAGCCTTTATTCCAACAAACACAACATAAGGTTTTATAAACACAATCCCTTCCCTAAAGTTTATTTTACATATGGACTAATATAACAGATACTTTTCTAATTTTGGACCCCCCATCTCATCTTTTGGCCAGCCTTTTCACTGTCACATTCATTATACAATAAAAAATGAGGTAGCTGAAAGTTATTAGTGAAATACTCAAAACCTTGAAGTAGGGCAATCACCAAAAATGTGAGACTTATACCAAACCAACTGAAATAACCAGTTCCAGATTCAGGTCTTTTTGATGACCTATTACCCCCAAAAGTTTTGCAATAGTGGTAGCCAATAGCTCTGGTCTTCATTATGATTGTCTCAGCTTACTGCCCTGAAGAGATGAGGGATACAAGAGGTGCTAATCCATGAAGCAAAAATTCCCAATGATTTACACCAGAACTAAAGAAGTAGCTTTTTCCTCCCTCCTCCTCGATTCTCTGCAAGTAATTTCCTTGATAAAGTACAGCCCATATGTGGACAGCGAAATATACTAGCAGATACAAGGGCAGTGCTGCAAACATTCTCATCATATGGTTTAAATAATATGAGCTAGGTCAATGGTATTTCATTCATTCATCCATTCATTCATTCATTTAGAGATCAATATTTTTGAAAATGCTAGAGAGAAAAAAATTAAATGAATATTAGAGCCATGATTGCCTACTAAAAATAACCACATCATTTCCACATGACACCACTAGGAAAATCTATAACTTGCTTTCATGACTTTTACTTCAAGCAGTTCTTGGTTGCAGAGGAAATGTTATGAAGAACTATAGTTTTATCATCTCCTTGGAAGGGTCAACATCTCTAGGAATTTTAAATATTTTGTTTTGTTTTGATTTTGGTTTTACAACAGAAGGTGCTGCCCAAGAAGCCCTGCTGAACCTCCCATTCACGACCAAATATACAATGCTAACCTTGGTCTACATACAATTCCATAGCAGTTCTAAGTCCTGAGTCTGGTTTCAAAAAAAAAAGAAATTTATTCAAATGCCACTCTTCCTATCTTGATCTTTTTCTCATTTCTGTTGTTATTCAGAAAATGCAAGGGAGTTTACAAGTTTCCTCAGAGTATGCAGCTAATCTTATGCAGCAGGGCATAAAACAGCTTTTTTCTCCCCCCTGTTTTCTGTACAACAGCGCAACCTAGTGTCCAAAAGACCCTACCCTTTGGGGTCAACTAAACCGCAATGACAGTTCTTTCATACATTTGATCATTTGAAATATCATTTCACACCTTCCCCATGAATTTCTTTTCTTAAACTGATTTTAAAAAAGAAAAATATAAATCCCATTAATTTTGTAGGTTGGTAATATGGGTGACCTCCATATACTCTTTTATATACTTGTTTTTGAATACTCAAATGCATGCAGAGAACTATTTACTCTGGTCTTAATTTTGAAATACTGAGTAAACTATTTGTAATAGTTTAATACAATAGTTTAATTCAAAAGTCATGTTTTTAGACTAAGATTATGTTAATAAATGATCGATCTTATTTTTCAATAATTGTGTATGAAATCTTAACAATAAATGTGTATGAAAAAATATGTTCTATGTTTCCTAGACACACTTGAGAGAAAGAAAAACAAAGACTAAAATATTACAAATATATCTAGTCATATGTAAGGATATACATTTAACAAACAAAATAATAGCATTTGCTCATTAAGTGGCAATTTAGAACAGTAAGCTTATTTTCATGCCTAGACAAATTAAAATCAATGTCCTTGAATATTAACTAACTTTCATGTAGCTTACTTAAATTCTTTAAAACCACTCAGTATTAAATTTCATGGCAAGTCCTAAAAGCTAACTACTTAATAGTTCTTTTGTATTGATTTTCTTGCTTTTGATGCCATTATATATATTCATTTTGTAACTGAAGATTTTTTAGTCTACTACAATTCAAATATGTATTTAAAAATAAATATATGTAAATATATATGAACTTCACAGGGAAAAGGGGGAAAACAACCTACTGAGAAGCCATGAATAAAAATGTAACAGTTTTCCTTTGTAAGAACATGGTAGAGAAGATATCATTCATTCTTCTTGTTTATAGGCTATGCTATGGTAAGAATTAAATATAATTTAGTGAGACAATAAAATCTTCTCAACTACTGTGCTGTTGTGTTTGGGATGGATTTGGGGATGATTAAATGTGTAAATCACACAGATCTGAAACATTTTTTTCTCCTGTCGTTCTCCACCCCCCCTTTTTTTTTTAGTTTTAGCACCTCCTTAGATGGCATCTTGATCGTGCATGCACTGTGAACACAGAAGGCCTATAGGTCAGACCTGAAATTATAGCTAAACCTCAACTCCTGAGGTACACAGGCTGTTTATATCGATGAAAATTTATGATCTCTATACCCTAAATCCCCGGTCTCTCTTTTACATTGACTTCTTTACTATTTGCTGTTTATTTTATGGTGATCCCTTGCCCTCTATAAATATATCACAGTTACTTAACCCCAGATCCCACCCCTAGACTTCAGGACTTCAGAAGGATCTATTTGTTACTTATTCAGCTACTGGGCATTTCGTAATCCTCCACATTAGCAGCTATTATTTTATAGCAGTGAGCATTTTCCAAATTTTCATCATCTCTTAACTGTTAGCCCTCTAAGTACTTAATAACACTAGTCTTAGAACTGTTGTTTAGAGATTATGTTGAAGTGGAATTTTTTTCTTTAAGCTCACACAATGACTGAAGTATTTTTCTATTAAATATTTATCTGTCAGGGGAAATAAGAATAAATTTAACTGTAAAAATTACATTTAGGCAAGCTTAATTGCTTTATTCTGTTTTAAATATATGGAACTTTAAAAACCTGTCCTAATCTTAACAACATACAACTGTGTAATTAAAGTTTTCCATTGCTAGATACTAATAATTATCTTGTTTTGACTGAACTCCTTATTTCAGCCCCAAAATAAAGCTGGAAAATAATAAGGGATTATAGATTTGCAAAAGCTATTGTCTGATATTAAAATTGTTAAGAAAATATGAGTCAGTATTATGCAAATTCTGACCTAATCCTAGCTGCATTCGGGTAGGTAATTGTATTTTTTCTTTAAAAGAGGACAGACCCTACAATAATTATGCCTTGTTAGTGTCCACATTGCTACATTTTTGATTTATGTATTTTTCTGGGAGTTGACAGATAAGCAAGAAAAATTGACATATTATAAACTAATAAAAATAAATAATATCAGAATCTGCCCAGCAGCCGTCTACTTTGGGAGGCTAAATCAATGCATTAATCACACAAACTGAAGCAAACTATAGCTTGTACTAAAAATTTTAATACTACACATCAAACAGAAATAAATATTTAAATTGCTGTGTGCTGTTTTTAAGGTAAATACTATGTACGTACAGTGCCTAAATGTTATCTTGTAGGATTTTTTTCTCTGGTTTCCTTGCAATTCAAGATACTTGTAATTTTTCCTTGCATATGGCTATATTTAATATGCCTGTGATACTTGACCTTTCCACCTTTTCTCCAAAGAATATTTCTTCATAGAATATTTGGTTAGTATGTATTTTCAGTGATGTTGTTAAAAATTTTATTACTTGAATGATGCCCTTAGATACTTCTGATTATGCACTATTAACTATGTAAGGAAAAAAATGAACATTTCAAGCTCTGGAAAGATCTAATGGCATGAGTCACATTGTCTGTATCACCATAGGCAAGACAAATTGACAGAGAAAATAACTATCTGTGAGATCAGGGTTTGGTAAAGTCTAGCAATGGACACTGCATAAGCATGAATGGAAATACATAAGGACCATGAGTATTGTCTCTCTTTTAAATCCGTACAGTTTATAGCTGCATATTTAGTTTGTGTACTGATACTTTCCTTTAACTACAACCCTAACTGGGGAAAAATAAATGATTCAGCAATAACCAATAACAGTGACTGGTTGAAAGTTGTAGCTTCTGTTAATCTAAACAAAACTAATCATTTTAAGGTTGATAGTAAAAGTTCAATGTCTTTTTGCTACTGGAGTCAGATGAGCTTCATAATCAAGATAGACAATTATCTTTTGGATATACAATGAAAGACAGAAAAATTTCCCCATGGTTGACATGGATGTGAGCAGCAGCATCTCAGAAGCTCTTCCTTATACAAGAATGGCAAATTTCACATTAATATTTCATGATACATTTATATTGGGAGAATAAATGAAGCTAGAAGATTAATCTTCTCAAACATATATAAATTCCAAAATTCAATAAATCCATCATATGGTGAATATGGGGTAAACCCTTAGTAGGTTCTATATGTCCTAAAATGTAGGTATTGATAATCTGCTCTACATAGCTATTTCAGTGTCCAACAATTCACTGTCTTCTATAAAATCTTACTGGAATTTAGTTTCCCTAATACATTGATGGTACCTGCTATTATGTTATGTGCAAATCTTTTTAAAAAAAAACATAGGAAGTATCTCCTTTAATTCTGAACATATTCTTGGGTTTGATTCAAAATTAGTAAAATAGAAGTCTTTTAGAAATACTACTTTGGGTTTGTTCGATGAAATTCCATTTTAAAATCCACAGTTTTACAATAATTCTTGGAGTTAGGCAATCATTGTTAGCCAAGAAATTATCTTGATATACCCTTCAACTTTTCCTTGATAGATGCTAGAACATTTTCTGTCATTCTCTTTTTTTTTTAAGTCAAATGTATTTGTTTGTCAAGGAAAAAAGTAAGTATTACTGTATCTCATAATAAGCCTTTGAATATCTTCACTTAAAGGTGGAGACAAGTCCTACATAAATGAGACATTCCAAGCAACCTTGCAAATAATGGGAAATGAGAATTAGGTCAAACGGAACTTTGGTGAGCAAAGAACTACACTCTAATTTGAAGAAAAAAAAGTCACACAATGGGCTTGCATCTTTAATAGACTCCCAGGAAACAATACATAGTCAGAAGAATAACTTCAATTATATGCTCTTTATGCTTTGAAGTGGAACAAATCAGAAGTCAATAAAAGCTATGAAGCAGAGATGTTTTCAAGTTAGTCTAACTTTAAAAGCTATTTTGTGAATGCAGCTTTAAAAAAATCTATTATGTTTTAGAGAAATTCTAGGAAATATGCAATTTAGGTTAAGAACTATTTACCTGGAAATCCAAATTCCAAACTATTCCTAAGAGATCAATAAAGACCAATATTGAAATATATCAGGATTCTGCTGAAATAGGATTCAGGCTTCCTCTCTTTCTTCCCCCCCCCCCCTCTTCTGTCTTTGTCTCTCTCTCTCTCTCTCTCTCTCTCACACACACACACACACACACACACACATACACACACACACACACACACACACACACACACACATACATGCACCCACATTTTTTCTTGGTGTCACTAAGACTGTGATTCTCAAATCCACAACAGGAATTTATAATAGCATCCTCACATGATGCAGTGTTGAAAGCAATACCTTAACTGACCATAATTGCACAGAGTGTAGACATTGACCACATAAGGTCAGTGAGCATTTAAAATATAGTGATTAAGTGTAAAGTTTATACTAGATTTCAAAATCAATGTAAAAAATGTCAACTAATTCTTCAACACATACATGTTAAAATGATAATGTACTGGAAATATATTATTAAATTTGGCTTCATCTTTCTCTTTTGCACATTTTTATATGACAGGTAAAGAATTTGAAGATGTTTGCATGGATCAAATTATACTTTTAATGTGTAGTACTGATATAAACAAATATCTGGTGAATATTAAGGGCTTTAAAACAGTTTACTATCAGCCATTTTAGCAGTTGTATCAGATTTTATTTTCTTTTATTCTATGTCTTTATTTCAAGTTCTGTGTACTTCTCTGAAAGTTAATGTAAATGCACCACCAAAAAATTACACTTTATTGAAAGAAACTTTAAAACAAAGAGCTTTGAGTGATAGAATTGTCAACATTTCAACCAACTATCAAGTTGTGTATTTGGACAATTTTCAGAGAATGAATGAGAAAAAGAAAAATGGAAAAATATCAAAAGCATAAGCAAAAGTACTAAAAATAAAAATCAATGCCTTATGTGAAGATTACATGTACCATTCATGTATAGATATCATAAAAATCTGAATCAAAACACAGTGGTCATTGCTAAAATAATCTAAATTAAAACATGCTTATGGAGTTTATTTTGTCTATTTTAAAATGAAAACAAAACAAAATGAAAAAAGTAATGAACATTATGAACACAAGAAAAATATATAATATAAATAATATGTAGTATATAATATAATAATATAAATAATTATAAATTCAAGTCATGGTCATTAGTGAAATGCAAGCAAAATCTGAAAAAAAAAACTATTCTTGAGACTTTATTGAAGATAGGTTATATAATTCTTTGTATTTCTTATTTCTCAAAGGACAGACAGGGGACCCTTTCGTTTCTTCTTGTAGCCTTTACATTTTACCCTGGTGTTATAGTTAGCTATCCCCTTTTTTGGCTTCTCTTATTAATCCTAAACTCACCCAGATAAAAGTTGTATTCATTACATTTTGCATCTGTCCTTCATATAATATAAAACCATAGTGATTAAAAACATCCACAAATGATCAGTTTAAAAATTAGCTGATTCCACACTACAATAAACTTTCCATAATTAAATCTACTAATTTAATTTTAGTGCTCAGTCTAGTAGTAACTAGGTCTGTAATCTTATAAATACAAACTAATTCTAAGATTATTTATTTTTAATATCAATTAAATATAAAATTTCAAAATTTTACTTTGAGGATCAAGTTGGAATGTAATTATATTGTAAAATTATATTCCATTTTCTTCCTTTTTCCTTTTCTAGTTCCTCACCCTTCAAGAAAGATGATCTATATCTCATTTGAGTTGTATGATCTTTTCCTATTTTAACTCAACTGGGTTTTCCATTTGCTAGTGTATTCCTAAAGATTGCCTAATCTTCAAAAGACATTTCATTATGTAATATTTTTGATGTGCATTGTGCAAGCACCGTATTTATACTGTAGAATTCATTCTAAAATACATATTCACGTGACAGCCCATAATATCCTTGAAACAGCCATTACAGTCTGTCAAATAAATAATGCGCATTTTAAAGATGGTCTTTATGTGGGATGACTCTCCTGCATTTTCATGAGGCAAATTTTTCTTTTATTCTTTAAGAAAAAAAGTGCACAAAGGAAATGAACATGCAGAAAAATATGTTAAGGTAAAAGTGACACAAACCAGAAAATCTGAGGATCCTTTATCTTCCTGCTCTTTCTACTGCTCCACCATTCCAGACCATAACATTTTAGAAAAAAAAAAATGATATGGAGATTACATCATCCTCTGTAACCTTCCATTTGTGGATATTTGCAAATAAATAGAAATCTTATTTTGTATATCTTTGTAATGTGAATTATATTTTGCGTTAAAAGTGACTTTTTTCTTCAAAACCATAGTTTATTGGCAAAAGCAGTAACATCTCAGTAGTGTTAGTCATCATATTTTCATTATTTTTAAATGGCAGGTTCTTCATTCTGATGGTTATGCCAAGTACAATTCTAAGTATACTGATTTCCCAGCAATGTTTCACTGAACTCCCATTGGAAAAAAAGGGGGGGGGGAGTTAACTCTCTTTCCTGCTTTTATGTCTTACCAGTGTCTAGAATGCATATGGGAAAATGAAAAAAAAGTGAAATAACACTTATTAATGTCTGCTATGTGCTAATACCATAATATATGTATGCTTTTAGTGATCTCCAGGATCATTCTGGAATGTGACTATTACTGTTACCAGCCTATAATGAATCAGAAGAATTAACATATAGGAAATCTAATAGTTGCAATATTTGACTCTATTGCTTATGCTCAAAGAAAACAAAGTAAAAGTACATTTGCTTCCACTTAATAGATACTAATGATTACAACTGTTACTTAATAGGTACATATATCCATGCAAATATTCAACATACTATTCTTCATGAATATATATATTGACGGAGAGCAGTCCTGGGGCATCTAGAGCTCTATCACTTGAGCTACAGAGCCACTGCTGGCTTTTTCTGTGTGTTTATTGGAGATAAGAATCTCATGGACATTCCTGTCTAGGCTGGCTTCAAAACACGATCCTCAGAGCTCAGTCTCTGTATCAGTAGCTATGATAACAGGCATGAGCCATTGATTCCTGGCATCTTTTGTATTACAGAATACTCATGCTATTTTTAAATTGTATTCTACTTTATATTGTAAATAATGTGATTTGAATCGATAGTTCTCGGATAAAAAATTATTGATAAAAAAGGAAATATTTACTTAGGTATCCATGTGATACATATGTTATAGATGTCCGGCTTCTTTTTTTGAGTTCAACATCTCCCAACACAAAAGAAATATTAAAACAGAAAGGGCTGGAAGTGGCACTGTGGCTCAAGTGGAAGTGCTAGCCTTGAGCAAAAGAAGCTCAGGGGCAGTGTCCAGGCCCTGAGTTCAAACCCAAAATAAATTATAGTAGCTTTAAAACTGCCAAGAATCTTAAGATTGGAAAGAAAATGTATGTAGCATATCTAACCTTTTTGAGAAATGTGGCATAGGTGTCCCATGAATTTCAACAGTGCAAAATTAAAAAAAATAAGGTTGTTTGTATCTAGAACCTAGGACCAACATGAAATGCTGTCAAATAGAAACATGTCACCATTTGTATTTCAAGTGCTCTATAATCACATATGGATGATGCCTATACAGATTATTAAACATTTCTACTATTACACAATATTCTAGTAGGCAGATTTTTAGTTGCTAGTTAACATAGCCAAATGGAACTTCCCTTAGACTTCCATAATTAAGTATATGAAAAATTTAAGACACTTTTCTTTAAAGCTAATATTAAGTTCCTAACATAAAAGGAACAAAACTACATGCTGAAAATTTCACATTTTACTTTTAAATGTAACTTTGGTGCATGTTTAAGGCAACTAAGCCACTCTAACTTCTTTACCTGTTTTGATATTCATGATGTTAAAGAAAAATTGGCAAGTTATCTTTTTTTGTTTTTTTGGGGGGGTCTGGTCGTGGGGCCTGAACTCTGGGCCTGGGTGCTGTCCCTCAGCTCTTCAGCTCAAGGCTAGATCTCTACCACTTGAGCCACAGGGCCACTTCCAGCTTTTTTCTTTTTGCTTATGTGGTGCTGAGGAATCGAACCCAGGGCCTCAGGCATGCAAGGCAAGCGCTCTACCACTGAGCCATCTTCCCAGCCCCGCAAATTATCTTTATATACTCCAAATTAGCTACACTTGTTTGTTCGGGTGCTTGCTTGTTTATGAAACCATATAAATCACGTTTAATGCTGGAAATAAATTTGAAAACTCAGATTCAATGTTAAGCGAAATGAAAGTCAAGATAGGGACACAAGTGTGTGTTTTTTTTCTTTCTTGCTATTGTTTCTAATGTATTTATAAGGTACCATGTGATTTTTTATTGCTTTGTATGTTCTTCCTCCATGGTATAACCCCTGTTTTCACTGTATTTGATGTCAGTCTAATCTGGGGAGGGGAAGGGAAAAAACAAAATGTTTAAATAGGGATACGGGTTGACCCATTGAAACAATAAGATAGATGTACAAGACACTATGTTGAAAATTTATGTGGGGGGAGGGGAGGTAGTTGTGGAGGTGGGAGGGAAGGGATGGTATGGGAAAAACAAGGGAGGAGGCAACAATGCTTGATAGGAAATGTACTCATTACCTTGATCTTGTAACTGTAACCCCTCGGTACAATATTTTTACAATTAAAAACTTACTATAAAAAATGAATATCAACTAGTAGAAATTCAATAAACTATTCTTCCTTTGTAACATATTTTTTCTCCTGTGTTTGCATGAACATTTTTAAGTCTGAAAGACTCTGATATCCACCTACAGGATAAGAAAACTCGATGTTTCTTTCTTTCTAGTTTCATCAAATCAATTGGAACTGGTAATCATTTTTAGGAAGCTGAGTTGATAGCTTTAATAAATAAGTGCAGTTCTCAAAAGATTTTTGACAGTAGTAATTGGCAGGATCATGGGACAGCAAGATACTTGAAATAAGATAGCATACTTTAATTTGTTTGTGATTCACTTAATCCATTTAGCAATTCAGTAAAACTATCTTAAAATACTATGGTAATACAAACACAGATATCACACATTTATCACAAGGATTTCACATTCCACATTGAACAACTTGTAAATGTTATATGTCATTAAAATAGAGTAAACAGAGAACATAACATTACAAAGAGTAATCACATAATCCTTCATTTAAAAGAGAAATTTGCACAGAGAACAGATGAGAAGTCTATGGAAGAAATGTACCCCTGCAGAGGGAACAAGTAAAAAACCTCAGCTATAGAAACTAGATTCCCAAGTTAAGGTATATAAGCAAGTCTAGTGTTTTAGAAGTATGCAAGACAAGAAACAATTTAGTAACAGATACTTTCTCATTAAAACTTAATGCATAAAACAATGTAACTGAAAGTATTAAGTGACCAATAAGTATAGGCCCAAATTTATCATATAACCTTCAAGTCTTTTTTTAATTAAAGCACATTTTAAAATAAAGTAGATTAAGTTGAAAGCTATATTAGGATAATTTTATTATGCTATATGATTTAAAGAGATTGACAAGGTAAATTAGAAGGTTAGCTTATTTCCAATGTGTTTAATTATTTTGGAATTGCTATTCATACTATAGGAAAATCTCTGATGATCTTTGACTTCTCTTTACTAAGTCTCATTTTATTTTTTCTCTACACATGAAAAGGCAGTGCTGCCTAAGAGGTACTGAAGATAATAATCTTGTAAACAGTAAGTTTCATAATACCAGACAAAAGGTAGATAACATCACTGTCCTTTCCTCTGTTCTAAACAGGATGTAGGCACTAACAAGGCAACAGTGATGATGGAGGAAACAACTATTCCCATAAAGCTAGAGCATATATCTTGTTTTATTATTAATTTGATTATGTTATACAGGATCATTAGTTCAATGATAGAAGTAGAAAAGAAGTACATAGTCTTATAATGCTTTTTGCAGAAATTTAATACGTATTGATGGATCTCTTATAATAAACCATTCTAACCCTTATAACAAACTGAAAATATTAGAGGTGACTTAATGGAATGTTTGATAACCCTACCTATGTCTACTTAAGACCCATTACAGTCCTGTACAAGCCATTGACTCAATATCAAAGTTATGTGCAACATGCATGATTGCTCAATTCTTGGGATAATGTTACAGAAATATGCTATATAAATGCTATATAAATGGGCCAATATTATTTGCAATCTAAAGACACATGAGATATTTAGTATTCATCTATCATGAAGCTTATTTCTAAAATTTTCTACAAAATGATTCTAAGTTCAGTACGGTTAAAGCTTAGAATAAAATGGCATAAAATTTATTCATATAAAGATGAAAACTCTGACCCCAAAGTCAATCCATATAAAGTTTTCAGTTATTGGGGAAATCATTATACTGAGTTTTAGGAAATATAACCTAAAACCACTTTCTCATATAAATTTGAGATGTGCAAAACCAACCAATCACATTAATAAAAAAATTCTACTGAGAAATTATAAACAGTATTCATTATCTCCAGATATCTGACTGTCTAAATAGCTGCTAACATTCAGAATTCAAAGCTTCTGGTGACAGAATATGTTCAGATATCTGCTATATATTAGTAGATTCTTGTAAAATGTGTTGTCCTGTAATTTTAGCGAATGGTTTTATTAAATAAATTATCCTGAATCAAGCAAATAATAAACCAAAACTTTGAAATTCTTGATCCAGGGAATGCTTCTTTCTATAACATTGAAACTTTGGGTCTCTGGATCTATCTTGGGAACCTATTTCACAATTCGTAACCTGGCTCCCATTTTGACTTTAGCAGCCCAAGATGAGATAACCAAAAGCTAATATAATATGATTATGTCTAGTCGTAGGTTTATTCTGAATGTGACTGGCAACATATTTCTCAGTACAGGTTTGAATTCTACAAAGTGATGCATTGTTTTAATCTTAGGACTTTATTTTCTACATAGAAAAAAATGATAATGTGTCTTTAATCAACTACTGTAATTGATATTTAATTAATAGTGACAGTTTCTTAAGCATCTCCAAGAGATAAACATGCTAAAGTATTAAGTAATAATCAATTTAGTAATAAATAAAAAGTTCTTAGTATTAAATTAGCCTATAACATGATATAATGATATAATGAAATAAGCTCTTTAAATGATATAATAAAATAAGTTCTTCAAATTACTTTACCTATCATACATGACTAATATGTTTCCAATTCTGCAACTAATTACTTACATGTATAATGTATAGCATAAGATTCTAATGACTGCATATCATACAGGAGGATCAATAGTATTTACTGATGAGAAGACAAACTATATTTCCATAGTTTAAATATTTACACTTCAATAAATATAGATTTGGATTTTTGGGAGATAATTATAAAACATATTATACTTTCATGAAATGTTTGTTTCTCTTCGGAAGGAATGTTTAAAGAAAATCAGAAATCCTGGGGTTTAGTTTTTGTGTCTGCCACTAGTAACCCTAAGCTTGAAGAATTAAGTTCAATTCAATTCAATATAACTTCATTAAATATTTATGGAACAACCTTCTTTGTGCCAGGATGGGAAGAGAGAAACCTATTTGAAGGCAGAGGGGAGGAATCCAGTGGAGAACAAAAGATTGAAGATGCTAGCAAGGAGAATAATTGATGCAATAAGAGTCTGAGACAGGGACGATAAGATAAAGAGCACAAATCTAGGGGTTAGTCTCAGTAAAGAAAATGAGCAGGTCCCGCCAGGAGATATGAGTAAAAACAAAATATAAACTAAAGATAAAGTGAGATTTTTGAGGAGAGAGAAAGCAAAGTAAAGAATTTCATAGGAGGGAAATTATTTTCTCAGTTAAAAGATGATGAGTCATGTTCTGGGGTCAAACACCACTTGGAATGTGGAGATAGTAAAGGTGGAAGTCAGTTCTAGTGGAGAAAGCAATAAAGTGGGAAAGGAAGGCCTCAGAACAGGCCAAGATACGCTGAGGGCTTGGCATATATCACCGTCAATATAGTTTCCTGGTGTTCTCCATCAAAATGAAAATCAAAAGGCATATATAAAGTACTGAGCAAAGTTCAGGTTTCCTGTCCTTGATACTAAAATACCACATGATAAAAGGCCGAAGAATTGAATATGTTTAAATAGTGAGATGTAGATATTTCTTCAGTGTTACAGTGGAAAATAATGATGACTAAGATGAGAAAAGTGGAGTTTAAACTGGAGAAATGGCCTGAAAGAAATAATAATGACTATCAAAAAGTAAGTTAAAGCTGAGTGCCAGTGGCTCATGCCTGTAATCCTTGTTACTCAAGAGGCTGAGATCTGAGGGTCATGGTTCAAAGACAGCCCTATCAGGAAAGTCCCTGAGTCTTATCTCCAATAAACCACCAGAAAACCGGAAGTGGCGCTATGGCTCAAGTAGTAGAGCATTCATCTTGAGTTGAAGAGCTGAGAGATAGCGTTCAGGCCCAGAGTTCAAGCCCCATGACCCACCAAAAAAAAAAAAAAAAAAATCAATAAATAAAAGAAAAAGGAAAAAGAAACAGTTAAGTCTCATGGAAAAAATATAAAAATGATAATGAATGAAATTTAATTAATTGGAAAGCTAAATACATATTCTATGATCATGGAATTCCTTTTTTTGATGACTTTATTTTATTGCATTAATAAATATTACTTCAGGGTCTGCTTGGAGAGTCTAGGAGGAGATAAGCAAATCAATTTCTTGGCCACATTGACTTACATTTCTGAAGGGGGCCTCATTCTAAGACTAGCCATGGTTCCTGTGGATCAGGGGCTGGGATGCTCATGTTGTAACCAGGGGTAGTGCATCCTAAACCCCTTGGCAGTTTAGTTTCTAGTGGGGCATTCAATTTCACTGTACTTGTACATATTATAAGGAGGAACTTCAGATTTACCTTTCCTTGTCAATGGGACTCCATGGTCATGGAATTTCAAAATTAGAACATCTACTTTATTTAAAACAGTAATTTTATTTCTTTTTATTGCTATTGTATGGGTGATGTACAAAGGATTCACAGTTACATATGTCAGGCAATGAGTACATTCCTTTTGAACAGTGTTATCCTTTCCCTCATTTTCTCCCAGTTTTTTCCTCCTATCTCTGCCCCCCGCAAAAGTTGTAGTTGATTTTGAACATTGTGTCTGATGAGAATCACTGCTGCATTTGTTCACCATTTGTCCCATCATTCCTGTGTTCCCCCAAACATATAAACTTACAAATGAGACAAAATGTACAGGAAACAAAAACAATAACAAAGAAAAAATCTTCTGGTTTCCATTTCTTGGAGTTCATTTCAATAAAGATCAATTTGTAGGATCATATGCACATAGCTATTGAGCCTTTGTGATCCTCCCCTAAGAATATCCTCCTTTGCTTTCACTATGAATGTCTAGAGTCCTCTGTAATTTATCATGTCCAAGTGTATTTTATATCTTTTACTATCCATTATGTTTACTTGTAGATTTATAGGCACATTCTAGTTATGACAAATGAGGAAAGACAGGCAACCTAATAAAAAAGCAATTTTGAAACCTAATATTCAAATCAGTTCACCTTTTCAAGTTTCCCAACATTCCCCAAATACTACCATCAGCTGAGGATACATAAGCATCCTCAATACATGAGCCCTCTGGGTGGACACATCACATCCAAATCACAACATTGGGCCATTACATGACATGTTGGTCATTATAATTATGTACAGTAAAATTATCATATGCACTTGAATATGCAGTTCAATTTTACATAGCATTAACTCAATCATTCTGTCAGAGGAAAACACTGGTGATTGTAAAAGAGATGTTTATATGCTATATTACTTCATGACATGTTTACTTTTAATTTGGTTCACTTTTAGACATCATCCTAACAGACATTCCTAGCACAAAAGAGATAAGAGGGAAAAAAATGTGCCCACAAAGTTTCCCAAATCTCAGTTCTACCTCAGTTTATCACTATTTCTACACAGCATCATTAGTTCTGCTTTGAATTTTATTGAGTCCATTAAGTGTTCCAAAATACTTTAACTGTATTATTTTACATACTTTGACTCTTACATGATAACCAATGCCATTTGTTCTACTTTGTAGTCAGTGAAAGCACAAACAGTTTAAATAACCTAACCTAAATAACCCCGGGTAAGTTGGTGCACCAAAAAAAGGAAAGAAAGAAAGAGACAAAGAGAGAGAGAAAGAGAGAGAGAAAGAGAGAGAGAGAGAAAGAGAGAGAAAGAAAGAGAGAAAGAGAAAGAGAGAGAGAGGGAGGGGGAGGGGGGAGGGAGGGAGGAAGGAGGGAAGGAAGGAATGAAGGAAGGAAGGAAGGAAGGAAGGAAGGAAGGAAGGAAGGAAGGAAGGAAGGAAGGAAGGAGACAGAAAACCCAGAAATTTTGATCCTGAAGACTTTCGTTAAATAATTAAGTTAGGACATACCTATTAATCCAGAAAATGCAATAGTATGGAACCTTTCCTTCTATCCTTTCTTCCTTCTTTCTTTCCTTCCTTCTTTCCATCCTTCCTTCCTCTCTTCCTTCCTTCCTTTTTTCTTTCCATCCTTCTTACTTGCCTCCCTTCCTTCCTCCTTCTCTTTTCCCCCTTCCGTTCTCTGTCTTATCCTTGTTCTCATTTTCATTTTGTATTTTTCAATGTCATTTATTCATTGAATGCTTTGGGCAGTCTTCCTAAGCACCAAGCTTTAGAATTGATGCTGACACTGAGTTATAGGTGATGGAGATAGAGATTACACATTTGTGAGACCACATTTTAAAAAGCAATATATAGAGTCACTGAGACTTGAAAGACATACTAAGTTAGAGTGGGAAGAGGAAGATAGAAATTGGGTGATGAAAAAAGACAAATAAGCAGAAGACCAAGTATGAAAAGAAACTTGTTCCAGAATAATTAACCAATATTCAGTAAACTTCACACCTGTCTAGAATGATTAGAACTCATGTATAGAAGAGTTGAGAGATAAAGCCAGAGAATCATATCAAATTTAAAAAAAATCATGTCTTATAACAAGAAAGAGCAGAGTGCCAAATTCAATCATATCATGGGAATCAATTCATATCATTGGAAGGTCATTAGGAGTTCAAAAAACATACAATAGTAACAAATCAATTCAAGATTCATTCTGCCAAAACAATATGCTTAAATGATGTAGCTTGTGTTCATGCCTTATGTGTTCATGGTAACAATACTGTAAACATTATTCTATTATTATTCCTTAAAACATTTAAAAATATTAAGGCTTAGTGAATTCAAACCCAATCTTCTTAACTTCCGAGTCACAGATCTTAACCATTAAATGGGAAAATTTGGAAATTTTGTAGCTATACTTATTATAATTTGCACATATACTAAACATATTTGTATTTCATTTCTGAATTTCAATAAATTGGCTTTTGTATTTATTCTAACTGATTTATAAATGTGCAAATATTCTCCTTTTCTGTACTTTTCAGCTTCCTACCTCAGGGCATTCTCTGTAGTGACAGAAACTTCGTCAGTCCAAATACATGTTATTCTCAAGGTAACTCTCTTATGAATATATTTCCTATTGCTATGGAATGAAATTACAGGGCTGGGAAGGTGGCTCAGTGGTAAAGCGCTTGCATGCATGAGGCCCTGGGTTCAATTCCTCAGCACCGCATAAGAAAAAAGAAAAAAGCCAAAAGTGGCACTGTGGCTCAAGTGGTAGAGCGCTAGCCTTGAGCTGAAGAGCTGAGGGACAGCGTCCAGGCCCAGAGTTCAGGCCCCATGACAGGACCCCCCCCCAAAAAAAAAAAAGAAATTACAAATTAATGCTTAGCAACACAAGTTACCTATCTTACAGTTCTGGAAATCAGATGACCCAAATATCTCTTACTACTAATATCAAAGTAGTGGGAGGGCTAAGTTTCTCCTGAAGGATCTAGGAGAGACTTGTGCCTAGCTTCTTCCAGTTTCCAGAGGATGACAGCATTGCTTGGCCCCTTGATAACAAAGGGGTCGTCATGGCTCATCAAGTCTTTCTGATGCGCATCACTCTGGCCTTTTACCTTCATCTTCTATTTTGAAGATGTTTGCATGGCATTGGACCCTCCCTCCTACCAATTAATCTCATTTTTCTACTTTAAGGTCTACGTATTAATTATCTTCATCCCCATTGAAATGGTAACATTTTTACCATATAAGTTAACATATCCAAACATTTAGATATGGTTCCTGACATTTGGTCATAGGTGTATTTGAGAAGCTATTATTCTGTCTGCCATAACTCCCAACCCCTGGATTCCTAAGAAGCTGTAAGTAAGCTCTCTAGTCTCCTTGGGTTTTTTGGACACACAATTCTAAGTCTCATTTTACATGGTTCTTCACACAGAGTTTATAATGAATGAGCCTAAATGTATCCAGCAGAAATTAATCCAATAATAAATGCTTTGCTGGCTTTGATTTGTTTACTATAGGACAATCTCTTCTACCTTTCTTTCTTCCTGTGAATCTCCCCCCTACACACACACACACACATACTATGGACAATATGTTTCCAAGTCCTTGACTTAGGCTTTAATTTAGGAAAACTCAAATATCAAACATTGTTTCCAGAAGTGTTTATAAATAACAATACCGGAGAATAGATACTATAAACCTCAATGATGGGAGCTGCATCACTGATCAAGATGTATTGTATTCATAAATTGACATAATAAATTGAAACCCTAGTGTACATCTACTTAAAGATAATATTTTTAAGAAACTATTACATTTTGATTAGAGGAAATACTGAATCTCAAGTGAAACTATAGATTCTATTACTTCCTGAATAAAGGCTTTGTAGATTGTGGTTCCATTGTATGCCTGTTCAATTAGCCAGTAAATACTGATGATGAGTGATGGTAATGGGCTATTCAGATCTTAAATTAGGGGCCAAATAGATTTGTGGTGGCAGATAATGTGTCTTCACTGAAACAGGGTATACTAGTCAACTACATATAAACTGACCTTATCAGACTTCTACTTTAAAAAATTATATTGAAATTGAATGAATATACAAATAAAGTCCTCCATAAAGTTTTTGGGTAAAGGATAACTATAAAGTTTTTGGATAGAGGGTAACTAACACTAAGAATAATGTTAAATTACTAAGTGATTATAAGAAACTATGAAATTTTGAAGTTAATCAAAAAGCAGAAAATAGACGACATGTAATAGAGAAGAAAATAGATGATAGAGATACATACATACATACATACATACATACATACATACATACATACATACATAGAAATAAAGCTGTAGGTAGAGATGAGAGAGATATTCTTCCCTACTTCTTTTACCATGCAATAGAGATTGAGATGGAGACAGAGAAGGATAAAAATGCAGCTAAAGTTAGAAAGAAAGACAGGCAAAGACAAACAATAACAAAAAATATCATTAAACAAAGGAGAAAGAATAGGGTAAAAGGCAAATATTACTGAATTGTTGGTTTTTTTGGCCTCATGCTCTCACTTAAGCCTGGCAGGATAATCCAGTATTCACTTACAGTTGTGATAATTTGTTAATGACTGTAAAGAAAAGAAATCAGCCACTATTTACATTACTACATCATTACATTTACATTATTACATCATTATTCCCTGTAAGTGAATTTTTATGGTGGGGATCTATTATGTATTTTTTCTTTTATGGTTTTTTTCTCTCAGATAATTTTGTAATAATTTTAATATAATTTTATTTATAATGATCCTTTTTATAGTTTAGTGAAACTCTTGCATCTAGATATTAATGGAGATGTTTTACTAAACATGGATATTTTCTATTATTATTTCTTCATCTGTAATCTTCAGCCTCATCTGTCTCATCTCCTCTGAGACTCCAACTTGCATGTATGATGAACAACTTCATATTGAGCCACAGTTCAATGTTCCACGTGTTTTCTTTTTCAAAGTTCTCTTCTGTGCTCTTCATATGGCATAAGTGTAGTTTATTTGCATTGAATTCCATAGGGCTGTAAATATTTATTTCAGAGACTGCAGCTGTCAGTGATATAATTACAAATATGTTTATTTCTATTTCTCCACTGAGATTTCCTTTATTTTCCCATGGGTAGACTTTTCTCTGTTAAAATCATCATATATTTATAAAAGTTCTGGCTAATAACATCTGAACTCAAAATCTATATACATATGACCATATAAGATGATGCTAAGTGAAATGAGCCCCAAGATATGGACACAAGAGGTCTTAATTTATTGTTGTTTAATTTATTGTTTTTAATGTACTATGTGATTTTTTTTGTTTCCTTTGTGTGTTCTTCCCCCTGTGGTATATTCCCTGTTGTCGCTGTACTTGATTTTGGTACCCTGCATCTTGTATATACATTTGTCTAATTTGGGGAAGGAAAAGGGAAAAACAAAACGCTGAAACAAGGACACAGGATGGCCCATTGCAACAAGGATACCCACAAGACACTACATTGAAATGAACTTTACACTTGTGGGGGATGGGGAGGAGTGAAGAAGGTGGGGGAGGGAAGGGATAGTGGGAGAACAGCAAAGGAAGGGGTAACAGTGCTCAACAAGAAATGTGCTCATTGCCTTACATAACTGTAACCCCTCTGTGCAGCACCTTTACAATAAAATAAAAAATATCTGAGCAACTTTGAGGTACACTTCACTTGACTATTTTCTCCTTATTATGGCAGCTATTTTTGCTTGTTTTTGTGTCTACTTGTATTTAATTGTATATTTGAAACAATGAATATACAACTATCTACCAGTATGCTGATAAAGACTAAATTATTGGTTATTCATTTTGATCCTATGAAACATTTTTTTTTCTTTGATCTTGTGGATCTGTATTGATTTTACATCTAATCCTATGGCACAGTCCTTACCCATAATCCTAGTCTTTGGACTCAAGGCTTGCCAAGGTACTCAGCAAATTCTTTTTAATGTATCTAGGATAGAGTTCTAGTCACATTTTTAATATCCCTATTCTTGTCCCATTTGTTCTCTGGTTGGGCTTACCAGAGGTGTCACAGCCAAAACCTTGGCAAAGACCTGTGTAAATATGGGGTTTTTTTTTTGTACTTCTTCCTCCTACTTTGTTCCTACCCTAAAAACCCATTCACTCCTTCAGCTCAAAAATCTATTTTCTGCCTCTTCAGTTTAATGTGAACATCTTGATGTGTTTGAATTCTTACTCTTCACTTTATAATTAGGAAGAAAGATTAGACAAATTGGAAGTTTGCCTTATTTTCTTCCTAATGGTTTCCAGTGAAGGAAAAATAGATGCTTTGTGCCTTTTTACTTTTTCATGAGTCATAGAGAAGGAGGGAAAGTTACTATCAGTAATTCTCCTATGAAGAGTTATGACATGTGAGAAAGTGTTTTTCTTTCAAAACAACTGTTGCCTCTTTATCTATTTGATTATAGGACATGCTCCTAAGTTACTAGAAGAAGCTATGTCAGAAGAAACTATCATAGCAGTGAATTAAAAATATAACCCATTAATAAAAGGGCCTTATTACATTTATTCATTTACATACTTGTTACCTATCATAGCAGTGAATTAAAAATATATATTCTATTAATAAAAGGGTTTTATTATATTTATTTACATATTTACTAAGAAATTCTACTGTCTTGATAGAAAAAGATTATATAATATAAATGAAAATCGGTAAAACAAAGACATTTAAATCTTTAACAATTCAAAATAAAAACAAACCTACTATGTAGCCAGGTTAAACTACTGGAAAGCCAGAGGTGTTAAAATTAATCACTTACTGCATGTTTTTCTTCATTTATTACAATACAAAAGGTTTAAAATGGGAATGTAAATTGGGAAGTTAATGAAAAACAGCCTGAGTGTTCACTGGTGAAAGTGTAATTGTTTACTATAGTTTGAACATAAAATGCCTACGAAAGGGCCTGGTCTTCAACTTGGAACACTACTGGGTGGTTATGTAATCTTTAGGTGGCTCTCTGGGGCTGCACGAAGGGTATACTGAGATGTGGACTCATCCTTTCTCTCTTTGATTCCTGACCACCAGGAGCTGAGCAGCCTCCTATGTCATTCAGTCCCGTCATAATTTGTGCTGCCACAAATCAAGAGCAACAGTGCTAACTGTCCATGGACTGAAACCTCTGAACTGTGTGTCAAAATGATACTTTCCTCCTCTTAAGAAGATTGTCTTAGGCATCAGTTGTCATTTTGATATATGTTTGAAACATAAGTTTGAAACATCTCTATGATTCTGGCTAAATCTAGAGACTGTGGTGAACTTACATTCAGAAATATTCAACTTTAAAGAACCTGGCAGAAGGGACAATTTGAGAAGCAAGAATGGTGTTCTGGATCCAAACATCCTCAGTAAATGCAGGTTATGGTCTTTGGTATTTTAATTTCAAATTAAATATAATGAGGGCAGAAGTCAAGAGTTTAGGCCCATTTGAAACACAGAATGGCTAATACCAATAGGGTTAGATTTAGAAGAAAAGTTTATAATACTTCAATGAGCCTTAACACAACAGATACTCCTACTAAGAAATGGCCTGGTGGAAGTACAAAGAAGGAAAACCAAGATTTAGCTTTTGTAATTTATATTTCATTTCAGGGTGCAACCATTAGCAAGTATCGAAAAAAATCACAAACTAAGAAATGAGTTTGTGTTAGGTTTATTTATAATTATTTTATCTCAAATTAACTCCAGCAAACCAAATAATGAAAGCTTTTAATGCACAAATATTTGCCCAATTTAATTCTTTCATATTCTCAGTGTCTCATTTAGCATGTAATAAATATTTATTGAGTGTTGTATATACTTTTCCAAATAATTCACAATTAAATTGTTATTGCTAGACTAAATAAATTATAACTGACAGTAATCTTTAAATTATTAATCACATTGTTTCTACTGTATATCTAATTTATATTTATGATTAAATATATTTGGACCAATCAAAATCATGACAAATAGAATACTATTAATATTCCTAATAGGCACAATACTTTCTTACATATTCATTGAAGAGAAGTTATTCTGGCATCATTTGTAACTAGGATTACAGACTCCATGGATAAATTTTTTAAACAGTTGTATAATCTATCAATTGGTGTGTACAATGCCTCTTGGACTTTGTTACAGTTTCCATAACTCCTCCAATCTATAAAAGCCCCACCCATCCCCTTTCTTTTCTAGTTCCATTTTCACATATGTACATTGAATCTTAACATTGTATTTTCCAAACCATCTACTCCCTATTCCTTTGCCTCTTTCCAAATCTCCTTTAACACCTACCCCATTCAGACAATATATGATTGATTCATCTTTGTACTGTTCACATTTGATACTGATAATTGATCAAAGAGGTTACACCATAAAATTTTTCTATTTTATCAGGAATATCCCAGAAGTAGGCTTTATTCCTTTAATTGTATTCCGTAACAATAGAAGAAATCATATGCTCATTATAGAAAAATTTTAAATTGATTTTAAGTTACATATTCTTTAAAAAAAACTATATATCCTTAATTTTTAAAATATTCCACATAGACCATTCTCTTTAATTCAGGGCTGATGTACATGGTTATATAATTTATGAAATACACAAAGGACAGAATCAAATGGGCCCATCGGACTACAATACAACCAACAATTTTCTAGACTAGACATGTAGGAGACACTGATTCTACCCTGGGACGCAAATGAGCACTTTAGGTTAAAGCTGGTCCTGATTTAACACATTTCTGTGCATTGCAGAGTAATTGCATGAGTAGCACACGAGCTTTTGTTTTTCTGAAGCATTTTGAGGATAAATTGTCAATATTGTAGTCTATCACTGTGTTAATATTTAATATTTCTTTCCTACATCAAGGCTTTTCCCCTACATAAACATTGACTAGCAGAAAAGTGACATTTTATTTCACCTCCAACTAAACCTCAGGCCCCACTCAAGCTTCACTCAATGTCTTCAAGAATCTCACACTGACTTTAGTGGTCAAGACTTTGCTTCACTCTTGGGCAATTAATAACCCTTTTCTGGGCTGCAATGAACTTGGTATCTTGGAACAGTTTAGTGATTTAATTACTTAGTCTATCTCTTAATTCAGGATCATCTGATTCTCCTCATGTTTAAAATCAGATTCTATTTTATCAGGAATATCCCAGAAGTAGGATTTATTCCTTTCATTGGATCTTTTCAAGTGACATACAGCTCAAGATTTGCTGATCACAGATGCCTTAACTTTATTTAATTAAGGTGGTACATTATAAAGAGGCTTTCCTTTGCCATTTATAATTAATAAATATCTTGAGAGAGGTTGAAGCCTTGCAAATATCCATGCCTCACCAAACTGTTTTTTAATTATTAGTTTTCATTATCAATACAGATTATGGTTCATACCTTGTTTTTTCACGTATGATCCACTAACATCCCTATTTATTTTGAGGCTCATATTGACCCAGTTTGGACTTATCAGAACCCTTTAAATGCTCTCCATCTTTGTGACATAATAGTCTAGACTAATCTTACAAAATTTTCTACCTCCACCATTATTTACAGGCAAGATTTGGATAATGAATTGTAAGAAAGGTATTTTCAGGGTCCTCTTAGTAAAGAGTAAGGGGATATTCACATATCTGTTAATACAAGATAAAAATTTACACAAATGCTTCGATTAAAATTTGATTGAGCTAATTAATTTTTCTTGTTAAGCATTTTATTTTTAAAAACTTATTGACTGTATCTATTTATTTCTACCTTGTCTCCTCAGAAATCCCTCTGTCACCACACATGCTCTGGCTCAGTCAAATCACCCCAGGCCAGTCATCTACAGTGTCATTCCACTGACCAACTCAGATACTGAAACATTGAAGCTAGTTCATCTCTTTCATGTGGAACTCACCTCAGCCAATATAGGCAGAAAAGAGCACTCAAAGGGACTCTGTGCAAGGATAGCTTCCCCTCCTTATTGGGTTCCAGTGACCAGAACAATTATTTCCTGCTTATCCTCCTCAAATTCTAACACACTATTCTCCAGCTATACATTACTGCCATACACATAACACAATTATTTATGCTATGCTTAGGATTTGATTATATTGAGAAAACTCTATACAATACTTTCCTTGGCCCATCCAACAGTGTCCCACCATTGCAAGTATAGGATATACCTGACCAGGTGCAATAAAACTGCTTTAGGACTGAGTTGTTCAGGAGATAATAGCAAGAGAAAAATGTATGCAACCTAACTGTGGTGAGTTATTTCATACATTAAGGACCAATACACAAAGATACTGAGCTTCTTGTGATTAATAAAACCTACTCAGACAAAATAAATTAAAATGATTTCAAATGCAATAAAATAAAGTATTTAGAAAAAAATCTAATAAAAATGATGTGGAGCTGGCGCCAGTGGCTCATGCTTACAAATCTAGCTACTCAGGAGGCTGAGATGGGAAGATAACAGCTCAAAGCCAAACTGACCAGAAAAAGTTTCCACGAGACTCTTATCTCCAATTAACCACTCAAAAAACAGAGGTGGTGTTGTGGCTCAAGTAATCTAGCACTAGCCTTGAACACAAAGAGGCTTAGAGACAGCATACAGACCCTGAGTTCAAGCCACACAACTGACAAAAAAAATGTTGAGTTGTTGGAGAAAAAAAGTTAAAATTTTAATTTCAAAATGTTTAATTAATGGAGATTAAAATCATTTTGAAACAAATTTCATGAAAAATTACTATAAGAGTTAATGTTTTTGAATATCTATAAATATTATAGCCAATAGAAATTGAAATAGCATGGTGTTGGATCAATGGTTAAAAATATTTACTATTAAATTTGAATACATAACCCAGAAATAACCTACTCATCTAAACTCACTTGTATGTTTTGTATAGAAAAAAACAGGGAAAGAGTATATGCATTTATATAGTAAATATAGGATAATATTTATGAAAAAGATGCAAAAGGCATGGAGAAAATAAAGAAGATAACTGATATTTTAAATTACTTAAAATAAAATATATATAAAGAAAAGAAGTCATTAAACATCTATAAAAGATCATTTTCATGTTAAGATATTTTAATAATAATGACAAAAGTTTACTATTCATAGTAAGAACTTGGTTTAAATAAATAGGAAACATATAAATGCAAAAAGGAAAAAAAATCAGAAAAAGTGGACTTGCAAGCCATACAAGAATAAATATGAAGCCTGATTGGAGTACAATTGCTTAAGCACATTACTAATGAGGTAAGAGTATCCTGGCTTCTAAATGTGTCCTTCCTAAATTTAAAATATGTTCAAATCTTCTCAGTCATTTCCTGTTTTTGTAACTCAGGGTAAATAATTTTTCTTTGTCTAGATCCTTCTTTAAAAAGTGAGAGTGATAACATCATGTAATTTATAGATTTATTATGAAAACTAAATGGTTTAATGCATTTACTTAGAACAGCATTCAACACAGCATGCAAGTACTGAGAATGGTGCATATTATTAAAGTTAAATGGGTCTCTATAACAAGCTGAACAGAAAACGTAATTTAATAAAATTATATTGATTAAAATGGTCTTGGAAGAAAACAAAAATTAGTTTAAAAATAATATTCCTTGGGAAAAAATCCAGAAACTTACACAAATTTTTAGATACAATTTTAAAATATATAAAATTATTTGATTGTATTTTTACTATGTGATAAATGGATCAGTACATACTAGAGGAAGATATATATCAGCTTCCATACAGATGTGACCTTGGGGAAAGATAAACTTAAAATATGCAGCATTGCATTTCCTTTTTAGAAACTGGTAAATAAGTCAAAATGTCAATATCTGTTTAAATCCTTATATTATAAACATGAATGTCTTATTTACTGTACATTTTAACTATTTTATAATTTAAAAGATTTCTAAAACAGGCTTAAGGCAGAGCATTATTTGTTCATGATTGTCAAAATGATTCCTGAATCACTTTATAGTTATGCATGTACATACTTTGGCTTGCTACTAAATATAATTTTTGACAACACAAGCAATTTTCTTTCTAAATTTTAATATTTTAGGGCTGACCACTGTTTTGGGTAAATGACACATATACAATAGAAGTTTAATGAATAGATTACTGAGAAAACTGACATTTTTTTAATGAGGGTTTTTATGGCAGTACTAGGGTTTGAATTCATGGTCTCATAGTTGCTAGCAGACACTTAGGTTATTTGCATAGACTCTGTGTTACTTAGTTATCTTTTAAATTGGGTCTCAAATGTTTGCCTATGACCAGACTCACATTTTGCTTGTCTCCATCTACAATGGGGATTACAGTCACATATCACTGCTTTCAGCTTGTTTATTGTGGTGGGGTCTCACTAATGTTTTGCCTAGTCAAACTGCTACTCTTAGAAAAGGAGAGATGTAGGCTGGGAAGGTGGCTTGCCTTGCATGCAAATGAGGCCCTGGGTTGGATTCCTCAGCACCACATAAACAGAAAAAAGGCAGAAGTGGTGCTGTGGCTCAAGTGGTAAAGCACTAGCCTTGAGCTGAAGAACTGAGGGACAGCACCCAGGCCCAGAGTTCAAGCCCGAAAACTGACCAAAAAAAAAGGAGAGATGTTCTAGGTTAGCAACATACAAACACAAATATACACTCATCTATCTAGAGGAAGGAGTGACTTGAAATAATCTGACATGCAGGTTGAAGGAATAAGGGTTTAGTATAGTTCTTTTCCGTTTGGCTTTCTATTATCTATTCTTTTTAAAGTCAAATGATGAAATAATCCTAATACTAAATAACTTGGATGTAATTTTTTCTTTTAATTCTTCCAAATATTGCTATTATCTTCAGATTTCTCTTGTCTTGAACATTTTTTACATATCTTCCAAAATGTACAATTCTGTACTTTCTTAATGTTCATCTCTGCTAACAGTCTTCTTCATTTACTTTTTTTTTCCAGTCGTGGGAATTGAACTGTGGGCCTGGGCACTGTCCTTCAGCTCAAGGCTAGTGCTGTACCACTTGAGCCACAGAGGCACTTCCAGTTTTCTGATGGTTTATTGGAGGTAAGAGTCTCACAGCATCAGGCACCAGTGACTCACATCTGTAATCCTAGCTACTCAGGAGACTGAGATCTGAGGATCCCAGTTCAAAGCCAGCCTGGGCAGGAAAGGCCATGAGACTCTTTATCTCCAATAAACCATCAGACGACCATTAGTGGCACTGTGGCTCAAGGGGTAGAGCACTTGCCTTGAGCTGAAGAACTGAGGGACAGCATTCACGCCCAGAGTTCAAGCCCTATGACCAAAAAAATAAAAAATAAAAAAAAGGCTCATGGACTTCCCTGCCCGAGCTGGCTGTGAACCATGATGCTCAGGTCTCAGCCTCCTTAGTAGCTAGGATTACAGGTGTGGGCCACCAGTGCCCAACTATTTACTTTAATATTACATAAAACAGGATATTTCTCATCCAAAAAGTAAATGGCTGGGTGCCGGTGTTAATCATTCTGGATACCAGTGATTTATGTTGTAATCCTAACTCTCAGGAGGCTGAGGTCTGACTATTAAGCTTTGAATTCAGCTTGAGTAGAAAAATCTGAAAGACTCCATCTCCAATCAACCAGGGAAAAGCTGATCAGAAGATGCATCAACTCAACTAGTAGAGTGTCAGCCAAAAACAAACAAACAAACAAAAAAAGCAAGCAAAGCCAGGACCAAGTGGCTCATGCCTATAACCCTAAGTACTCAGGGGACTGCAATCTGAGAATCATGAGTCAAAACTCACTAAGTTCAATTTAGCAAACATAAAGTCTTGATTTCAGACCCCCCAGAACCTAAAGATGCTAGCCTTTTTTAATTAGTTTAGAACACTGTCACCAATAACCTTGTTGTGTGTGTGTGTGTTGATAAAACAACTTGACACTAGCATCAAACCAAGTAAACATAGCTGGATATTTTGAGTGAGTGAATGTGTGGGAAAATAAAACTTGTTATACCTTACATTTAACTAATTTTTTTTTGTCATTCATGGGAATTGAACTCTGGGCATGGCCATTGCCCCTTAGCTCTTTAGTTCAAGGCGAGCATTCTACCACTTGAGCCACAGCACCACTTCCAGTTTTCTGGTGGTTAATTGGAGATAAGAGGTCCATAGAATTTTCTGCCCAGGCTGGCTTTGAACCACAATCCTCAGATCTTAGCCTCCGGACTAGCTACGATTACGGGCATGAGCCACATAAAATACTTTTATGTATTCTCTCCTAATAAATTTCTGATTATCAATGGCAAAAATATGCAAAATTTCAAAATATTTAATTTCCAATGTTATCACTTAAAATATGTTCAGCTTCTAAAAAGACCATAATACTCTTTACATATGCAATTTTATTTATTCCTTTGTTTATTAATTTAAAAATCTACACATTTAACACACAGTATGTTGGCTACATCTTAACACACTGAGAAAGAAAGTTTAAGCCTACGTCTAAATGAAGGGAAAAATCAACAAAATAATAAACTAATATTTAGAAGAAGGAAAGGACTATGCATATTTGCTTTCACCTTTGTATAACAATATGGCACAGAGCTTGACATATTGCTGGCTATTAAAAATCTATTTGGTGAATACATGAGCTAAGAAATAATAAATAAACTCAAAGCATTACAAATAAAGAAATAATCACCAATTTTGTCTGTGGTTGTTAGAGACATTAAACCAATGATGATTTTGACATATGCATTCAGGTTTAAGAATGAGATTTCCTCTTTGGGACTGTCTATCATGCATACTTTATGATTTTATTGAATAGTCATAATCATGAGAACTTAGCAAACCCTTAAACACATATTTAGCCATATTATAAACTGGTATTCTGGAGTCCAGAGGAAGATGGCGGAGGAGAAGCTGGGGGCTAAACAAGCTCTCCCGTAGAAACCAGTTTTAGTGTTCCAGTGGAAAATCTAAGCCTAGAGAGTCACACCCAGTGTGCCATCATAATACAGAGTTTGGTCACAGAGGAAAAATTCAGGCAGCGTGGTTAAGGAGACAGATTCAAGCATTCATTGGTGAATGTGGCAGCGGTGGTAGTGTCTGCTGCCATGGCCGCCATATCAACAGAGAGAGCCTGGGACAAAGGCGCCAGAGGTGGTATGAGAGTGGATTCTACTCACTGCCAGCAGGAACCGATAAAAAGTGGTAATCTTCATCCTGCTGACCACAGACAGTTGTAGACTGTGGGATGGCCCAGAAGCCAAGGGAAAGCATGAGTACCCCACAGACATCCTCACTCCTTCTCATGGAGTAGCAGTGGGAAAGTAGCCTCTCCTCCACCACCAGAGAAGAACTCCATCTTTGACAAAGAACAGGCCAGAGCTGCTAATACCTTGGAAGAACTCAGGCCTTGGAAGAAAATAGGTCAAAGGAACCTGACCTACGTGGCTCAGCTCCACCCTTGGGGAACTTTGCCCTGCCCAAGCAAAGGTAGCTCCCAAAGGGCAGGGCAACTATCCTCAGTGGGTAAACAAAGTCAGAGGCTTCCCCACCCCTCGGCAGCCAGGGCAGCAAATCCAGCTCCTCCAGGGTTAAAGAAAAACAATTGGAAACTCATTGCACACAAATCCTGAGAATGGCTCCAGGCTGGGCTGCTTGAGTCTCTCAGGAGCTAGCCTATCAGGATAAAGCCATTGATTGCTGACAGGCCACAGCCCAACCTACCACCCAGCTCCCTCAGAGCAACTCCAAGCTAGAGGAAATGGCCATCTCCCTCTTCTGTGATATCCAATGCAGGGTGCGCTCCCACTGAACTAGCCTGGGAGGAGGGTCATAAAATCCCTGGTAAGACAGAGCTTCTTTCTGCCTGCCCAAAAAAACAATTTAAGAAACCAATCAAGCCAAGGAAAACCAAACACCACAACAAACCAGAGACTGCACCAAGAGACTGAGATCCCTCTACACACACCCCCCCATAAAAATTGAAGAATTCTTTTTTCTACCTATTTATTTATTTAAAATTGTTTTCTATTTTTTCATCTTTATTTTAGGTTTGTTTATTGTTTTTTGTTTTATTTTGCATCTTTTATTCTCTTTATACTCTTTTCCTTTTTGGTCCTTTTTTGTCGCTTTATTTATTGCTGTCCTGTTCATCCCAGATATATACCTGTCTTCCAGTTTTAGACCTTATCCTTCATTGTGTGCATATTTCATTCAGATATCAATTACTCAATTCACAAACTCTCAGCCTTAACTCCTTTAATTGTATTATTTCTTTATACTTATATAATTTAAGTGTTTCATTTTTAATTTTTAAAATTTTTCCTTTTTCCTTTTTCTTTATCTCTCTTCTCCTTTCCTTCTATCCCTTTCTTCTGAGTTTAGGTCTTGGTTATAGTCCCTCTCTCTCTTTCATTCCTAACATTCTTCTAATCTTATTTTCTCCTCACAATTTTCCCTGAACCTATTAATTTCTGGTCTGCTGACTCCTTCTTTGATTTTCTTTTTTTTTGGGGGGGGGGGGTCTGGTCGTGGGGCCTGAACTCTGGGTGCTGTCCCTCAGCTCTTCAGCTCAAGGCTAGCGCTCTACCACTTGAGCCATAGCGCCACTTCTGGCTTTTTTCTTTTTGCTTATGTGGTGGTGAGGAATCGAACCCAGGGCCTCAGGCATGCAAGGCAAGCCCTCTACCACTGAGCCACCTTCCCAGCCCCTCCTTCTTTGATTTTCTTAGTCCATTGGTCCCTAGTTGTTCATTGTTGAACTAGATTGTATCTGTTGAAATAGATTATATCTGTACTCATTATGACGGTGTCAAACAAGCTGTGCAACTATAAGGCTCTGTTCAATGCTTGCCTTAAAATAGTGTTCTAGAGTGAAATTGGTTTTGCTTTCATACCCAAATGGGTAGAACAAGTTAGAGAAACACAAGAAAAATGGTAAGTGTAGGAATCTCAGCTCTTGCTCATGATAATTAGGCAATAGAGCAGTTAATGAATAATCCAGAGGAGAGTTCCCAAAAAGCTCTACAAACATTACTGGTAAACATGCTGAATGAAAAGATTGAAAGCCTGCAAAGGATTCTGTGTGAGTCTGATAGGGAAATGAGTGAGCATGATAAGGAAATGTGTGAGTGTGATGAGACTAACCAAAGATTAATACAGGAATTATGCAAATGTGAGAAGGCTAATCAAAGATTAACAGAGGAATTGCATGAGCAGGATGAGAATAAACAAAGATTAATAGAGGCATTCATGGAATCCACAAACAAAAAGCTGGAAGAATCCAGGGTGGCCACTCAGGGAATGCTGAATGAAGCTCAACAGAAGGAAAGGGAGTCTAATGGAACCATAATCAATCAACTAAAGGACTTGAGAATGAGCACTGAAAACCAAATTAAGGAGGTAAATAAGTCCATACAAGATCTAAAACGAACCTCCAACAATAATTTGAAGCAATCAAATCTGAACAATTAGAAGGAAAGGAAATTTTAAAAAAGTAGAAAGTCTTGACAGTTGGTTAGACCATGCAGAAGATCGAATCTCTGGGATTGAGGACAACCTAGACATTATAGAGAAAAAAAAAGACAAGTGTTCAAAGTCAAATCCAAGAAATATAATAGCTCTATTTAACATTTAGAAGACACTATCAGAAAGCCAAACTTAAGGCTAATAGGTGTAGAGAAGGGCTTAGAGAAAAAAAGGTCTAGGAAATTTATTTAACAGGATCCTAGCAGAGAACTTCCAAATCATGCAAAAAGATAGGCCTATTCAAATACAAGAAGACTTTAGAACCCCAAATAGAGCAGACCAGAACAGGGCATCCCACCGGCACATTGTAATCTTCTTTACATCAGTTGAAAGCAAGGAAAGGATCCTTAAAGCTGTCAGGGAGAAACAATCAATCACTGATAAAGAGAAACCAATCAGAATAACTTCAGATTTCTCAGCAGAGACAAATAGGGCAAGAAGAGCCTAAAATGATGTATGCCACGCCCTAAAGGCAAACAACTGTCAACCAAGAATACTGTACCTAGCTAAACTCTCTTTCATAATGAAAGGACAAATAAAAACCTTCCACAGCAAAGAAAAATGGGAACAATATATCTCCACCAAACCACCCCTACAAAACATTTCTTACACATAGAAAACCAACAAGAGTACAATAAAGGTCAAGAAACAGCCCCCAAACAGAGAATCCAAGAATCATAGAAAAAACCCAGTTGGCATAGCCCCCAAGAAGGTGGATTACATGACAGGAACTACCAAAAATTTTTCAGTACTAAGTCTCAGTATTTACTAGAAAGGCTATAATCAAGAAATCTAACAATAGATGCTGGAGGGTATGGGGCCCAAAGGGAACCCTACTGCATTGTTGGTGGGAGTGTAAACTTGTTCAACCTCTTTGGAAAGCAGTATGGAGGTTCGTCAAAAGACTAAACAAAGAGCTCCCCTATGACCCAGCAATCCCACTTTTGGGCATTTACCCAAACAATCACAAACAAGGCCATACTAAAGCTACCAGCACAACTATGTTTATTGCAGCATTATTCACCATAGCAAAGATAGAGATCCAACCCAGATGCCCCTCAGTAGATGAATAGATCAAGAAAATGCTATCTATCTATCTATCTATGAATTCTATGCCTCCATCAGAAAGGATGGCACCACCTCATTTGCTAGAAAATGGAAACAGAAAAAAAATTATATTAAGTGAAGTAATCCCAGCCCAAAGAAACATAGGTCGTATGGTTTCCCTAATCTGCAATAACTAGCATATGTCTAGGACAAGCAGAAAAGGCCAAAAGCTATGTATATATGACCATATAAGATGATGTTAAGTGAAATGAACCCCAAGGTAGGGACACAAGGGGTTTTATTTTTCTTGCTGTTGTTTTTAATGTATATATAATGTACTATGTGATTTTTTTGTTTCTCTTGTATTCTCTTCCCCCATGGTAAATACCCTTGTTTTCACTGTATTTGATATTGGTGCCCTCCACCTTGTTTATACATTTTTCTTATTTGGGGTGGGGAAGAGAAATGACAAATGTTGAAATGAGGATACAGGTTGACCATTGTAACAATGAGATGTAGAAGACACTATGTTGAAAATGAACTTTACAACTTCGGAGGGGGAAAACGAACTTTACCACTTCAGAGGGGGGGTTAGAGAAGTTGGGGAGGTGGGGCAAGGTGGGATGGTAGGGGAAAAACAAATAGTTTATTTAAAAATTAACAATTTGTAATGTGTAACTTAACACATGTGGCTGTGTTTTCAAGGTGTAATAGACATAGAGCATTTATGACTGGTGCTTCTAAAACTTTATGTACACAAGAAAATAAGCATCTTATTGAAGGAGGCTGGCAACTCAAGATAAAATATTTTCTTAGGAGGTGCTAGATTTCTGAAAAGGCCATCATTTGAGAGCTTCACAGAAAGAAAATAGAATATGAATATTATGTTTCATGCAATACATAATGTATTATATTATTATATGATATTATGAGCTAAGAATTTTGGTAGAGGATTTATAATATGGTAATAATATAAAAATGAGACTGCTTCATTATGTGTAGAGAGATTAATTAGTATGAATTCAAGATTATCACAATACAAATGTCATATAAATAAATACATTCAGATATGTGCATATAAACAGGTTAATATATGCACTTAAAATTCTTTGCTCAGTTAGTGGAGAAGGCTCGAAGAAAAATGATGACATCTCAGAGGCAATGAAAACTCTTAATCCTCAGATCATGTATCCTAATGATATTTTACAACAAAAGTCATCAAGGGTACTCACAGAAGAGCCTGATTCTAGGAGTAGAGTTTGTAATATCTAGATAAGTCTGGAGCACCTTGTAAATCCAGAAAGCAAGGCCATGGTAGGGGGCCTCCTAACACAAGAGTATATAAAGGGACACAGGAACTATCCACCAAGAATAACTACAGCAACAAATTTAACTAAGTAATATTGACTTATAACTCAACATTTAAAATAGATAGCAATGATTCCCTATTTATAGGGAAGAATGAAGAAGGGTATGAAGAAGGAGGAAGAAGAGGAGGAAGAAAGGAAGTGAAGTAGATTATGATTTTCTTTTTTTTTTTTTGTCAGTCACGGGGCCTGAACTCTGGGCCTAGACACTGTCCCTCAGCTCTTTAGCTCAAGGATAGAGGTCTACCACTTGAGCCATAGCACCACTTCTGGCTTTTTCTGCTTATGTGGTGCTGAGGAATCAAACCCATGGCCTCATGCATGCAAGGCAAGCGCTCTACCACTGAGCCACCTTCACAGCTCAATTTTACGTATTTTTAAATAGATACTTCTCCTTGAAGGACAACATCCTACTCATGTTTATGCTATATGGGACTGAAATAGAAGAAGGCAACTTTGCATTAGAGAAATCTGACAAAGCCTAGCTCAGCAGTGTGATCAACAGTGATGAACCATGTTAGTTGTATGCAACAATGAGAAGATTGGACAAATATGTCGTTTTACCTCTGTGATGTTCTATCCTCAAATCCACATCTTGGTTTAACTATGGAAATGCATGCAGCAAGTCTTTATTGAGGGCTTCCCTACAAAATAACTGACCAGAATTTGTCAAGATTATCATAGTCATAAAAGTAAGAAAAATATGAGAAAATATTGTCATAGTCCTGAAGATGCTGTGATGAAGAACTACTAAATGCAACTAAATTACTAATAAACTCAGATCCGTCATTGAAGTCCATCTTGATAAAACTTCAGGAAAAGTGAAAGACATATAAACTTCCATAATAACAAATTTATTTTGATTCCTCGGTCATAACAAATATACCATAATGATGTAAACTGTTAATAGAGAAAGTTGGATGCTAGGTATATGAACATATTCTATATTATCATTGAATTTTCTTGTAAATATAAAACTCTTCTTCAGTAAAACATTTATTAAATATAAACCTCATGATTACAAACCAGAACACAGTAAAACCACCAACAGAATGATTTCAATTGCAGCACTATTCACCATAGCCAAGGTATGGAATTAGCTCAGATGCTCCTCAATGGATAAATGGATCAAGAAAATGTGCAATATACACACAATGGAATTTTACTAATCTATATGAAAGAATGATATGATATACCATTTATAAAGAAATGGAGAGACTCAGAAAAACTTATGATAAGTGTTGTAAGTCAAGCCCAGAGAGACAAAGGATCTATGTTCTTTATATGTGGTAGGTAGAGTGAGCTTATAAACTTACAAGTAAATGCACTGGTGGTATGCAAGTGTGTGCAAATGTATTAACTGAAATAGGGTAGATTCAAGGGGAACTCCAATAGTATAATTCCTTAGAAAGACAAAAATCAAAATTCAGCAAAATAAAATACCAGGAAACAGGTACTTGAAAGGGTGGAGTAGTGTCAAGGGGACCGGAGTACACAAATTAAGAAAATAAGAGGAGGAGAATTCAGTCAAGAGTCCAATATATACCCTACAACATTAAGAAGGGTGAAGCACAGGGCATGTAAGAAAGGGGTGTGTAAGGAAGGGAGAACATTGAAAGAGAAGTCATCCATAAAGATATACAGTATTTATAAACTGCTTTGTTAAATGGCAGATCCTTTTCACAAGTACTTAAAAATAATTTTTAAAAAAGAAAACAAATATTGCAGGGTGCCCATGGCTCACACCTATAATCCTAGCTACTCAGGAGACTGAGATCTGAGGGTCAGGGTTCAAAGCCAGTCAAGGCAGAAAAGTCCCTATGAGACTCATCTCCAGTTAGCCACTCAAAAGTTTGGAAGTGGTGCTATAGTTCAAGTGGTAAAAGCACTAGCCTTGAGCATAAAGAGGCTCAGGGACAGTGCTCAGGCCCTGGGTTCAAGCCCCATGACTTGTCAAAAAGAAAAGAAAAGTATATATATCTTAAACTATAAGAAATGAATCTACATTTCTATTAGTGCTATTAGCAACATCATTGTACATAAAGTTCACTGTGATGTTATTACCTCATGACCTACCTCACGTTGACTTGTTGGAAAAGACTTTTGTAAGTGCACATTCACAATATTTTTGCTATTCAAAGAAAATTATTTGATGAGAAAGCGAAGAAAAGTTGGTTGTAGAGAAAACAATGTTTCTGTTGCAGTATAGAAAATGATAAGCAGAATCCAATCTTGGCTTTGAACAGCCAACAGGCAATGAATGTATGAAACCACTATCAAGTCAAAATAACAAGTGGGGAAGTAACAACACAAAAGCACACACACACACACGCACACACACATGCACACACACACACACACATGCACAATTTTTTTAGCAGAGAAATTTTGACCACCTAAAAGCAAGAAAAATGTTATAATTAATGAGTGACTTTAAAGTTGTTTTGTTTGTTTGTTTGTTTACTTGCTTGCTTACTAGTTTGTCAAGACCCGAGAAAAGGATGTTTGTAATCTGGCCAGCTGCACTACTCCCTAAACTCCCTTTACTTCAAAACTTCACACAGGGGCTGGGAAGGTGGCTCAGTGGTAGAGCGCTTGCCTTGCAATGCATGAGGCCCTGGGTTCGATTCCTCAGCACCACAAAAGAAAAAAGAAAAAAAGCCGAAAGTGGTGCTGTGGCTCAAGTGGTAGAGCGCTAGCCTTGAGTTGAAGAGCTGAGGGACAGCGCCCCAAGCCCAGAGTTCAGGCCCCACAACTGGACGCCCCCCCCCCAAAAAAAAACACACAGTGGGAAAGCTACAGATTTGCTAAGGTTCTGAAATGTCAATTCACTCAGCTCTTGTGATTACTGACAATTCTAAGCTTTCAGACAAATCACCTTGTCCAGGCATCCCATGAGACAACGATTTTATCAACTCCTATGCACATCTTCTCTGGTAAGGATAAAAAGGAGACTGTTTTTGGACAACAGTCACTTGAAAAATATGGCTAGTATTTAACCTGAATGTGCTTCTGCAGTAGTTTTGCTGAAGAACAATTATCCATTGAGACAATTTGCTTATTGTTTTATCAGAAAATAAAAGATGTAGGTCTTGAAGGGCTCATACGATATTAAAACTGATTATGAATATTTAGATTTTTATCAAATATTTATTATTTCTTGAATTCAAGACAAATCATAATTCACTCAAATATATCATGAATAAAAGAAACTTTACTTTACTTTTACATGGTTTCCTACAGCATTGTACTACCACTGACTGTCAAATTAGAATTTATACTTAAAGTGGTTGCTTGGAAATTACTAAACAGAGCATAATATGTGTGTATATGTTATTTTTACCCCAGTTAGTTCATGCTGTCACCTCATATACCATATGACTTGGTCATTGTGTTTATCTCGGATAGGCATCCCACATCTGGAGATTCTACATATCAAATGAATCACAGACTAGGAGAGGCTGTGAGTCTTGATTCAATTCAGAAGCATTATAAAAAATGCATTCTATGAAGTTCAAGTTAATCAAAAAAATTACTCAGTCGTTCTTGAATTCTGAAATAAACATACAATAGGCTAGACAGAAATTGTCAGCCTGTCATTATAATACTGGCTGTTAACAACCACAATTAAGGCAGACTGCATATCAATTATTTGTCTGGAACATCAACTTCCCTAAGCATAAAAGGAAGTAAGGCAGCCTGCATTGCTGTCTCCTCTCTCCAGCTAATTAGTACTGTTTTTAATGGCTTCATCTGCCCAGGATCAATTGTCTAATAGGAACAGTGCTCTGTCAGTTAATAAGGTGAGGAACTGCAGAATGTGATTATGTCTGGCTCCAAAATAGTGCTTCCAACATGGTAAAACAATCATGTGACAGAATAAATAGACTAATAAACCAAGCCAGTAGTTTTTGTCTAATTCTTGTGCATAGTCTTCCAGTGACATTTGTTGAGAAAAATCAGGAGTTGAAAAGTTTGAGGAAGAAAAACATGAACGAAGATTTAAAGACAACCATAAGTAAGTACACACACACACACACACACACACACACACACACACACACACACACACACACAACACACAACTTCTGGAAATTTTAGTCAAGGAAACTAGTCAGCAGTATCATAGATGAATGTTTAAGATATATTACCACAGGGAATATTGATGTGGTGATGGAACCTACTTGCTAAGAATGCTTTATGAAAAAAGCAATGATGTTATTGTCCTGACTGGAATATAAACTATGCTCATATTCTAATCCAAGAATGACTCTCAAAGATGAAATGTGGAATACGGTATTGATTTGTATTCAATTCTCTTATAGCAACTATTATCAAATTTGTATAAAACCTGTGATTTGAATAAATGGGCTAAACAATACACTGTCTCAAGGAGACTCACCTGAAAATATTGTTATACATCATGGACTTGGCTTATGGGATAAATCAAGATAAATTGAAAGGAATGATAGAAAGTCATCATTGTCTTGAGAGTTAGGGTTAAGGACAAGGTCTCAGAAGCTATATTACCCAGGCTGGAATTACCAGACTGCATAAGTAGAACAAATTACTTTGTTTCTGTGCCTCTGTCTGTCAAATGGGAATGATGAATACAGGATAAACAAGTTCATCAAGAAGAAACTTCTAGAAGACAAAAAAATAAGTTTATGGAAAAAATAGGATACAAAAACTAATACTAAATAAATAAATACTAAAATAAAATAGAATACTGTGACTCAAATGCTAATTCCTTCTAGTGGCAGTTTGAGATGTAGACAGTGTACCATGTAAATTACTTTAAAAGATTCTATAACCCAGCTCTTCCTTTGTTAGTTAATTGCTGCTAACTAACCCATTAATGAACTCAAAATCTGAGTTTTAGCAGCATTTATGAAGACAGTTAGCATTGCTTTTAATATAAAATGCAAATGTCTATGACAAGATGATGTCTCTTAACCAGTGCTGCTCTGCAAAATTGCTATATTTAAGATGCATAGTGCTTCAAAAATCAAGAAAATTTCTATTAAAATTAGAAATGCCAATTTCATTTAACAGCAATGCAGTCAAAATACTCAATGCACATCTTCTGAAACTAAGAAAATTAAAGGGATGGAATGAGTTTGGAGGGCTAGGAGAGAATTATGAAAGGGGTGATATCAATCAGGAGGCACTGTACTTAAAAGCTGCTTTGTTGTATAGTAATTCCTTTGTCCAACTAGTTAAAGATGATAAAAATAATTTTAAAAATTGTAAAGTCTTACAGTACTGAGCCTGTATTATCATAAGCCATCCTCTTCCAAAGCTGCAGAGCAGCTGCTTTCTTGGGTCCTGATCTTTTGTGAAGCAGGTATTATAGACATCTGATGTTCTATTACCTTCTGAAACAATTGAGCATGAATCCACCGGAAGTGCCTGAACTTTTTGCCAGGCTTGCTAACCTTCCATTCAACCACTAATAAAATAGCATAATGAAATATCACAATAATAGAACTTTCCTAGGAGCTTTATAAGTGAAGGAAAGGTAAAATGATGCAGACATTAAAATTTAAGCTTATATACTTTGTCCCATTCCTACGTATCATTCTTGCATTACTCATATGTAGTGAATTAAGGGATTAACTAAATACCTCTGCAGATTGCTTTGGGCCTAGAAGAGAGGAGGGAATGGATATAATATGGGAAGTGTGTTATGAGCATCAATATTAATTATGGGGGTTAATTTTTTGAAAGTGCAAATCTAAACATGACCTCTTCAAAGTTAGATTTTTTAAAATTAAGTCATTGTTAAAATGAGTCAAACTCAACTGGATTAAATATAATGTACAGAATAGATTGCTTAAAAGGTCTCCCTCAATTATCCACATACAAGGGATTATTTGCTAGATCTTGTAGTTTAGTTATCTCTAAAATCTTTGGTTTTCCAGTCTAGCTGTTAGTGGCTTTGTGGATTTGAGCAAGTCATTTAACCTCTCAGGTCCTTAGGGTACTTTTCTACAAAATGAGGAGGCTGGGCCCAGGCACCTTCCAGCTCTCAAAAGCCTATTCTACAATTCCAGGATGCTGGGGGCAGACAATTCATTTCAGGGTTTTTTTTTTGTATAAATGACATCCAGTGTCACGAAATAATGTATCAAGAGCAGCAGCAGGGTCTTTCTATCTTGAATTTGGTTTGAAGCCAGCAGATAGGGTTGCTTGAATTCATTTTTTTTCTTTGCTAAGGGGATAGGATTGATGACCTAATGGGCCCTTTCCATCTCTTGTATCTTTGATGAGGCTACTAGGCCTCTGAGTTGGGAACTGTAAAGAGTTACCGTGGTGAATTCTCTTTTGTAGTGATTTTCTCCTTTTGATCATATTTGACATTTTTGCAATTGTGCTTTGATTCAGATTATATCCTCCACATAGCTCAGTGTGCTAGTGAGCTGAGACTTTGCTAAGATATAGACACACAAGTACAGAAATTAAAAATGACAAGACTAAAGTATAGCTGCATGCTGTTTATATATAATATTTGAAGTATCTGTAGTTGAGTGAAGTTCCATAATGGTCAATACACTTTAACAAAAACTGTTATATATTTTTTCTATATAACAGCTTACTGGAAATGACTAAAACATCTCTTTCCAGTGTTCTTTGTTTTTCTTTTAATAATTCCTGAGCTGCATATTTGATTACAGCCTACCTAGAAAGATAAAAATGTGAAAATGGGGAAAGTAAACTCAGTAATAATTTTGCCTGCAGTCACAATTTAAAAATAAAATAAAATCAATTCTTGTAGGAAACAAAAGTTCAAAAAAGAAATCATATTTGTTTTACATATTCTCTTTTACAATTAAAATAATCACCTTAGCATTCTAAATAGTGGAATATAGAAAAATTCAACAAATATTGGTAATTACTCAGAAAATAAAGTCATTAATTTGCAGGAAAAGGATGGAACTGCAGAGTATCATGTGGACTGAGAAAAATCTAGCTCTAAAAGGCAAATGTGGTATGATTAAACTCACATGAAGAGTCTACACCTAAAATTATAGTAATAGTAGTAGTTGTAATAATACTTATACTAATACTAATACTAATACTAATACTAATAATAATGGGACATGACTCTGAAAGGGGTACTCTGTGGTGGTGAGGAGCCAGAAATAGAAGAGAAAAAGAGAGTTTGCTAGGAATGGAGAGTGACTATAATCAAAGAACGTTATATATCCACATATGAAGATAACATAATGAAATCCATTAAATACCAATTACAATATGGGTAAGGAGGCTAAAAAGTGTGATAGAGCACAGAATAGAGTATATTTCATACATTGATAGAAATATGATACAGAAAGTCATTTGTAATAATTAATTGTACCAACAAATAAAGGTTTGAATCTAAAATATTATTGTCCAAAGCAGAAAAGGTCAAAATCTATGTACATATGACCATATAAGATGATGCTAAGCAAAATGAACCCCAAAAATAGGTACACAAGAGATTTTATCTTTCTTGCTGTTGTTTCTTTTGTATTTTTTTCCCACATGGTATAACCCCTGTATTTTATTCTGGTGCCCTGAATCTTGTATATACATTTTTCCTATTTGGGGAGGGGAAGGCAAATAGCAAAATGCTTAAGTAAGGATACAGGCTGACCCATTGTAACAATGATATGTACAAGACTCTATGTTGAAGATAAACTTTACAACTTCTGGCAGGGAGAGAGACTTTGGGGAGATGGGGAGGGAATGGATAGTAGGGGAAAAACAAAGGAGGAGGTAACAATGCTCTATAGGAAATGTACTCATTACCTTACTCATGTAACTGAAACCCCTCTGTACAATATCTTTACAATAAAAAATTACTAAAAATAAAAAATTAAATTAAATTAAAAAATAAATAAAATAAAATATTATTGTACAATTCCTAAGGTAATTTGGAAACAATCTCAAAATTCCTTCAATATTTCCAGAACCAGTCATTTCCAGAACCAACTTCAATACATAAGAACTCAAATTGAAAGAATAAAAAGAAAAGAGAGGACATTGGAACTTCTGTATAATTTTGCATCTATTCTCTAAAATGAACCAATTTTATCAAGTATCTAGGAATAAAATATGTTAAAGATGAAAGTAGGGGACTTTTTTTTTACCAACACCTACCATCAACACTTAAGAATAACTGTGACTTAAGTTTCTTTTGTTGATAAATAATAATCAATATCTTACTAATAAGTAAGGTGTCCAATACAATTATAGCTGCAGATAGTTGTTATGTTTCTTCTCCATAAAATAAATATTTAAGTTCAAAGAACAGTACAAGAAAATTTTTAAATTTCCCTGAGTCATTTCAATATTCACTACTAAATAAGGTAAAAGCAATTTCAACATTAATGCTAAATGTAGACACAATCTTCCCTAATATGAAGATTGTGGTCATACACACACAAATGTGCACATGTTCATGCACACACATACACACACACATGCTGCTCTCATAACAGTTAACAAATTGCTGAGATTATGACATATTATTGCTTATATAAAACACTGACTTAATTTCTCTTCCTTAAAAATGTTATTTTATTTAAGAAAAATGTTTCTACTCCAGTAAAAACAGACTCATTTTCATGAGACAATAAAAATAGTATAGGGAAAGTTGATACTTAATTTACACAAAATTATGGGTTTTGATAGTTTCCATTGATCTTTCCTTTCCACACCCATTTGTGTAAATTCAAATCTGGCCAGTGAATGTAATATCTTATTCTAATGGATATACTTATGATTAGAATTTACCCACCATTTCCCTTCATACTCATTGGCTTTCATTTAAAGAGTTAGTTTTCTCATACAAAACTGTACATTGAATTAAGTCTTCATATCAATATAAATGATATGAAGAATTGAACCTATTGCCTTTACTTTACATGAACCACGTACCATCAGCAGTGAGAATTTTTTTAAGAGCAACAAAGAACCAAATTAAGCTTTGCAAGTTCTGCTACTTATTTACTTTAAGTTAATTTTATTTTTGTGTCAATTCATGGCATTGTACTGAAGGCCTGAATGCTGCTCCTTAACTGTTTTGCTTGACTATCACCTCTACCATTTGAGCCCCAACTCCACTTCTGCATTTTTAGGTGGTAGAGTAGTTAATTAGAGATAAGAGTCTCATGGATCTTTGGGGCCAAGCTAGCACTGAGCTGTCATGTTCCTCCTGAATAGCTAGGATTATGGGCATGAACCACCAGCACCAGTTCTGTTATTACATTTTAAATTCCATAGATTAATGTTAGAGCATAGATTAATGTTAGAACATAACAATATGTTTAAGCAAATTAATATAGTCTACCCATATTTGAATAACAAATTGGATAGAAAATGAAAACCTAATTTAAAATTTAACAATTATCCTTACAAATAAATGTTCTGTCTTATACAAAGATCAACCAAGTTAAACATTCATCCAGTAGTTGAAATCCCTTTCTCATTTTCTTTTTGTAACTCATCCATATAAGAAATATATTCAAACAAATTAAGAATAAAAATATATCATATTTGTATTCATTTAATATAATTACTGTAATATAAACACAATTTAATATGAATTTTAAAAAAACTTAAAAAATTAAATACATTGAAATTTCAAAATGAATTGACATACATTGTTATTAAAATGTATCAACTAAACACTTAAATAATTTTAAAAAAGAAATTAAAAACTAAATTCAATGTCACTATATAGGGCTAAATCAGTTAATAGATGTAATCTTTTCTCGATAATCAGATCTTACAATTTCTTTGTATTTTATTTTTCTACTTCCAATATTTATTATACTATGCTTAATGATGAAACAATACATTCAACATTGAAATTTGGGTTAAATACAATTTTAGAAAACAAATCTCATGCTTTCCTCTTTGTGTCCAGCACACATACATTGACTCATGTGGTGACTCTGATCAGTACCAAACCCACCTCCTCATCATTTGCCTCCTTCTTGGCATTCTAGAATTTCTACATCTAATTAATCTTTTATATTTTTACTCCATTCTAGATTCGTCACGTATTTCAAGATACAAGGATAAAGCCCTCTTATGCCCAGAGAAATTGGACCTCACTGGATAGATAACATTTCTTGATTCCAAATGTGGGGGGGAAGAAATATTAATTTCAGGCTGAGCAGCAAGGCAACTAGCTTGTCAACATCACCAATGTATTTCTTTCTACTTCAGTCAACATCAGCTTCATTATCACAACTTCATGGTCATTATCAGCACTGAACATTAGTCATGCAACTCTAAATACCCATGGCAAATTGAATGCTAAGCACTTTGAGCACATTAAATTAAGTCAGTAATTATCTCTTGAGATTTTATTATCATCATTTTAGAAGAGTTGAACTGCCTGAGACTCATAGTAGCCAAATGGCTTGTTCATCACCTAATGCCAAAATAGGAATTTAAGCAGCAATCTGGTTGATTTGAATTCAGATATTAAACTGTTTAAAGTTCCTCCATTACTAATATTTATTGAATATTTAGGGTAAAGGATTCAAATTTAAAATCACATTGCTTCCATTATACAGTTTTAAAATCTATTGAAATTTACATGTTCAGACTCAACACATCATATTATTGATTTAAGGGTTTTAATTAATTTGTAAGAGCCTGATTTCACAATTTTATAGTTACTATTCTATTAGGAAATAGTAAAGTGTAACAGTGATGAAGATAATAAAAACATATAGAATCTCTTTGTAAACTACTGAAAAAGATTAAATTTACATATAAAAACCAATAAATCTGTAATAATGGAAAAGATACTATTATTAAAAGTGGAGTGTAAGCTATGAAAAAGAGCAAAATAATTTTTAAATAGAAATGACTTTTAAAATAAACCAAATATTTTGAAGAGAAAAAGAACTTCATTGAAATTTTAAATCAGAAATGAATAAAAGGAAAAGGACTCAGTGTATATGAATTCAATGTGGGTAAGTCACACTTCAAAGCTAGTATATCCTGAATGAGTCTTTTCTGTATCTGGCTTAGAAGACTGAGGTGCAAGAGAACCACAGAACACACACACACACACACACACACACACACACACACACACACACACACACACATTTCTATGTCTACACTAAAACCTAAGGATCAAGACAACTCTTTTTGCCTTAGGGAGAAATAAAGTTACAAAGCTGATCCCAAATGCTGTTCTATCTACAGTCTTTCCACAGGTGTAATATGAAAAGGAGAAATCCAGGGTATCTTCCAGTCATTGCTACTAGGTATTGAGACAGTCAGAACATGTTGTGAGATCATGGTCTCTGTTTTCTTCTCATCCACTGGACTCCATTATGTAGTGTGAATGGGATGAGGGATTGAAGAAAGCAGAGATACAAGCCTGATGTTGGCTGAAGAGAGGTAGTTAAAGATAAATGTATCAAAACATTCAAATTCCAATTTAGTAAATTCCTGAAATCAACCAAACAATGATGGAATGGCTGCAGATTAACATCTGGGTTAGTCCAACGCTGTTTACATCTGTAAGCACTCAGATACCCTTTTACACCATAAATGATAAACACCCCAAAGTATTCAATACAGACACAGGAAAATACTTATTGCATATCTAGTGAACGATGCCATGATCAAAGAAACCTTGACCTTCTCTTGTTCTGACCAGTGCCAATATCTGTAGTACTTATAAAATTACATGGCATAAGTGAGAAAAGATATAACATTAAACACTACTCATTGTAAGAAATGAGAGGCAAAAGCTAGGCACTAGTGGCTTCACACCTGTAATCCCAGCTACTCAGGAGGTTGAGATCTGAGGATTGCGTTCAAAGCCAGCCCGAGCAGGAAAGTCCATGAGACTCTTATCCCTAATAAACCACTCAGAAAACCCGAAGTGGCGCAGTGGCTCAAGTGGTAGAGCACTAGTTGTGAGCTGAAGAGCTGAGGGACAGAGTTCAGGCCCAGAGTTCAAGCCCCATGACCAATTAAAAAAAAAAAAGAAATGAGAGGCGAGGCGAGCAACCAATACAGGTTCAAGGCTTTGTTGGGGGAGGGGGCTGACCTGGCAAGCTGCTCCAAACAGAAATGGAGACTGCAACCATGGACAGGTGTGGGCTGAATTTAAATAAAATTTTAGGGAGCAGTCACATACATGAGCAGTCACATGAGTCACATTATGTGGACAATTTGGGGGTAGAGTCAGTTCTGAGAAGAGCTGTTCTGAAGGTGTTAGTGGACTGCAGGAATTGGGATGGGAAGGAGAGTCATATTTCAAGAAAGAGTGTAAGGAGACCTTTGCAGCTGGGCCGGGAATTTGTAAGTCACCGCGGCGAAAACAACACAATATCGAGTAAACATAACGATTTTTGTAAACAGGTAGGGACACAGGATGGGGCCTTAGTAGGCACGCTGACTCTTGAGACCTTAGAATCATTAAGATTAACAACATCAGGGAAACGATGAAATTGTACGGTAATTGTAAAAATAATTCCTATGTATTGTAATATCAGTAAAATTTAATTTCTTATCCACCATTCATCTATATTCACTTGATTTTAAGACAAAAATGATTACATGTTTTGGAAATAATAGTTAATCACTATAGCCATACTGCATTTTTTGTATTTATCAAACAATCAATGCACTGTTAGAGTTGAGGCATCATAAAATGTTAAAACATCTCTGATATCTGAAAATGAATGACAATGTAAAAAAGGTTCTGATTAGGAAACGGATACAGCAGAAATAGGGAAGGAGAAAGGAGAAAGCATGGAGTTGAATATCCATTTGAATAAATAGCACAAAGAAACCTGTGGAAATCATTCAACAAGAGAGAAGGAGGAGTAACAGTAAAAGAGGGGATGAATTTGATACATTGTATACATCGTGGAAATATGACTATAAATCCCTTTTATACAACTAATGGAGGTGAATAAAATGGAAAACTATTACTGATAAAAGGAAATAAACATTCAAAAACCATAAAACGTCACCTTTACCCATATGAAAAGTCAAAGATACTGAAGATTTGGAGAAAAAGCATGAAAAACAGAATCCAGCATGGCTTTTCAGAATGCTAAACTAGCATTTAACAAGTGCTCTTCTTAGACATTGCTCTTGGACATAGTAACTGACTCCTTACATCCCACCCGGAGAGCATGTACTGTGGCTCTGTTAATAATACTGAATCATGCACATATGTGCTGTTAAGTCTGTTCATTCCATTCTCATGTTCACAAGAGCATAGAGTGGTCCAGACCAGTAACCCATTGCTGTTGCCTCAAACACCAGACAATTTCCAGTACACATGTATCTGAAATTACATAAAACGTGCATGTGCAATTGATATCTGAAGGGAAACATGTGAAATATATATGTTCCTATAAACTTTAAGTTGCACAACTGTTTTTGTCATCTTATTGACTGGGATAAAAATCAAGCACTTTTTTCCAGAGAAAATATTGTATATGCTATAAAGTTGCTGATATATTATACAAATAGTCTACATGTCAGAAAAATAAAATGCAAAATAAAACAATTTTCAAAATAAAAAATTAATAAAAAGATTGAACATATAAGAAAAAATAACTGAACAGATGCTAGTTTCCATTTCCAAGAATTTAATCAAGTTATCTTATCAATCTGTACATTGCATGAGCTGAAGAAAAGCAAAATTGAAATTTACATCATTTCCTCCTTATTCTACTTTGAAGGAGAAAGAGCATATATGCACATGTATACGTAACTTTTAAGTGAAAAGTCTCCACAGGGTAGTAAATAATAATGCAAGCTGCCTGCCAATGATGGCTCAAGCCTGTAATCCTAGCTACTCAGGAGAGTGACATCTGAGGATCACAGTTCAAAGCCAAGCAGGAAAGTCCTTAAGATTCTTTCTTCCAACTAATGACTAAAAAGCCAGAAGTGGAGCTGTGGCTCAAGTGGTAGAGTACCAGCCTTCAGCAAAAAAGGTCAGGAACGTACACAGGCCCTGAGTTCAAGCTCTAGGATAAGCACAAAATAAAAGGAAAGCTTTTATTATATATTAGTAAATATTTCAGGGGGTAATAGATTGTTTCTCTTAAACAATTGTCTTTTGCTTGATACCTTATAAATACCTTAAATACCTTATAAATACCTAGATTTTGAAAATATTTCTTAATCAAAATCATTATAACCTACACTACCTAATTTATTTCCAACATTTCTTTCCTTCCCTTTTCAGTACTAGAGTTTAAACTAAAGAACTCATATTTTCTTGGCTTGCTTACTCCAGGTTAGTATTCTATCATTTGAGCCACACCTCCAGCTTGGCTTTTTGCTTGTTAATTAGAGATGGAATCTCTTGGCCTTTTCTGCCCAAGCTGGCTTTGAACCATAACCCTAAGAGTTCTGTCTCTCTGAGTCACTAGGGTTATAGATGTGAGCCACCAACACCCAGTCTTTAAAATTTTATCACCCTGACTCCTTGTCACAGGCTTTGATAAAACTATCGCACCATGATGGAGGGGGCATATTTTTTATCCTACAATATTAACCATTATTTTCAAGATGTTGATAAAGTTAAAATTATATTATCTGGAATAGATGCAGGAAGATTTTTACAAATTATTTGTGTCTGGATCAGAAAATAAATTAATGCAGATTTATTTGTAGTTGGTATGGACTTGATTTATGAAAGCAAAGCTTGTTTATCACAGGAAAAAATATAACCTTTCTTCATACTTTTTACAAAAATTGATTTATTTGCTACTTAATTGCAATAGATAAGATACTAATGAGAAAATCTCAAATTGGCAATAACTTAGAAGAAAAATATAAATACTGTAAGGTATGAAAAGATGGAACTTTATAAAAATAAGTATTAATTGCATGTAATATATAAACTAAACTCAAACAAAATAGAATATTATTTACCAGAAGCCAAATATCAAAATAAAATATCAAATAAAAAGAATATAGGAACATGCTACATTTGACTATATAGATAAAATTTCAAACAACAGGTATATTGCAATTCTTGGCTAAGAATATACAGGTAATTTTCTGATTGGAAATACACAAGGGTAAATAAACACACCTATTGTTGAAATACTGCTTTATGTAAAGCACTTTGTGACCAAAGAGTGAAAATATGAATATCTTATGTATTTCTATTTTAATAGTATAATCACCAGACAGAATATTTTTGCTACAAATGTAAATTGATCTATTTGTAATAAAATGGAAATTTGTTAGTTAATAGAACTAGGGCATAAAATAAATTGACATAGTTCAGAAAGTTACAGGAACACCTTCCTTTCTTTCTGCTTCTCAAATGAAACTGGTCTTCATCTCCCTATCTACGTATAGAAACTTTCCATGATGTGGAGAGGTAGCCATCATAGTCCCAGCTAAAGAACGTTAGTAGAGAGAAAATGTTTTGTTCTTCCATCATCTGTGATCTATTCCCAAAGAAATATTATAAGTATGAATTCATGTATATGACTATTTAGTCAACAAAGTGGCTATTTCTAGTTTGGTCACATATTAATTTCCTTTCACAATACTCTGAGACTAAGTGAAGGAGCAAGTTGTTATTTCTCCATGTGTCTATAAACTCCATGCTGTAGACAAGAGTTAATATCCATTACTTAAAGTTCTATATACTATTCTTTTCACAAAATTAAAGATTTCTTTCATTAAAAATTGTGTCCTTATCCTTGTTCAGATAAAATAGTCAGGTTTTATCTAAAAGTTAACACCTTAGCCTTTACTGGAATTTTTTTACTGTGCTACCTATGTCCCCAAGAGATAATTGGTATGTGAGCCTATTAGCAGTAAATTGTAAAGGAATGCAACGAAGGGCACTTTGATGGACATTTAAATTACCTAATTACCAGTTACACTATGTGTAAAGTAATTTGTAAATAATTGAGCATAGCACAAACAATTTTAACTAACCACATAGGCCCAAGGAAACTTAATTTAGTTATCACATGTGAATTTATATGACTATTTGATTATTTTCTGTGGTTATCACATGCAAGGGTAAAGAGGAGAAGTCAAGGTTGGGAATAATGTTTTAAAAAGTATCCACTAGAGAAGCCGTTAACTCCCATTTCCTTCTCAAACTAGAAGAGATGTTATTCTCCTTTATTCTGTCTCCCTATTTTAACCCTACACTACTAAAATCTTTGCTAAAACTTTCAAAAGCATATATCGGTTTCAGAAAAAGAAATTTCCTACTTTACGTGTCTTTAGTAGCTGAGGTTTAAAATAATAAATTAAGAAACCCAAGTATGAATTATGTAAAACTTGTACAGAAGCTTTTTAAAAGAAGAGAACACATTGAGCCAGCCTCAATGCTTTCTGTCTCACAAATGCTTAGTGTCTTGCAAATGCTTTCTGTCTTACAGTACTTCGGAGACCAGGACAACATGAGAGAACTTGGGCAGATTTTGAGTTTCTAGGATTCTTGTTGAATTGACAATACTAAGCAACTCATATAACAAGGACAGAGTTCTGGAAAAGATCTCTAGAAATCTTCATATGACCTTTTATGTCTGCTGTAAACACCATGAAAACTATAAGCAGAAAACTATAAGCAACTTGTCAAACTATCAATAGCTCCCAAGGGCATATGGACTTTGAATTACAGCCAGTCATACATAATCCACTGATAATCTTTGGATATTAAAGTGTCTTCTCGCGGAACTCATGAGCTAGAAGTTTGATCTTTAAGCTCCTATTGGGATAGTGAAAGCTTTAGCTGATGGTGCCTAGGAGAGGTCTTTTCATTCAGAACATCATCTTGAAGAGGGCTATGGGACATTGTCCCTTTTACCTTGTCCTTTTCCCTTTCTGGCAACCATGGAATGTGTGACTTTCTTTCTCCACATACTTCTATCACATTTGCTATTCTCTCTCTCTCTCTCTCTCATACACACACACACACACACACACACACACACACACACACACACAGAGCAAAGCAAAGGGACCAACTATACATATACAGAAACCTCTAATCAAATGATTTCAGTACCCATGGGTTTCAGGGCTCTCTTCATGTTATTCCACGCACAAGTTAAGGGATTTTAAAACAATACAAAAAAAAATAAGTAGCATGTTTCTACACTAACAGCAAAAAACTATCTGAAAAAGAAATCAACAAACTACTTTCATAATTGCTATAATAAAATAAATGCCTAGAATTGAATGTCATTTTTCATCTTAATTTTAATTCCTAAAAAATTTCCTCAGCATTCTGAGGTCACAGACCTGCACAAGGATGTTGATTTTATTTAATATTTATTATGTTATTAATAGTAGGGATTTTAAGACTGCATACTGAATGATATTACAACAAGTAAATGTTCTAAATTTAGGCAATACCACTATGAAATTATTATAAAAGAAAGTAATAAATTTGCCACAGACATTATGTAAGTTATAGTGAAAAAAAACTATGTATTTTTTTGGAGAAAGAGAATAAATCTTTTTAGTGTTATCTGAAATCAAAAATGTGTTCACATGCTTGTATTGGTTTAAACATTTAAGACATGAATAGCCAAATAGCTGTTAAGTAAGATTAGATATTATATTCTATTATTATAATGGATAGCTAAAAGTAACTTCATATCTAACACTAGTATAGATTGAAAAATAAGCATTCTTTTTTATTTTTATTTTATTTTTTATACTTTTTCTTTCTTTTTTTTGCTTTCTTTTTATTTATTTATTTATTTATTTTTGGTCAGTCAGGGGGCTTGAACTCTGGGCCTGGGCACTGTCCCTAAGCTTTTCAGCTCAAGGTGAGCATTCTACCACTTGAGCCACAGCACCACTTCTGGTTTTCTAGTGGTTAATTGGAGATAAGAGTCTCATGGACTTTTCTGCCCAGGCTGGCTTTGAACCACGATCCTCAGCCTCCTGAGTAGCTAGGATTACATGTATGAGCCACTAGCACCCTGCTAAAATAAGCATTCTTAATCACTGGTGATAGGGATCAAAATTCAAATAAAATTTAGTAAAATAAATTTGAAATCCATATGAAGAATTTAGGTGTGTCACTGGGGTGAGACACAATCACAATGACATTCTAATTTGCATTTCCTGTAGACCAGATACGTTGAGTGTTTCTTCATGTGTCTATTGGCCATTTATAATTCCTTTAAGAAGCCTCTAACTCATTTAGTATTTATTAGTTGGCTTGTTGATTCCTTGAGGATTTAGTTTCTAAAACTCTTTTATATTCTAGATAGGCAATTTCTGATATATTCCTTACAAAAATCTTCATCGAGTCTGTAGGTTGTCTAGTTACCTCGCTAAATATATTATTTGCCACACAGAATCTTCTTAGTTGGTGCAATGCCATATATCAATTCTTTCAAAAAGGTGAAAGATTTATACTATATGAAGAGAAACCAAAGTATATCAATCTTTCTTTGATTTTCTAAGTTCCTGGAATTCACTCAGAAGGTTCCTTACTCTGCCTAGAATTCCTAATGTTTCTCCTACCCCTTCCTGTAGTCATTTCATTGTTTCAGGTCTCTGATCCACCTTTAACTGATATTAGTACAATGTGACACATAGAGATCCAGTTTCAGTTTTGCCATGTTGATATCCAGCTTTCTCAATACCATTTGTTGGAGAAGCTATCTTATTTCCATCTTATGTTTTTTGCTCCATTATCAAATATTTCATAGCTATGGGTCTGTGGCTTTATTTCTGGGTCTTGTATTCTGTTCCATGAGTCCTCAGGCCTGTTTCTGTACCAGTACCAACTGTTTTCATTACAATAGCTTTGTAGTACAGTTTGAAGTCTGGAATTGTTACATCTCCAGCACTACTGTTTCTGCCCAAGATTGCTTTTGTGATTTAGGACCTTTTGTGATTCTCTATAACCACAACAAACAAATTTGAGTTGTTTCTCTATCAAAGCGAAGAATTATTTAGGGGATTTTGATGGGTATCCCATTAAATTTATTGTTTGGTTCAGTATTGTCATTTTCATGACATTAATTCTGCCAATCTAGAAACATGAAAAGTCTTTCTACTTCTTAACGTCTTTTTCACTTTTTTTCCTCAAAATTTTATAAATTCAGTTGTAGAGGTCTTCACTTCCTTGAATAGATTGCTAGCTAGATATTTTATAATTTTTGAGGCTTTTTATTCCCAGATTTCAGTCTTAATTCTCACATTGTTGGTATACAGAAATGCTACTGACTTTTGTAGATTGTTTTTATACCTTGCTACTTTCCCAAAGTTATTTATCAGCTCTGGGAGCCTACAAGTGAAGACTATCCCAGATATTCCCCTAGAGATCGATTAATGGATCAAGAAATTGTGGTTTACATAGTCAATGAAATTTTATTCATTCATTAGGAAGAATAATATTACATTCTTTGCAAAGACTAACCTTTTCCAGGTTAGACCTGGAAAAATCATATAAATAAAGTTGGCCCCAGAGAGACAAAGCATGAATGTTTTCTGACATATTTAGAAACTACAACTAATTTATTAATGTTCATGCAAACCCTTTGGGGTTGTATGCATGTATACACAAATGTATCAAGCAAAATATAGTATTTTCAGGTGAGAACTCAAATACCTGAAAGTAGAAGCTCATATACCTGAAAGTAGATATGGGAAAGGTGGAGGAGAGGTTAAAATAAAGAGGATAGTTGAATGATGACAGGAAAGGGGAGAGAATAGTCAAAAATTAATACATATCCTTCAAAATTAAGAAAAGTGAGTAGATGGTAGGATTGGGAGAGATGGGGAAGAATAATGAAAAGAGGGATGTCAGTCAAGATGCATTATATTCATAAACTGATTCGGTGAATCTTGTTGAATTCTTGTACAGCTACTTACAGATAATTAAAAAGAATTAAAGGGAATGATTCCATATGAATAAGCTTTTCTTAAGATTCTTTAAATACTTGAGAATGAGGTGAGTAGAGGTAGAGCAATATGGGAAAACATTGTACTCCAGGACCGCAGTCTCCAATTAGAGCTCAAAGGAGATGGTTTAATCCATCTCATCAGTATGGGAACTGCTGACTTAGGTGCTAGCAAAATGCCAAGCTATCCAATCCATCTAGTCAGGAAAGCTAACAACTTTTAGGAATTACAGAATGCTGAAAATTGTCAGAAGTTATCAATAAAATAAACTCAGTGAAAAAACTCAGTAAATAATTTCTTAGTTAAGGTAACAGACAAGTTACAAATACTTTCCTTCAAGTATAAGCATTTGTGTTCAAATTAGTTTTAGTTTCCACAAATGTCATTATATATTCTAAGTAAATAAATAAATATTATTAAAATATGATATATATATATATATATATACACACACATAGAGGTGTGTGTGTGTGTGTGTGTGTGTGTGTGTGTGTGTGTGTGTGTGTGTGTGTGTATGTGTACATGAGGGTTTGCAAGTCCTGGGTCTTTAACTCAGGACCTGAGTTTTATTGTTGAAGGCTGGTACTCTACCACTTTAGCCACAGCATTCCTTCTGGGTTTTTGGTACTTAGAAATAGAAGCTTGACTTATTTCTTGCTCATGCTAGCTTTGAACCTTGATCCTCAGATATCAGTTTCCTGATATAGCTTCCTGAGTAGCTGGTATTATAGGACTAAGCCACTACAACATGGCTTAATGTTGTATATCTTTGAATGAAGGAATATGTATTTTATCAGTTGTGTTTTTAGGTCTTTATTACTTCTCTATTCAATTATAAAAGTTACTTTTTAAAAAGTGTATTTGTTTTTCAATTCTAATGTCTTTTGAATCAATTTTTCAAATTTGCTACTAGGTTTATTGTGTTCTCTTCGTGGCCAATAGCTAGGGACTTATTTACTGAACTATAAAAATAGAAAATATCACAAAAGTTATTTCAAAAAAATTCTGAAACAAGTTATCTCAAGAAAAAAAGAAAATAGTAAAATTTTAAATTCAGACAGATGTATTGAATTCTTGGTTATTTCACCAATTTAGTGAAAACAAAACTACTACCCTAATCATGTATCTAGAAAAATGTATTTTTACATTTTGAAAATTTCATACGCATTGTTTTTTTGAAAACATAGCAAAAGAACTTTCTCTCTGTTTTTGATCAGTCATAGAGTTTGAACTCAGAGCCTGGTGCTACCCTTGTGCAATTGTGCCCAAACCTGTCACTCTACCATTTGTGCCTCAGCTCCACTTCTGGTTTTGTGCTGGTTAATTGGATTTAACGGTTACATGGACTTTCTTACCCTAGCTGGCTTTCAACCATGATCTTCAAATTTCCACCTCCTAAGATCATCAGTAGGATTAAAACATGAGGCACAGGCACCCAAGTAAGAATTTTCTCTCTTAACATGGTCTGCTTGAAAAGCCCCTTACCCAGATAAATCATTTGGAAAAATTAATCTTTAAATTTTGTAAATAGAAAACTTTGTAAGAGTGATTTTCCTAATAGAATATTGTTTTGGACAGCCTTAAAGACTAGCCACATTGTGGATTTCACTTTGGTTTCCTCATAATAAAAAGCAGACATAAGAGGGAAGTAATAATTAGGAATTCTAGTGGATTTTCTTCTTAATGTGGTTTATGCCTCATAATATGTTATTAATAGAGAATATCAGTGTTGTGATAATTGCTTAAAATAAAAAAAATCTGAATTTACAAAAGAAATGGCAGAAGAGAAAAATATCTCAAAAGAATCACATAACAAGAAAGATGCCATTTCTAGCCACTTGAGTTAGCCATATGGGTTCTGTCACAATCTGATTATTTCTCCTCTTTCCTCAAGCTTTTCAAAATCTAGGGATTAAAGATAAAATCAAATTGAGATTACTACACATACATATGGATAGATGATAGCTAGATAGCTGGACAGATGACAGATATATATGGAGATAAATACAAACACAGAAAGATAGATGTATCTCTATCTCTCCATGTATCTAACTATGTACAATTTGCTATTAGACTTATAAAAGAGCCATCTTTAAAATTAGGAAAATTACTATTAAGTAACAATACAATGCAAATAATGAAGAATTTGCATGAGATTTGTACAACAATCTTGTGGAAAAGGCAGGGAATCATGATTCTGACTTTATTGTGAAATCATGAGACTCCAAAGACAGCAAAGGTCACAGTTTGGAACTCCAGGCTGCTGTTCTTAAAGTTTTAAAAAGATTCCCTAAAAATCTTCCTTAAAACTGTTAAGAATGTTTTATAAAATACAATACTACATATTTTATTTCTTCCTACTTCCTGCCTAAGGTCATTTTGATATTTATAACATTATTATGGATCATAGAAAATTATCAGTACAGGGAGACAGCTGTGGGCATCAAATACTAAATGATTCCATGTGCTTTATTCAGCCTGCAGAGTGACCATTCCCCATTCCTGATTTAAGGGGTCTAAACACATGAAGATAGGTCTCATTTATTATTGAGGTAACTTAAGTGAGAATTGAGGGCTATGTGTAAGTAAAGTGAGTAAGAAAATAGTACAATTCTAAATTCAGACAGATGTATTAAATCCCTGGTTATTCCAATGATTCACTAAAGACAAATCTACTCTAATCATTTTTCTTGAGAAGTGTTGTATTTTTACATTTTTGTAATTTTCATACAGGTTGATTTTTTAAAATCATAGCAAAAGAACTTTCTGTCTTTGGTCAGTCACAGAGTTTGATGTCAAGGATTGCACGCTATCCTTGCACTATTGTGCTCAACCTGGCACTCTATCAATTGTGCCTCAGCTCCACTTTGTGTGTGTGTGTGTGTGTGTGTGTGTGTGTGTGCGTGTGTGTGTGTGTGTGTGTGTGTGTGTATGTGTGTGTGTTTGAACTTTATTGAGCTAAGGGATGCCCAGATAGTTCATAAAACACTATTTCTGGGTGTGTCTGTAAGAGTGTTTCCAGGAAAGATTAGCATTTGAATCAATAGAAAGTGAGGAATAGATCTGCCCTCATCAGCTAGAAGGTCTGGGCATAATCTCATACACCCAGGTTCAAACAGAGCAAAAAGAAAGTAGTTACTGATGTTGAATACTGCTGAGAGATCTGTGATCTCTTTAAAAAAGTGTAAGAGATTAAGGATCTGGAGGTCACAATGACCTAATTCAAACCTGTTGTGTTCACACAGTAAGAATAAAACTAAAGTTAATTCATGCAGAAGAGGGAGATGAGGAAAAAGGAATTAGAAACCATAAGGATAGAAAATCTTGTTAGTACATTTTATTAAAGAATTAGAACTGTGGAGATGTTCAGAAGTATCAGTAACCATGTATTATTTTTAAAGAGAAACTTCCAAGCTTTACAAAGGATCAAAAGTGAATGTTTAGTAACTGTACCTTTTATGAACGAGTACACTTTACCAAATTCTCAAAGAAAAAACATTGTTTTCAAATAGAGATTCTCCCAGAAAGATACATGATAGACACCAACCATTAATGTTCAATTACAACTATAATCAAAGTGTAGATTATATTTTCCCTGGGGTGGTGGAGTATTTGTTTTGTGTTTGTTTTGTTTGTTTTCTTGCTTGCTTACTTGCTGTACTTTGTATCCAACCCATGCCCTTGCTTATGCTTGGCAAATATTTTACCACTGAATTAATCTCTGACTCCAGTTTTTTGTTTTGTTTTGTTCCAATTTTAGTTTATTTTATTCTTTAACTGGCTCAATACTATGCTGGTTCTGAATTATGTTCTACATCCTCATAAGGTTTGTTTTTATTTCTTGTCAACTGTATGAGTTTCCAACAACAATTATATTGAGAAAAATAATTTATTTGTCCAGCAGATGAAGTAAGGAGCTCAAGTCCCGCTGGCACCATATTAGCCACAAGATGGATGGTAGATCAGGCATCTTATTTTCATGGGGGGGGGGGGGGTGGAGGGGGGAGAGCAACGCCCCTGCCCATCACCTGCCTCCCAGGTGATGGAAGTGGCTAGAACCCTGGATTTGGGAGGGCACTTGGCTGATAGGTTACTGATTCTGTCAGTCTAGTGGCTGGGACTGGGAATTTCCTGTAGACCTGACCCCAGCTAGGACCCTATTTAGGCCCGGACCAACCCAGACTAATTATGCCATGATACATGTTTCTCCATGATCATACCCTGTGTCCTGTCTCCTGCCTCATCTCCAGTCATCATGGCATCCTAATTCAGCTCTCCATCAGAGTTGAATTGGTTTGTTGGTACTGTTTTGTTTTTCTTTCTTTCCTTTCTAGCCTGTTTCCTAACCATGTTAAGTGTATTTGGGGCTGCAAGCTTTTGTAACAATTGGCTGCCTGCAGCCTGCTAACTGCGTAATGAAGACTCCAATATTCCATCTTTCAAAATGTGCCTCTGGGATAATATACCTTATAACACAGGTAGGGACTCGAAGCACATAAATTAGTAATAAATACCAGAAAGAAAACCATACAATGAACTTTAAAAAAATAGCATGGGGAAACAAAGGAGGAGGCAACAATGCTTGATAAGAAATGTACTTATTACCTTGCTCAAGTAACTGCAATCCCTCTGTACAGTATTTTCACAATAAAAAAGCATTGTTTTTCTTAGGATTTTTGTTGTAAATATTGTTTTCTTTAAAATATTCTTCATTGGTTGAATTATTACTCTGTAAAAATACAAACTGGTGTAAAGAATCGCTTTTTGAGGCAGAATGTCTATGATAATGCTAGAAATTTACAAGTTTGCAGATGGTAAAAAGAGAATCTGTGAAAGAATGGCATGAAAACAGAAGTGTTAGGAAACTGAGTCCATTGCAAGGAAGAGTATAAGAAAACTGTTGCGGCTGGGGTGGGAATTTTAAGTCACACCAGGAAAACAATACAACACCGGGTAAGCAGAAATTTAACAGATTTTTGTAAACAAGTACAGGGCAGGGCCTTAATCAGCAAGTTGACTCAGACACCTTAGAGTCTGAAGGAGGCTTGAGCTGGGCAGCTGAGGATGTGACCTCAGAGCCTGGCGGCCCTCCCCAGGTGCTGGGCAGGGACTTCTAGGGAGGGCCTGCAACTTGGGGTCCTTCATGGAAAACAAAGGGGAGAAATATGTGCTGCCTGGAACAGAAAGAAAACAAGAGAAGGAGCCATCTTTCTCCAGTGGACCTAACAGTAATGAGGGAGGAATTAACAACACACTGCCCATAAAGTAGCTAAATTAGTTCAACCAAAAGTCACTATAATGATTGGCTTTCCAGTATTTTGCTGAAGAATGTTTGACATTCTTTGTGTAAGTAAATGTTTCAGCACAAGAAAAAGCTGAAAATGTCAATTATCCTATGCTTTGTTCCTGAAAAGAAAACAAGATATCAACAGAACACGAGAAGTATAGAAAATATAATTTGATAACATTTGCAACCCTTTTAGTATTCTCAAGATTTTAAGAGAAAACATAGGAAATGGTGCTGTGGCTCAAGTGGTAGAGTGCTAGCCTTGAGCTGAAGAGCTGAGGGACAGCACCCAGGCCCAGAGTTCAAGCCCCACAACCCACAAAAAAAAAAAAAAAAAAAAAGAGAGAGAAAACATATCACTACCATTGAAGCTTCCCAATCAAGTTGCCTGCCACTGTCACAAATAATAGGGACCCACCAACAGACCTGTGTTAATTGGGAGATATAGTAGAAAACCAGCTGACTATTTACTTCTGTTTGAGGTTAGACACAGAGTGTCCACCTTCACACACAAAACAGTGTAAAGCCCCAAGTTTACTGCCAATATTAAATACATTGTTTTAAAAATAGATTAATAAGTAAACATCATCTAATGTTTATTAAGCATTTATTACTCACTGTAATTGCCTGACTTCTTTTATTTTCTTATTCTCCCAAATTATGAGGTTGATACCATAATTATTTTCCTTGTGAGATTTCTGAGTTTAAGCATATTCTAACTGTAACACAGTAGAATAGAGCAAACAGTTAAACTCAGGTACTCTACGTGTAATACAAGTATTTTTCAATGGCAAATTTAAAGAAAATGTAAAAAAGTATTTTGATAGAAAAAATTATTTTAAAATACTACATAACTCAAATAATATTCCTTTTCTGAACTTAAAATTATATTGTTTTATTAACATTTTATACTTATGCTTTGTTTCTCATGGTATCAATTATCATTATATTTTAATATTTAATATTAATTTAATATTTTAATATTCACATAAGCATTTTATAAATAAGACACTGGTAGAGTCATCTCATTATATCTCCAATAATTTAAGATTTTTAGCTTAGTTATTAAGTTTAAATGTATTTATATTTTTTTCTCCCTTTAGTTTGTAAAATACCTTCATGCATTGTTTCTTCCAACATTAAAGATTAAAAATTTTCAAAGACATCATCTTGACAGCAAAAATAAAATAAAATAAACATATTTTAAATGTGATTGCTGAAATGGTATAAAAACAAAGACGTTCTTGGGGCAAAATTAAGAGGGAATGGAAACTGGAGTTCTCTTCTGTTTCCTGGGCTGACTGTTCACTCCTGAAATCCACGGGGCTTGACTTGGAAAAGGAACATGCCTAGGAGACTACAGCTTGTCTCTATTGAAAGTATGGCCAGAATAGAGACTCCATAAAGTCACAACCCTCAGAGAAGCAGAGGCTTTATAACAAAGCAAGATGACATACTACTCGTGTGATTTAAGACACCTTAAGCTAACAAATTAAATTTATTCTGTGTAAATAACTTTCTGGATCACTTGTGAGCTGTAAAAATAAATCTTTACCAGAGTGTGTTGATGTACAAATATAAATCATACTGACCTTTTTGTTTTCTTTGACTCTAATTTAGTAACTTCACATTTACTTTCACTTGCATTTAGATAATTCTTCTCAGATATTCTCAACTTTATTTTGTTGTGAGGTGAGAAAAATGGAGAAGACACATTTTGAGAGGTCAAATCTTGGAGTCTTATTGGAGCACTACTGGTCTGCAGGCAGCCAATTGTTACAAAGGCCTGCAGCTCTAAAATACACTTAATACAGTTAGGAAACAGGCCAGAGAAGAAAGAAAGAATAAAAACAATACCAACAAATCAATTTATCTCCAATGGATAGCTGAAGTGGGACACCATGGTGACCATAGAACAGCCAGCAGACAGGAACACAGAGACACATGGCATGGTATAAGGGAGCATGAGCTGGCCCGTGCCTAAACAGGGTCTGGGCAGGGGGCAGGGTCACAGGAAGCTCCCAGTCCTAGGCACCGGACTGACAGGTTCGTAAAGTTTTAGCCAACTGCCTGCCACTGCTTCCAGAGATCCAGGCAAGCACATCACCTAGGAGACAGAGGCTTCACCTCCCACCAAGAAGACCCTACCATCCACCATGTGGCCAAGATGGCAATAGCCAGACCTGTTCTATCTATTTCAATTTCTCATACTGTATCAGGACTTTCAGCAAATACAATCTTCTTAATGACAGCCCTCTTCTGACTAAAGCATTTTCAGTATCCTAAATACCTTCTGCCTTGCTCATTTTTTTATATAATTCTTCACTCCTCCAATGGATTTAGTTAATCTCTATTTATTGCATGCCTTGTCTTGTCCCATTAAGCAAAGATCTTAAGTATCTCAAGTGCCTAGTAGTATCTGGTACAAAGTAGACCAATTTATTTAGTGATGATGAAGTGGGGATGCTAGGTCTAGCTGGTGCCATCTTGGCCATGTAGTACATAAGAAATTAGGTTTAACTGGTGCCATCGTGTCTTCATGGTGGAGGGAAGGTGAAGTCCCACCTCCAAAGTGATGGGAATGCTTGAATTCCTAGAGGCAGAGGCTAGTACTTGGTGATAGATTACTGAACCTATCATTCCGGTTCCTTACACTTGAGAGTTTAAGGAGTTTCCTGTGACCCTGCCCCCTACACTTAACACTATTAGTCCCAGACCAGCTCAGGCACCAGGATGCCATGCCGCGTGTCTCCTGTATCTCCTGTCTCTCCTCGGATCCCACAGCATCCCACTTCAGCTCTCCATTGGGGTTGATCTGGTTTGTTGCTATTTTTTTCTTTCCTTTCCTGCTCTCATGGCTCAGTTTTCTGACAATGTTAAGTGTAGTTGAGGGACTATAAATGCAGACTTTCTAATAAAGACTCCTGAATCCATTTCTCAAAATGCGGCTTCTCTGTTTCTCATGGCTGGACTTACCTTACAACAGTATTAATAAATAAAGGTCTTAAAAATTGAAAAATAACAATGTATTCTTGTAGATTTATTTGTTTATATTTTGCCAGTCGGTGCTTGAACTTGGGACCTGGGCACTGTCCCTGAGCTTCTTCTGCTCAAGACCCACAGCTCCACTTCCAGCTTTTTCTGCTTATGTGGTACTAAGCAATCGAACACAGGGCTTCATGCATGCGAGGCAAGCACTCTACCACTAAACCACATCTGCAGCCAAAATATAACCTTTAAAAGGTAGAATTTTGATTGGTTAAAAGTAGAAGAGGAATTTATTAAACTGGAGGCATAATTCAAGTGTAGCAATATTAGATACTACAAAATGAGGGGGAAAATAGAGGAGTTAAAGCTATGAAGAACATAATAGGAATATCTGGAATTCCAAAGAAGGGAATGGTGAAGGAGGGTTGAGCTAAATTAAAAAAAAAGATAGTGGCTGAAAAAATTATGAAGAAATGACAAAGAGTAGGCATCTTTCAATTTAGGAAACCCAAAACATCCCAAACAGAAAAGAATCACACTTGTAGAAGGTAAAAGTTTTGATGGGACTGTAGAGGAATCTCCCCAACAGACCCAGATTTCAGGACTAAGTAACAAATAGTAGCTGTCAACCAGGAGGAAGGGAGGGTTGACCCTTGTGTCAACAAACAGCCTTAGGGTATTTCCAAAGACAAAAGATAGAGAGAAAAACACAGAGAAACCCTAAGGCACCTTGGTGTGTGTGTGTGTGTGTGTGTGTGTGTGTGTGTGTGTCTGTGTGTCTGTGTGTGTGTTTGTGTGTGTGTGTGTGTGTGTGTGTGTGTGTGTGTGTGTGTATGATCACTGAAGGAACTGAAGGAATTTGAAGCACTTGGTTGCTAAGTAACAATAACAGCAATAAAAGGAAATCAAACTCAGTTACAAATAGATATGAAAATAAAACACCTACCAAAGGCCTGAAAGATGGTTCTTGCATACTTCTTGTAATAAATAAAACTTATTTGTTTCACAATGATTATATATAATGTCTCCTCACAAATTAAAATAAGAAATACATTCCCAAAAGGAAAAAACAATGGGAAAAAAATGAACCACCACCTAGACATGAAGTAACCAACAAAGGAAGACTGTAATGAGTTAAATGTTAGAATTATTATGTAGGGGTAGTAAAATAATTGTTACTGAATGTTATATACTTGTTACTCTATTTTTTTAAAAAAATAGAAGACAAGTATAATTAGCAATAATAATAATTAGGCTTAAAAAGACTATTGGTAAAGGTGCTGCTAGGAAAGATGGACAAACATGAACAAATATTGAGTTAGGAAAATAAAAACAATTTTAAAATGTTACATAAAATCCCTTTTTTTTTAAAAAAATTCCGAAGTGAAAAATCCTATTGGTGGACTTACGAAAAGTGTGAACATAGTTGAATTAAAAAAGATGAAGAATAAGGGGAAAAGTGAATAAGATTGAGGACTCAGGGACTCTGGAATAAAATCAAATGATCTGACACATAAGAAGTTAGAATATCACAGGGAAACAAGAATGAAGAAATATTTTAAAAGAGAAAAGTTGGGAGGTTTTGTTTCAACTATTCAAAACTGAGATAAAAAAAACAAGCATCCATCAACAGGTAAATATATCTTGGCACTTGGATACAAAGAGAATCTCAGCAAAGAGATAACTTAGTAAATGAATAGATCCAATGTGTTGATTTAGTCTACAGTACAGATACCATTCAGAAATGTTAACTGTAGGTGAAAGAAGGCAGATACAAAAAAAAGCTGTGTATTATATAGTTCTATTTAAGTGACATTCTACAACAACAGGGAATTAGGTGCTCAACTCAAGGCAATGGTCTCTGGGAGCAGCATTGGGGCAAAAGGATTGAAGAATTAGTTGTGTCTGGTTTGGAACCCAACATAAATATAATCTTACAGCATTTCTGGGTCTGTCTGTCTGTCTCTGTCTCTATATATTTTGGGTCAAGCTCCTGTTTATGATCCATATTTTTTTTCTGCAGATGTATTTTTTCATTTTCATTGCTGTTGTTTACCCTAGTTTGTAAATATGTCAAAATTCACTTATCAAATTGACTGCTTTTTTTTTTTTTTTTTGTCGGTCATGGGGCTATAACTCTGGGCTTGGGGGCTGTCTTTGCAGGATTCAGCTCAAGGTGAGCGCTCCACCAATTGAGCCACAGCACCACTTCCGGTTTCCTAGTGGTTTATTGGAGATTAGAGTTTCACAGATTTTCCTTTCCGGGCTGGCTTTGAACCGCGATCCTCAGATCTCAGCCTCCTGAGTAGCTAGGATTACAGGCGTGAGCCACTGGCGCCAGACCAAATTGACTGCTTTTGTGATATTTACTTCTTAAAATTATGGCATCACAAGTAATTGGCTAATATTTGAATGTAAGTCATGTATAAGCCTTACAAAATGTATATGGTCTTTTCCTTACCAAGTCTCCTCTCAAACAGACATTCAGCTCAATCTGGGTCTATAAAATACATTGATTCCAATGACTAAAAATAATAGTTTCCCTTCATTATTGATAAGTTTGGGGTTGTCTCTCAAATGTTATCACATCTTCTTTCCCACCAATGTACCACACTTCAATTTGTTTTCCTGTGGAATTTTTTTCCTTCAAACTATTGTCTAATTTAGAGCCAACTATACTCATCCTTTCCAACTCTCAATGTCAATAATTTCACACTATTCATTTTCTAGCTTATAGTAATCTGGAAACCTCAATCACACACAGAGAGAGAGAGAGAGAGAATTGGCTGTCAAACAAAATTTGATGCTAAGAAATTCAACCTCAAACTGAAATAAGGAGAAGAGATTTGGCCTCTGCCATCTTGGCCACATAGTAGATGGTAAAGTCTGGGATCTTGTCTTCATGGTGGGAGAAGGTGAAGCCCCCATCTCCCAGGCGATGGGCATGACTGTCTGTCAAGGGAGGAGCAGGCACTTGCCTGAGAAGTTACTGAATTTGTCAGTCTAGTGCCTGCAACTGGGAGCTTCCTGTGACACTGCTCCTGACCTGACCTTATTTAGTCACGGACCAGTACAGGAGCCATAATGCCATGCCACCTCTCTCCATTTTCCTGTCCTAGCTCCTGTCCCCTGGTTCTTCTCTGATCACCATGACTTCCCACATCGGCTCTCCATTGGAGCTGAATTGCTTTGTTGATATTGTTTTTTTGTTCTTTCTTTCTGCTCTGGCCTGTTTCCTACCTGTATGAAGTGTATTTGCAGGCAACTGGCTGCCTGCAAACCACCAGTGCTGCAATAAAGACTCCAAAATTTGACCTCTCAAAATGTGACTTTTTGTATTTTCTCACCTTGCAACAAAACTGCAATAAATCAGGGTATCAGAACTGATGTAGGATTCTTTTACCTTCAATGATTATGGTGGACAGAGCTACCAGTAAGAATATTTTAAATTGAAAGGTTATGGCAAGAGTACAATGAAAGAATCTTTTGCATCACCTAAAAGTGCATGCTTCTGAGTCTCAGAAACCTACATACAGCAAGGTAACATTGTTAAATCCAAACCTGATTGAGTACTGCTTTTTATTATGGCTATGAAAATCATGTCATGAATACTCTCCATTTATTCCTCTATAGTAAGGATATTCCTAATGAATCTGTTATTCAAAAACCACCAGCATTATATAAGTAATTGCATATTATTGCGTGACATTGACTAAAGCCCAGAAACAGATTCCTCTGCCCTAATTAATTTTTTCAAGCCTTTTATTCAGCGAGATGCCGCCTACCTAGATCTTTGAATGAAAGGATATTAATGAAGCTGCAATGCAGATGATTGTATTGAAAGTGATGAAGAATTTATTAGGAAGACAGTCATCATGGCTGTGCAGTATATGAGGCATAAAACTGCAATAAGTAATGACAGAGTGTACTTTAGGCATGTAATGGGCAGCAGAGCTACAAAAGGAGAGCTTGGAGATATATTATTTAGTAATAAAGTTCCCATAAAAATTGAAATATGAGGTGGAAAGATTAACATGGTCATACAAGTCATCTTTAATGTTCATAGGCAGGTCCTGCCTTTTAGAAAGAGTAAACTGAATTTATGCTTGTGACAACATGTAAGTCAAAACCCTTACTTATATATTCCATGCAAATTACTGTAGACCTTTGGTTTGCAGTTACCAAAGTAATGTTCAGTAGCATTTAAATTTATTACATTAACACTGGATCAGGCGCTGTATTTTCACCTGTCAAGTGGCTAACATTTGTAGGTCATGCCATTAATAAATAGATTGTTGACAATATACAGATCCCTGGAACACTAGTCCTAAATTGGTGAACACAAGATTGTGAATTTTGTTTTTCTCCTGTAAATTGCATATCAATGTGTTATTACTCACTAAAGAAATAATACTCTGTTATCATTAGTTAGCACTTCCCATTTTTCTCAGAGAAAGGTACACATTGCTCTAATTTAGTATATGGGCTTTTCATGAGTTTCTTACCAACTGCATAAACTTGGTTAACATGCTAAATAAGTTTCACCTTCTAGTTTTATCTATGAGAGGTAAATGCAAATATCATTTTAATGAGATTATTAGAACAGTTATATAAATCAAATGGCTGATCACTTATTATAAGTATAATTCAAGTGCATTTTAGTGGATAATGGATCAAAGTCCCAGAGAAGAGACAAAGCACAGCTCATTTCTCATGTAGTCATAGCTTAGCATTGTTTCTGAAGTTCAAGGTCTCCAGGTATCTCATTAGATATACAATTAAGTTGATAGTTATTAGGATGCCTGCAATGGAAATAAGATTGGCTCTATTCAAAGGAAAAATGGAATTATAAGAGAAAAAATGGTAAATATTCACCAACCTTTTATCTGCATTAGAAAATCTCCTATTTCAAGTCAATCACATAAAGTAGAGGAGTGAGATTATCATGTCAATAAACTAGTCATAGAGGTCTCAGTGAGAAATTAATATTGGCTTGAAGGGAGTGAAATACAAGCTATGTGAAGCTTAGGGAGGAACAACAAGTATAAACACACTCCTAGTTACCCCAAAGCATAAGAAAAATGCCACTGCCAATTCTAATATACCAAAGGGAAAACATAAAGTACTTCACTTAATTTTAAATATTAAAGCTCTCAATTTAATAAGGAAAGAAAACAAATTGGATGCTAAGTTTACTAAATTCCATGGTAAAAAATAAATCATTTGCCTATAAAATTATGAGAATGATAAAAGGAATCTGTACAAGCTTTGCTCTTTCACTCAAAGTGCTAATTATACTGCCACGGTGTGTAAGTGATAGGTAGTAAGATGGAAAAGACACTAAATTTGTGGGTAGAAAACAGAGACATGTTTGATTGACCACAACATAATGTGCAGAGAACACTGAACCTATGAAGCAAAGACTATAAGCAGAAATTTCCCTGTCACAAGTGATACTGAGCCTTCTACTGCAAGAATAAGATGGTTACATAGATTCAGGAATAGTTTAAGAGTAAACTTACAATGGATTAACCCTGGTGGTACATAGAATCGGTATAGAGCATATTTTAAAACAGGTATTCTATACACAGTGAACAACTCACACTTAACAAAAAAGCTCAAATATCTTTGGAAAAAGACCACATTCACAAAGTCTTATAATGGTAATAATGTTAAGTGTTTAATTGCCCTACTAATTGCTATATTTTATTGCTAATCTTTCACCATGTAAAATTTGCAAATTAAACATTACCATGTCAGTACATAGAGAAAAATATACAGCATTTATAGCTTGTATCCATGGTTTGGGGCATGACTTGGGGTCTTCGAATGTATCTCTCATGAGTGATTACAATGTACTATGTCAATGTATCTGATGCTCTTATTTGAAGAAATATTTCCACTAACATGACTGGTAATAGCAGATTAAGAAATAAAATTATTGACTTACACAAATTTTTCTCTGAAGGCTAACCACCTGAAAAACAAAACAAAGCAGAAATAAATCCTTTATTCTTCTGGGTATTAGTAAATACCTAACAAACTATTGAGGAGAAAGTAAAGATTGTAGTCCTTACGTTTTGGTTGGTAACATTTGTTGATTTCCTTCATGTTAATACTTACATCACAATCAATGTCAAACTAACAAAATGACCTCAAGGGTTCTATCTCTTTTACTTTTTCTTTCTTTTTATAGATCTGAGCTTTTAACCTTTATCATTCTAAAGACCATTTTATATTTCTTGTAAAAGAGGGTTAGCAATCACATATTTCCTCAAATTTCTTTGTGTTTTTTGAGGAAGTCTTTATTCTCAAGTTTTTTATCTACATATACAATTTCAGATTGCTGGTTTCAACACTTATTTCTACACTTTAAATATGGCTCTCCAATTATTTTTACTCACAGGATTTCTAAATAAGAGGCCAATGTGATGAGCTCAGTCAATAAGTAAGATTTTTTTTTGGGGGGGGGGGGTCTGGTCATGGGGACTGAACTCTGGGCCTGGGCGCTGTCCCTCAGCTCTTCAGCTCAAGGCTAGCACTCTACCACTTGAGCCACAGCACCACTTCCGCTTTTTTCTTTTTGCTTATGTGGTGCTGAGGAATCGAACTCAGGGCCTCAGGCATGCAAGGCAAGCACTCTACCACTGAGCCACCCCACAAGACTTTTATCCCTGGTTTCTTTCACAGTTTCCTCTTTATTGTTAATATTATGCAACTTAAATATGATGTGCTTCTTCTTGGAAGTTTTTTTTTGTTCATCCTGTTTATGATTCTACAATTTCACTGGCCTTATTATTTATTGGCCATTGTGATTTTTTAAATTATCCGACATTATTACTTAAAAAAAATATCTTTCTCCCTTTCTGTTCTCTTCTGCAAAGTGCAAATGATCAGATTCCTGTCAACTGTCTCTGACCTTTTAACACCAGATAAACTATGTATTGAAGCCCAGATATATGATGTGTCAAGACTTGAACTCAATTTTCCCCCCAAGACTTCAAGTTCTAAAATATAACCCTAAGGTATTAAAAAGGTAGAAACAGTTTGACTGTAACATTTACATGTAGAGACTTTAGGATGTGATCATTATTAAACAAGAACATCATAGTGGCACCCCTCCACCATTTCTGAACATGGTGACTTTATAAGAAAAGCAAGCGTCCAGAAGAGAAACAGAAACACATGTGAACTCCTTGTCACTTTATGTATTCCCGTTATCACCATGGGACGTTCCAGCAGGAGAGATATACATATGTGTCTGATCCAAGATAAATTTCTTTTATTTCTAAAATGTACAGCCATAGTAATTTTGTAATAGTAAGACAAAATAGATACTAGAGTGTTTTTTTGTATCAGAGATGAGAAATTCTAAAAATAAAAACTCAAATCTTATATAAAAATTCATAGCAAACCTACCCTTTACCCTGGAGGAAAATATTATTTTTATTAGATAATAAACTTTTTTTTTGATCTGGAAGGAAAAACTGTCTAACCAACTGCTTTACTATGCAAATATTCTTAAAAGAGAGAATCAATCACCAAATCTGAATGTCAGCTTGCAAGATATGCAGAAGCAACAGATCATTGGAGATCATTCCAGGCCAAAAATAATATTTGATATGAAATAGATAAACATGTTTTGAATAAAATATTCAAGAATTTCTATTTTTGTCAGTTAAGCTCAGCTCTACAGATAAAAATAATATATTTTTAAATCTTGAATAAGAATGGATGACTTGAGGGCTGGGAAGGTGGCTCAGGGGTAGAGCACTTGCCTTGCAAGCCAGAGGCCCTGGGTTCGATTCCTCAGCACCACATAAGCAAAAAGAAAAAAGCCCGAAGTGGCGCTGTGGCTCAAGTGGTAGAGAGTTAGCCTTGAGTTGAAGAGCTGAGGGACAGCGCCCAGGCCCAGAGTTCAGGCCCCACGACTGGACCCAAAAAAAAAAAAAAAAAAAAAAAAGAATGGATGACTTGAAAACAAGATAAGAACAAAAACCTTCATAAATTTTGCTACAGAGTGGCAAGTAGAAATTACACAACTATATTGACTTCTTCATTTTTAGTTGTAAATTCACATCTTCTCATTGATCCCATTCTTGCCAATCTCTCAGGGGTGGTGAATCATTTCTCTGTCAAGAACAATTTGGATATGTATAATATTCTGGGTCATACAAAATTATCACTACAGACAGATGACCACAGGCAATCACTGAGAAGAATTTGCACAGTTTATGTCTATCCAGTCATGTACCAACTGATGTCTTGGGCTGATGCGCCCATCCTTGGAAAGAAAGTATTTAGATTGAGGCAACTAAATTTGTTTAAATTATATCGCTAAGGTCTTATATGCCTGCCTTTTGAAATTTCTAAAGATTTCTAGGAAAAGTAGAAAGTTAATGAGGTTTTAAATCCAACGCATATGTAGTGTAAAAGGCAAATAGCTTGCTTATTCTCTGACTGACTGTCTTTCCCTCTACTCATGTAACCAGCAAGACAATAATAATATTCAAAACAGAATTTTAGTCCTTAGGATAGAAGTAAGTATTTTTGACTACACTTTTCTAGGTCCTTTAGGTCAATATATCAATGAATAAGTAATGCCTATACTGCTCTAGTCATGCTAAATGTCATTCTTTCCTGGGATTTGGACCAAACTCCTTTGAAAGGGATAAGATGTTTGGCATAGAATTTGTTTTTAGGAACTTGTCCCTATAAACATCTACTGATAACCCAATTGTGCACAAAACCCAGCATAATATATATTATAAATTAGAATAACTGCAGAAGAGGTAGTTTCTGCAATGTATTCTGCCTCATTTTTGAACAAATATGCTATAAGTTATTTGTTTAATTTAGCATGTCAAGCCCAAATATTCTTTCTTGTATGTCTTCATAGTTGTATGTATATTGTTTCATTTTTACCCACAAACCATTTTCTATATATTATGTTGTCTTTCCTTTATATGTTTAAAATTTGTATGATTTCAGTTGGTGATTATTTCATTTTGCCATTAAAATTGATTCATTTTGTGCTATTCTAAGAAACAGACTACATCATTACAGGGTAGATCATTTATGTTTTCAGTGCTGCTAATTGGTCTTTTGGTTTTTTTGCTTGTATCATTTGGTAGTTGTTTTTATCATAAATGTTTAAGTGTGACACTCATTAAGATTTCTTTCTTGCTTTGTGAAAATCTTTTGCACATCAGTAATAGTCTTAGGTTAATTTTAACTTCATTATGTAAAAAGTTACTTTTTTCACATTTTCTTTATGTCACACAAATAATAAATTTCTCATGTTTATTCACATATTTGTAATTACTTATACATTAGTTTAAAATATATGATTATTTTCAGTGCTCAAAACATCAAGATAAACAATCACTGCCCTACTTCACAATGATTTTCATAGTGTTGTATTATTCCTGTTGCTTTTCAATATTGCTTAAACCATAAATAAAACTCAAATTAGTTACACAAATTTTGAATTGTTAATGATGAAATAACTAATTGAAAATTCAAGAAAAAGAGATTTTATCCCTATCTTTCTTTATAGTTAAATTTTTACAGAAAATTAAACTCTCTAGTTAGTCCATACTTACTCTGCTTAGGAAAGCACTTTTGCATGTAATAGAGAAACACTTTCCAGCAATTCTCAATTTAATTTCTGGTTGAATTTATCTCAACTCTATCACAGATCCCAGACAATATTTCCCAAATATATAAAAGAACAAGTGTCTTATTAGCTGTGAACACTATATCACAAGTCCTTTATATCATTTTCCATACATTGCACATAAATTCTCTGATGATTTTCCTCATTTCTCAAATGAATAAACTGAGACTCAGACGACATTTCTGATACCCAAATCAAAAATTAAACTCAAAAATTTTCAATTTCTAAGACATAGACTTTTTCCACACCATGTCATAAATCATTGTGTTTCAATCCATATCAAAGACAAAACAAAACCTCAACAATTACTTTTTCTTAATAGGTAATATTTTTCATATACTATTTAATTTTTCTATTTTGTAGATCATTCAAGGTCATATAATATGTGGAAAACCCTGAAATCGAAATAATCTTTAAAAAATCTTCTCTTATAACTTGCAAAATTTTTATTGGATTCCAATAATATGTTTTCTTATTACACACAGAGTACTACTTTTTTCTGTCTGGCTTCCCTTAGCAATGTAGTTGAAATCACAATGAAACTGTAGTGGCACCTACTCCCATGTCAGCCTGGCTTAGCCAGAACAAGTAAGTTCAATTTTTTAAATGTCCTTTTTAAAATGCATTATTAGGTGAGAGATACAGTTTGAATTTTGAAATCAAAAGATATGCTAAGAACGAAGCAATCATCGGTGTTTTACTGACTGTTTAACCCCCTTGGAGTTTTCCTGCCCCTTGCTTTGTGTCTTTCTTCACATTACCTTGTGTTTCAAATTTTCTTCCTGGTGCTTTCATAGTTTTAATCTGTCCCAGGAGCAGGTTTAAATGACAGGCCTCATGGAATTTCTTTTCTTTTTCTTTTTCTTTTTTTTTTTTTAAGATCTGAAGAGAAAAGAAGGACTACTTTCCAAAAGGAAAGAAGTATTTACTTGGAAAGAAATTCTCTGAAGGACACATCCATCACGAGCATCCCTCACCTTTCGACTAAGCCTTCAGCACTGCCGTGTGTACTAACGGGGCCACAAGAAATGGTGAAGGGAGACTTCGGGAGAAAGCAAAGGAGCAAAGCAGGGCGATCTCAGAACAGGAATGAAAAAGAAGAAGCTACATGAAAGCAGTAAGGCACGTCTGTTAAGTATGAAATGAAAGCACCAAACCACCTAGTAGAATACAGATGTTCATAATGGGGACCTTCGGTGGGTCAGCCTTCGGGCATCAAACCGGCAAGTAGAAAAAATACTCAAAAAGAAAAGAACCCTTGCTTTTGAGAGACGGAATTTTTTGTTTGTTTTTTTTTTTTAATGTACCTTTCACTAGAATAAAGTATGGTTGAAAATGTGAGGATCTGATGAAGTCTCTAGATGCAGGATAAATCTATAAAGTTTCCTAAAATGTTGAGTTTATTCTAAAGTAAATCTAACATTGGGAAAGTTATGGGTAAAGTATTTCAGATTATTCCCTCACTTGGTAATGACCTCAGGAATGTGAGAAACAAAAATCTTCATGGTATAAAATAAAATTTAAAAAAGTCTTCATTGAATTGTGAGACTATTTCAGGCAAAGTATATTGAAGTACAAGTATAAATATGGCTATAGACAGGCATAGGAAATAACCAAGTTTTCACCTCACACTTTCAATTATAATGGAAAGGAAAAAATCAAAACTATGATTGCAAAATTTTAGGATGACATTAAATAGTTGAATTATTTATTTTAACATATTTTTCAAAACTGTCTCAGAAGTAAACACTAAATGAGGAACCTGAAATCTACTTAAGACAGCGCACATTTGCGTGCATGCATGAACACACACACACACACACACACACACACACACACACATACACACAAGATGTATGGTTATATGAGAAAATGTGATGTTTAGATAGACTTTGAAATCTCTATATTTACCTATGGCCATCTAATTAGTGCTAAGAACATGTTTCAATCCTCCCTTATGACTGTTTTTGAAGACTACATTGTGATGTACTTTTTAGTGGTTACCAGTAATGGTACTATGTCAGTGAGAGAAAATTCTACCATATTTCTCCTATACATTACATCTACTTAATCAGGTCAGGTTTACAAGGACATAGAACCATTGCCTCATTTGTGCAATTCTCTGACAAAATGTCTTAACCTGCAAATACCACAAGTATTGGTACATTTTCGTTCAATATATTGTCTCTAACTTTTACAGTCTTTTATTTCTCCTCTATGTGTTAATGGCCATGAATTACCTGGACAAAATATCATAGACTGAACAAGTAAACCATTTGTCATAAAGACAGAGGCTAGAAATCTGAGATCAAGGTGCCATAATCACTGTAATCACTCATGACCTTTCTTCTATGTGCATGAAAAAAGAGGTCTTTAAAAGTCTCCTCTATATTTTATGATAAAATCTGCCTATGTAGCAGATGGTGACACTGACTTGAGATGCTCCCAAATCAGCCTCTCATGTGCTGGGATTACAGTATGTGTGTCCAGAGATAACTATCTTTTTCTTCAGACATGAACAATTTCTTTCAGTCTAGTGAGTTAGGTCCCAACCCTCATTTGACCTTAATTATCAATTCTGCTCATAATAATTCTTAAGGTTTTCAGATTATCACTATCAATTTCGCTGGATCTACAAATTGTCCAAATTTCCTTAATTTAACTTTTTTTTATTCTTTCTATTTCTTTTGTTTAAAATTTTATTGTAAAGATGCTGTACAGAGGGTTTACGTGAGTAAAATAATGAGTACATTTCTTGTCAAACATTGTTACCCCCTCCTTTGTTTTTTCCCTACTATCCCTTCCCTCCCCTAACTCCCCCCAACCCTCCCCTAAAGTTGTAAAGTTCATTTCCAACATAGTATATTGTGAGTATCATTGTTGTAATGGATCACCCTGTGTCCTTGTTTCAGCATTTTCTTATCCCCCTCCCCTAATTAGAAAGAAAGACCTCTTGTGTCCATATATTGGAGTACATTTCACTTAGCATCATCTTACATCATCATCATATGTACATAGTTTTTCAGCTTTTCTGATTATGTGATAAGATTATCCTACATGTACACTAGTTATTGCAAAAAAGGGAAACTATGGGACCTATATTTTTTGAGTCTGTCTGACTTCACTTACTGTGATTTCTTCCAAGTCTTTCCATTTCCTTACAAATAAGGCAGCATTACGCTTTCTGATGGAAGCATAGAATTCATATATATATATATATATATATATATATATATATATATATATATATGCCACATATTCTTGACCCATTCATCTACTGAGGGGCGTCTGGGTTGGTTCCTTCTCTTAGCTATGGTAAATACTTCTGTGATAAACATATATGGGCTGGTAGCTTTAATGTGGATTTGTTTGTGGTCATTTGGGGAAATGCCCAAAAGTGGAATTGCTGGGTCATAGGGGAGCTCTATGTGGAGTCTTTTGAGGAATCTCCACACTGCTTTCCAGAGTGGTTGAACAAGTTTACACTCCCACCAACAATGCAGTAGGGTTCCCGTTTGACCACATCCCTCCAGCATCTGTTATTATTAGATTTCTCAATTATAGCCATTCCAACTGGGGTGAGGAGGAATCTCAATGTTGTTTTGATTTACATTTCTTTTATGGCCAGAGAAGTTGAGCATTTCTTCATGTGTTTATTGACCATTCTTATTTCCTCTTCAGAGAAGTCTCTCTTCAGCCCACTTATTAATGGGCAGTTGTTTCTTTAACTATTTGGTTTTGGGAGTTTTAATTTTTTGAGTTCTAAGTAGATTTTAGATATGAGACCCTTGTCTGTTATATGGCTAGAGAATATCTTCTCTCAATCCATGGGCTTTCTATTGATCTTGCTAGCTATGCCCTTGGCCATGCAGAAGCTCTGCAGTTTAATGTGATCCCATTTGTCCAACTTTCTTTGATTTGTTGTGATTCTGGGTCTTTATTAAGAAAACTTCAAGCCAGGCACCAGTGGCTCCTGCCTGTAATCCTAGCTACTCAAGAGGCTGAAATCTGAGGATCACCATTCAAAGCCAGCCCTGGCAGGAAAGTCCGTGAGACTCTTATCTCTAATAAAATATCAGAAAACTGGAAGTGGTGCTGTTGATCAAGTGGTAGGGCACTAGGCTGAGGAAGCTGAAGAGCTGAGTGACAGCGCCCACGCCCAGAGTTCATGCCCCAAGACTGACAAAAAAGAAAAAGGGAACAAAAAGAAAAAAATCAGCCTATGCCAAGGAGCACTAGAGTTTCTCCTATTCCTCCCTATAATGTTTTTAGGTTGTCTGCTTTTACCTTAAGGTCCTTGATCCATTTGGGTTTTTTCTGGTGCAGACTGACATATAAGGATCATACACATCAATATTATAATGAGGAATGTTCCATGGATTCCTAATTTCTCCAGAGCTTTCATCATAAAGGGGTTTTCGACCTTGTTAAATGCTTTTTCTGTGTTCAGTGAGATAATCATATGGTTCTTATCCTTTTTCTTGTTGATGTGATGAATTATATTGATTTGCATATATTGGTCCAGCTTTGCATTCCTGAAATGAATCCTGTTTGATCATAGTGTATGATTATTTTAAGAACTGTTGAAGTCAATTGGCCAGAATTTTGTTGAGAAGTTTTGCATTGATGGTCATCAAAGAAATGGGTCTATAGTTCTTTCTTTCATGAGTACTGCCTGGTTTGGGAATGAGGGTTATCATAGAAAGAGTTTGGTAGTGAACTTTCATTTTCAATTTCATTGAAGAGTTGGAGGAGTATTGCTGTGAGTTCTGTTTTTAAAACCTTGTAGAATTCAGCTGTGAACCTATCTGGTCCTAGGCTTTTCTTGGATGGATGTCTCTTATTATTGTTTCTATTTTGATGCTTGATATAGGTCTGATAAGTTGGTTTAACTCATCTTGGTTTAGTTTCGGCATGTCAATATTTGCTAGAAATTTGTCCATTTCTTCTAGATTCTCAAACTATTAGCATAAAGGCTTGTGAAGTATTCCCTTATAATGTTCTGAATCTTGTCTGTGTTGATGTTTCCATTCTCATCTCTGAGTTTATTTGAATTTGTTCTATTTTTTTTCTGATAAGATTTGAAGACCAAGTCTTTGTTTTGTTGTTTCTTTCTATGGTTTTATTGGACTCTAATTCATTAAATTCTGATTTAACTTTAATTATTTGTTTCCATCTATTGGATTGGGGTTTGGCTTATTGTTTTCAAGGAGCTTCAGATGCACCATTAAATTGTTAAATTTGTTACTGTAGGAACTCAGAGCTATAAATTTGCCTCTGAGTACTGCCTTTGCTTTGTCCCAGAAAAGCTGGTAATTTGTATGTTCATTTTTGTTAAATATCATGAACATTTGAATTTCCTTTCTAATTTCTTCCATGACCCACTTGTGGTTCAACAGTGTGTTGTTCCACCTCTATGTGTTACAGGATTTCCTTTGATGGCTTTTGGTGTTGTGTTAAAATTTTATTCCCTTGTGGTCTGAGAGATGCAGGGCATAATTTCAATGATTCTGAATTTGGACAGATTTGGCTTGTGACCTATTTTGGGAAATGTTCAATGTGCCTCTGAGAAGAACATGTGCTCTCATGCTTCTGGGTGAAATACGCTCTAGATATCTGTTAAGTCTAGTTGGCCTATGCAATTTCTCTGTTGATTTTTTGCTGTGTTGATCTATCCAGTGAGAGAGTGGTGTGTTAAAGTCCTCAACAATTAATGTCTTTAGATCTATGTGTGATTTTAGGGAAAGTAGTGATTCTTGGATAAATTTTGGTGCTTCAGTATTTGCTGAATACATATTTTGAATTGTTATATCTTCCTGTAGGAGAGATCCCTTTATTAGTATGTAATGTCCTTCTTTATCTCTTCTTGCTAAATTTAATTTGAAGTCTATTTTATCTCATTTTAGGATTGCAACTCCCTCCTGTTTATGGGGGGCATTTGCTTGGTTGATTTTGTTCCAGCCTTTTATTTTCAGAATATATATATTAGGCAAGGTGTGTCTCTTGAAGGCACAGACGGAAGAATCGTGCTTTTTTCATCTAACTAGACAATCTATGCCACTTAATTGGAGAGTTAAGTCTTTTAATATTGAGAGTTAGGATTGAGAAGTTTGGTAGTTTGTACACATGTTATCCACCTTCTTAGGGCTGTGCCTACTGGGTTCTTACTATGACTATCTGATTATCCGTTTGAGGGCAGTTTCTTGGACTTTATCATGCATTTGTTGGTGCTCTATGTGTGGGACATCTTTAAGTATGTTTTATAAGGCTGGTTAGGTGGAGATATGTTGTTTTAATTTTTCTTTCCTTCATAAGGTTTTTATTTGTCCCTTCATTATAAAGGAGAGTTTAGCTGGGTACAGTATTCTTGGTTGGTAGTTGTTTGTCTTTAGGGTATGGCATACATTATTCCAGGCTTTATTACTTTCATGCTCTCTGTTGAGAGATCTGTAGTTATTCTGATTGGCTTTCCGTTATAGAAGATTGATCTTTTCTCCCCAACAGCTTTAAGGCCTCCATGGTTTCCCTCAGCTTTGTGTTTGTGAATTCCATGAATCCCTCTATTAATCTTTGATTATTCTCATCATTCCCACAAAGTTTTTTTATTAGTATCATCACTCTCACACAATTTCTCTATTAATCTTAGCATCATCACACTCATGCGTTGCCCTATCATGGTCATACAGAGTCATTTGCAGGCTTTCAATCTTTTCTTCACTCAGCATGTTTACCAATAGTGTTTGTAGAACATTTTGAGGATTCTCCTCTGGAGTAGACATTAACTATGCTGTTACTTGTTTATCATGAGCAGGAGATGAGGTTGCTTGACTTACCATTTTCCTTGTGTTTCTATGGCTTGTTCTGCACATTTGGGTATGAAAGCAAAACCAATCCTGAGCTATAACACTATTTTAAGGCAAGCATCACCCCAGAGCCCTATGGTTGCATAGATTTTTTACACAGTCAAAATAGGTACAGACACAATCTAGTTCAACAACAAACAACTAGGGGTCAATGTACTAAGAAAATCAAAGAAGGAGTCAGAGGACCAGAAATTAATAGGCATAGGGAGAATTGTGGGGAGAAAATGATATTAGAGCAATGTAGGGAGAGAAAAGAACAAAGGGAAGATAACTAAGACCTAAATTCAGAGAGAGAAAAAAGAGAGAAAGAAAGGAGAACTAATAAAAAGAAAAAGGGGAAAAATAAATAAAAAAATTTAAATGAAAAACAAAAAATTATTTAAATATAAAGAAATAATACTCCAAAGAAAGGAAGTAAGGCTAAGCAATTGCAAATTAAGTAATTGACGTCTGAATTATTTTGCACACAATGGAGGATAAAGTCTAATAATCAATGATGGTTACGTATATGAGGATGAACAGAATGGCAATTATGCAGAGCGAAAAAAAGAAAAAGGTCCAAAAGGGAAAAGGAAAAAAATGAAGAGAAAAAAAAGGGAAAAAATGAAAAAGTCAGATTTTTTTTTAATTAAGCAGAAGAAAGAAATCTTTGATTTATTTGAGGATCTTAGGTCTTCCTGGTGTCCATATCCAGTCTCTTGGTGGAGTCTCTGATTTGCTTGTGGTGTTTGATTTTCCTGTGGCTTAGTTGGTTTCTTAAATCAGTTTGAGCAGGCAGAATAAAGCTCTGCCTTACCTGCATGGGGACTTTATGACCCTTCTCCAGACTAGTTCAGTAGAAAGGCAATCTGCTGTATGTGTTACACAAGAGGGAGATGTCTGCCTTCACTAGCTTGGAGTTTCTGTGATGGAGCTTGAATATGAGTGGGGCTGGCCTGTCAGCATTCAGTAGCTTTTCCCTGAGCCGCTAGCTCCTGAGAGACTGGAGCCATTCTCAGGGTTTATGCCATATCTAGATTTGAATTGTTTTTCTTTTAAACTTCTGCAGCTCGGAGAGCTACTTGTGCTAGGCGGGGAGGGGAAACGGGGGACTTTCTTCACTGGGTAAACAGAGCCAGAGATAGCCCTCCCTCTCCTCCCCCCCCCCCCTCCCCGTGCAGCAGTGAAGAAAACAGTGAAGAAAGTCGCCCTGCCCTGGACAGAGGTTCCTCTGCTTAGGAAAGGCAACTTTCCCTTGGGTGGAGCTGAGCCCCACTGGTCAGGTTCCTTTGACCGTTCAAAAATGGGTCATCAGTGTCTGCTTCTAAGGCCTGAGTTATGTGCTAGCTGCTCTGGCCCAGTCTTGCCAGTATCAAAGATGGTGTTTTTCTCTGGTGGTGGGGGAGGGGTTACCTTCCAAACACTGTTCTGTGAAAAGGAATGAGAATGTCTTGTGGGGTACTCACACCTTTCCCTTCGTTTTTGGGTCATCTGTGGTTTCAACCTTCTGTGATCATCAGGATGAAAATTACCACTACTTGTGAATTCGTGCTGGGAGTGAGTAGAAGCCACTCTCATTCTATCTCTGGTGTCTTTGTCCTAGGCTCTGTCTGTTGATATGGCAGCAGCGTCAGCTGCCGCCACTACTACCACCACCACCACCACCACCACTACTGGCAAGTGCTCGAATCTGTCTCTTTAAACAAGCTGTCTGAATTTTCCCTCTCTGGCCAAACTCTCTGTACTATGATGACACAGTTGGTGTGACTTTCTACATTGATATTGGTTTCTTTGTGAGAGCTCAGTTAGCCTCCAGCTGCTCTGTCGCCATCTTCCTCCATCATCAACATTTTATATGTTCTATTAAAATCCCTTTTACACTTTTAAGCAACATTTTTTAAAAAGTTCGTTTACTTCATGTTCTATCATTACCATATCCTTACTCTCACATCTCCACTGAAATGGTTCTATTCTATTGATAAAATTAGCTGTTAAGTATGTTTCCCAATTTTATAGAGAAAACTAAACACATTTATATTTATTTGGATATAAATTAAAATTATCTTTATGTATATATATATATATCTTATGGATTTTTTTATTTCTGCTTTTACTCTTGCAATTTTCTGATTATCCTTTTCCCCCATTTGTTTCTCTAAGTACCCTTTAACTCTTCATATTTTATATTGACAGTCTTCTCATCTCCTACTTTCTTTTACTCTCTCTAATTTATGTACATAATATTTAGTTATGTTTTTCCCAGTATTTTATCTTCTCAATCTTTTTCTATCTCTTCATCCCTCTCTTTTCTGTTTTACCACTCATTCTCTTCAAGTACTCCTCATTTATTCAGCATAGAAAATAATTATAAGTTATCTCACTACTACATAAAATTCCTTACAAATCAAATTGTCTTGATCCACTTTGGAGCCAGGCTATTTGGAGTAAATAGCTTCTAGTGTCTCTGGAATTAGGGAACAAGAGCTATGGGTGAGGGGCACTAATTCTCAATGACCACAGCTCAGAAATAATGGGTACATCATTTGCTCATTTGTCACTGGCCCAACTTAAAGAATACTTGTTTATTTGCTATGAAAGATGAGCAATGTAGAAAAGTACCTATTGTGACTGGGAAGGTGGCTCAGTGGTAGAGTGCTTGCCTTGCATGCATGAGCCCCTGGGTTTGATTCCTCAGCACCACATAAGCAGAAAAAGTGGGAAGTGGCACTGTGGCTCAAGTAGTAGAGCATGAGCCTTGAGCTGAATTGCTGAGGGACAGTATCCAGGCCCAGAGTTCAGGTCCCACAACCAGGGGGGAAAAAAAGTACCTATCATATTTCCTGACCACAGACTTGTAAGTGATACTATCTGCTATTAAATTACACTTCTGGATTTTTCTGAGTAGTTTATTAGAGATAATTCAGAGTTTCCTGCCTGGACTGGTTTTGAACTATGATCTTTATGTCTCAGCATCCTGTGTAGCTAGGATTACAGGTGTAAGCCACCATCCCCCAGCTCTTTGACTAATTTAATAGTAGTGTCTGGTGTATATCAACTTTCTACAACATTTGATGTTGAGCTAATTTTCTCTATCAAAAAATTAAACTTCAAAAATCTTCTCATTCAACTATACCTTAATCTGTTTTTCTCCACCCCCAAGAGTGTTTCTTGTAAACTTTTGCCTGCCCTTTATAGGGGACCACTTAAATAAAAAATCACAACCTAAATCTCAAATCTTTTATGCTTGATTGAGTCTTTTATATTGCTGTCTACTGGAAATCTCTGCCTGCATGTCGTATGAACACCAAAAATATCTGTCAAATAAAAAGCCAAACAAGCAATGAAGCTTATCTTCAAAGTTCATTTCCACTAACCATCTGTCTATATTATATACACTGCCAGTTGTATATTTGTCCACATTGGATAGTATGGAAATATGAAAATCTCTGAAGTCTTTCTGTTGATTTTATCTACTGTTAGCTAATCTTATTGTCAGTCTCTTCACAGAGATCTATATCTTACTCTCTTATAACAGTACTTATAACACAGTACTTATAACACAGCTGATAGCCCATAAACATACAGTGGTAAGGAAACTAAAAAAAATAAGCTCACTGTCTACTACAGAAAAACAAAAACATAGAAGATAGCTGTAAGTGTCATATGTAATGGAGCTTGTTAGGTTTTACAGAAACATAACATGGAATTTTTTTAGAATGGAAGTTGTAAAAGGTTCAGTGATCCATTCTTATTCTGGAACTTACATGATCTGAATTCACAAACTATGAGTTTAATAGTTAAAGAACTTTGAACTTTGGAAAGTATAAAGACAATAGAGATAGATATTTAGAAAACCAAAGGCTTTCAAGTTCTAATATTCTAAGAAGTTTAAGAAAGAGATTTCCACATCATCATAAATTGTACCCATCCTGGGACAAATTGCACTTTCAGAAACTAATTTCTTTGGTGAATAAACAAAAGAATCAATAAATACAGGAATAAATGATAAGATGAATAAAATAACTCCAATACTAACTCTGAATCGTATTCTGAACTTACAAAGTTTTATCCACCTGATGGATCTGAATTATGAATAATCTTCTCCCAGTTCTCTATGGTTATCCATAGTCCTTATGAATCACAGACTATTGTGTGATTGTGGTTTCTAAATGTAACTGAATCCTATAATAACCTATCTCTTTCAATATACACAACTTGAGTATCTCTGAGTATCTGTTCAATCCAATCTGTGATAGTTACGTTAAAAGAAAACTACTTAAATGATTTTATGCAAAGGTACTAGAATTAATCCATGATCTATCTACAAGAAAAATGACCATAAGAGAACAAACATTCTAGTTCTCAAAATTATGAAACACTTTACTATATTAGGCTAATCACATCAAGGACTGAATTTGTGCTGACACTCCAGGGACCCAAACTTCACAATAACTGGATTTTGCATTTTACGTAGAAAAGTTTATGTCACAACATCCTAAAATTAAATAAAAAAACACAAATTTTCAATGGATGGCCTTACTCAGAGAATCATGTTAAATAATTTAATGTAATCTAACTATGAATATGAAATACAGAAACTAATAAACCATTGATTAAAGACTAACTTATGTTCAGTGTTCTTTTATACCTGACTCATCAGTCTCTACTTTAAAATATTTGTAAGTAAACCATTTTGTTAAAAAATAAACATCTATTTTATAGGAAGTATATAATATTTTACACTTTTCTTTCAAGCTTTTTTATACCTTGTTTTTCACCATTCAGTGACATGAACTTCACACTATAGTGAAAGTAAAGAAAAAATCTTTGCAATCTTTTGCTATATTTTTTTCTTAATCCCAGGACATCCTTTCTATATAGAATGCTGCCTTTCTACTGAAAAATTCTTGCTTACATCCAAATTATAATTCAAAGAATTCTTCCTTGTTGATGATCTCTGATCCATATACCTAAGCAGCAGAGGTCTTTGCTTCCTGTTCTGTTTTGTAGTATAAAATTTTTATCATATATTAAATGACATCCATATTGGATTATAAGGGAGCATTTATGTAACTCTTCCAGTCATTAGCATTTCTCTAGGCTTTATTTGTCCTGGCACCCACAACACTTGAACAAAGTACATGTCACACAGTAGGTGCTCAGCATGTATGGGCTAAAGAAAAACCAGTGCCTTCTAATTTAATTATTTTGTGGCCCTTATTTTTAAGTCAACTCAAGTTATCTTCTACAAAAATCTTCTAGTATGCTCTCAAAACACCAAAGACAGTATCCCACTCATTAATGTTCCCAGTGGACTTCATGATTTTACTTGTATGTATTAGACAACTGCTAGTCATGCTATTTAAAGCAAATTACCCACCTATTAGAAAACTTAAATGAGTTCTCCATTCCTCATTGAACTAAGTTCAAACTTTTGAAACTGATTTTTTAAGTACTCTCTATTTTTTTAACCTATTCAGAATTGGATTTTCTGAATTTGATATTCATTTTCAGTCTTATTCATTTCTTCAGGGGTACTTACCTGTAGAGTCCCACCATGCCCCACATGCTAGTTTCCTTACTAGAATTCAGAAGAGGCTAGGATTATCATAACCAACTATTTAGTAAAGAAAATTATGGTCCATGGAAAAATTACTATTCAAAGCAAAATAATTCTGAAAAGAGAGGGATCATCCATCTGAACTATGCCACAAACTCAAAACAGTGCCTTTCTTTTATACGAGCTCTGGTTTCACTTATTTAACTATGATAAAGCTCTCATTGAAAATAGTGCATGAGCCAGGACCACTATCTGCGATGTCTCTGGTTTTACTTCATGGCACCTGTATCATAGCACACTTTGGGCAATATTTGCTGATCGATGATACTCTCAATAGATCTTGTCAAGATGCACCTTCTAAGTCCAGACTTCCAAACAAACTCTCAAAGCTTTCATTTCCAAAGAAAACCAGATGACAAGAACTTTAAATTGTACAGTGTTGTGGTTGTCAAATGCAAATAGAGATTTCCTGTGCAGTGAGTGTGCTGATGCCAATTTCACATTTTGCTCTTTGGTATCTGGTTAAAGCTTACTCTGCCAGTGAGCAAGGTTGAGAATACTGTATGCTCCCTGAGCATACAAAAACATCCTTCTTACTATTTCTACATCATGTAGGGGAGTACCATATTCACAGTGAAAAGAGTAAGGATTAGTAAAAAAAAAAAAGGATTCTTTCATTTTCTGGGTGCCCATACTAGAGTCTGGGTTAGTCAACACTGTCTTTAAAATAGATTATGTATTGAAATGAAAAAATCAATCATCTAATATGGCCAGAGAGATTAAGGGAGCTGGCCTAGCTGACCACAGGAGACACTTTTAATTCAAAATCTAAACCATGAACATAGTGATTGTGATCAAGGAGCTTTACAGCACATAAGGGATTCAAAAAGCATATTAATCCACCTCCAGCAACACTGACAATTTAAAATAATGATTAACCTTCTCTCCCACTTGATTCAACCTGGCATATGCATTATACCACTCTAAATGCTAGCAGACTCTTTGCTTATGGCTTCCATTACGTAGCACTTAGCATCCATGAAAACTTTCTTCAAGAAGTAATTACTTTTGAGACCATGGACATGTCAGATGGGAAAGCAGGCACAAGTAAAGAGAACAAGAGGAAAATACTGAAACATAAGAAAGTTGATTCAAATAATAATTTAACAGTGCGTAAAAAGATACTCAATGAGCATTTGTTTTCTCTCTGTTCTCAATATGCAGTTCTATAAATTAGAAATTGCAACTACAAATTACCTAATGCATGTTAAAAGATTCTGTAAACAAAAACAAGATTCTGTAAACAAAGGTGTATTCATTCTTATTCACTAAATATCTAACTCAAGACACAACAGAAACAAAGCTGGAATCCACTCTTACTTAGATCTTTAAAATTGTCTCATTCTCTGTGTGGGGTTCTTAATAGGGACACAGAAATGCTAGAATTTTAAAGAAGGCCCTAAACTTATAATAAATCATTTTGCTTTAGGAAAAATAATTCATTTTTTATTAGTGAGGAGGTATTCCTGTAAATTCTACATTACTAAGGAATATTATGACTGAGTAATTTATTTGCTTCTGTGTTTTACTTTCCTAACCATATTTGGATAAATTTTCCTTCATGTGATTAAACTATACTAGATCTTCCTAAAAACATGCTTCTTTTGCTGTTTCTTTCCACCCTACCCATCCTACCAAATACACTGTGATCCTTTGTTAAAATTCTAAAAGAATAAGAATAAACAATATTAGTCATTGCTAATGTTAATGTGAATATTTTAGTGGTTAAATGATCAATGTTGCAACCAGGATTAGTTCTAACTAATAGATGCTGCAGCACCAGAATTCAGATAGAGCAAGAAGTAAAAATCAGAGTAAGAACATAAACCAAGTGCAGCTTTAGTTATTTAATAATTAATAGGAGAATGGCTACATATTTTTAATATAATTGCTTAAAAGAGAGTATTAAAATTCCTCAAAGTAACACAGCAACATAACAGAAGGCCACTGAGTTGAGAACCTTCCCAAGTCTCCCTCTCATACCATATGTCCTGTACTGTCTGTAGAAACAAATAAGAAATGATACTGATCTACATTATTCACTAGGCATTAGAAGCACACCTCATCTTAATGAGATTTATTTCATGAACTGAAATTTTCTCCAACAAAGGATGAGCTTCTTTTTTGAAGAAATACTTTAGGAAATCACCAAGATGCTGAGGTTGGTAATATAAATTATTTCATATTCAGGGTTTTTGGTCAGTACTAGAGACATAAATCAGAAATAGAAGCTATTGAGAATGATTCCAAAAGTGTTTTAAACATACTTTAAAGTAAATTGTTACATACAGTTGAGTAGTTATATTCATTTAGAGTAAATCTGTGTGCAGATTTCTGAAACAGAAGTTTGTATCACAAGGGCGAAGTGTCTAGACTTCAAACAAAGGGCACCTTCAGCAAATAGCCACCATATAGTAATTTCTGGTACCAAAAACTAATAATTGTTTCTACAATAGATTGAACAGAAAGAAAAGTTTAATATCTTATCATAAAATTTGAAGTAGCTGATCTTGGGACCTCAGAGGAATATAGCGATTTCCCAAAATTGAGACCAATCTTGGTTCTAGAATTTTTCTGAAACATTGTCCTAAAAATCTTTTGTCTTGTGCCGGGCACCAGTGATTCACGTCTACAATCCTACCTACTCAGGAAGCTGAGATCTCAGGAACACGGTTCAAAGCCAGCCTAAGCTGAAATGTCCCTTGAGACTCTTATTTAACAACTAGAAAACAAAGGAGGAGGCAACAATGATTGATAAGAAATGTACTCATTATCTTGACCATGTAATTGCAACCCCTCTGTACAGTATTTTCACAACAACAACAACAAAAAAAAAAAAACTGGAAGTGGCCCTGTGGCTCAAAATGGCAGAGTGCTGGGCTATCCTTGAGTAAAAGAGCACAGGGACAAGACCAGGACCTGACTTCAAGCCCCACGGCTGCCAAATAAATAAACAAACAAATAAATAAATAAATAAATAAATAAATCTCTTGGTTGGAGGAGAAACTCTGTGGTGAAACTCTGTGGTAGATCTGGAGATGTGTAGGTGCAAAGAGCAGTGCAAACAAGGGTTTGGGTTCTGTTTCAGCACTAGAACAAAAGGAGACTTATTTTTATTCTTTTTAATTTTTATTATTTTATTATTTTTATTACATTTTATTATTTATTTCTTACTCTTTTATTATTTTATTTTTTATGTTTCCAGTACTGGAGCTTGAACTTAGACTCTGGATGTTATTAGCTTTATTGCTCAAGGCTAATGTTCTACCGCTTGAGGCACAGTTCCTTTTCCAGCTTCTTGCAGGTTAACTGGAAGTAAGAGTCTCTAGATTTGTCTGCCCAAATCACATCTTCAGATCTCTTCCTCTTGTCTTGAGTAGTTAGGATTACAGGCATGAACCACTGTCACCTAGCAATTCCTTATTTTAAAACACTTTCTGTCATTAGAAGACCAATAAAATTGGTAATGTTCAGAATGAAATTAATTTTCTGGTAGTTGAAATGGAAAGTGTAAAATTTGAATTTTATTCTATTTCTACAAAAGGAAGAGGTCCTTTCCCAGAGAGTCTCTAATCAATGTCAAAGCTGAAGAGAGAAAATATATAAATATAAATACATATAACTATAGATACAAATATGAATATATTATATAAATTATGTAATTTATATTTATATAAATGTATAAACATAATTATATTGCATAAATATTATATTATTATGTAATATTAATATTTTATATAAACACTGTACAAATTATATAGCTATAAATATTATATAAATATAAATATATAAAATATGTATTTATATATAATTTATTATATTTTTTTTCTAGCACAATAGTGATGAACTTACATCTTTTCACCTGCTTATAATGTGTGAAGCAGTGCATTAACATTGTGCATTAACTAGCTAAACTAATGGGCTTCAGGCTTTCTAAACAGAGGCAATTAATTATAAAGGAACTTTATATTTCATATGTTTTCCCAGAATGATGAAAAGCTAAGGTGCTTTAACCCTAGTTTTATGATTGGGAGGATATAGAGTGAGATTACTCCCTGTCAAAGCAGAAATCAGCCCCTTACAGGGAATAAATGCCAATTAAGAAAAATAGAGTAAGCATATTATATCTAGTGTCTTTGTTTTTCTTTCTGTGAATTGACTGCAAAAGCTTTTACCACAGTTTCTGGAGTGACCATCAATGCTTCCTGAGAACACCAATGTAGTGCTTCATCCAATTAGTGGATGCAGAGATGTCAGAATTTTCAATTGTTGCATAAAGTGGAAGTGGGGAGGCAATGGGAATCAGAATATTTTCTTTTGTGAATATTATAAAATAGTATCTTCTCACGATTCCTGCATTCATTCTTTGCCCTATATTGCATAATATGAGTTTCATAAATCTTTAATAAGACAAAACAGAAAATAGAAAAGAAAAAATACTTCATTATAGAAAGTTTTCCCTGTTCAAGATGAAGAAAATCCATAGTTACTAAGGAATATACAATCTTTAAATAACTAATATAACTGAATAATATATTCTTTTCAAAATTTGTCCAAGTTCTTATCAAACAGCTGATAGACAATATTCATTATTTATGGGTTAATTACATAAATGCTATCACTTTATGCTGAAATCCTTAGCAGGTTGACTTTTTCGTTTTGGTATTCTTTATCCCAAATTGCAGCTATAGCAGTACAGAGGCCTCCTTATCCACAAGGCACATATTTTAAGAGCCTGTGAATATCTAAAACCACTAAATACCACTAAACCCTACATGTATTTTTCTGTTACACAAATATACCTATAATGCAGTTTAAAGCATAAATTGGGTTTAGTAAAAAATACTAATAATAACAAGATACAACTACTGTTACAATACAAATGTGGTTTTCTCTCTTTCAAAGTATCTTATTGTACTGTACACATTCTTCTTCTTCTGGTGGTAATGAAGTAAGCTGTTACAATATCTACTTGGTGAGATTAAGTGAAGTGATTATGCAGGCCTGGTAGCATAATTAGGCTTTGATGTAAGGACTAGTTGACCATATGCACTACGATATTATGGCCATTGATCTGTTATCAAGAAGACAAATAAAATGTAATGTGGGATAGTGCATAAGGTTTGGATACAGCTGTGCAGAGGTGACATATCCTGAACAGGATTGTGTAAACTTACATCACACTGGTCACAAGAGTGTACAATTTAAAACATATGAATTTTTTAAACAGTAAGACTTTTTAATTTTTCTTATTGTGAAAATACCATACAGAGAGGTTACAATTACATGGGCAAGATAATGAGTGCAGGATAAATTTTTTTAAAGTAAGACTTTTCTGTTTAATATTTTCAGACCACAAGACTGTAAGCAATTACAAACGTGAAAAATGACATTGCAGATAAGAAGAGTACTATAATAGATGTGTGTTAAGATGGTAGAACTATGATAATTGTTCAAATTCAGAGATATAATACTGTAACATTTCTAGCATATTAACAAAAGGAAGCAATGTGCAACAAAGAAATGAACTTTTTCCTAATCATGAAATTAAGAAAATAACATTAATGTTACCAGTGACCACTCCTGCTAAAGCAATCAAGAGCTTTTTAAACAAAGAGCTTTTTAACTCCAAAAGTTTAATGAGATTGTTCATTTAAACCATTTTGCATAATACTATTTTGGATTTGAAATACTTTTCTAATTTTAATATCAGTATTTTTTGTACTGTGTAAACACTGAAATGACAGTGAAATATCTGGTAAACTTGATAGGAAACTCCAGATGTCAGCAATTTGCTGTGCAAGCTTTAAAGCTGCCAACATGGTTAACCTCCATCAAAAACAGTATTGGTGGGCCAAACTACCAGGGCCTTTCCATCCATCTCATTCACCCAGGATAATGTGAAGGAGAACCTAAAGTCAGTCAGCCATGGACAGCTATGCACACATTTCACTGGCAAGAAATGGCTTTGGGTGGCTCTTGTTATTGAAGAAAATAATAACCCTTTAGGGATCAGTAGGAATCTACTTTTGGAAGAGAGAGGTTATTAATTAAACTTTGAGTAAATGTGATTCTTCATACACCTCATTTATACTGGGTACATTAGATTTCATATTGCTAGGATCAAGGGATTTTACAAAGTATTTCCTATGGGAAAAATTTTTGTCAAGTATACACAGGGTGAGTCAACAGAACATATAAAGAAGAAAAGATGGAAGAAGAAGAATATCTCTAAGCTCAGTTATATACTTTTCTAGAGTGTCAGAATGTAGTTGCATAACCACTTTACTTACAGTAGCTTTGCCAAAACCATCAGAAGCAACAGTATTTGGTAGTCCTTGTTTATTGCTTCTTGTCCCCATGTCAACCCCCTTATATGCTTCTATTTTTTGTCAGCTGCCCAGCAGGTATATTTCTTTGTAGAATTATTTCAGCAGATTGTTAGAATATTGGCCAGAAATAAATTATGTCTCATTATACCCTAACCTCTGTATAGTTTCCTCTCAGATCAACTTAGTTTTGGTTATGTGACTGTCTTTGGCTCAATGGCTGGTCAACTGCTGTGGCTTAAGCATCAAGGCTGATCCTTATTCAGCTCTAACATCATGAAGAAGCCTGAACCAGCCAAGTGCAAACACCTACAGTAATCAATAGTCAGTCCCAAGGGCCAGATATATGGGAATTCTCAGCCCTACTTGACTAGATAAGTGACCTCATAAGTGACCTCTTGTGAAAGCAACCAAGCCAGCTCACTCTAGCCCAAAGTACTAACTCTGAAGTAAAGTGATTATTGCTTTAGACAATCAAGTTTGGGAATATTTTATAACACTGCAGTTAATAACTACCTTCAATTTTATAACATTCACCTCATATGATTTTTTTCTGTATCTTACATTTTCTAAAAATATGAAAAGACACAGCCTCTATCTATCTATCTATCACAAGACTTGAAAGATATAGTTTTAAAAATATAAGTATTTTATAAATATATATGTACTTATTTTTGAAATTCTCCCCATGAGAAAGGTAGTATCAAAAACTCACCTAAACTAGACATTTCTCCATCCTGTGATTATACTCAAGTGGGGCTGTGGTAGTTTGCTAAAAAAGGGACGGATTGGCTGAGCGCCAATGGCTCACACCTGTAATTCTAGCTATTTAAGAAGCTGAGATCTGAAGGAGCACAGTTTGAAGCCATCCTGAGCAGGAAAGTCCACAAGACTATGTTTTCCAATTCACCACTAAAAAGTCAAATTTGGAGCTGTGACTCAAGATGTAGAGCACTAGTCTTGAACCAAAAGAAAGCTCCAGGAGTGCCCAGGCCCTGGATTCAATTTTCAGGAGCAGGACACACACACACACACACACACACACACACACACAGATTAAATGAAATTTGATCTTATTATACCATTTTACAACAATTCTTATTATACCATTTTAAATATGAGCAGCAGAACATTCTGGGAAAATGGTTGAGAAAAATATTTTTCTTTTTCTGAACCTCCTACATCTACCCTACCCCACAAAATAGACATTCTTTCCCAAAAAAATTAATCTAGGACAACAAAAAGAAATGCACAGACATTAACAACAATATGGCTCTGAACAGCAACCTATAGGAGGAACAACCAACCCAGCAAAAGATATACATGGGTTACCAGAAAGTTTGGAGAAGGAATTAAACTGAACCAGAGCCAGGGAATCCTGATTACCATCTAGAGTGCACTGAGGGCATTTACACGTTACCGGAGTTTTTAGGTTCCAGGCCTAAACTCTCTGTTCCATTGGTCATGTGTGACTTTTTGCCCAGCATATCCAATAAAGAGATGAGTAATGATGGAAGACAGAAAAACAAGATTCATTATACAGTGCAGGCACACCATGGAAAGAGACAATATTTCATCCCATTTTCCCTGAATAGACATTGGCTTACAGTTTAAACAGTTTGGAAGAATGTTTCTCAGGGGAGATATGCATAATTATTGAACAACTTCAAACACAGGTGTTTTCTGGTGGTCACAGGTGGCAGTCAAGGTGGTCCAATAGCTCTTTGTCTCAGAATTGCTTAAGTAGGGCTTTGTTTCATAGAAGTCATTGATGTTTAGAAAGAAGTCTTTGTCCTCTGCCCATCCTTCCTGGGTTGCTAGACATCTACAGGAGTGAATGGCTCAGATCAAAGGACCAGATGCAAAATGGTGGGTGGGTTGCCTGTTTTTTTTTTTTTTTTTTTTCCACTTTTCAGTTAATTCCTGGTCTCAATTAAGGAGTCAATTCAGCAGAAGTTTTTGATTTGCTTGTTCCAAGCAAAGTGGAAGCTTATGCATAGCAAGTAAACACAATCCCTACAAGACTGTCTGTAGTTGCTAATGTAGTCTGCAATCGGTGAATCCTTGACACTTATGAACCCAAACCTCCCTTTCACAAACCCAATATATACTCAGGATAGGGAAATAGAATCATAGGATCCAATAAATGTAAATGAGAGGGAAATATAGGTATATTTCATAATTTTAAAGCTATATTATCACATCATGAAAATAATAGAAGAGAAGGAATACTAGAATTTTGAAACTAGAAAATATTTAGAAAAATATTTAGAAAAATTTACCTTCTATTCTAAAAGGGGAGCTGAATATAAGATAAGATGATAGCCTGGAGCAGGTGGCTCATGCCTGAAATCCTAGCTACTCAGGAGGCTGATAGCTGAGGATCACAATTCAAAGCCAGACCGGGCAGAAAATTCCGTGAGACTCTTATCTCCAGTAAACCACTAGAAAACCGAAGGTGGCGCTGTGGTTCAAGCGGTAGAGCGCTCTCCTTGAGCTGAAGAGTGCAGGGACAGCGCCCAAGCCCAGAGTTTAAGCCCAACCAAAAAAAAAAAAATAGATGATAAGATCAGCTAAAGAAAAATATTACTGTCAAATCACATAGAAAGTAAATGGGAAGAGAGGAGGAACTAAAAAGAGAAGATCCCAACAATTCCTTTTATCTTTTACTGGTATTTAAAATACCAGTAAAAATATTTAGACAATGGTAGAAGTGAGTTTAAAGGCACAGGACAGAACTGAGAAACTCAGAAATGTAAAAAAACAATAGAAATATTTGAAATGGTAGAAAAAATATGTTTTAATGAAAGGTGAAGTAGAAGGAATGTAAGTTTGAATAAACATAGGAAGACTGTTTCCTTGGAGAATTGGCTTATTTCAGATCCAGAACAATCAACGAACAAGATATCCCTGCTACATTTTGTTATTCCAGAAAGCTGGGAAAACTATCAAAGACTGCTGTGATGTTTCCAAATACTCAGAAAGTTAAGTTGAATAAAACCCATGAGTTCAAGGAAGGACAGAATCTCAATGAAAAAATTAAATAAATAAAAGAAGTAGAACATCTAATCTATCATTTTTGGATGATATTAATATATCTTTTGTGGGGCTGGGAAGGTGGCTCAGTGGTAGAGTGCTTGCCTTGCATGCATGAGGCCCTGGGTTCAATTCCCCAGCACCACATAAGCAAAAAGAAAAAAAACGGAAGTGGCCCTGTGGCTCAAGTGGTACAGCGCTAACCTTGAGGGATAGCGCCCAGGCCCAGAGTTCAGGCCCCACGACTGTACCCAAAAATAAATAAATAAATAAATGAATAAATAAATATCTTTTGTGTTTCATTTATCTTTTAGTTTTTAACTAGATAAAAAAACAACTATATTTCTTGCCATTACTTTGTGAACTGTAACTCAGGGCAACAAAATACTTGATGAGGACAATGTTTTAGCTTATAAATGAAGAATTAGGCATACTTGAATAAATTAATGTATTGATCATTATTGTCTCCACAATAATACAATCACATGGCTATAACTCCACGGAATTAATCAGCATCTCCTACAAAGATTTACCAAAATAATAAAAGCGAGATCTGGCTAATCCTAGAAATTTCTTTTCCAATTGACAGGAAATAGAGGACTCAAAGAATCATAAATGATGAACCCTGAAAAAGCTGTAAACCAACACACTCAAAACAGTAGAAAATCCTATCATGTAAATGCTTTGGATGCAACACCAAATAATTGCATTAAAATAATGACAAATGGTGTTCTCTTAAGTTAATTCCTTAAAAGAAGACCTTTTTTCCCTTTCAAACAAATTTTGATCATTATCTTGAATCCAAAATAATTTGGACCATTATTTGGACAAATAATATTTAAGAAAACAAAAGGATATTTATAAGAAAAGAAAATGTGAACTGACTGGATATTTCTGAGTATTAAGTCATTATTGTCATTTTTGGGATTTGTGAAAATGATGCTGTCCATGACTTTAATACTGGCAGGTATCATAGTTTAGCAAGCTCTATATACTGAAATTGATTATAAAGACAGGAAGACTTTGATTTGACTTAAAAAAGTAAGACAACTGCTAATGAGGCTCTGACCTAGTAAATAGATTAATTCCTTATTTGGGGGAAGTTATCAAAGGTAGGAAGTTTAGCTTACTTACAGGAAATAGCAAATGGGAAGGTGTGTCCTTTGGGAGCCTCTTCTTGAATTTCCTTTTACTTTGCTTCCTGGCTACCATATTTTTGGCTGCTCTGCTATACCATGCCCTCCCTTCCATCATGGACTGAGCTCTGTGAAATCATGAGCAAAAATAAATCTTTGCCCTCTTAAGTTGTTTATGTCAGGTATTTTGTCACAGTGACAAGAAAAGTAAATAGCACAAGCACAGAGAAAAAAATAGACCGGTCAACAATTGATATTTGATGACACTGACTAATGGACTTTTTACCTTTAGACTTCTGTAGAATTTGTAATTTTTCATATTAAAATATTCTTGTATACAGAGCTGAGCTGAAATTTTTTGTTTTGAGCCTCAGGAAGGGAGATAAATCATTCATGTGAAGGCTTCATTTCTAGCTAAGAATTTTAATCATAATTTTTCCTAATCTATAATATACCTGGAACTCTGATAACCAGATTATTCTGAGATCTGAGGATGATTAAATAGATAAAATAATAAAAAGTCTCCTCAATCATACCTAGAAGAAAGGAATAAAGAGTAAAGCCTTGACCTAGGTCTGAGCTATATACTGTACAAGTAACATAAGATACAAATATATTCCTTTGAATGAAAACCACTTGTTATTACTGTGCAGTTCATACATTAAAATTTTCTATATTTCAGCATTAATTTAAATTTAATGCTTAAGCAGCTTTAAAATTGTCTCATACTCAAAGTTCAAAAGTAATTTTCAAGGCTAAAATGAAGTTAAATCTATTTTCATCATTATAATATATTCCCCAGTCTTCTCTGTGTGTGCTGTCATAAAAGGATGATGTCTCTATATTGTTAGTGCCAGAATTCCCAATGTGTTTTCTGTAGCTCACTTTCTCTACTCTCTAACATACTCTGGAACCTCTGCTGTCACAACTAGTTATTTGCATCCTTCAGATGACTGTGTATCTCATATATTACAATAAAGCACATATGTCCCTATTAATGGGAAGATGAATATTATCACTTTTGGCCTTCCATCCCACATTAGTGCTTTAAAAATGACTGTTTTTCAGTCATGTCTGACCAAAAAATTACACAAAAAATTGTACTCTGAGTAAGTAAAATAAATAATATATGAAATAGAAGATAAACTGAAGAATGTAGGGACCATTAGAAATTCTTGACTCTATAATCAATTATTCCCCAAACTATTGGCCAAGCCAATACTAATGAGATGGACAACTTTTAGGTATATATTTGAAGAAATATTAACAACCACCTCTATTTCAAATGGGAAAACTTTTTTTTCCAGTCTTGAGGCTGGAACTCAGGGCCTGAGCACTGTCCCTGAGTTTCTTTTTGTTCAAGACTAGTGTTCTACCACTTGAGCCACAGCACCACTTCCAGCTTTTTCTGTGTATGTGGTACTTAAGACTTGAACCCAGGGCTTGCATGCTAGGCAATCACTTTATCACTAAGCCACATTCCCAACCCAGAAAATATTTTGTACTTAATATTGTTTAGCTGCACTATTATTTAGTTTTAATAAAAGCAGGTGATATGTAAAGTATTCATTTGAATTCCTAAATGAGCTATTTCTTTGTCTTCCTATGAAGCATCAATTAAAACAATCTCATCAACTGAGCAGTCAAATTCACTAATATCTCTGTTTTTATTTTCCAAGATTTAATATTAGTGTAAAATCAAATCCTTCTTAGTAAATATTTAAATCCTTCATCAATGTTACTTCCATAGCACATAATAAGGTAAATTGGAAAAACACAGGCTGTGTCCAGGGAAATGATACCTCATTAATACACTTCATGAAGAATTGATTCAGTCAGCCATCTGAACTGGAACTTAGATTCCAAAGTGGCCCATCAAACCACACTTCATCTATGTCTCCAAAAAGCCATTAGAAATGAAGTTGATACTTTAAAGTTGAGCTTCATGATGAGGCCATATTTGGATCCTTTCTCAATTCTCTTGTCCTCCCCTCTCACATTAAGGATCTCCACTGCCAGATTAGTACAATAAGTACAAATAGTGATGTTAAAAGGGCAATGTAGTTTACTCTTGTGGCCAAAATGCTCTCAGAACAAGCAAATTTGTTCATATAATTGTTAGTTCTTTCAAAAGTTCTATTAAGAAGGATTTTAGCTTAAGCTATGTCAGCAGTATGACATAACTTTGTGGAAGTCAAGTTGTATAACTAAGAGAGATATATGCAAAACCTTGTACTCATCCTTAGATGCAGAATTTTATGACTTCTGAAACTTGGGAAAGCACAGAGGAAAAGGCTGAGGAAATAAAAAAAATATTTGTTTAATGATTCATTGTCTTATCCCCTAAAAATTTATTTGTGACTTTTTTTTCTTTTAGAGAATAACATATGCTATAAAAAGGGAGTATTTTTTAACTATTTGACCAGAAAACTTTTTGGTAATACTTAGGATTCCATTTAGCTTTACACCTGCCTAGTAAGTCTTGTTAAGTGTTTTATCAATAGAAACTTAGCTCCCATCATTATTTGCTTTGGTTAATTTTTCACATAGAGTTCAACATTTTTCCAAAGTTTATCTTGGATGACTTTCTGACCCAACTTTCTTATGCTAGTAGTATTACAGGATTTTTCTGGCACATTTTTGGATAGGATCTCTCTAAGTTGAAGCCTTCAGATCCTCCTATCTCTGCCTCCTGAGGAGCTGGGAACACAGGCATATGCTACCATGCCTGACCTTAGATCAAATAATTTTTAATATATTCTCTCTATATTTTAAATTAATGCCCCTAAAGCATAGTTATATTCATACCATTTTTTAAAAAAATAGTAAAAGTCTCAACATTTAGGGATACTGATTATTATATTGCAAGAAAAGCCAGATATGATTTTAGGAGGCTTTTGAGATGCAATTCATATATATGCTATAGTGCTATTTATTCTCATACTAAATGGTACATCTTTCTCCTCTGCTTTCTTCTATGTTTCCTAATGCCTGGCTAGATTTTTATATTTATCAAAAATTATTTAATAGTTGCCTACTAAGTGACAGGAGGAAGGAAAAATTTAAAGTTGAATTTTAAAACAGAATTTTTAGTGGCATTACCTTTCCGATTTTGACTTCAAATAAAAACTGGTTAGTGTTTGTGTAAGGGGAGAAGCAGATAAGAACAGAGTCTGAGGTATCTCTGAGTGAGGCTGGTCCCAGAGCTGTTTTAGATCATTGTACCCTCTTTTTAGGGGACAGTGAAAGCCCTTCTGGTCCCAAAGGATCCTAATCCAAGTGGAAGCAGGAGGTGTCCAGAGCTAGAGTGGAAATACTAAGTATTTATTTCAACAGTTAAATGAGTCCTTTCTATACACAAATGAGGACAGATTTTCACCAGATCATCTACCCTGTGACATAGCTCAGAGGAAAACTCCCAGGGAATGAGAATCTAGATGGGCAAATTGTCAACGTACCATCTCCCACATGTGGGATAATGACAGGCTTCTCTGACTCACAGAGGTGAGTCAGGGACACTGGGCTTTTAGTAAATAGATTGCAGGGGATAGTGGGAAAAGTCTACCTCCAGGCAGAGTTTGGGAAAATAAGTAGGCCAAGTTTCTCTTTTACACTCTTTTAGCTCTTTCTTATACAGTGTTTGCTTGCATCCTTATCAACCTTTCTCTTTCTTTCCCTCTTCCTTTCCCCTCTCTCATTCTCTCTCTCACACACATACACACACTCATTAATAGAATCCATGTTGTTCTAATAAAGTTCAACTTATAAACGAAAATGTTAAATTTCTTAAAAAGCAAGTTTTCCTCATATCACAATTTCACAGAGAATTCTCTAATATTAATCACTTAACAAGTGTTTGTTGAAGGGTAAACGAAGAATCAAAGAAAGGAATAACCTGAAAATACAACATGTAAGTGACTGTTATGCATGTACTTAAAGTAGAATTAAATTATACTTTAAATTTATGGTATTATTTATTTAAAAAATTTTTAAATCCTAGCTCCAGGTGTTAGTGTATGAATTCTGAAAAAGATATTTTATTAGACCAAAAGAAGATAATCTTCAAGTACTGATCATTTATTCTAAGACAAATAAGGATTTATACTTTCTTTTGGTGAAACATGATTAGAAAAAAGTAAATATCTCCCTTAAATGTTTAAAATCAAATTATTGAACTTGATAATCTGAATTTTTCCTATCATACTCTTATTTGTAGAACTCAACAGCCTACTCAGCTCTCTGAAAAGTGTCAGTCCAGACCTCAAATGAGCAGTTCATAGATCCTACCAAGAGAGGGTGGGCTAAAAAATTTGCTGTAGAGGCTAGAACATTCAAATAAAGTTTAAATCAAAGCAATATTTTACAGTATGCCTTTCTGACCAATGTTTAAATGCAAGTTGTATATACATGGACCCTGTACCAGTAGTACACTTCACTGGTCACTTCTCTGACAAGGGAAAAGTAATTTGAGGGGAAGAAAAATAGTATATGCTTCATATATCTTCAAATTTCACCCTCACAGAACCTAATCACTATTGAAAAATTGTCGAAATAATAACATTTTGTGACTCAATGACCAGGCTACTATTACCAAGAGTAGAATTTATTTTCTTATGATGCTCAAGTGCACAGGAATAATACATTTCTAGAAGAATGGATAAAACTCTGAGTGACATATAAAAATAAGTAACTCTTGCAATGGAAAAATGTATAAGATCTATAAGGGCTAGCTTGAGGTATACTACTATAGATATATATATATACATGTGAAGAGTAAAGAAACTACAAAAATTTCTAAGATATAATTTGAGATAGTAGATTCTGCACATAGATGGGTAAGAAAAGAAGTTGGTATAACATTTTATTTGTTTATTCAATTTATTTTCATCTTTTATTTAGAGGCTTTTAGACAAGCAACAAAAGGAGATAAAAGCACTAAGGACAATACTGTAGCCCAGCCAATGTTGGAATGTGTGGAAGTAATGATGGTGAAATCCATGCAAATCCTCTGAACTACCAATAGACTCTCTGAAAGCCATCTTAAAACATCTACATTCATACAAGAAAAATGTTATACATTGTTTACATAGGTCAAATAACTCCTAACATTTAAATCTCAAGATTAGAAACCATGTGACTTCCATCATTACCACAGAAGAGGAACAGCTCATGTTTAATGCTGCAATTTAGACAAGAAGATCTGTAGTCAAATATATTAGTCCAAAGATTTTTAAAAAATTGATCTTTATGAAAGCTGAAAGGAAGTTCCTCTTTCCTTCCTAACAATATGTTAGGAAATTGAAGTGGGTATGAGTTAGGGACTATCAAAATAGAGAATAGAAATAAACACTTTTGAAAAAACACAGAAACTTGCATTTAAATAAAATCTTTCCATTAAGAAACATTCAATATCAGACCTTGGAGCCAAGGTCTGATTTAAAATTTACATTTGAGGGATTGCATGTAACTGCAGAGTTTCTGCATGGCAAAGGACATAGCTAGCAAGATCAATAGAAAGCCCAGGGATTCGGGGAAGATCTTCACTAGCCATACAACAGACAAGGGTCTCATATCTAAAATATACTTAGAACTCAAAAGAACTAAATCCTCCAACAACAAATCCTCAAAGAAACAACCACCCCATCAATAAGTGGGCTAAAGACTTAAAGAGAAACTTTTCTGAAGAGGAAATAAGAGTGGCTGATACACACTCAACTTCTCTATCCATGAAAGAAGTGCTGAATGGCTATAATTAAGAAATCTAGTTACAACAGATGCTGGAGGGGATGTGGTCAAAAGGGAACCCTACTGCATTGTCGGTGGGAGTGTAAACTTGTTCAACCACTTTGGAAAGCAGTATGGAGGTTCCTCAAAAGACTCAACATAGAGCTCCTCTATGACCCAGCAATCCCACATCTGGGCATTTACTCAAATGATCACAAACAAGGCTATAGTAACTATATTTATTGCAGCATTATTTACCATAGCTAAGATATGGAACCAACCCAGATGCCCTACAATAGTAGATGAATGGATCTAGAAAATGTGATACACACACACACACACACACACACACACACACACACACACACACACACACAATGGAATTCTATGCCTCCATCAGAAAGAATGACATTCACCCCATCTGTCAGGAAATAGAAAGACTTGGAAAAATTTATATTAAGTGAAGTAATTCAGGCCCAAAGAAACATAGGTCCCATGGTTTCCCTTATTTGCAATAACTAGTATAAGTCGAGGACAAGCAGAAAAGGTCAAAAGCTATGTACATATGACCATATGAAGATGATTTTTAAGTGAAATGAACCCCAAGATAGGGACACAATTTTTTTTCCTTCTTGCTATTGTTTTTAATGTATTTAAAATGTACTCTGTGATTTCTTTTTGCTTCTTTTGAATGTGCTTCCCCCATGGTATAACCCTCTGTTTTCACTGTATTTGATGTAGGTGCTCTGTATCTTGTATATACATTTTTCTAATTTGGGGAGGAGAAGGAAAGTAATAAAATGCTGAAATAAGGATACAGGTTGACCCATTTTAACAATGACATATACAAGACACTGTTGAAAACGAACTTTACAACTTGGGGAGGGGAACGGAGGAGTTGGGGGGGTGGGGAGGAAAGGGATGGTAGGGGATAAACAAAGGAGGAGGTAGCAATGCTCGATAGGAAATATACTCATTACCTTACTCATGTAACTGTAATCCCTCTATACACCATTTTTACAATAAAAAACATTAAAAAATTACATTTGATCATGATTGATTTTAACTCATTTTCCTTCCTATCAAAAGTTGATCAATATGTTTGTATGTATGATTATTATATTATCCTATGGGTAAATTTGACTATGAAATACAGTTCTATGGAATCAGAAACTATGTTTAAATCTTCTGTGTACTTTCTATAAATATGCACAATATATTTAGTAGAAGCTCAATAAAATTTGATTGGAAATGTAACTAAAAGACTATATATAAAAAACCATGTGCATATTATAAATTAAAACAAATGGCAAAATTTAAATGTAATGCAATTATTTAAATAATATCATAGTCATATTTTAAATATATGAATTAGTGGTACATGGTTATTTGAATTTCATATGTAAGATAATATTAAATAATGTACTTCAGAGGATTTATGCATAATTAATGGTAAATATAAAAATCATAGAAATTTCAAAATTCCAACTTATTTTTATAGTGATAATAGAAAAATGCCTTAATCACAAATGTTTTCTTTGTAATAAAATTAAGTCTCATTGCTTTTTCTTATTTAAATTTCAGTTCTGTCTTTTAGTAAGGAAATCTACTAGAGTTTCCCTCCCCCGCCCCCTTTATTAAGATTGTCTTTTTTCCTTTACATATTTGTCCTTAATTAATAGTACCTCCTAGAAGAAGGAAATTTCACAGGGCAGGAGAGTGAGACCAGAAAGGGACGGTGAACACTGAATCAAGGTGACACATAAAAACACCAGGACCAGGTTGATGACAATCATGGTCTGATGAAAAGTTTTTGTTTGTTGGTTTGACAGTCCTGAGGCTTGGACTTAGGGCCTGGGCACTGTCCCTGTGCTTGTTTTGCTCAAGGCTAGAACTCTACCACTTGAGCCACAGTGCCACTTCCGGCTTTTTCTGTTTATATGGTCCTGAGGAATGGAACCCAGGGCTTCATGCATATTAGGCAAACACTCTTCCACTAAGCCACAGCCACAGCCCCAAAGTCTTATATTTTAGACCCTACAGCATCCTTCAGCCTTTAAGTAACTTAAACATGCAAAGCAGAAAAATAAATAAATAAAAAGTTAAAATAAGTTCTTTGATGGGGCAGACTGGTATGTTGTGTCTACACATTCATGAACATTTTGGAACCTGGGCTGGTCTTTCTCTTTCTGTACCAAGGGCCCATCGATTACAATCGGCTTAACATTATATTAAAATCCCAGAATTCCCTTCACCTCTGTCCTGGGCTAAATTTCTTATTTCCTGTGTTCCTTTTGTTTCTCACTTTTGGTCTGAAACTTCGTATTTATATAGTATTTACCACAGTTGCTTCCTGAATTAACATGTAGCAAACATTTTGTTTTACTTTATTTTTTGTCTGTTATGGAGCTTGAACTCTGGACCCGGGCGCTGTCCCTGAGCTCTTCTGCTCAAGGCTATTCTTCTACCACTTGAGCCACTTGTGCCACTTCTGGTTTTCTGGTGGTTAAATGGAGGTAAGAGTCCCACAGACGTTTTTGCCCAGGCTGACTTTGAACCATGATCCTCAGCTCTCAGCCTTCTGACTAACTAGGATTACAGGCATAAGCCACCAACATCCAGGTTAGGAAACATTTTTTTTATTGTATATATATATATATATATATATATATATATATCCATTATCTTTGTTCCCCACTACCTTGACTAATAGAAGGAATATGTATAGAATTCTAAGTTACTTCTCACTTTCTTTGAGAATATTGATACATTGATACATCATTTCAGTTCTTAGCACAGTCCTTGAGAATTCTGAAGCAATTTGGATTCTTTTTTTTTTAATTTAAATTTTTATTTTATGTGAACAAACTGTACAGAGGGGTTACAATTACATGGGCAACATAATGAGTGCATTTCTTATGAAGCATTGCAGCCTCCTCCTTTGTTTACCCTTCACATCCCTTCCCAGCCTCCCCCTACCCCCACCTAATCCTGCCCCCCCCCCACCAAAGTTGTAAAGCTCGTATCTGACATGACGACTTGTACTTCTCATAGTTGCATCGGGTCCACCTGTATCCTTAAACGACTTGTTTTTCCCCATTTCCTCCACAAATTATACCGACATCAAATATAGTGAAAGCAGGGGTTGTACTGTGAGGGAGGGACATACAAAGCTACAAAGAAATAATCTCATAAATGAGTTAGAAACAAATGCTTGAAAGAAAAAAAACATTTAAATACTTATCTAAGGGTTCATTTTTCTAACATCACATTATCTGATCTTTCCTGCTTGACTCATACATATACTAGATATTGCAAATAAGGGAAACCATGGGAACCTTTCTTTCTTTGGGCTTGGCTTACTTCACTTAATATAATTTTTCCAAGCCTTTCCATTTCCTAACAAATGGGGAAATGTCATTCTTTCTGATGGAGGCATAGAATTCCATTGTGTATATATACCACATTTTCTTGATCCATTCATCTACTGAGGGGCATCTGGGTTGGTTCCATATATTAGCTATGGTAAATAATGCTGCAATAAACATAGTTGTGCTAGGAGCTTTAGTGTGGTCTTGTTTGTAAACATTTGGGTAAATGCCCAAAAGTGGGATTGCTGGGTCATAGGGGAGCTCTATGTGAAGTCTTTTGAGGAACCTCCATACTGCTTTCCAAAGTGGTTAAACAAGTTTACACTCCCAACAATGAAGTAAGGTTCCCTTCTGTCCACATCCCCTCCAGCATCTGTTGTTGTTAGAGTTCTTGATTTTAGCCATTCTAGCTGGGGTGAGGTGGTATCTCAATGTTGTTTTGATTTGCATTTCTTTTATGGCTAGGGATGTTGAGCATTTCTTCATGTGTATATTGGCCATCCTTCTTTCTTCTTCAGAGAAGTTTCTCTTTAAGTCTTTAGCCCACTTGTTTATTGGGCAGTTGTTTCTTTGAGGATTTGTTGTTGGGGAATTTAATTTTTTAAGTTCCAAGTATATTTTAGATATGAGACCCTTGTCCATTGTATGGCTAGTGAAGATCTTCTCCCAATCTGTGGGCTTTCTATTGATCTTGCTAGCTATGGCCTTTGCCATGCAGAAGCTCTGCAATTTCATGCAATCCCATTTGTCCAACCTTTCTTTGATTTGTTGTGTTTCCAGGTCTCTATTCAGAAAATTTCGGCCAGAGCCAAGGAGACCTAGGGTTTCTCCTATTCCATCCTGTAATGTTTTCAAAGTGTCTGCTTTGACTTGGAGGTCTTTGATCCATTTGGAGTTGATTCTGGTACAGGGTGATATATAAGGATCTAGCTTTAGTTTTCTACAAGTAGTTAACCAGTTTTGCCAGCACCATTTACTGAAGAGGTTGTCTTTCTTCCATTCTATTGTTTTAGCTCCCTTATCAAAGATTAGATGGCTATAGGTCTGTGGGTTCATTTCTGGATTTTCAATTCTATTCCATTGGTCCTGAGGTCTGTTCTTATGCCAGTACCAAGCTGTTTTGATTACTATGGCTTTATAGTAGAGTTTGAAATTTGGTATTGATATTCCACCAGCAGTGTTCTTTCAGTTGAGGAGCGTTTTTGCTATTCGGGGTCTTTTATTGTTCCATATGAATTTTTGGATTGCCTCTTCTATTTCCTTGAAGAATGAGGTTGGAATTTTGATAGGTATCGCATTGAATTTGTAGATAGCCTTGGGAAGTATTGCCATTTTCACGATGTTAATCTTTCCAATCCAGGAGCATGGGAGGTTTTGCCATTTTCTAAGTTCTCTTTTGATTTCCTTTTTCAAGATTTTAAAGTTTTCATCATAGAGGTCCTTCACTTCTTTGGTTAAGTTAATTCCTAGGTATTTTATTTTTTGAGGGGCTATTACAAATGGAGTTACTTTCCTAATTTCAGCCACACTTTTCTCATTGTTGGCATACAGAAAAGCCATTGATTTTGGGGGGGTTAATTTTATACCCTGCTACTTTGCCAAAGTTTAGAATCAGCTTGAGTAATTTGGGAGTGGAGTCCATGGAATTCATTAAATACAAGATCATGTCATCTGCAAAGAGGGAGAGTTTTATTTCTTCCTTCCCTATTTGGATCCCCTTTATGTTTGCATCTTGTCTTATTGCTGTAGCTAAGCATTCTAATACTAGATTGAAGAGAAGTGGAGAGAGTGGACATCCTTGTCTTGTTCCTGAGTTAAGAGGAAATGGCTTTAGTTTTTCACCATTAAGTATAATTCTGGCTGTAGGTTTGTCATATACAGCCTTTATTGTATTGAGGAATGTTCCATGGATTCCTAATTTTTCCAAAACCTTCATCATAAAGGGGTGTTGGATCTTGTCGAATGCTTTTTCTGCGTCTATTGAGATAACCATGTGGTTCTTATTCTTGCTCCTGTTGATGTGATGAATAATATTAATTGATTTGCGTATATTGAACCAGCTTTGCATCCCTGAAATGAATCCTGTTTGATCGTGGTGTATGATTTTTTGGATGAATTGTTGAAGTCGATTGGCCAAAATTTTGTTGAGAAGTTTTGCATCAATGTTCATCAAAGAGATGGGTCTATAGTTCTCTTTCTTTGATGAGTCCCTGCCTGGTTTTGGGATGAGGGTTATGGTGGCTTCATAGAATGTGTTGGTAGTGAACTTTCTCTTTGAATTTCATTGAAGAGTTGGAGGAGTATTGGTGTGAGCTCTGCTTTGAAGGCCTTGTAGAATTCCGCTGTAAAACCATCTGGTCCTGGACTTTTCTTAGCTGGGAGGTCTCTTATTACTGTTTCTATTTCAATGCTTGATATGGGCCTGTTAAGCTGGTTTAACTCCTCTTGGTTTAGTTTTGGCATGACGATATTTGCTAGGAAAAGGTCCATTTCTGTCAAGTTCTCAAACTTATTAGCATAAAGTTTTGAGAAGTATTCCCTTATAATGTTCTGAATCTTGGTTGTTTCTGTGGTGATGTTTCCATTCTCATCTCTGAGTTTATTAATTTGGGTGTGTTCTATTCTTTTTCTGATAAGATTTGCTAAGGGTCTGTCAATTTTGTTAAGTTTTTCGAAGAACCAACTCTTTGTTTTGTTGATTTTTTCTATAGTTTTTTTGGATTCTAATTGATTTAATTCTGATTTAATTTTGATTATTTCTTTCCGTCTACTGGATTGGGGTTTATCTTGTTGCTCTTTTTCAAGGAGGTTCAGATGTCTCATTAAATTGTTGGTTTCAGATCTCTCCAATTTGTTGATGTAGGAGCTCAGAGCTATAAACTTGCCTCTGAGTACTGCCTTTGCTGTGTCCCAGAGGAGCTGGTAATTTGTGTGCTCATTTTTGTTGAATAGCATGAACATTTGAATTTCCTTTCTAATCTCTTCCATGACCCACTCGTGATTCAGCAGTGTGTTGTTCAGCCTCCATGTGTTACTGGACTTTCTTTGGTGGCTTTTGGTGTTGAGTTCTAATTTTATTCCCTTGTGGTCAGAGAGAATGCAAGGTATAGGTATAACTTCAATGTTTCTGCATTTGGACAAGTTTGCTTTGTGACCTATAATGTGGTCTATTTTAGAAAACGTTCCATGTGCTGCTGAGAAGAACGTGTATTCTGATGCTGCTGGGTGAAATATTCGGTAGATGTCTGTTAAATCTAGTTGATCTATGCAGCTGTTTAGATCTGCAGTTTCTCTATTGAGTTTTTGCCAAGTTGATCTATCTAGTGGGGAGAGTGGTGTGTTAAAATCCCCAACAATTAATGTCTTTGGATCTATGTGGGATTTGAGGGAAAGTAGTGTTTCTTGGATAAATTTGGGTGCTCCATTGTTTGGCGAATAGATATTTAGAATTGTAATATCCTCCTGAAAGAGAGATCCCTTAATTAGTATGTAGCAACCTTCTTTATCTCTTCTCACGAATTTTAGTTTGAAGTCTATTTTATCTGATATTAGGATTGCAACTCCCGCCTGTTTATGGGGGCCGTTTGCTTGGTAGATTTTGCTCCAGCCTTTAACATTGAAAATGTGTTTGTTTTTATGGGCAAGATGTGACTCCTGAAGGCAGCAGATAGAAGGATCTTGTTTTTTAATCCAACTAGGCAGTCTATGTCGCTTAATTGGAGAGTTAAGACCATTTATGTTAAGAGATAGGATTGAGAGGTATTTGAGAGTTCCTGCCATGTTATCCACCTTCTTGGGGGTTGTGAACAGTGGGTTCTTCCTATGGTTCTTGGATTCTCAGTTTGGGTGCAGTTTCTTGGCCTTTATTGTGGTCTTGTTGGTTTTCTATGTGTAGGACATTTTAAGAATCTTTTGTAGGGCTGGTTTGGTGGAGATGTATTGTTTCAATTTTTCTTTGCTATGGAAGGTTTTTATTTGGCCTTCAGTTATGAAGGAGAGTTTAGCTGGGTACAGTATTCTTGGTTGACAGTTGTTTGTTTTTAGGGCTTGGCATACATCATTCCAGGCTCTTCTTGCTTTGATTGTCTCTGCTGAGAAATCTGAGGTGATTCTAATTCGTTTCCCTTTATAGGTGATTAATCTTTTCTCCTTGACAGCTTTAAGGATCTTTTCCTTGGTCTGAGTTGATCCTGTGTGGATTATAATGTGATGGTGGGATGTCCTATTCTGATCTGGTCTATTTGGAGTTCTAAGAGCTTCTTGTATCTGAATAGGCCTATCTTTTTGCATGTTTGGGAAGTTCTCTGCTAGGATCCTGTTAAACAAATTTCCTAGACCATTAACTTCTGTTTCTAGGTGCTCCTCTACACCCATTATCCTTAGATTAGGCCTTTTGATGGTGTCTTCCAGGTGTTGGATAGATCTATCATATTTCTTGGACTTGTCTTGGATGGTTGTATGTTCTTTCTCTATAATATCTAGGCTGTCTTCAATCCCTGAGATTCGATCTTCTGCATGGTCTAACCTGCTGTCAATACTTTCTACTTTGTTTTTTATTTCTTTTCCTTCTAATTGGTCAGCTTTGATGGCTTCAAATTCTTTGTTGAAGCTTTGTTTTAGATCTTGTATGGACTTCTTTACTTCCTTAATTTGGTGTTCAGTGTTTATTCTCATATCACTTAGTTGCTTGGTTATGGTTTCCTTGGACTCCCATTCCTTCTGTTGGGTTCCATTCAGGATTCCCTTTGTGGTTCCCCTGACTTCCTTCAGCTCTTTGTTAATGGATCCCATGAATGCCTTTAGTGATCTTTGTGTATTCTCATCCTGCTCTCTTAATTCCTGTATTACTCTTTGCTTAGCTTCCTCCCGTTCATGCCATTCTTGTAGTTCTCTTTGAGTGTTCTCAGCTTGTTCACGCCATTCCTGCCTTTCTCTTTGAGTATTCTCAAGCTGCTCACGCACATCCTGTATCAGGTTTTGAGTAGCTTCCTCACGCTCATGATATTCCTGTATAAACCTTTGGACTGCCTCCTCTCTCTCCCTATCATGCTCATACAGAGTTCTTTGTATATTTTCAATCTTTTCATTTATCATGTTTGCCAGCAGTGTTTGTAGAGCTATTTGGGAACTCTCCTCTGGATTATTCATTATCTGTTCTGTCCCCTGATAATCATTAGTTGGAGTGGAGTTACCCTGACTTGCCATTTTTCTTGTGGTTTTCCGGCTTACTCTACCCATTTGGGATGAAAGTAACACCAGTTTTGTGCTAGAACACTAACTTAAGGCAAGCATCAACTAAAGTCTGAATTTGCACAGTCAATAGTCTGCAGATACAACCTAGCTCAACAGATACCTCTATTCAACATCAAACAACTATGTATTAATGGGCTATGAACCGCAAAGAAGAATTTGGTAAGCCAGAAATCATTAGGGTTAGGGGGAGATGTGGGTAAAAAATAGGAATAGAGTGATGTGGGAAGGTACAGGGAGAGTTAACTAAGTCCTAGTCTCAAAGCAGGAAATAGGTTAGATAGGATGAAAGTAGAGAGAGAGAAAACAAGAAGAAAGAGAAAGGGAAAAAAAGACATCAGAAAAAATAGAAAAATAAAAGTTAATAATATGCAGATTCAAGAACAATCTGTTCAAAGAAGGTGAATATATTGAGAGAAGGGGAGGGATATAAAGGAGATGTGAAAAACTTAAAAATAAAAATACTTAAAATATTATATAGGTATAAAGAAGTAGTACTGCTATTAAGGAATTTAAGTCTCAGAAATTTTGAATTGAGTAATAAATTTGTGGATTAAGTGTGTACACAATGGGGGATAGGGTCTAATAGTCAACTACGGGTTTATCTGAGGATGTGCAGAACAACAATTAAGTCCCATAAAGAAGAACAAAAGAGAGGAAAAGGTGAGAAGGATAAGGAAGAAAGAAAAAAAAAAGATCAGAAGTTCAGTCGAGCTAAGCAAAAAACAAAAAAAAATTTTTTTAAAAGAGGAAAAAAAAAACAAAGAAAAATGCACACACACATGTATCCCTAAAATAAAGATTATAAGGGGGAAAAGAGTTACTAGAAAACAATTTTTTTCAAAAAATGTAAAAATTAAAAAAGTTTTAGAAAAGAAAAAAAATTTTTTTTGCAAAAGGTATAAAAAAAAAAAGAAGAGGAAAAAAATGTTGTTTGATTTTTTTGGGGAGGGTTGGGAAAAATCCTGTATCTCCCTTGTGTCTGTAATCAGCCTCTGGTTGGAGACTCTGGTCTGCTTGTGGTCCTGTGACTTGGTTGGTTTCTTAAGTCAGTTTGTTTGGATAGGCAGAAAAATGCTCTGCTTTACCCAGGATTTTTCGATCCTCCTCCCAAGTTGTTCAATGGGAGGGGGGTGTGCTTTGAATATCACAAAAGAGGGAGATGGCTTTTTTCTCAAGTTTGGAGATGCTGTGATGAGGCTAGGTTCTGGGTAGAGTTGAGGCCTTTCAGCAAACAGTAGCTTTTCCCCGGGGCTAGTTTGTGAGAAACTCACAGAACCCAGCCTGGAGCCACTCTCAGGGTTTCTGTTTACTGAATTTCAGTTGATTGTCGAGGCTGCTAAAGGGAGGGGCAGCCTCTGGCTCTGATTACCCGATGAAGAAAGCCACTCCTAGGGCTGGCGCCCGAGCTGGGTGACTTTTCCCTGGGTGGAGCTGAGTCTGGCAGGTCACGCCACCATTAAGTTCTTGTGACCTGTTAAATGACCCTAGTTTTATTCCAAGGCCTGAGTTGGAGCTAGCAGCTCCGCCGAGCTTTGTCGGTATCCAAGATGGAGATCTCCAGTACTTGGGGTGGGGGGGGTGGCCTTCCCTCCTCTGCTCCCAGAGAAGGAGTAAGGACGTCAGGCAGAATTCTACTCACGCTGAGTCTTGGTTCCTGGGTCGTCTCTGGTCTGTGAACTGCAGGATGAAGATGGCTGCTCCTTGTTGGTTCTTGCTGGTGTTGAGAAGAATCCACTCACACGCCGCATCTGGCTCTTTTGTCCCGGACTCTCTCTGTTTCAGGTATGGCAGTACGGTTGCTGCCGCCGCCACTGCCACCACAGCGGCAAATGCTGGCAAGATCTCAGATGTGTCTCCTTGCCTGGATTTTCCCTCTCTGGCCTAACTCTGTCCTGTGATGGCACACTTGGTGTGATTCTCTGGCTTAGGACTGTTCACTGGAACTCTAAAACTGCTTTCTATGCGAGAGCTTGTTATGCTTCCAGCTTCTCCTCCGCCATCTTCCCGGATCTCTCCTCAGCAATTTGGATTCTTAACTCTCTCCTTTTCTCTTGCTCTCTATACTCACACATATGTGTTTATAGATTCTATTACTGTGAGGAATTAGAACTATATCTTTATTCTTGCCGTCCTAAACTTCACAAATCTATGCTAATTTAATCCACCATCTTGGATTCCTGGGTGGGTTTTTTATGTAGAAAAATTTATGTCCTTTGTCTCAAGAAAACCACTTTTATTATTCCTCATTTGACCTTTGCCCTATTCTATCCTTCTGAAAATCATATTATTCAGATATTACATCTCTTGAATAGACTTTCTAATTATCTACTGTCATTTTGTTCTTTTTCTTGATAGAGTTTTTAAAACTGATCTCTCAAGACTTCTAATTTTTCCTGTTAGATTTTTTAGGTGTTTCCATGTTTTGTATAAAAGATAATAAGTTGAAACAATTATCTAGAAGCTCTAGTTACAGAACAAGAGAGCAAGAATTGCAATAAACAACAGTTTTACACATTTTCCATCATTTAGCAAGGGCCACAATAAAAATTCTAGGCATTTACATCTTTAAACTGGGCAGATTCCATCCAGTTTGTTTTTTGTTTTTTTGGTCAGTTGCGGTGGCTGGACTCTAAGCCTGGGCACTGTCCCTCAGCTCAAGGCTTAGTGCACTACCAACTGAGCCACAGTTGCCACTTCCAACTTTTTCTGCTTATGTGGTGCTGAGGAATCGAACCCAGGGCCTCATGTATACAAGGCAAGCACTCTTATCACTGAGTCACCTTCCCAGCCTCATCCTGTTTTTTTTTTTTAATCTTTGACTCTTTTTGTATATTTACTAGTTAAAAAACATGATTTCTATTCCTCTTTTTAAGTAAAAGCAGACTTGTCTGCACTCTTTTCATCATCTTCATTGGAAATGTGTATCTGCCAAATGAAAATGAAAAGTACAAATCAGAAACACTGAGATGTCTTCTGACATTACTCATGTGCAGGCTAGTTCTCAAGTTGTCATTATATTTACCCCATGAAAATTGGACATGATTTGTTTGGAGACCCAAAGTTACTTCTACAACTAAGATGTTTGGACAACTGTAGATAAAGTTTCGTTATCAGACTGAACTAAATATGATATAATTATATTTGTAAAATTCAGTATAATTTTGTTCTGTGAACTTACGTTATTAATATACATAGTGCAGATATACAGAACATCACCATCCCTGAAAATTACACAAGACATTTTCCAAGTCAAGTTTGTTAAGATGTTTAAGAATTAAGATAAAAATTGATTGGACAATATCTATATTTCTCTTTGATTACTTCCATGTTTCTCATGGCCAGTGAAACCCAAGCTAACTTCAACTTTCAAAAAATATTTCATTTATTAATATTCATTACACTTGAAATGATTTGTTAAATATCTATTTTTCCAATAAGCAATAGCTTCATTAAAATAGATGCCTGTGAGTATGTAATGCCACTATTATCAGGCCTCAATCAATATTTGTTAAATGAATTAATGGTGAATTGACAAAACAAAGGAGAAAATAACAGCATGATCGCTGAAATATAGGATGGAATTTGAAATGTTTAAAACAAAAAAAACTTTTATAAAAATTTTTGCATAGCAATGGTTTATTTAATTTTGTTTTGCTGAATGTTATGCTCTTTGAGTTGACAAAGAATTGTAGCCCTTGTAGATTTCAAATTAACTGCATCCTACAGAGTAAGAAACAGAAAGCAAATAAGATAAGAAAAATCAAGGTTTCTACTATAAGCACTTTAACAGTGTCCAGTCATTCTTCAATGCACTATACTAAGTTATTATTTCTAGGCAAATTATTATCATGTTTCATGGAAGTAGCATGACTTGTGTAATATAGACTTCTTTGAGTAGGGACTATGTTATTCAAGTGAAGAACATTGAAATTTGAATTGTTCTAGTACAACACAGTTGGTACTTAGGCAAAATGCGAGTGACATTTTCAAGAACTGGAGTGCTTAGTACAGAAAATGTTAACTCCTTTTATGGTTTATATTATTATTGAAGCAATTTTCTAATGCCTTCTTTCTATTTAAGTAAATTTTGTTTATGAAAATGTATAATATAAGTAATGTTATATATACAATCAAAAAGTTCCCTGATGTGCAACAGAGCCCAGTGTTTCATAAAATTCCTTAGAATTGGGCATATTCCTTTTCATACAACTAATAGTTTATTCCAGACACTTTTCTTCACACTTCAAAATAAAATATAAATTCTACTCAGTATATTAGCATTACCATTAATATAGATTTTTAACTTATGGGAAAAGCATTAAGTGTACTTACAAAGTAGAAAACAGAAGGAGCATCTCATGGTTAACAATTCAAATATTTCTCTCCTTTCGTGGGTTAGAATAAAATAGTATAACCAGATGGACATTAAAGACTCACATCTATAATCTTAGCTACTTAGGAAGCTGTGGTCGGAGGACTGAGGTTCAAAGCCAGCCCAAGCAAGAATGTCCATGAAACTCTTATCTCCAATTAACTACATTTTTTTAAAAGCTGGAAGTGGAGCTGTGTCTCAACTGCTAGAGTGCTAGTCAGAGCTAAAAATAAAGCCCAGGCCCTGAGTTCAAGCCACAGGACTGTCACAAAAAAATTATTCCCAGAAAAAGGTAAACAGAAAACCTTTATCTGGTCTATCAATAATACATTCTTGTGTACTTTGCATTGGCATTTGCCTCTAGATGAAAGAAACATCCATTTCCTATCCAAGTTGGTGCTCAGGATCTCAATCCAACTTACCATCTTTTTTAATTTAATTTTGTTGTAAAGGTGACACACAGAGGAATTACAGTTTCATAAGTAAAATAATGAGTACATTTTTGTCAAACTTGTTATCTCTTCGCTCATTTTCTCTTACTGTCTCTGTCCCCGAACCCCCAAGTTGTAAAGTTCATTTTTAGCATACTTTCTTGTGAGTATCACTGTTGCATTAGTTCATGCTTTATCTGTTGTCTCACCACTTTGTTATCCCCCTTCCCTTCCCAAAATCAGATAAATGTACATACAAGGCACAGGGCATCAAAATGAAACACAGGGACAACAGATAAATCAAAAGGGAAAAAAATGAAGAAGAAAAAAAAAGAAATAACTTCACACAGTACATTAAAAACAAACAAAATAAACCCTCTTGTTTCTATATCTTGGAGTTAATTTCAATTACCATCATTTTATATGGTCATATGTACATACCTATTGAGCTATTGTGATTCTCTGCTAAGACTATCCTAGACATATACTAATTATTAAAAATGAGGGAAACCATGAAACCTATGTTTCTTTGGGTCTGGCTTACTTAACTTAATATGATTCCTTTTTCCTAGTCTTTCTATTTCCTTACAATTTCATTCTTTCTGATGGAAACATAGAATCCCATTGTGTGTGTGTGTGTGTGTGTGTGTGTGTGTGTGTGTGTGTGTGTGTGTGTGTGTGTGTATTTTCTTGATCCATTCATCTGCTGAGGGGTATCTGGGTTGGTTCTGTGTCTTAGCTATGGTAAATAATGTTGCAATGAACATAGTTATGCTGGTTGCTTTGATGTGGCCTTGTTTGAGAACATTTGGGTAAATGCCCAGTAGTGTGATTGCCGGATCAGAAACTTCAAACTCTGTTATAAAGCCATACATACATACATATATATATATATATATATATATATATATATATATATATATATGTATACACACACACACACACACACAGCTTGGTACAGTCATTGGAACAGGCCTGAAGACCAATAGAATAGAAGACTTAGAAATGACCTATGGCCACCTAATCTTTGATAAGGGAGCCAAAATCGTCAGATGGAAGAAAAAAGTAGCCTCTTTGACAATGATGCTGGCAGAATTTGCTATACATGTGTAGAAAACTGAAGTTAGATCCCTATATATAATTCTGAACCAGAATCAACTCCAAATGGATCAAAGGCCTCAAGGTAAGGGCAGATACCTTGAAAATATTGCCGGATAGGATAGTGGTTACACTAGGATTCCTTGGCATAGGTTGAAACTTCCTAAATAAAGATCCAGAAACACAACAAATCAAAGAAAGTCTGGATAAATGGGATCACATTGAACTGCAAAGCTTCTGCATGGCAAAGGACATAGCTAGCAAGTTAAATAGAAAACCCACTGATTGGGAGAAGATCTTCACTAGCTATACAACAGACAAGGGCCTCATATCTAAAATATGTTTAGAGCTCAAAAAAATTAAACTCCCAATAACAAATCCTCAAAGAAACTACAACCCCATTAATAAATGGGCTAAAAAAATCAAAAAAGACCTCTCTGGAGAGGAAATAAGAATAGCCAATAGACATATGAAGAAATATTCAACATCTCTGGCCATGAAAGAAATGCAAATCAAAACCACATTGAAATTCCACATCACCCCAGTTAGAATAGCCTAGAAAACTCATAATAACAGATTCAGGGGGAGGGGGTGCGGTTGGGATGTGGCCAGAAGGTAATGCTCCCACACTGTTAGCAATGTAAAGTTGTTGAAACACTCTGGAAAGCAGTATGAAGTTTCCTCAAAAGACTAAACATAGAGCTCTTCTATGATCCAACTTACCATTTAGAATTGACATTGAAGCCATCTCCTTTTATTCTACCGCATTATTTTCATCTATATTTGATAATGACCCCCAGTATATTACTGTGCCTTAAGACATTTATCCTACTTTTATTTTTTAAGGATACTGTCCTACCTAATTTTATATACACACACATACATATACACAATTCCCTAAAAATTCTTTCCATGTCTTGCCCTATATTTTTCTAATGACTATTGCAAAACATATTGAGTTCTTTTGCTAGATGAAATTTTCCTTGAATATGCAAAGTAACAATCTGATTGTTTTCTGTTATATGTTTTGTCCATTTTTTATTTTATCAATGAAAATGTACTGTATTTTTAAATAATTGTTACTTGGATTTCATTCTCCTCCAATTAATATGTAGGCTTTTTTAAGAAAGATCCATTTGGTGTTTTGGGCATCACTGCATCTTGAGCTCTGAAAACTACTCAGAACATATTTGTTGCTGAATAGATATTTAGCAAATATATGGAAGAACCAATATCAACAGATTCCTTGACAAATGAAGTCTCTGGACCTTAGACTTAGAACCAGCTCTATAAAATGAGGTATACAAAGCAAAAATCTTCTATTGTCATCTTTCATTTCTCCAGACTTCTTTTGTCCAGCTATCAGGTAACTACTTGCCTTTTCATGACAACAATACACACTGTGTTCTCTTTTATAGACACTTGCATTTGCGTTCTCCAAAGTAACAAATTATCTTCATAAACATTTAATTTAAGTAGTTCAAGATTTTAGTAGTATTAGGCCAACAATTTATATATAATTTATTCCTATGAAAGCCAAAATTAAGAATAATATTTTTGGTAGAGTACTAGCCTTGAGCTGAAAAAGCTGAGGGAGAGTGCCCAGGCCCAGAGTTCAGGCTCTACGACCAACAAAAAAAAGGAATATTTTTACCCTCAATGTTTATCAAATGTGTGCTAAGATTTTTAAATGAACAACTGTCATAGAGCTTTGTATGTAGCAAAATCAGGAGGCCAATATAAACAACTTTCTAAAATCGTCGTTCTTATCCTTTCAAACCTTTTTCTTTCCCTTCTTTTGTTAATCTCTATTAAAAAAAGACTATCACCCACAAAGATTAAGTAATTACCCCATGCTATTTATGTAGGGCCAGGTATTAGGATACAGGGGATTCCTAGTTCATAATATAAAATAACAAATGCTTTGATGGTTATGGAAAGAAAGGAAAAGTAAGAAAGAGTAGGTAAGTACCCTGACATTGTGAATGTAAGTAAAAGTTTGGGATAGTCAGATTTTTTTTGAGGGGAGGGTTGTCTGGTCATGGGGCCTGAACTCTGGGCCTGGGCACTATCCCTCAGCTCTTCAGCTCAAGGCTAGCACTCTACCACTGGAGCCACAGCGCCACTTCTGACTTTTTTCTTTTTGCTTATGTGGTGCTGAGGAATCGAACCCAGGGCCTCATGCATGCAAGGCAAGAGCTCTACCACTGAGCTACCTTCCCAGCCCCATAGTCAGATTTTTTTAACAACAGACTAGAGTTTATGTATACTATGCTTTATTTTTTCTGTCCTTGTCTTTGTAGAATTAGATTTCTTAATGCATAGCCTCACTAACATCTTTCAATGTGTTCTTGATAATTAACTGTTACTGGAGGATCTTGGACAATACATGAAAATATAAAAAAATTTTACAATGACACCAACATTCCTTGGTCTCTCCAAATGCCATCCATCAGCAGTTTAAAGTCCTTTTGTAAGAAAATCAAATCTGTGAAATTTTCTTTTGAACTTTGAGGTGCAAACCTTGATTTACATGAAGTATAGCATATGATTGAAACATTAAATCCATTCCAGTATGATTATAAGAAAAGTGTGGGATGAACTTAAATTTCCTTACTACAGTGCATTAATTCAGTCAACCCAGACTTGATGATCAAAAACTTCTTGATGACTCAAATGAATCATGGTGCTTATACACATTGTATGTCAGTTCAGAAATGACTCTTATTTTGTATGAAAATCAAAAACTATCCTAAAATTAAACAGAACATTATCATTATAACTCAGACTTCATGAATATTTTAAAATTCTTTTGCTACCTTTCTGGTAGTAAAAGTGTCAGAAAATATTTAGATATTCCTTATTCTGAAAGAAAAGTAAATGAAGCAAAATATACATACTTTAGAAAACTAGATTTAAAAATATTGTTGGTCACAAACTATATAAATGCAGAATAATGAAACCATGCTCAACAGGTCTAGTATTATACCACCCTTAATTGTTGAGCAAATTTGAAAATAGATTTATTGCTAACAGTTATGAAAACAACTATGCCTTTAGTGTTATAAATAAATATGTAGTTTGTATTATCTAAGTGTTCTCAATCTTGCCAGAAAGATAAGAATATCTAATGATAACTTGTATACAAACAGCCACATACTCTATAAATATTTGGACTCTGAGAGAATATATAACCAAAAAGAACAGAACTCAGTGCAGGAAATTAATGCTGGCCCTGAACAGATAGAAAATAATATAAGCATGATCATGAAGCTCTTTATTGCCTTCGGCTTTATGTAGTTTTGGCATTAGGTATCAATATAGGCACGGGTGTCCAGTCTCCTACCAAGCTGTTACCAAATCACTGATAAATTAGGATTTTGTACTTTTCAGTTTCTATAATAATATAGTTCAAGAGATAAACCATTTCACTTTTACTAACTCTAAAGTAGTTTTATATAAGCCATTCGAATAATTCTTCTGAAAAAAATTCTCTTATGATGAACCTGTTACTTTCAGTTTTAGGGTATGATAAATGACAATCTAAAAGTTATTGCCATTGCAAAATGCTCAAAGGCAAGGTCAAGCTGAATCAAGCTGAACCCTTCCTTACTTACAATAATTCTTCCTCTAAAGACCCAAATATAATCATGCCAATTTCAGAGGAAGAACAGATGAACAGAGCAATTTGTTTAAAATAGTATTCCTGCTGTGAAAATATAAGAATACAAGAACAAATCTCTACTGGAAGAAAAAGACAAATAGCAAAAAAATAATGAGGTTTAAAGGGAGAGGCAGAAAGCAACTCAATTCAAAAGTGGAATAGACAACTATGTATCTACAGCATTGATGGGAAGTAATCTGGAATAAAAGACTTAGGAGAAATAGTAATTACTATAATACTTTCCGTCAGTAATAATAAGAAAGCTTTTTAAAATGAAAATCATGGAAGATATTTACTGATACAAATGTCATTTTGTGTTCCTCTGGCTTTTCCATTATTATGAGTGTTTGTTAAATAGTGTGGTCAACAAATAATTAGAGCAGACACACAGCAATGTGCCAGGTGAAATGTACAAGTCACAAGCCATTTCCATTTTGGGTGACAGCAATTTTTCAGGTCACACTAGTCTTGGTCTAAGTTATCCTGTCAAGCAGAGAGCTGCTTTTCTCAGAGTATATCTATACAATTTAACACTTTCCAAAAGGAATGAGGCCATATGTAAAACCATCATCACCATCATAGACATCACTTTTCTTCAGTAAACTTTTGAAAGTTTGAGTATAAGTACCCAATTTGAGTATAAGCACTAGGAGAGCAAGAAAGATGACTGTTGTGTTTTACTAAGGGTCCCAGCTTTATTACTTAGTGCACATTTCAGGTGCTGAATAAAGTTTGTGGAATGTAAATAATTAATGAAATAATACTATTGCATGTTGAAAATATCTATTCCAGAAATGGAATAGATTGTAGAGCACTATCCTGGAGGAGAAAAGGTCAGGGATCACATCCAGGCCCTGTGTTCCAGTCCCAGGACCAGAACATATACATGAAGATAGTTTGGACCAAGCTAGCTTTTGTCTCTATGTCTAAATCCCCTAAAAACAACACAAGACTAACAAGAAGTCTTGATAACTTATTATTCTGTTGAATCTATTACTGTCAACTGTAAAAAACATTATATTTTGATATATTTGGAAAAAATAATTTTAAAAAATTTAGATATTGTGGGTTATCTAATCTTTGCATCTTCATTGCAAAGATTTTGAAGTAAATAAATAAATTGGCATTTTATAATCAATAAAAGGTAAATAACCTATAAACAATGATAACAATGAATATAAATTAGAATAAAATTTATTATAGGGGCTGCAAGTCAATATTTTATAATCTAGCATGTAAAAATAATTTAGAATGACTTGTCTTACTATAAAATTAGCAAAAGAATAGAGAAGACAATCAAAAACAGACATTATAAATATATCAATATCGATATATATAATATATAAATACCTCTTTGATTAACGTGTATAAAATTGTTTTAATATATTAGCAAACATGCAATATATGGGTGAAATATAATATCAATATATCATATACTGTCTTGAAGACAAAGTAATAGTTTGTAGCAATTAGGCTTAATCCAGAAAAGAATGATAATTTTTGTAGTGGTTATAGAAAGAAATGCCATGCTACATTCTCTACCAAGTAAAAAATAATAGTACTTAACTGAGAATAATAAAAAAATCAAGTAAATGAGATTAGGAAAACTGTAGTGTCATCAAATGTAGCAATAATCCATCTCCTTGTTAAAAAAACTTTTTGCTTTTATTTTCTTTTTCTTTATAAAACTCAGTCCTATTTGGTTGAATTATTCTTCTCATTATATATTGGATTCTGTAGAAACAACTGGGATTCTTTCTCTCTAGTCCCAAAGGAAAGCTTTAATTGTGTGTTGCCATGACAAATTGAATTATTAAGACATTTATTACTATATAATTCTACAGTTTTCTAATTTTAACAGTCCTATTAAAAAACCCACTTTCTTTAGATGTAGTTGAGATCTAAAAAATGCAAGGTAACTACTTCACATTTAGCAAGGAATGATATAAGGACTAGTTAATATATTTTACTAGGGTCAGAACAAAGAAGACTGGGTCTACCACTATGAAAGTTTTGATCATTATACATACCTGAGACCATCATTACAGCTTGACTCAGTAACTGATTATGAAATGTTACCAATATTAATAAGAATTGTAGCATTTAAAAGATACCTCAATTGTACTCTACAGCATAGAAGGGATCCAACTAAATATTTATAAAGATAACACCTTAAAAACCAAGTTAATTTTTGAAGTCTGAAGAGTGCATTCATGTGGAAAATTGCTGGGCTCCTAATAAGATTGTCCTACATGTATAGTTTTAAATAAAGCAACCTCTGAGCACATTGATGTTCAATGAGTGATAGAGTTTAGTGGTAGTAATTTCAGCAAGGGGAGAACAAGAAAACATATTCAGCAAAATAGAGACAAGAACCACATTTAATTTTAATCATAGAACTTTAATTTTAATCATAGAACAAAACCAAAGGAGAACTATAAACAAAGAATAATTTAAAAGCTCTAGATAGAAAGACATTTGTCTTCCACAGATTTTGCATGATAAACAACTATAAATTTTGAACTTATTTTTGGATATTTTACTCTTAAGTCTTTAGGACATCAAGAAATGTTTAAAAATTGAGAATTATCCTCATTGTCTGTACAACTGAATTAAGTTTTAAAGGTAACTATCAATAACTAATTAATATTTTTATTGAGCCTCTTCCTACTTTCCGAGATATCCAATCCTAATTCCATTTCAATTGTCACCTCATTTGTCAAGTCTCTCATGTGGCCTTTCCTGCTCTGTCCATGAGCAAATACACTTCCCTGACATTGCACATGTTCATTTGTATATATTCCCATGATCGCTTATGCTTGACTTGTTCTGCATATCAGGAGCCTCCATCATTTTCCTATGAAGGCTTTGTAGATAATTGAGGTTGCTGTTTTTTGTTTGTTTTTGCTAGTGTTAGGTCCTGAACTCAGGGACTGGGAAGTGTCCCTGAGCTTCTTTTGCTCAAGGCTAGCACTTGAGTCAGAGCACCATTTCCAGCATTTTCTGTTTATGTGGTACCAAGGAATCAAACCCAGGGCTTCATGCATGTTAAGCAAACACTCTACCACTAAGCCACATTCCCAGCCCTAAATGAGTTTTTAAACAGTTTGTCAGCACTGTCATTTTAAGCAACTATAGACAACAACACATATAATTATTGTTAGCTATCTTCCAATTAAGGCTTCTTTATGAATGCTGATATCTTAATTTCACAAAATTGTCATAGGCCACATATTAGTCTTCATTTGATAATTGATTTGAACCATCTGAAATTGTAAAAAAAAAAAAAGGTTTAGTTCATAAACCATGCAAAAACAGAGATCTATCAGACAAGATTTGATCCCTGCTGTCTCTTGGCAACACTGCATGTTTGCTAAAGTGAGTATCTATACCATTTCTGCAGTACATAAAGCAATCCTTGAGCACTGGATAAGTGTTCTCATATATTCTTCAAAGGGAATATTGGCATTATCAGTGACGTTTCAATAAATAAAAGCAAATATTTTAAAAGTTCATTCTTTTATCTTTGTTCTCAGAATGTTTATAAGCACCCACCCTTAGTGTTCTTTGCCATGTGACCTCTTCTTTTCCATTAAGTTGTATTGTGATAGCTATTTATTCACTTGTAGGTTTTTGTATTTATCAATGCATCCATTTCTATTGATCTTGTAATAAGAATCTAAAAGACTTCATGACCTAAAAGAAATAAATATTTATCTAACCATTTCCAGAAGTCATAGCCAGGGAGAACTGGCTTAGTCTTGGTTAAGGTGGACAAGTCTACAATGAAGGGATAGGAAGGCAGGGCTATGTTTCTTTCTAAAAGCTGTAAGGGAAAATCTGTTTTAAGGCTCATGACAGAATTTAGTTCCATTCAATTTTAAAAGTGAGATTCCTATTTTTCTGGTGGCTCTTGGCCAAGAATTGTTCTCAATTTCTAAATGTCATCTGAGTCGTGTTTCATGCCCCTTTTACCTTCAAAGCCAAGAACCACTGATAAGTCCTTCTCATGCCTTATCTCATCTGGCTTTTCTTATGCCCTCCATCTTTCTCTGACTTCAATCAGAAAATATTTTTGCTCTAAGAATTGATATGAGACAATCTCTCAATATCAAGATCAGCACCCTTAATCACAATGGCAAAATTCCTTTTGCAGTGTAATATGACATGCTTAGAGTTTTCTTGGTATAGGGATAAACATTTTGGAGGAAATTAGTATTCACCGCAGCATCCATCCTGGAGCACTGTCAGCTAGATGAGTTAAGGCTTGAACGCTTCATCCCTGTTGTATATTCAGTGTTTGGTGTATTAGCCAGATATATAGTAACTACATAGTAAATACTTTTTGAGTTAGAAATGTTAGAGGAATGTTCTCCTACTTATAAGGCATAAACTGTAAGGAAACTTTTCAGAAGTGCAAGAATGGCATTTAGCTCTTGATGATTGTAACAGATACAGAGTTTATTTGGGCCTTCAAAAAGGTACTTTAAAAGCAAGGAAGTTCCTGATCTAGAAGATAAAAACAGCAAGTAAAGGGGTGATGTTTAAAGTAGAAAACATTCTCAATACCTTTCTTGTCTAGATAATTTTTTCTGTTTCCCTTTATGCTTCAAATAAGATATAACCTTATTTTAACCTTATTGTGTAAATAACACAATACAACATAGCATTTTGTCCTACGTTTGCACACATTTGTGTATATACTTAATTCTATGCATTCTTCTGTCAATATTTGGAAATTGAAATAATATCCATCTTCTACAATTATATCAATTCATCTCATCTGGAATATATGTGTAAAAACTTTTCTCAAGATTATACTTAATAAAATTAATTTCATATTTTCAGCATTATTATAAAGTGACAAATGTTTTCCTGAAGAAGTTTTACAGAAACAAAATAGAGAAGTGTTTAGACTTATTTTCTATTAATACTTAGTTGTTTTACATTTAAATTTTACTGAATGACCAAGTGTAAAATAGCATCTTATGTAGTTTTAGTTTGTTTTTCCTCTTGCTAATGTACTTGAGCAAATTCCCATTCACTTATGCATTTCATATTTTTAAAAGCAATTTAATTCATTGATACTATGCTATTCTCCAAAAGATTTTTTTTCTATTTTGTTGTGAGTTATTTTTCCCCAATCCTATAAACTGGATTTCATTTTATTAAGGTAAGCTTTAGTAGTGTCTCATTTGTTTGAAATATCTTTGCTTCATGTTTTTGGAAAGGTAGTTATATATTGCTCATTATTATCTTCCTATAGGCATTTCTCACTGTCTGAGTATTTACAATTAAGATTCAGCCGTTTTCATTCCCTTATATATGTCATTTAGCTGGCTAATAATACCATAAGTAGTTATCTTCGGTACATAGTAGATTTGTTCTGTTGTGACTACATATGAATTTCAATATATTTTTCCTTTTCAGTGAATGTCTAAACATATTCTTTTTATAAATCATAAAATAACCTTAACTCACTTAATCCCCCAACTTTTTCTAATCTTCTTTAAAATTCTAACTATATACATATTAGGTAAAATTGATTTATTTTCCATGCTACTTAAGGGGACTTTCAAGTGTTTTATATACTATCATCTCCCTGCTGCATTAATATAATTTATGTTATTAATCGATGATCATTAGTTTATAATTCCTGGTTTATTATCTATCTTTTCCACTATGTCTTATATTCAATGAACCGAAGTACTAAATGAAATTAGTATAGTTATTAGTTCTAGAAATGCATAGATGGAAAACTATACTCTGTATTTCCACAAATTTTCAGCTTGCTCAAAAATGATGCTAGTTGTTGAATTGTAAGCAGGCTTCTGAGGAAAAAAATCAGATAAAACAATTTGCTACCCATCAAATTCCCCTGAGCTTTAGCCAAAAAGAAGACTTATGTAAGGATGGTAGATCAGAATGAGTTTCCAAGTTGCTACATGTAAGATAGTAGATAGTTGTCCAAGTTGTCCATAAGATCTGCAACAGACTATAAATGAATCCAAACACAAAGAACTTTTGAGGTTGAGTTCTTTTTTTTTTGTTACAGCATGGCCCAGCCTACCTTGACTAATACAAATTTCTAACTCTTTAAAGTCATCATTTTTGGTCAAGTTTTTAATATTTATTATTCTCTAAGCATTTTATTCTTATATTAGCAAAGATTTCAATATCTGATATACTTGAGGCTCAAAATTGTTCATTTCTTCTGCATGCATTGATATTTACTTTAGTTGTTCATTGGTATTTAGTCAATTTAATCTAAGTAAGAATATGATAAGCTGGGTGAAGAATGATTCCAGAGAGGATTTCTGTAAGCATCCACTGTGAAAGGACATCACCACAGCATGCAACTGTTGTAATTTCTCAACTTTCAGTTTCCATGAACACTTTCCCTCCCCTCTGAAGTAAGTCCACGGCATACAGTCTGAATGGCCACTTGTTCCAAACAAACAGGTGCCAGGTCTTTACATAGTGTAATTTCTAGGTTTCTCTTTTACTGAGGATAAATCTTACCATTAGGGAAACAAGATTTTGTGGAAATTTCTCCCATTTCTATAGACCTAAAAATATATTGATCCTTATTCAGCTATTCCTTAAAATACTAGGGCATCATGATTCATCTTCCAAGATTACTAAAAAAGCCCTAGTGTTGTTACCTTTAAATTTTTATTTCAACATTATAATATTTCTGTTATTGAGAAAAAGGAATTTCTTAAAGATTTCTATTTTTGCCTTGAGAACTTAAAAGTAAATTCATTTTAGTTAATGTCATGCCTACATATATGAAGAGGAAGAGTCTGAAAAAGTATGCATTTTTTAAACACAGCTATACACTTACCACTGAGTGTACAAACATAAAAATAATTACATAATAAATGTTATAGAATTTTCAGATTGAAGGTAAAATAACAGCACCAAAATACCTACACTTTTCAATTTCTTAATACTTTAAACATAAATAAAAATACAAAGGTGAAAATCAAACCTATAGCCCATATTCTGACCACCAGATATTATAAATGATCACATTACTCTACAGGTGTCTCAATATCTTTCAAAGTAATACAACATTACAAAATAAGTAGTTTCCAACTGGAAAAAATTAAATAGTAGAGAATTTATGCATGTATTATGTCAATTATCATATGTTGACTTAACCATACTGTATACTACATTTAGCAAAAAAAAAAATCTAACATAAATTGTATTACTTAAAACTATTAAGCTTGAGGTCAATACAAGAAGTATGCCTTTAAAAATAATATTTTATTATGATTATGATACTGATAACCCAATTTAGTTCCATAAACACTTATTCAGATCAAGGGAAAAATCTAACCAGGGTAATAAAGAAGAAAAAATGTTATAATTATGAGAAGCATTCTTTATTACATTCTGACACTATATATCTAAAAAGAATTAAGTCATCTATGTGTGTTATTCCTTGCCTTTCACCTCTCTTTAGATTATTTATTAATCCTTGACAAAAAGATCAATATATTGTGAATTAATTTATATACATTCAATATTGGTGAGATAAAATATAATTATGAAAGTACTATTACATAAGGAAGTACAAGCTAGAGCTATCATAGATATTTGCAGATGAGCTATGTCTCTCTCATTTCCTATACTTTACTGTAAAATTAGATATAATAACATGATTTCTTCCATTATAAATTGAAATATTCTTAAATTTGTTGAAGAATCTCTATAAACTAAATGAAAGAAATTATTAATCCCCTTGGAAAGTAAGTGGGAAATGCACTATAATTGGTAGACTTCATATAAAGTTCTTGGAATTTCTCCAACTACATTAGCAATTGGTCATCTTAATTATATGGTCCATTAGTTGAAATCTGCATCACGAAACTACCATGCACAATGCTTGCCAACTCTTCTATCCGATGTGAGGTCAAAGATTCCTTGCTCCTTATAAAATGAAACTAGATATATTAAGTTAAAGAATTTTGAGCTCATTAAATATACAACCTCAAGTTAGTCATGATATCACACAGAAAAAATACTGCAATTCTGGAGGCAAAGCTTAAAATGCTTTCAGATGTTTTGTGATGCAGAATATTCCAGCAAAACTCTGGACACTATAAAAGATTAAAAACAGTATGTCTATCACTGAAATACTTCTATGGCTTATATATTAGTGCTTTACAATGTTGACACTAATGTCACATTTTAACTGGCAATAATCATGAATATGTTTCTAAATAAAAGGGAGATTCAGAGCCAACCTCACTGTTGTTAGCAAACATTCCAATCAGAAGTATCCATGAATTAGAAATAGAAGCCACTCTTCAATGCTTTCTTTAGCACAGTCTTACACAAACCTGCTTAGGCTAACCAGCTAATACTAAATCATCTATTCCATAGCGATTCCTTCAACTGAGTAAGGCACTAAACTAACATTTGTGAGAGCTGCTATATGATTCATGCAGAAATACTATGATAAATAAAAGAAAATCTATCATCCTCATTTTTTTCAAAAGCACAAAAACTTACCAAATGTTGTTTATCACAGAGCACTCATTTCTCATTTGGTATATGAAACTTATTCAGATTTATTGCTAAAATTCAAAGTTTATAGATACACACATTTTAGATTTTGTCTATTTACTTGCCAAAATATTGAGCTAACTTAGAATAGTGTAAATTATTTCAATCTAGTATTATCTGACATTGTCAACCATCCATATAAATCATTCTAAACTTTTTTCTACTGAAACATGCTTATATTTTTATGCATTACAGCTTCTAGATCTCTCAAGAAAAGTAATAAAAGTAAACACTTTTCAGGTCCACTGAATTTTCAGAAATCACTGAAAAAAATCTAATTTTACATAAGAAAATTCTTAGATTAGCTGACCTCCAGTTCTTGTGAGTTAGAAAAGCTGCTAAATGGTTTCTCAATGCCTCTTTGCTCAACCACAGATTCATAGCAATGCTCATTCTGAAGTTTCTCTTCTACAGCTTGTGCCTTTCATCAAGAAGGAAAATGGAAGCAGTTGAGCAGACCTACTTTCTTCAACTCCTTGCATTACACCTTGGACTTCTGTGTGTAGTCATGCCTTAGTCTTTGTCTTGCCTTGAGAGAAATAACAAAGTGGACAAAAAAATTAAAATATTTTATGTTGCCCATAAAGTTTTCTTATTGAAGATTAATGCTTCCCTGGTGAGTCTTACATTGTCCTGTATTGTTCTAGTCCACATCTTTAGCTAAATATCATGAAGACTATGTTTTCTATCAATTCTTTTAAAAGTATGTCTTACTGGTAACTTTTGTTTTATTGGATTGCTTTGTATGCAGCTGTTTCTATCTCTGCATATTATCTTTCTTATTCTCTTTCTCATTAGGTTCAGTTGCATTTGGAGCCTCGCAGCCTCTTAGCTCATCCTCCCTTTTAGTGGGTCAAGTACTGGGATCAAATCTGTTATGGTGGAAGCTTTAGAGATGATACAGCTTAAGTCAAATTGTTTTATACAACTCTGGCTGGCTGGAAACGGGAATAAAGCAGTTTCCTGGAATGAGCTGTGTAGATAGGATGAGCTCTATGGAGTTCAATCTATTTCCTAATCCTATTAGTCTCAGGGAAAAGAGATAAAAGACCATTAAAGTGGTACAGATGTGTCCTAGCCTGATGATTGCTCCCCATTCTCTGACAATGGTTGCTTCTTGTGATCAGTAAAAAAGCAGATAGTGCTGAGGAATCTTAGCAAAAAATGACCTTCATTGGCAGCATTGAAGATGAAGAAGAATTATATATATATATATATATTTTAAATACAACCAAAAAGTTACACAGTATTGTCAAAATCTATTAGAAGGAATTGGAGCAAATTTCCGCCCGTTAAAAGCTAAAAGACACGTGAGAACATGGGAAATGGTAAATACACGGTGATTTTAAAAATATTGACAAAGAACAATACGACTGTTTTCAATTGTAGTCTTGTCATCATAACCATCATCCAAATCTTTATCTAATACTATAACATTTCTCCAGGTTCTTATTGTCTTAGACCTATGTACCTTTGAACAATTTTAATTTCATATTCACAACACATGCAACTAGGACTAGTATCCCATTTCTAGGTAAGTAGAAATTTTGAAGTGGTAAAATCCCCATGATGGGGCTGGGAAGGTGGCTCAGTGGTAGAGTGCTTGGCTTGCATGCGTAAGGTCCTGGGTTCAATTCCTCAGTACCACATAAGCAGAAAAGGCTGGAAGTGACACTGTGGTTCAAGTGGTAGAGCGTTAGCCTTGAGCTAAAGAGCTGAGGGACAGTGCCCAGGCCCAGAATTCAAGCCTCATTACCAACAACAACAACAATAACAACAAAAACCCATGGTGCTCTCATTAAAATTAACTCTCTCTATTTTAAACCTAATAATAAATTGGATTGTGGTGTTATGTCTATAATCTCAGCCACTTGGAAGCAAAATCAGGAAGATCCCAGTTTGAAGTCAGATGAGAAACAAAGTTAAGAAGGCCTCATCTCAACAGCCAGATAAGAATGGGCCCAATTGCACAGAAGGAAGAGTTAGGATGCGCTGGCCTATTGCCACAATTAAACAACCTTTATTTTTCTGTGCTTTTAATTTTATCCACAATAGAATATTTTATAAAGCATTTTATAACAATAAGGGAATTTGAACTCAGGATCTCTGGGTTGTGAGGCACGCATCCTACGACTTGAACTATGCTCAACCTGATTTTGTCTTAGTAACTTTGTTTTTGATTATGTGTCAGGTTTTTGCCTAGGTTTAGCATCCGGTTGCAGTGCTTCTACCTATGGCTTCCTGCATACCTAGAAGCTGAGATTTCAGACAAGTGCCATCCTGCCCTGTTTATTTGTCAAAATGAAGTTTCTCTAACTTTTGCTGAGGTTAGCATTAACTATGCTCTTCCTGTCAGGTGAATTACTATACATGGCCAATATGATTGAAACGTAAGAAGCAAACATTTAGTTCATTTAGTTACTTGACTATTCTACCTGGTAGATTGGGTTTTATTTTGATATCTGCCTTTGTACTAGTAGTACTAAAGCAGCTGCATATGATGAGAAATTTCTGTTCTTGCATGTATGACCAGAACTCAGACCTTCTCCTCATAATTTCCTCATTTCTGACCCCCCCCCCCACACACCCCTGAATAAACTTTATTTTCTGTGAAAAAAATATCAAAGGAACTAATAATTCTAGGCAAAAAACTTTACTATGAATTTCTTGGTTTCCTTCCAAGTTTTACACCCAGCATCCAGCTATTCTTTATAAGCTGTCTTTTCCAGGTCTCATCACTTTCCCCCAGAGTTCTTTGCTTCCACCTTGGCCCTTAATCTTTCTTTTTTTTCCAGAAGTGGATTAATTTAGTTCCTGATATATTGCAACCTACAGTCATCATTCATATCTCTTCAAGTTGACAAAAGAGCATCAAATAAAAGATCATCCCATTTGTTAGCTAGATAAATCCTCACAATGTGACTTTGAAATCATTACATGGCATACATTTTTCTGTTACTTATTTAACACATTTCAAATGCAAGACTCCTAATGAAGTGTTAAGAAGGAATCACTTGGAGCTCTTTATCTAAGCAAGACATAACATGAACTCACTAAGAAGCCCTGACCACATCCAGTGCATTTACAGACAAATATATAATCAGGATAATAGGATGTGATATGCATATTTTCAGGAAATTGGGTAGTAAAAGATGGAGACGAAGAGATTGAAGAGACAGACATCAGTTAAGCTGAACTCTAAACTGAACGCTTCATTAATGGTATTGCTTCCCAATTAGTCTGGAAAAATTAATGAAATTGTAAAGAACATGACTAATGGAAGCAGATAATGCTGAGCTCTGGTTTATCAAGCTCATGATGGTTAATAAGAGGTGTTCTTATGGTTTTCATACAATCTCTTTTGTTTTTTTTTTGTTCATATTGTTTTTTCCCTCCATATCCATGCTTTGCTTTTCCCATTTCTCCTGCCATCCAGGACTGCTCTGGTAATCATCTGGTCCTGGCTACTGGCTTTTATTGTGTTAGCTTTCTTTCGATTATTATGAATAATATACATGATATAAATCTTTTTTAGGGAGGAAAATTATTTTGGCTCATGGATTCAGAGGCTTCAGTCCATGGTTCCTTGACTTTGTAAATCTGAACTTGTAGTGAAGCAGAACATTGTGCCAATTTAAGAAGACATCAAATATCCAAATCACAGTACTTACATGGTATTCCCAATTATGACCATGAAGTTAGCCAACTTGTTATCTTCCACTAGCAACTGAATTGTGACTTCATGTCATTAAAAAAATCTCTTGATAAATACAAAAGATTCAATTCATCCTTGGAAAAAGAGGGGTTTTTTGAATAGTGGTCCAAAAAAGCAATTTCTTTTTTTCAATACATCATTTATAGCCAGCTATTTTTCTGCATAGTCTTTTGTTGCCTAATTTTCTGGTGAGGATCTTCAGTACAATGGTGAACAGAGGTAGTATAAATGTGCTGGCTAGTCATGTTTCTCATGTTAGAGGAAATACTTTCAACTGTTATGTATGAAAGTAGCATATATTTAAATATGAATCTATTATATGGAGGCACCTAGTCTATTATTTTTATACATTTTTATGTTATGTGCCCTATAAAGTGATGTTGAAGTTTTTCAAATGCTTTATGAGCAGCTGTGGAAATGATTACATCATTTTATCCTTCATTCTGTTCTTGTGATATAGTACATTTGCTTATTTACATATGTAGAACCTTCTTTACCCTACCAAAGGTCAATCCCATCTGACAGTCCTTTTAATATGATAGTAAATTTTATTTACAGTATTTCATTGAAGAGTTTTGTATCTATATTAATATATATCACCCAGTAATATTGTGTTGTGTCCTTTTCTGACTTTTGGTATCAGAGGATTTGGGGGGCGGGGAAATTTCATAAGGATTTGCAGTAAATTTCTAGAAATATTTGGCAGAATTCTATAGTAATCAGGTCCTAAGCTTTTCTTTGTTGGAGACTTTTTGCTTCTTGATTCATTGTCATTATTTACGTATGTACATTTTCTATGTCTTTATCTTTGAGTTTTGGTATGTTTATGTCATAGTAATTTAATCATTTGTCTAGGTTATCTAATTTATTAGGTAATTATTAGCTTACGGAAATCTTAAAGCCATCTACTATTCTTGCTTTTTGGGGGATATCCCCCTTTGTAAGTTTCTTCTGTCCTTTTCTCACAGGGCTTGTCAGTTATATTTATATTTTCACAACATTAACTGTTAATTGTATTGGTTTCTATAATTCTTATAGACTATATTATTTTACTTATGCTTTGATATTTATCATGTTCTTCCTTTTTATTACTTTAGCTTCAATTTGTTCTTTTTTCCTCTTTCTTTGTGGTAAAGTTAGCTATGCAGAAAGATTTGACACCATTATTTTCTATTAATATAAGTATCCGTCTCTATTAGCTCCCTCTAATCAGTGTTTGCTTCATTCATTACTTTCTGTCTTGTAGTTCTTTTGTTTGTTTCTTCCTCCTTTTCCTGCGGTATGATAATTTTCAAACTGGCAAAATTTTATTGTTATCTTTTATTTACCTGCTTCAGGATATTTTGGGGAGCCGTAGGTTTTATATAATCTCTTAAAGTTATTAATATCTGTTTTAGCTGATAACAATTTAATTACAACCACATAACAAATACACTACTCTTTAACTCTCCTTCCCAACACAGTATCTGATTATTATAACAACTGGAATCTTTTTATGTGATGGAATTTGCAGTCTTTCAGATACATGATCAAGTATGGTATAGCAGGATCTATTGAATTCTACTTTTACGTTATTTGAGTAATTTTGATGTCCATGTTGATTACACTCTTACATTCTCACTTCCACTGAACAAGGAAATGGATCCTTTTACCTCTTATCCTTGCCAGCACTTACTGTTTTATTTTTTTATGATAGTCAAGGAAAAGCTTATTTTGAAGTACAATTTATAACACTTGACTATCCTAAACCTTATCATAATAGTTTGACTCTTGGTCAGGTTAAATTTTCTTTTAGCAAAATCACTATGGAAAACAATTCCCCCTGAAAACTGCAAAGAAGTATGACTATGTTGGTACTCCTGTGATACCACATTTGGACATATATCTGAAGGAATGTAATTTGACATACAATAGAGATACCTGCATATCCATAGTTATTGAAGCATTAGTCACAATAGCCAGGATATGGAATGAAACTGGATACCAAATAACTGACAAATAGATAAAGAAATGTGTTATACCTAAACAAAAGAGTACTATTGTATGGTTTGCAGGAAAGTAAGAAGTGGAGACCATGAGACTAAACAAACTAACCCAAACTCAGAAAGACAAATATCACCTTTTAACTCGTATGGGTGGGTATCCAGAAAGAAGGGGAAAGAGGAGAGCAGAGGATAATGGTGGTGAATAGAATCAAAATGCATTTTTATAGATGTAAGAAAACTACAATGGTATCCACTCAACCCTGAAAAAACAAGGGTGAGAGGACAGGACATTGAGAAGATAAAAGGAATAAATTTGGTCAAAAGCACATGTAAACTATACATATATGGAGACATCACAATAAACTTCCCTAGTATAATTAATGTTAATAATAACAAAACAAATGAAATTTATGGTTTTTAATGTACGATTCTGTGTCCTATTTTGACTCAACATATTACAAAGACTAGGTATTAAAAGATAAATTTTAGGCAAGCACAAATGCTTCAAAACTTCAAGTTACACGATTCTAAGACTCTCTGGGAATGAAGCATGGAAAAATAAGTTTGGGACCCAATTTATTCTTCTACAAATAAGCCCTGGTGGATTTTATACCTTTAGTTCTAACGGTTTATATTATTTCAGCGTGAACATTAGAACAAAACAAAAAAACTTAATAGTAATAGTATTATTCATAGAGAAATATGAAAGAAGGAAAATCTGAGGATTAATGTCCTTAATATTCATTTCTGACAGGCTCTGTTCAAATTTGGATTGTCTGGTCAACATTTGGGTCTGATTCGTACTTTCCAAATCATGGTGTGCAGTGTTCTAAATCAATTCCCTCAGAGAGATTTAAGGATAACTTTTCCACAGGTTTTCTCAATTAAAGATGCATCTAGCTCTTTGCCCACATCACCCACATCTGCTCATAAAAAATGAGTAATGGAACCCACATGTACTGACTTGTGATTCATTTCAGCGTTTTGCAGGTGCAAATGCAAGTTTTAAGGTGCAAAGTGGAGCCACAAATGTTGCAGGCTTGTCCAGCTGAAACTCTAGGCTTTAATCACATCTAAATAACTACTCAGGTAATAGCATCACAGGATTTTTCTCACAAAGAGGGTGTAATAAATATTGCAGATTGAACTGGTATATATCAGCAGATGAGGCTACATTATTTAAAGAAAATGAAATATAGTCAATTTTCACCAAACCTGGTATTTGTTAAAGCATTTTTCATGTGTTAATCCAAAATGCACCTTACTATATTTCAAGACAATTTTCTTTCCAAGTAGGAAAGAAAATACTTTTCTTTGTGTATACAACCTTGATCAAAATCTACCCAAATCACCAAAATCTAATTGTACATATTCTTGCAACTTTGGTATGATCCCACTAGAACAACTGCCAATAGTTGATTACAAGTAGTAATACAGGTGCCGATAATATTAACAACAGCAAATCCCCAAAGTTATTTATTTGCAGTTTGGATATGTATTTAGAAAACCTCTTTTTTCAGCAGAGATCCACACTAATTTCATTTTTCCATAATTCCTTAGAATTATCTATCTTGTTATCACATCATTTTCATTATCTAGGACATCTAAGAGTATATAAAAACTATCCCTTGTGAGTTACAACATAAAACACATCAGAGAAGACAAGAGCAGAGGAGAAACATATCTCCATGATTACCTCTTGTGACCATATTATCATGAAATGTATTAATATGGCAGGCTTTGTCTTCTGATGTCCAGCTATATTTTAGTTATTATTTTCTTTAAGTAGGGGAAATATCTTCCTAACCTAGTTTAAAAAAAAGAAAGCAAAAATTTCTGGCTTATGAATGAAAGAAGCCATGTTATAGAAAACAACACGACAAACAAATTACAACATGACATATTCTTATATTCATTTCACATTGCAAATTAAAATGAGCATTATAATTATGAAAATATATTATTTTAAACAACTTATGGGAGTACATCAATATCCAAGACAATAGAAAGTATTGTCTAAAAGAATTATTTTGAAAAGCATTTTTTGATAGTGAAAGAAATAGACTCAAAATCAACAAGAAAGTTAGAGATTTTTTTCTTTTATTTCATGCTTGAATATATCTATCTCCTCTCAAACTTGAGTCCGAGATTAATGAAAATTAACTTCTATCTTTACATCTTAAACCTGTTAAAATACCTCCCAACCTTCTCCTTCTAAGTCTGTTTACCCAAATCCTGCCAATTTTTCAAAGTACACCTCAAATCCTGCCTCTTATAAAACATTCTCTAACCATTTCATCTGGAAGCAATCTTTCCTTCTTCTAAACTTCCATAGATTTATTTTCCATACTACTCATTTAACACTTATTATTTACTGACTGATAGAGAGATGTGACATTTTCTGAAATGTTGAAGCCATAGTAGAGATTTCTTATGCTTTTTTTACAGAAAATAATATTGTACATTTAAAGTAAAATTGACATATTTTCATTGATTTTTTAAGGATACAAAATCTAGTTGGTTAAAATATATATTATAGTATTGTAAAAAGAAAATATTTATGGAATGCTAATATATATCAAGTATTATTTGGAGGACATTACAAATATTAAAATTCCTAACTTTCTTACAAATATTCAGTTCTTAATAAAAGAGAGTTCATATATGTATACATGGATGTGTATATATGTAAGTATTTGTATTTTCTCTGTACCTCTGTGTTTATATATGTATCTATATATGCACATGATTATACAGATATATTTATGCATATGTATGAATATAAAAATAGAGTGTTTTTTCTCACAAAAATGGGAAATGGAAATGAAATTTTGTACTTAGGTAATTAATATGAAAACATCAATATACCATTAATAATTATGAATATGTAATTAAATTTATGTGTTTGTCACCTCTGTGACATATGAAAGAGTTCACTACTAAATATTAAGGACTATTTACAACAACAGGTGTCCATAGATGGAAGAAAATATAAAGATAATGTGGTATGTATATATGTGTATATGAACAATAGAACAGAATTCAACCCTAAGAAGGAAAAAAAAAAACTGTTATTTGCAACAACATGGGATAAATTGGAGAAATTCTTCAGGCTAAAATGAACCACACATAGAGAGAGACATACCACATGTTTTCACTTTCATGTTTATTTTAAAACAAAAATTGAACTCATAATAACAGAGACCTGAATCATGGTTACCAGAGGCTGGGAGTAGAAATGGGGGAGGGAATAGGGAGATGATAATCAAAGAAATCAAACTTTCTTAGATAAGAGTGATTTTTTAAAGTTTTATAACTATCAAAAATGTGGTAAATCTAGCTAATAATTGAGTCATGACTACTACACAAAAGCAGAGAATTTTCCCTATACACGCTGACTTGGCATCATTGAGGATGGAAGAATAAACCTCACCTTGCTAAACTCGTTAAGGGAGACTGCACATGGTATTGTACAGAGTCCAAAGGAATGTGAAAGCAAAGAATAGGATACCAGGTTATAAATTATTTTTCCATGCATTGTACCCACCCAAAGGATTGTGAAAACTGAAGAAACAGGCCAAGTGAATAAAAACCTTTATATTTCATAGACTATAACAGAAGTCAAATAGAAGTCAAATAAAGCTGTGTTGGCCAAATAGAATTGAATCATAGATTTACACTTGGGTAGGGAGTGACCATTACGTTGCATTTCAGGTTTTTCTTAGTCTAAACATATTTTATACAATTTTTATTTCATAATTTATACAGCCTTCAAATTCTTACCACTTTATTATTTGTTAGTTTTTGATATACTTAGGTATTCTCACTCAATCTTTGTTACAATTATTTTTGAAAGAAAATAAAGGAATATATCTTGAATTTATTTGATTTCTATTCAATATACTATAGAAATCTGGTGCAAAAGTCTGATATATGAGGGTTCACACATACCAGGGCAGACATTTGAACTCACACATTAACAACGTCTTGCCTACCAGTGAGAAATCCAAGACAACAGAGGAAATAGCTTCTATTCATCTTAAGCAAGATTTATTATAGTGCCAAATTAGAGTCTAAATTTCTATTCTATAAGAAATTAGAATATCAGTAAGATATCACCTTTAATAGCTGGGTTTTGGTTTGTTTTTTTTTTTTTTACTGTTTCTTTGTTTTATTATTGCATTTCCATTTATGGTAGTGTTCTTATTGACAATTGGCTAATCCTGACTTTTAAAGTTATTCAAACACAAACACATAGATCAAGCAAGTCATCATTTCATTCGAATTTTTTTCTTGCTATAAAAGGGGAGATGAATTAGGAATTAGGTTATTAAGAGAGTGGCAGAAAAAATGTGAGGGGGAAAAAGAGGCAGAAGCTATCTCATGTAGAGAAAAGGGAAATTATGACCATCCATCCATATCAGAGATCATACTCAAAGCTCTGTCATCTCCCTTGTTCTTTACTAAAAGGTTGATGAACTCGGTTGCCTGTACTGACAGTACTTTTCTATTGTAATTCAGGAAGTAAATGGAAATTCTAAACAGAATTATTTCCTACCCTTTGGTGCCATCATGAGGCCAGACTAACAAAGTACTAAGGAAAATAGATTTCCAGATTAACCTGAGGTTTTGATATTTTCTTTACATTTGAACCATAGTGGTGCAGAGTTTATTTCACAGAGTTACTTCTCCATAATTAAAACACTCCAATCAAAGTGGGCACTGGTGGCTCATACCTGTAATCCTAGCTACTCTGGAGGCTGAGATCTGAGGATCGTGGTTCAAAGCCAACCCCAGAAGGAAAAGTCCTTGAGACTCTTATCTCCAATAAACCACCAAAATACTTGAAATAGTACTGTGGCTCAATTGGTAGAGCGTTAGCCTTGAGCTGAAGAGTTGAGGGACAGCACCCATGCCCAGAGTTCAAGCCCCACAACTGACAAAAACAAACAAAACAATAACAAAAAAAACTCCAATCAAAAATGAGTTCATATGTCTAATTTTAAAATATAACTTAAAGTTTTAGACATCGGTAGTCAGATTTTGACTTCTCATAGCCATGAACCAAACTAAAGCTCAGACTATCATTTTAAATCAGCATAAAATAGTAAATAATACTGTGTGATGTAGCATTTCAGTGTCCTCTGTGTTACATTCATATTATGAATCAATTCTTAGCATTGCTTCACAAGTCTATGAATAGAGCTAAAATTTTCTTCATTACTCATCTATTTGGCTATTCAAATTTTCTCATGTGACGGAAAACTATCTCTCTAATGATGTCTGATGTTGCCAAAATTTAATTTCTATCCACAGTTCTCAAAATTCTATTTACTTTTCTCTCATTTATCTTTATAACATTTAAAAACTAAAAGATCTAACCAACTTCTTTAAAATAAGTCCTATCTCATGATGAAAGTTTCACTATGCATATATCTTGCTTTTTTTATTTACAAGAAATGCACTGCTTCATCAGCTTTTATCTGCCTTCATTCTTATACTGTCCTCTTCTTGGTATATACATAGTATCTCTATACCATTTATCCATATTTTCAGAATATTCAAAATGAATGCCATCATTAACTGCTAAGGACAGTCTGGATTTCACAGAGACAAATCGTAAATATGGAAATGGTGATAATTTCTTATTTAATGTCAGAAGCAATCTCCTTTTGAGACTTGGCCTCCAGCACTCTTTCAGGAAAATCACAGTGCAAATCATGGCTTGCTGTGGGCACATGTTGCCCTCGTTTGTAACACTGCTCAAGCTAGATCATTATCTTTAACACTTATCCCAGGGAGGAGCAGAGGTTAAATTTCCCTCTTCCACAGTAAAAGTATCAAAGGCTCCTTTCACCATTGGGAGTTACCAAAAAGGAAATGGTTTCTACCCTGTCAAAATGCTATAGGCTTCCAGTCTGAGACCAGCACATATCACAGAAACTTATGAGCCAACAGTAAGGATGAAAGGTAGCTCCTTGGTTCCCTATAATCTTCTTCTAGCAGGACAAGACTATTCCTATATCTGATTCTATGTCATGTTCAAATATTTAAATGCCTTGCCATTATAATTCTAGTCATCTCATATGAGGATATGAGATGATTTTTCTCCATTCCAGTGACATTTTATCTTGATTTTACTTGGTTGGAATAGTCAAGGTTATCCACAGAAAGAGAAACAGTGCTATATTAGTAATTGGGCAATACATAATAAAGGCAAGTTTATGAACCAAGGAAGCTAAAGAGAATAACTTAAAGGTCCCAGTCTACCTGGTCCTCAGAACCAGGGATGCCAATGTCCAAAGGCAGAAAGAGATGGACAATCCAGCTCAAGTAGAGAGAACAAAATGTCCATTTCCTCCATACTTTTGTTCTGCTTGAGGCCTTGATGGATTAGATGAGAGTGATATTTATTCATCCTACCATTTCAAATATTAGTCTCAGAAGCATCCTCATTAGCCAGGTATAGTGGTACAAGCCTGTAAATGAAGAGTTCAGGAAACAGAGGCAAGGATATTGAGATCGCTAATCAATCTTTTGGTTCACAGTACGATTTTTTTTCCTCAAACAAGAAAAAAACAGAAAAACAAACAAACAAAACAGAGACACCCTCATAGTCACACCTAGAAAAAAATGCTTTACCAGGTCCAGGTTTCTGGAAATCTCTGCTAATTTATGTTCACACATCAATTAACCATTTCGTTTATTAAATAGTTCGGGGGAAGAAAAACAACTGAATAGTTAAGTGTCTAAAGGAAAAGTTCACTTTATAACTAAAAGTAATGTGTAAAATATGTTGCACAAGTTATGCAAGCAAACAGCATAGAAGATCAGAGATGAAGTCACATCACCACTACCCAAAAGTGCCAGTATCATTGAAAGTTCCAAACACAAATTAGACACCTGCAATTTCTCTTCCTTTCTCCTTTTGCAGCTTTCAATCTCTGGCAAATGAAACTTTCTTTTTAGACCCACAAGAGGCAACAATAAAGAGACAAGCTATATAGTCAACAAGATTTAGTCTCTCTTCAACTATATAGTCAAAACTGAACAGTGGAACAGGGAAAAATTGATCTATAGGCCACCTGTCCTAGGACTGGCATAAAATGCCAGAAAGCAGGAAAGACATATTCTTGGGTATTGTGTTGGGCAGAGGAGTAAAATCTGAAAGTCTGTTAGTAACTAGAATATACATGTTCTAGTGAACACATTTCACTTATGTGTTTGGCATTTTTGTTTGAAAATAATCAATTGTTAGTTTTTTGACTCAAAAATCCTTCACTATCACAAAAATATACTTAAACATTTTTATTTCACTGATATGTTGCTATTAAGAGTGTATATAACTTATCAACATTAATTTTTCTTTATAAAAGGTAAAGTATTCTTTCTTCCAGCACAAAATGGAGAGACGGTAAAAATAATTTTCATCTAAATTAGTTTTCCATTTTACTCCCTGCTGCTAGTAATGAAAACACACCTCCCAGTGGTGATGAAAGCATAATTTGTAATAGTGCACAGCCAAATGAGTTCTCACTTTTGATAACCCATGTACAATTGAAAGCATAATCATAATTTTAATGCTATTTTATTTCATCTCAAGGTACCTTTAAATTACATCATTGAAGAACTTTCCCCACTAATTATTGTATGATTTAAATTTTTTAATTATGTATTTGACCAACTATTAGCATAAGCAGAGATTTATGTTTTGTGTCTTTGTTCTATACTCTATTAACTAATTTATACAAAATATTGTTTTATCATTTTCTTTTACTGTTATCTTTTCAGGGATGAATATTTCACATCCTGAGTTATATTTCAAATATAGCCAGTTCTAATTTACTGTACACTTTATTTGAGGACTTTTTATGTGACGCATGTAATGTTTAAACAGTGAAAGTGTTCTATGATTTTGATGGTAATCTATCATAAAATATAAATTAAAAAAAACAGAAACCTGACTTCTAGACTATAAATTCACTAAAAGAAACTATAGAATGCCCTATTTCCTCTTGTCTATCTAAATTGCTTCTTCACTAAGAATAATGAAGAAAGCGATATGTGTGTTGTTCTGATGCTAATGAGGACAGTCAGCATATTTTTTACCAATAAGAAGCAAATTATATTCTATAACCTCAATATATAGCAGCAAGGCAACTTTTTTAGTGGTTATTATTTGCTTATTCTAAGCAGTATTTCATAGAACTATTTCATTGTTACTTCTCAACATCTTTTTTAATTGCCCCAAATTTAGTAAAAATGTAAGCCTAAGTAAACCACTGGTTCCCCAGTCCTTAGAAAATAAAGTGTAATCTCATTAAAATAACCTACAATGTTCCTCACGATCTGGTCCTCTCTGTCTCATCTCTCACTGTTCCTCCTTTCCCATTTTTATTGCTACATTATTAAATAACACATGGTGCTTAAAATATAATGTGTTAATTATTTTGAACATGTTGTTCAAACACAAAGAAATAACTTTGAAAATAAACCCTCAAGTAATTAAATAAGAAAAACAAAACTCAGTGGAAACTTATCCAAATGACTAGATGACGTATAAAAAAAGAGAAAACCAGGAACTGTGGATAAGGTGGGAGGTTATTTTCAGAGAAAACATATAAAAAATAAGCAATTAAGACCACAATTTAAGAACTTTAAGACATAATTAAGAATCTATTAGATAGCAGAGGAAGCTGAATAGAAAATAAAGACATGCATGCCTTTGTTATGTATTCATGCAATAAAACTATAACAGAAATTTCTCAAATCTACAGAAATGTGCAGACCTTCCAAATATAACTATAAATAGTTATAATCAGTAATAATATTTTCATGCTACATTGTACCTTAAGTGCCAACAGCACAAACAATACATAAGAATAATGAATATTGAATACAAGAGCTAACTACTTACAGAAGAAACTCATCACAATTACACCATACCTCTCACCAAAGACTTTACAAGCTAGGAATGCATATAATGATATATTTTATACATAAGAGTAAAAAATTGTCAAACAAGATTGCTATAACCAGTAATGTTATCTTTTTAAACCGGTAGTGAAATAAAGCTCTCCCAAGGCAAACTATAACAAATTATGACCACTAAATTCAGCATTATAGAAGATACTTAAAGAAATACCTACAACCATCTGAGAAATAAAAATTGTACAAATCATGTAAAGATTACATATAAATGATAAATTTCATGACAGGAATAAATAAAGGAGAATTAAAAACATGGAGCTGGGACAGTGGCTTACTGGTACAGGGCTTTCTTTGTATGCATGAGGCCCTGAGTTTGATTCCTCAGTACCACATAAGCAGAAAAAGCCGTAAGTGGCGCTGTGGCTCAAGTTGAATTCTAGCCTTGAGCTGAATAGGTCGAAGACAGCACCCAGGCCCAGAGTTCAGACCCACAACTGACAAAAAAAAAATATATATATATATATATCAAATTTTCAACCTAGTAAACTAACTCCTTATATGCACATGAAATAAAACAGCAAACAATTAACTACAGAGTAAAGTAACAAAATAGAATACCACATATACTCAACTAGAACCTTAAATGTAAATAGTCTTAAATTAAGAGTTTAAAGATACAGACTAGCTGGTTTTATTAAAAATCAAGATCTAGCCGGGCACTGGTGGCTCACATCTGTAATCCTAGCTACTCAGGAGGCTAAGATCTGGGGATCACAGTTCAAAGTCAGCCCAGCAGGAAAGTCTGTGAGACTCTTATCTCCAATAAGCCACTAGAAAACCAGAAGTGGCACTGTGGCTCAAGTGGTAGAGTGCTAGCCTTGAGCTGAAGAGCTCAGGGACAGCACCCAGGCCCAGAGTTCAAGCCCCACAACTGACAAAAAAAAAATCAAAAAAAAAAAATCCACGGGTTATCTATGATAAATATACCTTACTCACAAAGACAGGTAGAGAAAATAGAAAAATATGATGTACCACGCAAATGCAATCCAAAACCTAGATGCAATAGTTATTCCCAAATTTGATGAAGTAGAGTTCAACCCAAAATTTCAAGAGATAAAAAGACCACTACACAATAATAAAGAAGTATCTATTAAAAACATATAGTAATTGTAAGTATATATGCACTAGATGTCAGTAGAGCAAATATCATATCCCCTCACAAAAAAGGAAGAAAAAAAAACCACACTACTGGAAATAAAAGAACAGATAGGTCCTGACACAAAAAATACAATACAGAACTTGATGGTTTCAATGCCAACTATTATAAACAGACCATCTAAATAAAAAATTAACAACGAAACCTTAAAGTTACCTACACCACAATGAGTTAATATATACCTACAGAATATTCCATTCAACAATTTCAGCAGTGCATGAACCTTCTTCCAATACATGTCACATTTTATGTCATGCAAGCCTTAAAATGTAAAAATATTGAAATAATTTATTGTATCTTATTAGTTCGTGATAGAATAAAATTCAAAATCAAACAGCAAAAGAAACTATGGTAACTTATGCAAATGTATAGAGATTGCTCAATCTACCTTTGAATGATCTATAAGTCATTGAAAAATTCAGAGATGAAATTAAATAACTTCCTAGAATCAAATGAAAACAATTACTATGAGAGCTTATAGTATAACTGCCTCTATATTTTTAATTCAGAAACCATTAATTAAATAAACTGATGATGAACCTCAAGATATTAGAATAAAAGGAGTAAGCCAAATTTAAATTAATAGAAGTAAAGAAAGAATAATACTTAGAATAATACTAAGTATTATTAGATGAAATGCTAACTAAAATTCCAATGATTATCACAAAACTAGAAGACTCAATCTTAAAATTCAAATGAAAACAAAGAAGGACTCAAATACTCAAAGTAAATATTACAAAAATGCTGGAAACATCACGATGCCCAGTTCCAAACAATACTTTAGAGCCAGAGTAACAAAAATGGCATGGTACTAACATAGTACCAATTAAAAAAATTTTCCTTGTATGTTATTATAGGTAAGTAGCATAGAATAAAATATCCATAAAATTGGTGCTGATCAAATACATTGGAACAAAACCAGCCTCTTTAACAATTGGTACTGAGGAAATTGTGCATCCACATGTGTAAGACTGGGACTAGATTCCCACAACAGTTATATCAAAATGAATCAAAGATTTATAATAGGAAATATGGGAAAACCCCTTCAAATATAGGAACACAAATTCAGTTTTAAAACAGTACTCCATTAAGTCAGAAAACAAAATTTTGATAAACTGGACTGGGTTAAATTCTAGAGCTTGTGTACAGAAAATATAACTATTCACAAGTGAAAAAGCCTGTCGAATGGAAGAAAATTCTTGTCAGCTATTCATTTTACAGAGGATACTAGGATATAAAAACAACTCAAAAAGCTTAAGGGCTTACAAATAGTCCATTCAAGAAATGAAAAAAATGAACAGATACTTATTAAATGAAGGCTTAGAAGTGGTCAACAAACACACAAAACAATATTTAACTCCTTGGCCCTCAAGAAAATGCAAATCAGAACAGTTTGATTCTATCTCACCCCATTCTAAAATACCATCAAGAAAATAAAAACAACAAAAAATCCTAACAAAGATATGAGCACAAAGAAACCCTCATACACAGTTAGTAGAAATTCAAATTAGCCTATACACCATGGAAATCTGTATAAAAGATCCTCAAAACTTTAACAATAGAACTATTATATGATCCAACTATGTATTATTTCTCAGTGGTTAGCCACAGACATCAAAGTCAGCTTACAATGGACAATTGCAGATCCATGTTTACCCTACATTACTTTGAGTAAATCATGGTGGCTTTATAAGAAGAGTGAAATAACAGTGTTGGTGCCCATCAATGGGTAAACAACGAAATATGAAATAGATATATGCAATAGAGTTTTAATTAACCCATAAGGAATAATGAAGTGATGTCATTTGAAGGATAAAAGATGGAACTGAAGATCATCATGCTAAATGAAAGAAGCAAATCTTACAAAGACATTTAGGTCAGGGAAGAGATCAGAAATATGAATGAAGAAAAAAGAGAGAAGAGAAATAAGATTAACAGAAGTCATGAATATTGTCAAAATAAATTATATACATGTATTAGAATATCTTAATCATTTTTTCTACAATTCATGTACGCTAATAAAATATACATATACACATATACAATTTTATTTTTTCTCAAAATTTAAGTATTTTGTTTTTATTTTGTAAACAACATACCATTTTTTCAATTGGTTAAGGAACATTATCCCAGCTCTATGATATAATGTTGAGTAAAATGTTGAATACATTTATTATTTTCATCCTATTTGTATCTTTATATATACTTTATTTTGAGAAAATTGAAATTAAATGGCATTTTACATTTTTTTGAAGATTATACTAAACATTAAATATACAATGTTTACTACTCAAATGACTAAAATCCTTAAATTTTCATATTCTTTAATGCATTCTGCACTTTATAGAGATGCAGCCAATTTTTAATTAAACTCATAATAGTGGATACTTGCCTATATATATATATATATATATATATATACCTGTAAATTCTATTGTTTAAAACAATGGTTATGCTTTTTTTTTCAGATCTCTCATTCAATAGGTAATTTGAGCTTCATGAACAGCTCTGCAAATAGTTTTGTTAACCTGATAGTGAAACAAATGTGGAGTTGACTGGTGTATTTCAGCTTTGTTCCAAATATCTTTCATTTTTCCTCTAGAATCAGAGTGCTAATCTTTTAATATTCTTCCTGTGGACTTAATTTATCTATGTGTCTACCTTAATCTTTTGTTCATTCAATCCTCTTCTCTTGATTTTCCTCTACTGCTGTTCCTATCCTGCTGTTGGCTCCCATTTTTCCTCTTCCTCCTTTTCTCTCTCCTTCTTATTCTTTCCCTCCTCTTCTTTTTTCCATTTTCATTTTTTTACCTTTATTGTCTTTAAGTAACTGTAAAGGAGGTGCCATTTAACAAAGCAGTTCATAAATACAGTGCATCTTGATCAGTGTCACCCCTTTCAACATTCTCACCATCCATTACATCTTCACTTTTCTTAATTTTGTAGGACACGCGTTGAATTCTTGACTGCATTCTCCCCTTCTTCTCATCACTCATTTGCCCCTCTCTATATGACCCGCCCCACCCCTTTTTTACCCTGAAGTACTGTGATAGTCTCTGTATGCATATATAACATTGATAACCACTAGAGGTCAGTAAGAAGCTTAAAGTAAATGGGACTTTTCCATCCCAAATTCTCAATTTAGGATTGAAAAAGTTACCTATATCTAAACTGTGTATTTAAACTACCATCCATTTATTTACATGCTGTATAAAGTTTTATACAAGTTTCCAGAGTCTCTGTTTTATCTATTCTTTTCTTGATATAATGTAATTTTATTTGGTTGCCTTGCCTTACTTAAGACAATACACACACAATCCTATAGGTACACATGCCCAGTATTTTTAATATTGTTCAGATAAATATTTACCAGATAATTTGGGCATGATTATATGTAAAAATTGTTTATAGTTAAGAAGAAATTGACATTGATATAACTATTTTAGAAAAGTAAAGCTAACCGCAATGGAAAGTAAATTAGGAAGAGGAATGGAAACAGCTCTTACTGGAAACAGCATAATCACTTTTATAAAATAGATTCTTAACTGCTAATGGGACTCCATGAAGATAGAGATCAAATAGCTTCTTTTTTTTATTCTGGGAAAACAGGAACTCACTGATACAGCTTATAAAACGCAAAGCTAGACTCCACTTAAATGTAGCTTTCCATCCTTATTGTCACCAAATCACTATAAAAGCTTGTGACATAGTAGAGTAGATGAAAAGACTCACGACTATGACATTGGTAGGGCAGTGTACAAGGAGTAATAGGGAATTAGAAAAGTACTTGATAAACTGGGCACCGGTGGCTCAGACCTGTAATCCTAGCTACTCAGGAGGCTGAGATCAGAGGATCCCGATTCTAAGTCAGCCCCGGGAGGAAAAGCCAGGAGACTCTTATCTCCAATAAACCACTCAAAACCGGAAGTGGCACTGTGGCTGGAGAGGTAGAGTACTAGCCTTAAGCTGAAGAGCGGAGAGATAGCTCCCAAGCCCAGAGTTCCAGCCCGAAAGAAAGAAAAGAAAGGAGAGAGAGAGAGAGAAAAAAAAGAGAGAGAAAAAGAAAAGAAAAAAAGAAGAGAGAAAGAGAGAAGAGAGAAAGAGATAGAAAGAAAAGTACTTGATAAATAGAATGTTGTCAGTGATAGAAAGATGACGATTTTAAATTCTATATTAACTCTGAGATTTTGATCTTAAAATTTGAACATCTATCATTATGTTTTATAAAGACTTAAACAAAAAGAGTAGGTTTGGAAAGGTGGAAATTAATCATTTGAGCTTTGTGTGGATTCTTATTATTTTGAGTTTCTATAAAAACATATGGATTTAACAATTAGTTACTGAGTGACTACATGCCAGACATTATTCTAACACTTAACATGTATCATCTAACAAAAGTAGTAAAAGTACTCCATCTATTTAAAGCTTGCATTTTTTTGTGGAGCGGGGGAAGGTTGGTCGTGGGGCTTGAACTCTGGGCATAGGCGCTGTCCCTTAACTCTTCAGCTTAAGGCTAGAGTTCTACTACTTGAGCCACAGCGCCACTTCCAGTTTTCTTGTGGCTACCAGCACAATTCTGTTCATTGCAGCATTATTTACCATGGCTAAGATATGGAACCAACTCAGATGCCCCTCAGTAGATGAATGGATCAAGAAAATGGGTATATATAGACAATGGAATTCTATGCCTCCATCAGAAAGAATGACACCGCCCCATTTGTTAGGAAATGGAAAGACTTGGAAAAAAATTCTATGAAGTGAAGTAAGCCAGGCCCAAAGAAACAGGTCCCATGGGTTTCCCTTATTTGCAATAACTAGTATATGTCTGAGTCAAGCAGAAACAGATAAGTTGATGTTAGGTGAAACGAACCCCAAGATAAGGACTCAAATGGTTTTTCTTTCTTGCTATTGTTTCTAACATACATATAAGATTTTCTTTTTTGTTGCTTTGTATGTCCCTCCCCCACAGTATAGCCCCTGTTTTCACTCTATTTGATGTTGATATAATTTGTGAAGGGGAAGGGAAAAAACAAATTGTTTAAATAGGGATACAGATGGAACCATTGCAATAACGAGATGTACAAGACTTTATGTCGAAAAAGAACTTTACAAGTTTTCAACTTTGGCACGGGGACAGGGGGCGCGAAACGGGGGCGAGATGGGAAGGGATGGTAATGGGAAACTAAGGGGAAACAAAGGAGGAGGCAACAATGCTTGATAAGAAATGTACTCATTACCTTGCTCATGTAATTGTAACCCCTCTGTATGGTGTTTTCACAATAAAAAAGAAAACCTTATTAATTAAAAAAAAAGTCTCACGAACTTTCCTGCTTGGGCTGGCTTTGAACTGTGATCCTCAGATCTCAGCCTCATAAATAGCTAGGAATACAGTCGTGAGTCACCGGCACCCAGCTTATAGCTTGCATTTTCTAAAAAGACAGTATACCTGAAAATGGTCTTCATTTCTTGTTACACTCATAGCTTTCATTTCCTCACAAAGCTCCAAGACACAGTAGCCTACTACTGTGGCCGTGTCTCTGAACTGATGAAAAGAGGTACCGGCTGGACCCACCCAACAGACAGTGGTGTGACTCACTGCCAGGGAATTTTTAGACATATGGAGTGTGGGAAGGAAGATGCCTGGGGGTTTAATTCAGAATCCTACTTATGTGCATTAAAATTTGAAGGACTATAATTTATATAAACTTGGTTGTTTATAGATGATATACCCGCAGCTTCTTTACAGTCACTAACATGACAAATTAGTAAATATTAAACTGTCACTTTAAAAAGAAATTATATTGATAAATAACTAAATTTTATTTAATAGCGGTGACAAAATTTTATGTATCATCCTGCACCAGAATCAAATCCAAATGGATCAAAGATCTCAAACTAAAAGCAGACAACCTGAAAACATTACAGAAAGGAATAGGAGAAACTCTAGGGCTCCTTGGCACAAGCCAAAATTTTCTTTTTTTTTTAACGAAAAACCTGTACTTCTGATCTATGTATAAAATTCATTTTTATATCACGGTTAAATGTAGTACAAACTATAAAAATGTTAACACTGAAGTTTTCAACAGAAATCTATTTAAGATCCCTTAGAAAAGTTATTTAAAGAAACACCACCAAATCATTTACTACTGTGAGGTTAACACATAGAGAGAAAACATTCACACATTTTACTGAAATTTTCAGTAAATAATTTCAACCATAATACTTATCACAAAATTAATACTTCCAACAGTGTGTGTGGCTCTATAGCAACTACAGTTCGCAGTGAAAAAACTATGCCAGATCTGATGTGTTCAGAACGCTCTTGAGTTTTAAAACATGACTGGTCAAAAGAAAAAAAATCAATTGCTAATGCCACAGAGAACTGCATCTCAGCAGTAGGCAAAATGATGAAGTTCAAGCCCGACTGTGTAAACATTGAAGTCTTTCCACACTGGTTGTCTTGGCTGCCTCTACATGAAGATAAGGAAGAAGCTTTTCAGACTTTCAGTTACCTGTGCGACTTGATTGAAAGCAACCACCCAATCATTCTTGGCCCAAACAATTCCAATCTGCCCAAAATATTCAGCATAATTGCCGAAGGAGAAATGCACAAGGCCATTAAACACAAGACCCTTGTGCCAAATGTCTGGCCAATGTCGTTCGCCAAAATTTACTTAATAACCACCCAGAAACACACCAAATCAAAGAAAGGTTGGACAAATGGGATTGCATGAAACTGTAGAACTTCTGTGTGGCAAAGAATATAGCTAGCAAGATCAATAGAAAGCCCACAGATTGGGAGAAGATCTTCACTAGCCATGCAATGGACAAGGGTCTCATATCTAAAAATATATTTAGAACTCAAAAAATTAAATCCCCTAACAACAAATCCTCAAAGAAACAACTGCCCAATAAATAAGTGGGCTAAAGACCTAAAGAGAGACTTCTCTGAAGAGGAAATAAGAATGGCCAATAGACACATAAAGAAATGTTCAACTTCTCTAGCCATAAAAGAAATGCAAATCAAAACAACATGAAGATTCCACCTCACCCTAGTTAGAATGGCTATAATCAAGAACTCTAATAACAATAGATGCTGAAGGACATGTGGCCAAAAGGGAACCTTACTGCATTGTTGGTGGGAGTGTAAACTTGTTCAACCACTTTGGAAAGTAGTATGGAGGTTCCTCAAAAGACTAAACATATAAGTCCCCTATGACCCATCAATCCCACTTTTGGGCATTTACCCAAATGATCACAAACAAGGCTATATACTAAAGCTACCAGCGCAACTATGTTTATTGCAGTATTATTTACCATAGCTAAGATTTGGAGCCAACCCAAATGCCCCTCAGTAGATGAATGGATCAAGAAAATGTGATATATATATATACATATATATATATATATGTATATATATGAGCAAGGTAATGAATGGAATTCTATGCCTTTATCAGAAAGAATGGCATTGCTCTATTTGTTAGGAAGTGGAAAGACTTGGAAAAAATTATATTAAGTGAAGTAAGCCAGGCCCAAAGAAGCATAGGTCCCATGGTTTCCCTTATTTGCCATAACTAGTATAAGTCTAGGACAAACAGAAAAGGTCAAAATCTATGTACATATAACCATGAAAGATGATGATAAATGAAATGAACCCAAGATAGGAACACAAGTGGTTTTTTCTTTCTTGCTATTGTTTTTAACATATTTAAAATGTACTGTTATTTTTTTGTTCCTCTTGTATGTTCTTCCCCCACAATATAAACCCTGTTTTCATTGCATTTGATGTCAGTGCCCTGAGTCTTGTATATGCATTCTTCTAATTTGGGGAGGAAAATGGAAATAACAAAATGCTGAAAAAGGATACAGGTGACCCATTGTAACAATGAGATGTACAAGACACTATGTTGAAAAGGAACTTTACAACTTGGGGAGGGGGGGGCAGGAAAAAGTTGGGGGGGGTGGGCAGAGAAGGGATGGTAGGGGAAAAACAAAGGAGGAGTTAACAATGTTGGATAGAAAATGTACTCATTACTTATGTAACTGTAACTTTTCTGTACAGTATTTTTACAATTAAAAAATATATAAAGGATATAGGATGACCCATTATAACAATAAGATGTACAAGACACTATGCTGAAAACCAACTTTACAATTTTGGGGAGGGGGCCTGGGGGAAGGAAGGAGTTGGGTAGGTGGGGAGGAAAGGGATGGTAGAGGAAAAGCAAAGGAGGGTATAACAATTCTCCAAAGGAAATGGACTCATTATCTTGCTCATGGAACTGTAACTCCTCTGTACAGTATTTTTACAACAAAAATATATTTTAAAATGATAAAGCAGATCAATAAGTTTCAAATTATGCATTACACATATAGTATATGAAATAGCATCTTCAGTACAAACAAGTGGCTCAAATGGTAGAGCACTGTTCGTGAGCTGAAGAGCTGAGTGACAGCGCCCAGGTCCAGAGTTCAAGACTCATAACCAACAAAAAAAATCTACATATTGTGTTTTATTTAACTCAGTACAATAAAAATATCATCATTTCAATATGACTCCAATACAAGAACATATATTTGATATCTTTTCTTTTATCAAGTCTTTAAAACACAGTGAGCATTTTAAAATAGGTTTTCAAAGATTTCTCAGTTCTTACATCATATATATCCCAGCACTTATGCCTCCCTGAGACTTCTGACCACTTCTTCAAACTTGAATTTTGAATAAGTAACCCCATATTAATGATTTTTTCCTCTCTAGTCTTATAACTACATTACCATCAGTATCAAATCCCTTGAGATACACAGTTCAATCCCTGTTCCTCTCATGAGTCCTTGAATTCCTTTGACATTACAATTGAGATATGGAGAGTACCCCAAAGGCCCATGTGTTTGAGCCTACTCCCAAGCCCATGCCATCTTTAGGAGTTGGTGGAAATTTCATGAAGTGGAGCCTAGTACAAGAATTTGGTCACTGAGGGTATACCCTCAGAAAGAATTATGGAGTTCCATTTGTTTCCTCTGTTGGCTTCCCAGATGTTGTGATGTAAGCAAGATCCTCTATCATGATTTACTACCTTACTACAAGCCCCAATACAATGGGACCAAGCTACTTTGGACTGAAATCTCCAAAATATACTTTATTTATAGTCACTCGTGTGAAATGTAGACCTATAATAAATAATAATGAATGATGATGATGATGATGATGATGATGATGATGATAGTGGACATAAGTATAAACAGGAAACTTGCCTGAGCCAGATGTTGTGGCTCACACAACCATTGCTGGTTGAACATGGAAAGCATTCCTTCAGTGGTTACTGTGAAGTTTTGGGTCTTGAAACAAGTGTTCTTTCTCTTCCACATGCTCCCACCATAAGGTATCATCCTCACCAGACACTCAGAGTAAGGGAGCCATCTCATCTTGAACCAGAACTTCCAGGACTCCAGGACTCCAAGCAAAATAACTTTTTCCTGTTTATAACGTGATTGCTTCAGGCATCATAGTAATGCAAAGCTAACTAATGTAATTGGCAATTAATGGTAACTCAAGTTGTAACTACCTAAACAAGCAATAGCAATTCAATGTGTTTTTTTTCCCTGAACATCTGGGAAAGTGTCATTTTGGATCTACTCATTTCCACACAAAAAAATTCTTTGAAAGTGGGAAGCAAAACAAAATTCCAATCTAGATTATCTTCTATCTGAAAAGAATCAATTTCAGGCCATAGTCAATTTTAATTATGCCTAGACCATTAATACAGATGGGTTACTACTCAAGTTACCATTTTTGGATTAATACAAAAATGGGACATTCCAGTGTTACTAGTGGACTGGATTTTCAAAAGCATGCTACTAAAAGTTGCTTAAATAAAATATTTCACTAGTGAGCATATGGTTTTATTTATTACTACTCTTTCATCCCAAAATAATTATATTCCAATATTCATTTTTAAATTGGTATGAAGCCATGACAAAGAGGCCTAAGAATTTGGCAGTGTAAAGCCACACAATTTATCAATATTTGGTGAAGCAGAAACAAAATTTATAAAGACCAGATGGTCTTTGAGTGTTGAATTTTAAGTAATGGATAGTATTCATATATGAAATAGAGTAAGAAATGATATTATAAACAATTATTTAATTTTAAAAACAATTATTTAAAACTTTTTGTTTTGTTTTCCAATATATTTTGTTTAACGAAAGACAGCAAACCATTGCTTGAAGTGTGCAACAAACATGACTTTTAAAAATTAAAATTGTAGAAAATATTTAAGAAAGAAAAGAATATAGGAAAGGTATGGTTCTTTTATTATGATCCTCAGTCATCACGAGATCCTAACTAATCTGCAGTTGTCTTTATAGAAATACCCAAAAATGTATCACAAGAATTACTTCAAGGGAGTGAATAATAAGTTACAATAGGCATTGAGATTTTCTTTTTTATTTTATTGTAAAGATGCTGTAGAGAGGGGTTATAGTTACATGAGTAAGGTAATGAGTACATTGCTTGTCACTGAGATTTTCTTAACTCTCAGGTTTACAGATTATGAAGTTTAAGTTCTGAAAATGTAAATGACTGAAATAGCCAATTGCAGGTCTGTGAATTCTAAGACATTGTGCATCTTCTTCAGCTAGAATATCACAGGATAGAACATTATTGATATTCACTAAGTAGTGACAATTGATTATGTTTGAAGGACATATATACCACTGTCTAAAACCATGGCTTAGAAGAAAATAAGGGAAAGAATGAAGACATGGAAACAAGGAAATAAGTAATATAGAAGAGTCTACCATTTGAACAGGTGAAAGGACATAAAAGGTGACAACAGAATAATGTCTTTTTTACTGAAGTCCATTACACTGATGGTCTGAAAACACACAAAGCTCTTAGAAGCAGATCTAATAAATTACCCGCCTAGAAGTCAGAGTTGAGGTTATTAATGGCAATAATCTAAACTTTTGACATGTGAACACAACTAAAATATTTGGTATAATACCAATAAATATATGTCTTTACCTGAAACCACAAGGTAACTTTTATCTAGGTTATGGAACATTAAGGCAACGTAGACAATTCTGAAAAAAAGAAAATACTGAGCATAATTCATCCAAAGAATATTTATAATCTCATTTCTAAAAAATATGACTTGTTTCAACCAGCAAAACAATTTTTTAATTGTGAAAATACTGTACAGAGGAGTTACAATTACATGGGCAAGATAATGAGTACATTTCTTATCAAGCATTGTAGCCTCTTCCTTCGTTTCCCCTTCCCATCCCTTCCCATCTCCCCCCTGCCCCGCCACCCAATCCTCCCCATCCCCCCCTCCACCCCCCCACGAAAGTTGTAAAATTCGTTTTTGACATAACAACTTGTACATCTCATTGTTGCAATAGGTCTACCTGTATCCTTATTTAAATGATTTGTTTTACCCCTGCCCTCCACAAATTGTACCAACATCAAATACAGTGAAAGCAGGGGTTATACTGTGGGGGAGGGACATACAAAGCAACAATGTTATAATGTTATAACAATGTTATAACATTATAACATTTATAACAATGTTATAAATGTGTTAGAAACAATTGCATGAAAGGAAAAAAAAAACATTTGAATACATATCTTAGGGTTCATTTCCAACATCACCTTATCTGACCTTTTCTGCTTGACTCAGACATATACTAGATATTGCAAATAAGGGAAACCATGGGACCTATGTTTCTTTAGGCCTGGCTTACTTCACTTAATATAATTTTTTCCAAGCCTTTCCATTTCCTAACAAATGGGACAATGACATTCTTTCTGATGGAGGCATAGAATTCCATTGTGTATTTATACCACATTTTTTTGATCCATTCATCTACTGAAGGGCATCTGGGGGGTTCCATATCTTTCCTATAGTAAATAATGCTTCAATAAACATAGAGGTGCTGGTAGCTTTAGTGTGGTCTTGTTTGTAAACATTTGGGTAAATGCCCAAAAGTGGGATTGCTGGGTCATAGGGGACTTATATGTTTAGTCTTTTGAGGAACCGCCATACTACTTTCCAAAGTGGTTGAACAAGTTTACACTCCCACCAACAATGCAGTAAGGTTCCCTTCTGTCCACATCCCCTCCAGCATCTGTTGTTATTAGAGTTCTTGATTTTAGCCATTCTAACTGGAGTGAGGTGGTATCTCAACGTTGTTTTGATTTGCATTTCTTTTATGGCTAGGGAGGTTGAGCATTTCTTCATGTGTCTATTGGCCATCCTTCTTTCCTCTTCAGAGAAGTTTCTCTTTAAGTCTTTAGCCCACTTATTTATTGGGCAGTTGTTTCTTTGAGGAATTGTTGTTGGGGGATTTAATTTTTTGAGCTCCAAGTGTATTTTAGATTTGAGACTCTTGTCCGTTGTATGGCTAGTGAAGATCTTCTCCCAATCCGTGGGCTTTCTATTGATCTTGCTAGCTATGTCCTTTGCCATGCAGAAGCTCAAAACTTTGGCAAAGTAGCAGGGTATAAAATTAACCCTCAAAAATCAATGGCTTTGCTGTATGCCAACAATGAGAAAAGTGTGGCTGAAATTAGGAAAGCAACTCCATTCATAATAGCCCCACAAAAAATAAAATACCTAGAAATTAACCAAAGAAGTGAAGGACCTCTATGATGAAAACTTTAAAAACTTGAAAAAGGAAATCAAAACAGAACTTAGAAAGTGGCAAAAACTCCCATGCTCCTGGATTGGAAAGATCAACATCGTGAAAATGGCAATACTTCCCAAGGCTATCTACAAATTCAATGCTATACCTATCAAAATTCCAACCTCATTCTTCAAGGAAATAGAAGAGGCAATCCAAAAATTCATATGGAACAATAAAAGACCCCAAATAGCAAAAACGATCCTCAACAGAAAGAACACTGTTGGAGGAATATCAATATCAAATTTCAAACTCTACTATAAAGCCATAGTAATCAAAACAGCTTGGTACTGCAAGAACAGACCTCAGGACCAATGGAATAGAATTGAAAACCCAGAAATGAACCTACAGACCTATAGCCATCTAATCTTCGATAAGGGAGCTAAAAATATAGAATGGAAGAAAGACAGCCTCTTCAGTAAATGATTCTGGCAAAATTGGTTAACTCCTTGTAGACAACTAAAGCTAGATCCGTATATATCACCCTGCACCAGAATCAACTCCAAATGGATCAAAGACCTCGGAGTCAAAGCAGACTCTCTGAAATTAAAGGATGGAACAGGAGAAACCGTAGGTCTCCTTGACGCAGGCCGAAATTTTCTTTTCTTTTTTTTTTTGGGTCCGGCCGTGGGGCCTGAACTCTGGGCCTGGGCGCTGTCCCTCAGCTCTTCAGCTCAAGGCTAATGCTCTACCACTTGAGCCACAGTGCCACTTCCGGCTTTTTTCTTTTTGTTTATATGGTGCTGAGGAATAGAACCCAGGGCCTCAGAGGCATGCAAGGCAAGCGCTCTACCACTGAGCCATCTTCCCAGCCCCCCTGAAATTTTCTTTTTTTTGGGGGGGGTCCAGTCATTGGGCCTGAACTCTGGGCCTAGGCGCTGTCCCTCAGCTCTTCAGCTCAAGGCTAGTGCTCTACCACTTAAGCCACGGCGCCACTTCGGCTTTTTTCTTTTTGCTTATGTGGTGCTGAGGAATCGAACCCAGGACCTCAGGCATGCAAGGCAAGCACTCTACCACTGAGACACCTTCCCAGCCCCCTGAAATTTTCTTAATAGAGACCCAGAAACACAACAAATCAAAGAAAGGTTGGACAAATGGAATTGCATGAAATAGCAAAACAATTTTGATTTGAAGTCTTAAGAAAAAAATTTAAGCTTTACGTAAACACGTCTTAAACCAGACTGAATACAATACAAGGCAAAACTTTCATTGAAATCAGTAGTATCAGTGTGATACACAAATACTTATTCATTTGCATATCCAAAGTCTAATGAAGATTACCTAACTCTAACTCTAAAGCTGAGGTATTGTTTAATACAATGATAGTAAAAATATATAATTATTAGGTATATCAGACAATAAGTCTAAACACAAAGATAATATACTTCATACTGCCCCAGATAAATACACAAAATGTTTGTGTGCTCCCTCATTAATAAAATAATTATTGAAATATTGAGAGACCTCCACACAAAAATGTCTAAGAAAAGGTGATTTTATTAACTTGTTTCAACTAAAAGTAAAATAGACAGGAAATTTCTTTTTTCTTTTTTTTTTTTGTTCCGTTGAACTCTGGGCTTGGGTGCTATCCCTGCACTCTTCAGCTCAAGCGAGGCTGTACCGCTTGAACCACAGCACCATTTCCTGTTTTCTGGTGGTTAATTGGAGATAAGAGTCTAACGGACTTTTCTGCCTGGGCTAGCTTTGAACCGTGATCCTCAGATCTCAGCTTCTTGAGTAGCTAGGATTACAGGCGTGAGCCACCAGCACCTGGCTAGACAGGAAATTTCTTTTAGTAAATGAAACTAAAAGAAGAAATCTTATATCATAACCAATAACAGCTGTGAAATACAGCTCATTCCAAATCAAGAAGAAAGAAAAATGGCAAGAACTTATGCAAATCTCTGCAGAATTTACTCAAAGGTCAGACTTGTCTGAAATTGAAAAATCACAGATGTAAAAGTACTACCTTTAATTACTTTAACCACCATTTGAACAGAAGATACTAGGGAAAGTGTCAGCTCAGTTACTTTTTAAGTCTTTTGTACCCAGATTGGACACCTCTGGATATTACTTGAAACTATTATTTGTATTGACTTGTAGAGGGAATTATGGTGATATGAAAAAGCTGTTTTCTGAAATGTGTTTTGCAAAACCAAATGACAGAGCTAAGAGACACTGAAGGTAAGACAAGGAAGGAAAAAAGAGAAGGAAGGCAAAGTAGATGTGTCATCATGACAAGAAATCTAGAATCTTCAATAACTAAGGTCATCCATAGTTTATTCATGTCTGATGAATAGAAGAAAAACATAAATCATCTATTCCCAAAATATAGTGAATACAGAATAAAAGTAAATATGAAACAAAAGACAAAATTGTCCTCTACAAGACAGAAAGGCAATGTATCTGAATGTCATTTACCATAGCCAAATTATATAACTTTTCAAACATTTTACTCATCTTTAACCAAATGAGTCCAATATATCAGAAATGATACAACTATATTAAAAACAAAGTAAGTTGACTCTCATGAATCTTTAGAAAATTAACATCAGAACTCTGAGAGAAGCATTAAGACCCCAATTAGAGAGTATGCTCTGATTTTCAGAGAATCAAAGAAGAGGTTTACCTGGTGCCTTATTTTAATACATAGGTTTGGAGGTAAAATGTTATAAACCTTCCAAATTCTTTGTTCAAAAGTTCCTTTTATTAGTCTTTCATCTGCATTTCTATATGTATCTGAGGATTTGATGGTCAATTTCTAGAAATAAATGCCCACTGGGATTCTGATTGGAGTTGAGTTACATTTCCAGATTAATTGGGGTAGAACTACCAAATGGACTATTTCATTTCTTCCTATCTATTACCATAATAATACCTATCCTTTATTTATTGAAACAATATTTTGTAGTTTTTCAATTGTTATTACATTGCCTTTATCACACATCATTTGTCAGATATATCCCCAATTTTTTAAATTTTATCATTCTATGCCAAGTGATATCATAGTTAAAAATTGTAATATTGATTTAGTCATTTCTCCATATTATTTTTTCTATTTTGAATCTGTACAAAACTCACTGTTCAATATTTTATTTTACAAGTTAAAGTCAATGTCCAAGTAGAACCTCTGAAGAAATGCAAAATGATTACAATGCATGCATTGTAACAGCCTGCCTGCTGTGTACTGACAATACACAGATTGCCAGAAAATTATTTTAAAAAGTGGTTTCTTTCCAAAATCTTTTGTTAACAAAATACAAAGGGAAACATACTTTCTCAAGGCTACTGAAACTATGATGGAGTGAATCATGTGAAGATTATGTTCAATGGCTCTTTCCAAACTATGATAGCTATTGATACTTTTCAAGAAACTTAACAAAATTAACTTGTACATTGATTGGATACTACTAAGGTCTGATAGGCAAATTAGAATCAACATCAGGAATGAACACCTTGTAAAATCTACCTTCAATATTAATTTATTTAATTTCTTTGTGTCAATTAAAGATCAACGGTTGCAAATTTAGAGGAAAAGAAATGCAGGAAAGAGAACAGAGTTTAGTGGTAGACTGTCATTTCTCTACATTTATCTATATATATAATCTATACTTGTATATTTTACATACATATGTGTACCTATATATTTTAAATAATACTAAAAGGAAAAAAGTTGGTCAGGGAAGGGTACAATACAGATAATCAGAGAGACATAAAAAATGGACAATGAAAGTTGAGCACTGACTAATTTAATTGTTTGGATTGAGAAGTTGAGCAAGATCAAAAGTTGCAGAATATTTTACCTGAAGCAAAAACTGTCCTAGAATGATATACATAATATTTTACTTATTGTCTACTGACTTTCGTTCAAAAGACAATCATGCTTAATAAGAAGTTAATCTATTTTCCAATCATTTCTTAAGAAGAAAATACAAAGTAATATTGTATTTGGGCTTTACTAGAAGACATTTATATATACATATATACGATGTAAATAGATGTAGAGATAGCTAGGTAAAGTATATAAGTAAATATAGATAATATAGGAAAAGAACAGTGCAAAAGGGAAAAAGAACAGTAGGAAAAGGACAGTGCCTACCCCTAAATATGTAGTTGATAGAAAATAGAAGATAAATGTTCAAATCCAGCTTTGTCAGACTCTTGTAACACTGGAGTCTACCTGCGTGAGGATTTTCTTTAGTCTGTAGTCCTTTGAGTCCCATCAAATATCTCTGTAGTGAAGTCCTTGATGTTACCAGTTAGCTAGCCTTAAATGCCATCCTCACTTTAAGAAGAGTCTAAAGGTCATAACAACATAGGTCACTTCTCAACACCTGCTGTACTTAAAATAAGTTGGCTATATACCATGGCAATATAAAATTATTTCTTCTGACTGCCCTTCCTAGCAAAGAATTATCAGGAATCTATTTAATTTAATATGACTTGTTAAAAATACGTTTCAAAGAAACATTAATTTTCAATCTGATGCAAAATGTTACTAAATAAATGTTCGGTGCATTTATTATTCATATTTCTATATATTCATACAAATTTATTAGAAGAAATAAAGATAGCTATTATTTCATATTCCATAAGGAAAATAGAGGTATCCAGCCATAAGGCTGGGATTAATTCATTAGATTAAGAGAAACAAGATAGATGGTGCAGAAATCACCTGTAATTCCAGCACTTCCAAGACTAAGGCATCAGGATGGTGAATTCCAGGTCAAACTTTGTTACATACAGACACTCTGTTGGGGGAGGGATGGCAGGCATTTGATTTTGGTTTTGTTGTTTTGGTTGTTTTGTTGTATTCTCAAAACTAAGTCCTCCATGTAGCAAGAATAAGCATGATTTCAATACACATTTCATCTGATATCATCACCCAGTCCCAGGCTTCTAAACACTGACTATTTGGAAAAATTTTGTTCACTATTCAAGCCTTCATTGGTTTACCTGATGAACTGCGTAAGAAATGAAATGGAACAGGAAGTTTGTGGTGTGTGCTACTTGGGGGAGCAATAGGACAATGAGCATGACAGAAGTAGTGGACTTGATTGGAGTACAATATGCAAGTATTTGTGGAGCTGTAACAATAAAATTCCCCCTTGTAAAGCTAATATGACTCATTTTTTAAAAAGAAATGAAATGGAAGAGTAGTTTGGAATATTGTTGTTTTTGTTTATCTGGGCCACTGTCATAAAATACAATTGACTGGATGGCTTACATAATATAAGTACATTTTCTAGAATCTAGAGACTGGAACTCTAAGATCCTGTGGCACACAAACATTAGTCTCATTAATTATTGTTAGTGTTAATTATATTGATTATTAGTATTAGTACTATTATGTAACTAGCAAAAGCAAAGACTTCAATTTAACTGAGCCTAAGTTTCCAATTCTGAAGATGTTGTTTTAGAGATCTGTGAATTGAGATGATTCACATTTATCTATTTTCTTATTTGTGAGAAGAGGATGATAATACGAACGTCATCAAGACTAGCAAGAAGACTTTTGTAGTTTGCAAATGTTTATTGCACATTGACACTTTTCTCAATATGTTTATAAGTATTATTTAATTCTCAGAAAACCCTTGTAGGTCCTATTACTCTACTTAAATATATTAGAACACTGAAACAGAAAGACAATAAATTACTTCACTTTTTCAATATAAATATTAAATAAATTTGTAAATGATCCAATATATTCTATTTCCATAGGATGTGTCATGGAATTCAGAATACAAAAAAAATTCTATCACCATAGAAGTAAGTTATGACTGATTCACTTTCCCAAATCAAAGTACTATTCTCTAAATACCAAGTTGACCTTAGTCTTAAACTGCATACATGAACTTACTGTACAACCTGATAAAACAGCAGTAAGAGAGACTTAAGGTTGTCTTTCATTTCATATGATCTTAAATTTAAAACCTCAAAATGTTAGTCCTTTTGACAGTATTTCTATTTAATGGTACTTGCCTACAGATATATTTGGTTTCAATATTAAAATATTCAGGTATACATTTAAGTTTCTTATTATTATTCAGAAACCAAATACCCTTTGACTTCCAGTCTAAGTATTTAATTTCCTAGCTCAAATTCTTTTCTTTATTATTACAATATTTCCTTATATATTCAGGTAGGCTTCTTAAATGTGTTAGTAGGCTTTCCACTCCAAATTGAATTAGAAATTCTTGGTTATATTTGGACATTAGGATTTCTGTAGAGCTTTCAAAAATCTCCATATTAAAACTTTTGCTCTAAATAACTTGTTTGAGATGGAGTCTGCACATAAGAATTTTATAAAAGTCTTTCAGATGATTTTTACATGCAATGATATTTAAAATCAACAACACTCACATGCATTAACATTCATGATAAAGCTTTGCTTGGCATATGCATACCCTTTATTTATAGTCTTAGCTTAAGAAATAGGCACCAAAAAAATGTAGCTTCAACTGATTTTCTGTAATTAAATCAGAATCTTAATAGGAATATAGTAGATCCAGAACACCTAATATGGTAAAAACTAGGTAAACTGACAATCTTGAGCCTTAAATTCCCTTTAAATTCCTAGAATACTTTCCCACTTGCTAAAGGAAAACAGTCTCCTTCTCCCTAAACAATATGTCATATCTTACCGAATTGCTTGTTTAAAAGCTTAAGTAAAAGCTTCAGCTCTCTTACCTTCAGATCTATCAGCCAGTACTAAAGATTGGAGCATAGCCTCAACTGAGAAAATTGCCCAGTTATACAAACACAGTCAACAAATGACTACTGTATATGTGTTTATACGTGTGTGTGTGTGTGAGAGAGAGAGAGAGAGAGAGAGAGAGAGAGAGAGAGAGACATGGTAAAATATGGAATGGTAGTAGTGGTGCAGGTAGGAGTGGGAGTGGGGGTGTTTATATGTGTGTGTACCTGACAGAAAAAGTTGAAGTAAAAAAAATTCATAGGACTGAATAGTGAAGAGTTCATAGTTGTAGGTATACTATTAAATATCTGAGAATTTAACCCTAAATGAATCCCAATTAACTGTGGAAAATTATTCTTGAAGCTTGAATATGATGGTAGTACATAGTGTATGGATTAATAATGAATCTTTTCACAGAGAACTGAGGAAGGATGAAAGACTAAAGATGATGACTCTGATCAGTATCCCAATGTACATTCCCTTCACTAAGATGAAAGTGGCAGGGAAGGGGGCGAAGGGCCACTAAAAATCCAAATGCAGGTTTTCTTTCCATGCTACAGTTGACTATATATGATGCTATCATATTGCTGGGTTCTTCACATGAATAAAGATAAAAGATAGTTTAGAGGCACTATAGGAACAGTTAATCATGAAAGACAATATAGATATAACAAAAACCAAAGACAGAGGCCAAATGTTTGGTCCAAAAGTTTTTTAGGAAAATATTTCTCCTAAGATATTCTTTAATCAATCCTCTAATCAACTATTGTGTTTATAGCAAACTATAATTTATTATGACTTACATGAAAACTCAAATTAAGAATTGGCAAGTAAAAGATTGATGTTCTCCAAACAAAATATTAAAATCATTCATCCAGGTCTAATTGGAGTACATTCTCATATTCAGTGACTATCAGTTAAAGAAGAGACTAGATCATCTGAAGAAAGGATTCAAGGGAAATCAGGGATCATGGCTATACTTCATTCTCTGCTCTTGTTCAACTGAATTGTGGAAAGAATTTCAGGATGGAATCACAAGCTTAGGTAGCCACAGTTGGAAACAAAAGCACAAAGTATTCCAGGGTTGATTTAAAAGCAAAATAGCTCAGGGACAGTGACCTGAGTTCAAGCCCCACCATTGACTAAAAACACTATGAATTATTCTCTGGAAAGAGAATATAATCATTGCAACCATTTATAATTAACAGATCCTCATTCCTAGGACTAAGGAAAGGTTTGAAAGTAAGCACATGACCTACTATCAACTAAACAAAAAGAAACTACTAACCATGCCCAGAAGGGATTGTTAGCACTCAATACTCACTTCCATTCTGCCATTTAGTGAAGAACCCCTAGAATCTATCATTCTATACTACTTTGGTTAAGCTATTTAGCTGCCTCCTTTCCTTTGAAAGAGGAAACCAATTTTCATCCACAAGAATGACCTTCTGTAGGGTTAACGTAATAATGGCATTTAAATGTCTCACACTTTTAAATAGGCTGCTTTCTGAAACCTAGGACACAGACTATTTTCTGCTACATAACCGATTATCTTTGTTTCCAACTATGTGTACTACTCTCTTCAGAAAACATGGATGACCACAAAAAAGCAGCTAAAATGTCCTTACTTGGGAACTGTTTGTACCTTTTTATGTAGAAGCACTAATTATTCTGTTTCCTTTGCCTGTTTGTTGGTTATCGTATGGAGTCTATCACCCACCTTGTAGCACTCATACTCTTTCTCTTTATTCCTTAATTTTTTCTTCTTTTATAATGTATTCTAGACACAATTTTGGGGTACTCTCAGAATATGAAGAATGAACTTGAATTTCTACCATCAAAGCCATAGCAAACAGAATGAGGCGGGAGGAAGAAAAAATCTCCGCAGTTGTGTCTTATTTATTAAGTTGGTGATTTGTATGGACTCTGAAAGGGATTAGCTCTATACATATACTATAAATAATACTGACTTGTAAGTTCACTAGCCACCATACCTGACTCCAGATAAACTGAATGAAAGGTGAAGATTTTATGTATTGGGTTTTCAATCTGTAGTCTGCCCACATTCTATTTTCAGTATCACTTGCAACCAAATATAGTGTTAGCTTTCTTCTGTATCCTCTTGATTCAAAAGGAGCCTTTCTATTTTCAAAATAGAAAAGTTTTGAGCCTTTCCCTCTGCTTTGTGTGTATCTTCCTAATGCTAGGACAATGACATACCACTTGCCAAATTACATGTAACATAGAAAATTGCTGGATGAGCTTCATTTAAGTCCTCATATAGAAATAACACAAACTTAGCAAATTAGATCTTTTAAATGAAGTTACTTAAGAGTTAGTGTGATGGTTTTCCAGATTATACTTAATCCCTTTAAAAGATTAATCATTAATTAAAATTAAAACACTAATCTCTTAGAAGGCTGTGATCTATGTAGAATTTGTGGTCAAGGATGATTATAGTAGATAGTGAGCAAAGAGAGGGGGTCTTAATATGAGAGTCTAAAGGCAAGTTTTACAATTTTGCCTATTTCTATTGTTATGCCTAGGTCGCAGGACCCCCACCAAGAAGACCACTGAGAGTCAGACTTTACAGCTGTTTTAAGGTTTTAGACGGGCTGCAGCTCGGGCCTTGTCCTACATTCTGACACAGCGGAACCTAGGAGGAAAGCCCTGAGCTAAGGATTTGCAGGGGTTATAAAGGCACAAAATCAACCAAGTGTTTGGATTACCACCATGTGTTGCTTTGCTAGAAATAAGCAACAAGTGGTCACTGCCTCAAAACTTTAATCCTTCATTCCCCCCCTTGACTTATGGCCCTGAGACACAATCTTGTGGCTCCAGCCCAAAACTAAACTCCAACAGCACTCAATCTTGACTAGTTCCTGTCTGACCTTAGCCATGTTGTCTTTTGCTATTCCTGAATGGTCAACGTAAAAACAACACTCTTCTCCTGGGGCAGCACAAAGTTCCTCTTGTACTGAGTGGCTCCCAGGAGTTCTGCAAATGATCAACAATACCAATAACAATCAGTCCTTTTTCCTTTTTTTTTTTTTTTTTTTTTTGAGGCGTGTTCAGAGTGGTTGGGTAGGATGCTTGGAGACTTCCCATGTTTCCCCACGGTTGTCCAGGGTAAAGGGTCAGCTGGTCTGGCGAGGGAACAGTGGATCCAAGCAGCAATGCTGTCTACCTTAAGGGCAGTGGGTGTAGCCAGTAACACTATGTAAGGTCCCTTCCACAATGGTTCCAGAGATCTCAAGTTGTGCCTTTGAACAAACACCCAGTCCCCTGGTTTAAACAAATGGGGGGTAGGAATAGAAGCAGAATCATATAATGCTCTAAGCTGGGGCCACATACTTTTATATACCAGCTGTAGTCAGCTTACACAGAAATTCAGTGTCATCCAAATCAGCAAGCAATTCAATCTGAAGGCTAGGGATAATGGGTGGAGGGTGACCATACATTATTTCAAAAGGAGTAAAGCCAAGCTGATAGGGTGAATTTCTTACTCTAAACAGGGCAAAAGGAAAGAGCGATACCCAGTCTGCACCAGTCTCCAAGGTCAATTTAGTTAAGGTCTCTTTTAGAGTCCTATTCATTCTTTCTACCTGCCCTGAACTCTGGGGTCTATAAGCACAGTTCAATTTCCAATCTGTCCCCAGTGCCGTGGCTATTCCCTGACTTACTTTGGAGATGAAGGCCAGTCCATTGTCCAACCCGATGGTGGATGGGAAGCCAACCTGGGTAGGATTTCTTCCAGGATCTTCTTAGCCATGATGTTCGCGGTCTCATGCTTTGTTGGGTAGGCTTCAACCCATCCTGAAAAAGTGTCTACAAAAACTAGCAAATATTTATATCCAAATTTTCCAGTTTTAATTTCTGTGAAGTCTACTTCCCAATACACACCTGGCATATCTCCATGGAGACGAGCTCCTTTTGTAACTGGTTGATTGGGGGCATTGGTGAGCTGAAAGGCTTTACAATTTTTAACAAACTCAATGAGTTGATTTCCTTGCCTAATTTTTACTTCTGAGTGTCAGAGCAAGTCCTGCATTCTTCAGGTTCCCATGTGAGAGGCCCGATGGATTCTCTTAAGAATCCCCTTGCCCAATCTTTGTGGCAAGATAAGTTTCCCCTCACCAGTTTTCCACCAGTCTTTGTTTCCTTCTCTGTCCGGGGGTTTATAGGCCATGGGAAATTTCTTTATCCACTCCAAGTCTTGGGAGTACATAACATATTAGTGGGGGCTCGACAGGGATCCCCTCCAAAGACTACTGAGACCTCAGACTCCAAAGGTAAAACAGCGCTGTCTTTGTTAATTTGTCTTGTCCTGTCGTTTGTCTGTTTTACTTTTGTTTTCCCTTGTGAGGATGGTGGCTCTGATTCCTAAAGGGTTGTAGAAGCAGACGCGCTTGCAGGACAACCCTGGAGGAACTGGGAGACATCCCAGATCCTCTTGTGGGGTGTAGGTAACCCTGCAATGTGGAGCGGGGGTCCTTGGAACCCCACCGTGTGGAGCTGGGGGGGGGTTCCTTGGAGCCCCGCCATATGAATTGTGGGGCGGAGGTCGGTTTGATGTTGGGCCAGAACTGACCAAGAGGGCCTCCTAACTGAGGCTCAACTCACCCACTGTGGTTCTGCTCCTTCTGCTGTGGGGCTTGGGTGTGGAACCCCACCATGACAGGAGTCAACGAACCAATTCGGGAGATCTCCACTTTGTAAGCTTTTTTTTTTTGTAAGCTTTTTTAGTAACTCTCAGGCCTGTGTGTGTTTTGTTTGTACTGTTTATTGTTGTTTGGACTGTACGACTGATGGAACTGGAAACCATGGACATCACTTCATCTAGCCCCCTAGTCTTACAAAAAGAAACTGAGAAAGAGGAAAAACAAAGGTACCCCCCCCCCCCCGCGGTTTTTCAGGGAGATAACTGAGAAGAAGAAATGTTTTCTCCCGCATGCTCTCCTTCCCAGTTTCCTTTTGCAGAACCTGAGAATGATCAAGAGGAGGCGGGAGCTATAGAACCCTCGGCACCTGCCCTTAAAGTTTGTGAGGGGCCAGTCACTCGATGATGTCATGGGATCAACCCCCCCTTCTAATGCAGCTGTTTTTTCCTTACCGCCGTAGGTCCTGTGAATGCAGATGGTTGACAGCAATTGGCCATTTTCTACCAGTGATCTATACAATTTGTGTACCCAAAATGCCCCCTTTTCTGAGAAACCTCAGGATTTAATTCATTTGCTTGAAACTATTCTCTTTACTCATCAGTCCACTAGGGATGATTGCAGTCAGCTTTTAGGTCCTTTTTACCACCGAAGAGAGAGACCATATTAGAGAGGTGGCCCGGAAACATATCCCTGGCCCCACAGGAGCACCCATCATGGATCCTGCCCTGATCGCTGCCTATTTTCCTGAGATCCAAACAACATGGGACTACAATATGGTTGAAGGCAGGGAACAACTCCTTGTCTACTGCCAGGTTCTGTTGGCAGGTCTCAAGGCGGCGGCTCACCGACCTACTAATATGGCCAAGGTTTATGATGTAAGACAGGGAGGAAGTGAAAGTCCGGCAGCATATCTTGAGCAGCTCATGGAAGCTTTTAGTCAATATACCCCATATGATCTTGAGACCCAGGAGTCAGCTCAGATGATTATGTTTGCCTATATAAATCAAGCTGCACCAGACATAAAGTGAAAGTTGCAGGCTCTAGACAGACTTGGTGAAAAGTCTATTAGGGATCTAGTAGCCGTGGCAGAAAAGGTTTACAATAAGAGAGAGATGGAGGAGCAAAGACAGGAAAAGAAGGACAGAGAATGTGAAATTGAGCTTGAAAAGAGAGATTGGGCCAAGGAAAAGAGTTTGGCTAGAATTCTGGAGCAACAACAAGTACAATATAAGAAGGACCTCAGGGAAATCTTGACTTTCATGCAAACCAGAAGGTTTAATCTGTCTTCCTCTCCAAATAAGGAACAGAAACCTAGACTCCCATCGCAAGTGGGGAAAAATCAGTGTTTCTATTGCAGAGAAGAGGGGCTATGGGTCAAGAATTGCCCAAAGGTAGCCAAGAGAGAAGAGAGAGAACTAAAGGCAAGATCAAGAGTGTTGTCAGCCTTAGAATTGGCTGAGGACAGTGACTGAGGGAGTCGGGGCTCAGACCCCCTCCCTGAGCCTAGGGTAACTTTGAAAGTGGAGGGGAATCCAGTCACATTCATGGTAGACACCATAGCAGAAAATTCAGTATTACTAGCCCTGAGAGGGCCGATGTCCACTAACACAACATGGGTGCAAGATGCAACTGGCATCAATCCATATAAATGGACTACCCGAAGAACAGTGGACTTGGGAATGGGCCAGGTAACTCACTCATTTTTAGTAATCCCAGACGAGCCCCCACTAATATGTTGTGCCTAGGTCGCAGGACCCCCACCAAGAAGACGACCGAGAGTCAGACTTTACAGCTGTTTTAAGGTTTTATTCAGATGGGCTGCAGCTCGGGCCTCGTCCTACACTCCGACACAGCTGAGCCTAGGAGGAGAGCCCTGAGCTAAGGATTTGCAGGGGTTATAAAAGCACACAATCAACCAGGTGTTTGGATTACCACCTAGTATTGCTCTGATAATAGACCTCATTTTTCATCAGCCAATTAGCTATTCTAAAATATTTACTAATTCATTCCTATATGGTAGAAAGAGGCTCTATTACTGGTAATTAAACTGTAAACAAAACAGATATGGCCCCACCCTCACCAAACTTACTTTTTAAAGTATTAAATAAATTATTTCAGTGGAAGGAATAAACAAAATTTTATAGTTCTCTATGCACATATGTAACTATAAAGTTTTATATTTAGATTAATAGACAGTCTAAGTTGAAGAAGTTCATGACTAAAAAAATTAATAACTATTTTCAAAACAAAAAGAGAACTGCCAGTTCATAGGAAAAAATGCTCATAAAATTATAAAAACATCTTCATTGGAGACTCATAATTGGCCATTTTATGGAAAGCAATTGCTATGCGACTGTCCATGATACTTACAAACATTTGTGGAAAAATGAGCAATATAATGATCATCGCCTTTGAGGTTATTATATGTAAAGTAGTAAAAAACAAAACAAAACAGATAAGCTAGATTATTCAAATTCCTAATTCAAAGACTACACAAAAGGAACTTCTATATGTGACCAAAAGGGTAGCCAAATCTTTTGTAGCCATGGGGTAAGTATTGCTAAAAAATCAAATGCAGACCCTCTTGGAAGTTGGCTGTATTACAACAAAAGTCAAGATTGCAGCTTTATGGAATGTGTACTGTTGAAATGAATGGAAAATATTGTGAACATGCAAATTGGATGGGAATTTGCGAAAAGGTCCTTATGAAGGCAGAGACATCGCACAGCCTGGTGACTTTAATTAATGATGATGTATTACATTATTGAAAAATGCTAGAGCTGATTTTAAATGATTTCACCTCAAGTGATAACTATGAGGTGATACATTTGTTGGTTACAATTAATTGTTCCTTGATGTACATATACTTCAAAATATTGTGTCCTACGTGATAAAAACCCACAAATTCATATGTCAACTTTGAAAAAAAGTTTTTTTCCTCTCAGAAAATATCCATAAATGCCATGGAAACTCTGTGAAGTTTCTGTGAACTGGGAGTTGAGGATTTATCTCAAAGGAAGGGCACTTGCCTGGCAAGGGAGAAGCCCTGAGTTCAATCCTCAGTTCTGGAAAAAAAAATAAAAGTGTGTGTGTGTGTGTGTGTGTGTGTGTGTGTGTGTGTGTGTGTGTGTGTGTGTGAAAGACAGACAGACAGACAGACAGACAGAAAAAGAGACAGAGAGAGAGAGAAAGAGAGTAGCTGGATATTGGTGGCTCAAGCTTATAATCCTAACTACTCTGAAGCACTGCTTTCAAAACTGGTTTGGTGAATGGCAACTCCTTTGTACAACTACTTAAAGACAATGTATTTTTTCTTAAGTAACTATCACCACTCCGTGTTTGTAAAGGGAAGAAACATGTAACTGTCACAGGAAACCTAATAAAAATAACTGTGGATACGATTTCCTTTGAAATTATATGCACATATAGCTATCAAATATAGGTATATAATTTCAGGTATAATAAAAATTATGACATTCAATGGGACTTTCCAATGAGTTTGACTTAGGCTCTTAGAAAATCATCAATATTGCATGTAAGCAATGCATTTGATCACTTTACTCCTTTTATGTATAGGACAAACTCATTTTCCTAATGGGAGTTCTTGTACTCTTTAGATATGGGTTGTTCATTAAAATTGATTTCATTGAACACCACACAAAAAAGTTTTGTTCAAAGCTATTTTTCTTCTTTCTCTAGATGATAATTTGGGTTTATTTTTCAAGTGGAAGATATACTCTCGATATTTAAATGTAGAGTATCTCTTCCTTCCACATCTCAGAAAGACAGATATGCTTCATTTTCTATATGGAAACTCTGCAATCTTGCCTGCCTTGAAAAAGAAACAAATCTTTTTTTTTTCATCACCAAAAGTAGTTTGTCTTGTTCTAAAGCATAAAAAATTTATCCTTTAGGAAATAAATGGAAAACATTAATCTTTAATAACAAAAATAAAGTAACCATTGTATTAGTTCTCAAGTAATATAAAATGTTGATCACTTGCTACATCATAAAACCTTAGCACTGAAGGTTGAAAGGAAAGTCATAATGTTTTGGTGACTTAGTTGGCAGATTTTCTAAAAGTTTTTATATATGACAGTGACTGCACATACTTGTGCTAGGAAATTTAAAATAAATTATATTCCAACATATTATTAGTTGCATTGATAATGTTAGGCAATTTAAAACTTATCCATGAGATGCTTTTACTCTATATAATTAGAAAACAAGAGAAATAAAAGGTGCCTATGTTTGGACAAAATGTAATTATAGTCTCAACTACTGTTCATTGGTCATTTTCTTAAATGTCTGATACAATACTAAATATCTATAGGAAGTTTGTTCATTAGCCTCGATATTGTACTTTAAACATATCCATTTCATAAAAAAGAAATTGATTCAAAGGTACATAAAGAGCCTGCCTGATATCAAAATGCTTATATAAAGCATTATATAAAATCAATTTAGACCTCTCTTTTAAACCCTTAGCAAATCTGACCAAAAACAAAAACAACAAAAAGAACAGGAATAAAATCAGAGATGGCAATGGGAACATTATGACAGAAATAAACAAGTGTCAGAACATAATAAGGGAATGCTTTGCAAACCTTTATGCTAACAAATTTGAGAATCTGGGAGAAATGGAAGAATTTCTAGCAACTATCAATAAACCCAAATGAAACCAAGAAGATTTAAACCAACTAAATAGACCTATATCAAGTATTGAAATAGAAATGGCAATAAAAGACCTCCCATCAGCGAAAAGCCCAGGACCAAACAAATTCACACCCAAATCCAATACTCCTCATACTCTTCATTTGTAATTGAAATTGAAAGACCACTAACAAACTCATTCTCTGAGGTCAGCATAACCCTCATCCCAAACCAGATAGGGAATCCATCAGAGAAAGAGAAGTATAGACCTATTTCTTTAATGAACATTGGTGCAAAACTTCTCAATAAAACTTTCCCCAACTGACTTCAACAACTAACCAAAAAGTTCATACACTATGACCAACAGGATTCATTCCAGGGATGCAAATCTAATTTGCATACCTTTAGGCGGTATGTCATATTGCAGATGCTTATAGATAGAAATTGAATTTAAATGCTTAGATTTCAACATCCAGTGACATCTCTGTGGCTTCATGTCCAAGGGAAAACCATCTGTTCTATACCATTATTGAGAATAATATGACTTTTAAAAAGGTTCTAGGGGGAGGGGATAATATTCACATTTATTTTGAAGAGGCATAGTTTAGTTTGAGTATATTTGCTAAGTTTCTAATGCTGGATAGGAAGGGAAACAGAAAATGGATAGGCCATCACAGAAAAAGACAATTGTCAAGATGCTATGTCAGTAGCATCGAGAGAGAGAGAGAGACGGGGGGAGAGAGAGAGAGAAAGAGAGAGAGAGAGGGAGAGGAGAGAGGAGAGACAGAGAGACAATGAGTTCTACAGTTATGCCCCTATCATCTAAGTATGGGAAGTATGAAATAGAATGATCAATACCCAAGTTGATCTACTCAAAAAATGAGTCACAGTCTCAAAAATAGCCAGAGTAGCCAGGCTATTACAGGCTCACACCTGTAATCCTAGCTACTCAAGAAGCTGAGATCTGAGGATCATGGTTCAAAGCCAGCCCTGGCAGGAAAGTCCATGAGATTCTTATCTCTAGTTAACTACCAGAAAAACAGAAGTAGTACTGTGGTTCAAGTTGTAGAGCACTGGCCTGGGACAGAGCCTAGGTCCAGAGTTCATGACAGACCAAAAAAAAAAAAGTCAGAGAATAAAAGGCTAGAGGCATGGCTTTCACCTAGCAGGCATGAAGTAGTGACTTGAAATTACAGGACAAACACAACATTTTTTTAAGATTTTTATTCTCAGAATCTAAAGACAGTGACAAACACAAACAAGAGCTCAATAGACTTAACATAAAATAAATGAACCAGTTGATAAAAGAATGAATTGTTAATATTGATTCAATGAAGAACTAAATCTTAAGCTAAACAAAATAAACTTATTTCCATGGCATACAAAACTTAAAGGTCAATGATCTGTGTAGTCTTAGGAATATACTTTCTCAAGAATTTTATAATTCTACATCTAACTCTAAGAAGTGAAAACCGGTCAATAGTAGATTTCTCTTTATTTATATTATATAATCTCAAACTATTTTTTTATTTTATTGTGAAAATACCGTACAGAAGGGTTACAATTACATGGGCAAGATAATGAGTACATTTCTTATCAAGCATTGTTGCCTCCTCCTTTAAAAACCACTGGATCTTTCTCAGTCAAGTTGCAAATATTAGAAAGTTTCTAATATAGATAATGGTGAAACTAACTCCCTTAGAAATTGTGCTTTGTCTGAATATCACAGGGCTGATGAGGTTACTCTATGTAAGAGAATTTATTGAGTCTATTTGAAGCCCTGCATTCTATTGCCAAAAATCACCATGCAAGACAAATAAATACAATTTAAAAAACTAAAATAACCATTTTGAGTTATCATCTCTCAAATTCAGTTACTGTGGTTCTTACAATAGTCTCAAATTCAGAAACTAATAGAAGGTGATGTAAACTTCTTTTGTCAGTTTCAATATGTCTTTAAATCTAATTCTATTGACTGAACCATTTACACTTTCAACTTTTTCCTTTACCTCCTAAAAACAAGAATAAAATTGCTACTGATAGTTCTAGAATCAACCACAAGGGGGCAAACACGTCATTTGCACAATAGAGGAAAGATTAGTAAGAATAAACTAAGGCAGCTGGAAAAAATACAAGTGGAATCAGTAAGGACAGCAAGCCCCTATAAGAAAAAAATGCCAATGTGGCTCCTCAATGAGAAGATATCTGTTTAAATTTTACTTTTTGTATCTACTTTTTGGTGTTAGAGGAAAAGTACTTAAAAGTTAGAGTCAAATGTAATAAAGTCATGCATACCCGTTTCTACTATAAATGCAAATGTAGCTTTGCATGTTATACACATTTAGGAAGTATAGCATAATATTGCAATGCAGAGATATAATGTATAATGATCATACACTATATTTATTCTTATCAGAGCTTTATAAATGTACTCTTAAAGACTTTATCAAAAATACTTTTTTGTCAGGAGTAACAATATACACCTCTAATCAGGGCACCTGAGAGGCTAAGACAGGAAGATCAGGAGTTTGAAGCCACCCTTGGCTAAGAGTGAAGCTTTATCTCAACAACCACACACACACACACACACACACACACACACAGGAGTGTTCCTCATCTAAAATAATGGTGAAAGAAGGCTGTGAAACTCCTGTACAACAGCATAAAGTATATGGATTCACATTGCTGCCTTTAGCTTACTTTAGATGTCAGTTTTCAGGCCTTGTGAACCAACATAAAGTTAAAATCCATTGTAAGAGAAATGTCATAGTTATACAATCTTATCATTTGGCTTACTCAGAATTCCCACTCCATTCTGGAAACTCTGCTATAACATAAACACCCTAAATGTCCTTGGCCTTTACCCTCAATTTACTGCACTTGCAAAGAATCAAACTTGATGAAACAGATTTTTATGCTATCATATTACTTGTGTCAAACAGCTAAACAGGACTGCTGAAACCCCAGAAACCTTGCTGACTAGTCTCATTTAAATTCACAGACGCTAACTCCAAATGAACTCTTAGCAGAAAACTGAGTTCTACTCAATTCTCATTCCTTCTGTCCTACACAAGTACTTAAGAATGTCCCTATACTCACATCCCCCCATACTTCCACTCTCCAAATTCTCAGCTGCTACTTTTTTCACTGGGAATTCATGGAGGACGAGAAAAAATTTTCAAGAGCATCAAACAACATTTCTACCAGTTTTATAAGGAACTACAGGATGCCCCATGTTCCACATTCCTTCCATCTTTCAGGAAGAAATGCTGTCTTCTTATCCAAGGGCAAATTTTTTATGCTACAGTGTATTCTTCCTCTTTTGTCCACTTTACCCTCTCAATGTGTCTTCTGCCTGGCATCCTCAGTCATTTACTTTGCATTAGATCTATCCATTCATATGAAAGTGATTATCACAAAGACAAAAAATCAATTTTCATATCTTATTTTAATTACTCCATTTTCTGCTCCTTTCCAGAGCAAAATTTCTCAGAAGATGCTTGCTTTCATATTTCTACTTCTCTACCTCCCATTAATTGTACTTTGTGCTTTCCAGGCTCAGAAATTATTCTTATCAAATACATTAGTTATCTCTATGTTGCCACATCCTATACTAACTTATCTGTCCTTTTCTTATTGAATCTGTTAGAGATTTGAAGCTGTCATTAGTCCCTCTTCCTTCTAACATATTGCCTTGGTTTCTGGGGCAATTCTACCTGTCCCTAGACATAGGCTTTTGTTTGATCATCTCTACATGCTCCTCTAGCCTATACCTCCTTCCAAAGTGATTGCAGCTAGTCTAAATGCCTTTAAAAATCTATAGTCATAATATCTACCCTCTGATTTTATACTAGTATATCCATCTGTCTGATTCACATGTCCACTAAGAGCTCATCAGGATTGTAAATTTCACAAGTCCAAAATCAAACACCTAATTCCCCCCAAATTCATGACCTAAACAGCCCTAACTGATGCTTCACTTACCTGAGTCTAATCTTAACCCTTAATTCCTCTGATAATTGCACTACATGCTAACTCAGCAGTTTGGGAACACATAAAGTAGGTGCTGACCTTCTTGTAGATGTTTAACATTTAATGTGCTTAATATACCTTACTGTCATGTTTTTCAAATATCTGTTCAAATGTCTTTACCTACCTTATATAACTCCTCCCATGCCTATTCTCTTACCCTTCTCCCTCATGGGCCATTTCCACCAACTAAAATGTCTTATCAGTCATCTCTTTCTCTAGAATACCAGAGCGTGAAGAGATTCATTTATTCACTCCAGTATCTCCAGTAAACAGAGTAACAGTACTACTTGCAAAGTGCTGCATAAATACCTGCTGAATGAATCAGTATCAACCCATCTCATGGCCAAGCATGGTTCAATAATTCTTACTTTTAGTCAAGCTTACTTTACTTTTTAGTATCCTAAATTTGATTTAATAAAGAAGTAAGTATTTTTATGTATTCATGAAGAAATGAGGAATGATAAAGTCCTTTATAGACATAATTTAATGCTCCATTCATTGTATTGGAAAAGTCTTATTAAGGTGTACTTTACCCGAGAGGATGTTTTTGTTGATTTTTTAAAAATTATATTCTTAAAAATATAGAGCAGAAAAGTATAAAGAGTATTGTTTTATCTCATGACTTGTAAAGGTGATAAAATAAAACAAGCTTGAGATTTACCTGTACCACACTACAGAATATTATCATTTCTAAATATTTCACTTAAACAACATATCAAATTAAATAATGAGTTTCAATTACAAAATAGTAGCTATATCATACACATGTAGTATTATACATCAACTCCTGACTAGTAAAACAACCTGAATCCTTAGTAATGTCTATAGATACATCTCTGTTACATTTGTAGTCACTTTCCTTTTCTTTTCTTTTTTTTAAATATTTCTTTTTATTGTAAAGGTGCCTTACAGAGGGGTTATAATTACATAAGTGAGGTAATGAATACATTTCCATATGAACAATGTCACCTCTTCCCTGGTTATCTTAGGTTTTCCCTCCTGGCCCTCTCCTCCCCAAGCTGTAGAGCTCATTTTCAACAGTGTGTAGTGAATATCACTGCTGCATTTGTTCACCCTTTGTCCTACCCTTTCTGTGTTACCCTTACACTTCCCAAAACAGATGAACTTACGTAAAAGACAAAAGGTACAGATTTTTTTTTTCTGTCAGTAGTGGGGCCTGAACTCTGGGCCTGAACTCTGTCCCTCTGCTCTTTAGCTCAAGGCTAGCACTCTACCACTTGAGCCACAGTGCCACTTCCATTTTTTTCTGCTTACGAGGAATTGAACCAAGGCCTCATGGATACAAGGTAAGCACTCTACCAGCCACCTTCCCAGCCCCAGAATTTTTTTTAAGTGGCAAAGGAAAGAAGGAAAAAACAAAACAAAACAAAAAAACAGAAACCCTCTTGTTTTCATTTCTTGGGGTTCATTTCAATAAACAGCATTTTAAGTGATCATATGCACATAGCTATTGAGCCTTTGTGATCCTTTCCTGAGAATATCTCCTTTGGTCTCACTTGTGTGAATGTTTAGAGACCTGTTTAATTTATCATGTTTAGTCACTTTCCTTTTCATTAAACTCTTCTTATATCTGCCAGTATTTTTTAATAGCTAATACCAATCTTCATATAAGGAGTTTTCCTGTTACCCAGTATCATTGTTTTTATATTAATATAAAAATACTTAATCTTTCTATAATTATGTGAATAAAACTGTTTTATCACTAGTTTTTAATATCTTTTTATATGATTTTCATTAACTTCAGTAAGTGGATGCTTTTTCATGAAATTGTGAGATTTCTGTAGATTAATCAACTCAGTATATTAGCCACCCCACATATAATAATAATAAAAAAAAAGAAGCAGCACTACTGTTACAAAAACTCTCCACTTACTTTTCTTTGAACTCAGAATCTTAGTATTGATTGTCATAAGCAAAATACTCAACTGTTTCTAGTCAACCAAGTTCAGATTTAGGCAAACCCCTATGGAGACATGAGAGCAAGAGACCTGGCTGACAATGGAACGGCAGATGTTGGGGCCAAATCACCCTGACAACTCCTCTCAATAATAAATCTGAGAAGCTAATCTCTGCTAAATTGTTAATGGCTGTTAATGAGATACTCAGTTACCCTTTCTGATAGCATATTTGCATATAAATGAGCACCTTCTGGAAGGGCTCCCTTAACCCAAACAAGAGGTTCTGAATGCTGACTGGGTTTCTGGCTTTGGTTTCACATTGTTCCTTGCTGAGACTCATGACATAAGTAAACCATTTGATCTCTAATTTGAGAGCACCAAAAAGGATGCATCACCAAACTCAAAGTCAAGATTTGAAGTTAATTTTTTAAAAAAGATAATGCAATGAAAAAAAGAGGAGGAAAAGAAAAACAAATCACTTCCACCCTATCTTACACATTGAATTAAATTAATCTATATTCTAGAATGAATATCCTATAGGTTGACATCAAATATTTCCTATTTATTGTTCCTTTTCCTCCCATTTTCCTCATGTCATGTCCCATGCTATAATCTGGGAAGCATTTACATCTTGTCATTTAATGCCTAACTTTTGTCTTTTCCTAAGCACCATCAGCACACTGATTCCCTTCTACTTCATAGGGGAAAGAATCTATGTAATCATGAGAAACTGTCTATTCCTCCAGTAACTCTGCTTCACACAATGAAATCTATACCAAGGAACAAGGGGAAAACATATGGAGCTGTTCCAAATCATTACTCTTAGATGCCACTTCCTTGAATAAAATGAATGAAAAGACAAAACATTTTTTACTCTTTGGGAAAACCTGTGCAACATTATTATCCATCTTACTTTCAAATACAGGCAAAATCAGGTTATGTGTGTAAGATCCAAGGCCAGGGCTGTTTAACTATAAGAGCTCTAATGTTCAGAATTATATGTCTCTGTAGCTCCCCTTGCTTAATTATTCTCTTACTTATTAGGTCTTTAATCTCCATCATTTTATCACTAACAAATCTTTCACCTATATTATAAATTGTTAGGGGCTGAACATTTTCTGTTTTCCAAGGGGTTTAGAAGTATTATGATAGAAACCCACCCAAGAGGTAAAAAAGCATATTTGTTGTGTGTGATTGCCCTTTAAGTTCTGTAGCAAGGCAATTTTCTATCACCTAATCCCTGTGTTGTTCAAATAATCCTATTTTACTATTCTTTTGTTTTTGTCTTTCTTTGTGACCCACTGACAATATGAGACAGCTCAAAATAATGTATGTAGTAAATAAAATGTGGCATGAAAATTGCAAACATTACAAATTTTAAAATGCAGTAATCAAGGTATTTACAAAACAAATTCATAATGTAGAAATAAGGGACTTTAAACTCATTAACATATAGCAGTGGTTGTGTTTGCCAATATATTTTAAAATTGTGACACCTAGGGCCAGATTCTGGTAGCTAACATCTGTAATTTTCCCTATTCAGAAAGCTGAGATCTGAGAATCCTGGTTCAAGATCAGCCTGGGCAGAAAAGTCCATGAGCCTCTTAATACCAAAAAGCCAGAAGTAGAGCTGTGATTCATAGCAGAGTACTTGCCTTGAGCAATAAATAAATAAAGCTACAATACCTAGGCTATGAGGTCAAGTCCTAATACCAGCACACACACACACAAAAATAACATCTGGGGAATAATGAATCTTTATGTTGCTATAACTATAGACTAGAATTAAATGATTGAGTAAATTAAGAATGGATAGTAGGAACCACATATCTCACTTTTGGATTGGGGATTTACAGAAAAACCTAGAAAAGTAGAATGTATTTGTTGGAGGCATCATTGTGCATTCATAATTAGTTACAGATTAAGATACAGATGGATACACGAAGACACATTTGTAGATATGCATATAGACATGATTAATATTTGTTTTACTGGACAAGAAAACCTATTCAAAACAACACCCTGTTACCAATAAATGAATACATCTGGAGCCCAGGTCTTGGGTTCTGGTATCATTTTCCAATAAATAGAACCAGGGGTCATTTTAGGATGGAGCAGGAAACATACAAAATGAGCCTGGAAAACCTTGTAATATCAAGGAATTGTTGTGCACACAGGCATACATACACAATATTAAGTAATTATTAACTATAACGCACATCAAAGGGGTAGGACAAAGGAATGTAGACTCTAACTAAAAGAAGTCCCAATGGCCAAAGCTAGAGTAATTTGAGCAATAAAAAAAACATTAAATTATTACTTAAAGTATTAATGTACATCCATGAATTCCATACTAATAAAAATAATTGAATAAAATGATCTTTGAGGGAGAGTACACAACATACCATACAGAAGAATTCCACACATTTTTATACACTTTTTCTTCTTAGAATTTGAGTAAAAGTCCTTAATTCTTAGATTTGAGCTTCACATAGTGACTTGTGATCGCAGAGGATAGCCATTAACTTTATATTGGCAAAATCTGGCAAGTACTATCTCAGCAAGTGAAAAAGATAAACATCAACTGTCATAAATCACATTGACAGCATTTAATCTTGCTTTGCTGGATGAAAGGGCACTTTACCTCTGTGGATATCTGCTCAATATCCCACAACCCTGCTCTTTCACAAGAATAACAAGAGACACAGGGCAATAATAGCATGATATCCTATAAAATGCTTGACTGCTACTCATCAAAGCTGCCAATGTAAGGGAAAGAGTGGGTGGAGGAGAGAGAGAGGAAAAGAGGGAAGGAAGGAGGGAGGGGGGGAGAGAGAGAGCGAGAAATGAAACTATCAGCCAAGAGGAATCTAAGAGGTTATCACAAATAAGTATAATGTAGTATCCTAATTATAGTATATATACTATATATGTATTATATACTACATATAATATGTATTATATTATTTTGAGATAGCTATATAAACTGTAACAAGGAATTAATTTCTACTGGTAACAAAAGTTACAAATGTATTTTATATTTTGTGTTTTGTTTCCAGTATGTATATTTAAAAAGCATTTTTAATTTTTAATTTCAACAAGAGATAAGTAAAAATAAAGACGCAATTGTCTCATCTATAGTCTGCAATACTAAAGTATATTCATGCATACTAGTTATTGATTTAGATTAAGAATCCCCAGTCCCGTGATAATATTTATGGTTAAATTTTATGAAACCGAGTCTCAGAAAGATGAGCTACGTGTTCTAGCTCAGAACAGAGAAATTCTGAGTTTTGTTGGAACTCTCTTGGTTATTTCTTAATTTGGGAAATAATAAAGACTAATAGGAATATTCCTTTAGTAAACCTTCTTCCTTCACCTTCTGCAATTGCACTCTACCCTGCTGAACAAATTCTTCTGGACCTAGTGTTATGTAGTTCCAACATCAAGAAAAATTAAATGAGGAAACTCTACCTTCATACAACCCTAGTGTCAAGGAGAATCCCTGCTTGGAAATAACTCTGTTTGGGAAAGGCTTGTGGGTCAACTGCAAAGAATAATGCTAGGGCTTTCCCCCCTAAAACACTCAAATTCCAAACTGTTGGTATGATCGATAATTTGGGTGAAGAAGCAAAGAGGCAACAAGAAGGGAGAGAGAACAACCTTGTTAATAGCGGGTACCAATTTAAAGATAGGTGGGAGGGGATTATATGCAAATATCACATTCCCAAAGCAAATTCTGCTAAATCCATTTGCAAAGAAAGTCACTGCAATCCGTACATGTGCGTTCAATGTCTGGTTTCCAAATGTTATACCTGTCAGCAGTGCAAGCTGCCTATGTAGATGGGAGGAAGGGAAGAGAGTGGAGGAGAAGACAGAATAGAGTAAGGTGGTAGAGGGAACATCTGTGCACCACAGCAAAAGATTAAAAAAGAAAAGAGAATAAAAATGTAAAAAAATCCTGGTGTTTCTTGAATCCTTGCTCTGGTCATCCCATTTCACCTTTCCTTTAGGACATTCCCGTTCTATCAGTTAGCAGAGAGATGCCAGCTTTCATGATTGCTAGCTTAGCTGTGTGTGTGTGTGTGTGTGTGTGTGTGTGTGTGTGTGTGTGTGTGTGAGGTGGAGTTTGTTCAAGAGGGGTTTAGACAGTTAATTCAAAATATTTTCAGAGCGTTTGTATGTATCTATCTCAAAAGAAAACCTTAGCTCTCAGTTTCAGCGAAATGAACAATACTGATAAGATGCAGAAGAGGGGAAACCCACAGTCAGATGGAGCTGTCCACGCAGCCAGACTGACAGGGGAGCGCTGCGAAGAAGGACGCTCTGCAGATCAAGTGTCCCGGCCTCTTCTCCTTTAGAACACAATCCATCGACGCTGCATCTGCAAAAACAGAAATAGAAACTAAATCTACAATGCGCCGGGGAAGCGCGTTTCTGGCTGTCTTTCCCCCCAGGCCGGTAGAAGTGCGTCTCCCCCCGCAGGCCGCGCGGAATGTGGTGATCCGACGGGGGGGATGACTTCATACGGCCGGAGCTGGGCGGCGGGAGCGGCAGCTGCAGCTGGCAGGTGGGGTGGGGGCCCGGCAGGATCTGACCGTGCGCGCGGTGCGGGGCGGTGCGGCCGGGCGCGGTGGGACTGCAGCCTCGGGCAGCGGGAGCCCGGGACCAGCGCTGACTCGATCCTGGGAAGGTAAGCAGCTTGGCTATTATTAGCATTGGCCGAGGTGCTCGGAGCTTTCCACCCTGGGGGCGGGGGGAGGGGGCGGGAATGGGGTTTGCAGCAGCGCGGGGAAGGAGAGGGATAGCCCTGCTGCATTCTGCACCGGGAACGGGTGTAATAACTGGGATTGAAATGTTAATCAGCCAAGTGCTCGAGATTGGAGGAGCTGTGTTACTGGGCAAACAAAGGCGCCTTTCAGCATGTCTACTCTTCTTAAAGATGATAACCATTTCAATGCTGGATTTGCTTAGACTCTGAAGTGGATTGGAAATGTGAACATAATTTGAGTGCCTCTTTCATCTTTCTGCTTTCAATTGATTATCGCTGGGTTTGGAGCAGCAGGTCGTTGGCTACAGGCTGGGGAAGTAATCAGAAATCTTGGTGCTCTTCATACCATCCTGAGTCCTCTCTCTTCTCATTTTCAGACTGGGTCTATGTTCATCTCAATGTCGCAGCACCTGCTTCAATTCTGAGCCTTTTCAAAGAGTCTCTTGGTAAGGGAGAAACTTCTTACATATTGTAGAGTTCAGCTTGGCTAGGGCAGCATTTGACATCTCCTTTCTTTCATTTTCAGTCGATTTTGTCAATCCTTGCACTGATCTTTTGGGGGAGGATGCCCAGTGTCCATTCCCAAGCCAACTCTTGTCAGCTCTTACCTAGACTCAGTGCCATGGACGACTGTCAAGGACCCAGACAGGAATCCCTGCTGGGTATTCTCTCTCTCTCTCTCTCTCTCTCTCTCTCTCTCTCTCTCTCTCTCTCTCTCTCTCTCTCTCATTAATTGCCAGTGTCTTTTCCCCAAATACATAGGAAGCAGCAGCCTGTTTTCACTTACATGCTAAGATGTTTTTCCATAACTTTCTTAATTGTTGTCACTATGGTTGGCTACTAGAAGGTTTGAGAGAACAAACAGAATGTATGGGCTTTGCAGACTGCATCCTAGATATAAATCTAAGTGGAAGTAAACTGAATGCTAAGCTCTCCAGTTTTTCTTGCACTGTTGATAGTTTCAAGACAAATAGCTGATAGAGTTTAGGGCAAATCCAAACAGTAGTGAATTTGCCATTGCCTTTCTAGGTAACCAAGAATGAATTTCCAAAGGTCATTTCCCCATAGGCAATGAGAAAGCTATGGAGCTGCCCAGTATAAGCCTCAGTCTATTTTAGTATCCTTAGATTTCTCTGTCCATTTGTAGGTTCTCCCCACTTGTCCTCGGGTGTCTTCTGTAGGCCCCTGCTGCTGAGCTCAATTCCTTATGCTTATTGCCATTTGAATAATTTGCTGTGAAATAGCTAAGATGGCTGTGAGGGGGGATTGCAAATGTGCTACTTCATCAATAGGACAGTTGCGATATGACAGATCTTGGGGTGTCTATGTGACAATATTGTATTTAGAAAGATATCCATTACCTTTAAACTTGAAATTAGAGAGTCAATTTGGCTCAACAGCAATTCAAGTTTATTTTAGTAAATTAAAATAGATTATTGAAGAGAGTTTCTAGCTAAAAGTGTACCTCTGCTCACCTTCTTTTCCCAATACTGATGTTTATTTAGATAGATACTTGTTCTGAAATGTTATGGTAATTCTAGTATATATTAGTGTAATTTTTCTAATAAATACATATATATATTCTAATAAATACATATATATATGTATTCTAGTATATATTAGTGTAATTTTTCTAATAAATACATATATATGTATTTATATATATATATATATATGTACTTCCTTCAGAAAGATTTGAATTTGTTTATTTGTCTCCAGGTTCAGTGTATGGGTACAGGGAGTACAAGTGCCCAATAGAAATTAGCCTACCTCATGAACTGTCCTCTAGGATCTAAAAGATTTCAGGGCTATTTGTTTGTTTATCATTATTGTAATTACTATGTATTGAGCATTTTTCTTTGGATTTGAAAAACTATGCTTTTGAGAATGTTGAACCAGGTGTACCAACTCGAAGAGGTAACAAAGAAAAAGATCAAAATAAAAACTTTCTAATTTTATCACCATTCATTCCTACTTCTAAAATACTTAACTAATTAAAACATTGTTCTCAAGAATAACTAATGGCAAAAAATAATTATTTTTAATAATTAGCTCAAAATATACTTAACATAAACTATTCAGTGATCTGCAGTGCTAAGATTCTTTTTCTGAGAGAAGACCATTGATGAAGAATATCTTAATAATGTTAGGAGTTGAAAGTATCTATGATGGGGTTCCTGAATAAATTGAAATCTGTGGGTTGAAATAAGGCCAGTACCAAAGAATTGGTGCATCTCAAGTTGCCAGAATACCTGCCAGTGTATCACAGGAGAGACTTACAGGTGAGATTACTCCACTAAAGTTGGAGAAACCTCATTGAAAAATAAATAAAGCTATTAAATTTAATGGTCACTTTAGATAAACTGTGAAAGATAATTAAATTTAAGGGATGAATGAATTTAGAACTAGGTATCTCTGAATAATATGGAGAAATGTCTCAAAATTTAAGTCTCTGTGCAGAAACGTCTGTATGATTTTGTGATTAGAATTGAATTGTGACATTATTTCCTACCTTAATTTCTTTGAGAAAGGAAAGCTTAATTGGCTAGTGTTCAGAAAGGAAGGAAGAATGGAAAATGGGATGATATATGTATGATTAGATGCTAAATGGACTGTAGACATTTTGGTGGATTTGACAAGATACAATCAAAATCAATCAATCACTTCCCAGTTACACTGACAAACAACACATTTAGTCTGGAAGGCACTATTATCATCAGCTTTTAGTACAAATTGAGAAGTCAAGTTGACTTCTTATAACAAAAAAATCACCTTCCATATCACTATGGAACTATAGTATTGTATTATTGACATTAGCAACAATTGAAATAGCCTTATCTTGAGATTTTGAAGAATGGAAAAGAATAAAGGCAGGACTAGGACTGAACAGAAAAGCTATTCTATTTACTTAGTGCCTCCACTTAGAATGAGTGCAAATTAGTACTTTTGAAGGATGCCAATGAGCATTTCATTGACAGAAATCTGTAATATTTCCTCTTGTTTAGTATGAGTAACACATAATATGTACCAGATGCTGTGTTTCGCTTGATCCAGTTTCTTGGTAATCCTCTTAAAGTACCTCATGTCCAGCTTGAACCATGTGGTCTTTATTTTGCATGTGGGACTCCTGATACCATGCCTATATATATCCACCCTTTCTCTTAGACCATTCTTCTAGGCAGGAAAGGTTTTCACTTCTGACACTGCACTTCCATGAATCCTTCCCTCTACCCACCTTCCTTCCCCCAATCTGCTAAGAATACTTTTCCCTTGTCTATATTCCTATCAAATTTCTATAGGAAATTTTGGTTTTTCTTTCATGTGAACATGCTTTTTCTACTTATCTAACATACCCTTAGTTAACAGGGACAAGAACTGAACTAAAACTCATGCTACAGTGCCTAGTTGGGAATATGTGTAGTCGGTGTTCAACAATTTGAGTTTAATAAAAAATAAGTTATTCATATAAAGTTAAATATCTACCCATCTATTCTCCAGAACTACTAAGTTACAATAAAAAAAATCTTTATACAATAGCAAATACTAATAGCATCATGAAGAAGATATGTACCTGATCTTCGTGTGCTTGCTCTGAGTAGGGCCAGGTACCTTCTACTATACAAGCACTTATCTTGTTTTGAGGCATTTTCATAAGTATTATATGATAATTTCACATCGAGAAAAATGTGGCCGAGAGATGTCACCTAAATGGCACAAATTCTTTCTTTGTTACCAGGCTGCTCTTTCAAGTGTAATGCAGTGAAAAGAAAGCATTTTAAAAACATAAGGTCAGAGCCTTCAAAGTAATTTTAAATTGTTTCCTGATTCATCTTTCTAGTGTTCCTTAAGTGTGTGGGTGTTACCATCCCTTTAACAATTCAATGACTGATATGCATTCTTCCCACAAGTAAACACACACACACACACACACACACACACACACACACACACACACACACACACGTATACTGTCCCTCCCCCAGGCTTTTGATTTCACAGTTATATGCTTTTAGGAGTCCAGTAAAGCCCTCTATGAAGGGTTAAAGACTGTCTACTTTGAGCTTAGTGACAATATGTGCTTCTTTTGTTAGCTCAGACATTTCCCACACTTACTGTGATTTCTCCTTCCTCTGTTCTTTCTGCCTTAGAAACTGGAATGAGAGTCCTCACACTAGTATTGCCATAGGCAGCTGAGATGTCTAGGAAGCAAATGCCAGTGATAAGAGTGATTCAGAAAATCTTGATTCATGGAAAAAGGCATCCTAGAAGGAGCTCTGAGTGTTGCACATTGCAGATGATTTATTTAGGGTTTTCCAATCAAAACCATTTTTACATGAAAGAGCCAGTTTTCTCAGATTAGAGTACCACACTGCCAAATATGTAGAAGAACATTGCCAGCAGTTGACTGGTATAGTCTACTTTGAAATATATTCATTTCACTTCAGATGGATTTATATCTGCCTCACAAACTATTTATTCCTGCCTTCAGTAATATATTTGCTTTTTCCAAATTAAGGAAAGAACAAGTTATGCTTGGCTCTCCTAAATCCTAAAACGACTGTCACCCTAAACAGCTGCAATCACCTTAGGTAAACAAAACTGCCTACATTCTTAGCTGATATTTAAAGGAGCTGAAAATAGCTAACAAAGTTCCAGTTGAATTTAGCACACAAAAAGACAGAGAAAGTATAACATTAATCTAGGGGAAAAAGAAGAAGGACAGATGAAAGCACTCAAAAGACCTTTTGTGAATCCAAAATATGATAGTAATTGTACAAACTCATAAACGATATTAAAATATCACTTACATAACCTGCCAAGTATGAGGTAACTTTATGCCTTAATTTTATAGTATATTTTAATGTTTTAATTTTTTGCTGTGGTAGAATATACACCCATTAGGGGAATTAATTGCATGTAGATGGACACCAGTGGCTCACATCCGTAACTCTGGCTACTCAGGAGGCTGAGATCTGAGAATAATAACTCAAAGCCAGCCCAAGCAGGAAAGTACAAGAGACTCTTACCTCCCATTAGCCACCAAAAATCTAGAAAAAGAGCAGTAGTTCAAGTGGCAGAGCACTAGCCTTGAGTAAAGAAATCTCAGGGACAGTCCCCACGCTCTGAGTTCAAGCCCCAATGTAGACACACACACACACACACACACACACACACACACACACACACTCAAATGTGTGTATACTTTAAATATAAATTGTATATGATAAGTTTTATATCACTAAAATTAATGGTAAATATATTTAAATTAATATATAAAATCTAACCATTTTAACTTTTCAGTATACAGTTCACTAGTAGTAAATACATTTACTACTAGTGATGATTGTATATGTAAATATTGGACAATCATAACACTACCTACTTTCAGAAGTTTGTCGCCATTTCCAACTAAACTGTTAAATAATAACCTGTTATTATTTAGTCTTTAAGTGTCCTTTAGCCCCAAAGCAACTCCATTCTGCTTTGTGTGCTTATGAATTTACCTATTTTAGGTGTCACATAAAAATGGAGCCAACAAAATTTGTCTTATTGTATCTGCTTTACACCCTTAGCATATTTTCAAAGTTTATCTATATTGTGTCATAAATAAGAATTTACCCCACTTTATTTTACTATCTCGTTTTGTATATGCCAGATTCTGTAATTTTTATTTTATAATTTATATTTTCAAAACACTTTAACTCCGCAATCTTTATATTGCCTTAAAGATGCTTAGCATATAACACTCTCTAATTGTTGCTATCAGAATGCTTTAATCAAAACATATTGATAAATATTTACTAAATTCAAAGTTATTTTGTGATTTTAAGATATGTGGTCATGCACAAAGTGGTATATATTTCTTTTTATGTTGATGCTTTTCACTTTTGATGGAAGAACATCGGGAGTGCTGCACAATTGTATGGCATTATTGTGTTACAGATTATGCCCAGACATTTATAGTTGGATAAACATTTAAGCTATAAAAATATTTTATCTGTTATTATACAAATAATACTTTATATGTTCTAGAATGATGTAAACTATCTTAAGATGAAAGCAAGCATTATAATGGAATCCATTTATCATAATATGAACAAGGAAATATTCTCATTTTTGTCATTTCCAGTTCATGGAGGAAAAATATTTTAAATAATTATTTCATATCTTTCTGCAACACATTCATCATTTATGAATATTGCAGAATATATAACAGAAGTCAACCACATATTATAAGAAAAATTTATAATGGTAGAACTATTAATAGTTATTTTCTTTTGTGTTACTCTCTAGCAATGGGTCATTTTTTTCTAATCCTAATCTAACCTTTGCCCCATTTAAAAAATTATGTATGATAAGTCTTTGTTTTTTTCTTCTGTTCTCCCTCTGTATACTTTTAAAATTTATCTTGAAACAGAATAAAACCCCAATGAGAATGTCTTACTTAAGTTGTATTACACAGTATTTGGAATCTGTGACGTATCAACATAATTAGCCAGATTTAACTACTCTCCTCATATACTTGTATTGAATGAATTGGGCAGGAGAGGAGAAACAGAAGTGTACTGGAGATAGCATCATGTTTTATTTGTCTTAGACCATGCTAAAAGAGCAAGTATGAAGCAATATGACTTATAGTGGATTTTTTGTATATATTTTTCATTGTAAAGATACTGTACAGAGGGATTACAGTTACATGAGTAAGGTACTTAGTTCATTTCCTATCAAGCATTGTTACCCCCTCTGTTGTTTTCCCCCTACCATCCCTTTTCACCCCACCTTCCCAGCTCCTCCCCCCCCACCCCCAAGTTGTAAAGTTCGTTTTCAACATAGTGTCTTGTACATCTCCTTGTTACAATGGGTCAACCTGTATCTTTATTTCAGCATTTTGTTCTTTCCCTTTCCCTCCCCAAATTAGAAAACACATATATACAAGATGCAGGGCACTGGAATCAAATGCAGTGAAAACAGGGGTTATACCATGGGGGAAGAACATACAAGAGAAACAAAAAAAATCATATAGTACATTATATATACATTAAAAACAACAGCAAGAAAGATAATACCCCTTATGTTCCTATCTTGGGGTTCATTTCACTTAGCATCATCTTTTATGGTTATATGTACATAGCTTTTGACCTTTTCTGCTTCTCCTAGACTTACAATAGTTATTGCTAATAAGGGATTGTTATATTTAAGAAATATTTAGAACAAAGAAATTATAAAACTGTTTATAAATAGGTAAACATGTTGTGCAATGTACTGACTCTAGAAGCATCAGAACAGTATAGTACACTTTTTCTTTAGTTGATAGAGTAGAGAGACTTATTGTTAAGCATTTCTCTCTTTTTTTGTATTTTATTAAGATTTGGTTGGCCCTCTTTGAAAAGCAAAGTTAAATAAGCATTGCAATCTCTGTCTGAAAAAGTAGCAACAAGGCTACACCTTAAACAATACACTGCAATGCCCAAGAGACAAAAGAGCACAGCACTCATTTTGTGGCTATTGCAATAATAGTGCAGCACAATCTGCTGATTTCTTTCTGTTACACAATGCAGAATCTGATTTAAATCCAAGACTCAGTATGATTTTCAATGCTGTTTCTTATGCTATACTTTTATCCATGATCTTCCAGTAACTGAATTATATAGTAGAAAATAGCCAGATTTCAATATACTTATCCATTTACAAAAGTTAATGGTGTTAGGACTTGCAAAACACTGCCCAAGGTGAGCTGGTGAATATCTAGTGGAATCATTGAGAGAAGTCTTTCCTCCTTACCCAATTCTAACTTCAGATTTAAAAACTGGCTGACTGTTAGAGAAGGAAGATTGATGTATGGTTTCCTAATTAAATAGTCTATTCACTAGAGAATAACACATTTTCAAGAAGGATTTATTCTGAAAAAAATTTGTTAGCAGTATTCTGGAAAATAAATTGTGATAAGCCACTGTCATCTAAGCTAATCTCTCATCTTCCTTCCAAGAAAATGAGCTCCTGCTGCAACAACTGCCTTCATCAAATCTGTATTTTCCAATAACATGATGAAATACTCAATAACAAAAAATCAGGTATTCAAGTGTATACAAATGTACTAATTGAAATGTTGCAGATTCAAGGGAAAACTAAAATAATGTAATCTTTTACAAAGGCAAAATCCATGTTCAACAAAATAAACACCAGGGAACAGGTGCTTTAAAGGGGTGGGATGGGGTCATGAGGAAAAGAGTAGAAGTAAATGAAGAGGAGAAGGGGGTGTGGGTGGGTAGAATGCAGTCAAAAATTCAGTGTATATACTACAAGATTAATTTTAAAAAGTGAGAGAAGTGGGGGGTAGGGAGGGGTGGATAAGGATTTGTTGAAAGGGGTGATATAAATCATTATGCATTGTTATAAACTGTTCCTTAATAGCAACCATTTTTTACAACTACTTAATTTTTTTTAAAATGAGGGAAAAACAGAATGATAGGAAAAGCCAAGTGCCCGTGGCTCATGCCTGTAATCCTAGCTACTCAGAAGGCTGAGATCTGAGGATCACAATTCTAAACCAACCTAGGAAAGAAAGTCTATAAGACTCTTATCTCAGAAAAAGCCAAAAAGAACACTGTGGTTCAAGTGGTAGAGCACTAGTCTTGAGCACAGAGAGGATCAGGTTCAGCGTCCAGGTCCTGAGTTCAAGCTACCGGACCAGGAAACAAGAGTGATAAGAAAGCAGAACAAGCTCTACTGGGGGACAATTGGGACACATTTAAGAGGAAGGGGGAAGGAGACTTGAGAAGGTGAATGAGGCTGAATATCCTAAATATCTTCCTATACTTTATATGTGTGTGTGAAAGTAGAACTATAAAACTTGTTGAAATTGTTTTAAGAGGAACAAGGAATGATAGAGGTGGTATGTTTGACTGAGGTACCTTTTAAGCATATATGGAAATGTCCAAATGAAACAAACTCTCTTCTTGTACAACTCATGTGATAATTTAAAGTCTTAATTTTTTAAATGTGCTTTTCTAACTGAGATATACAGTGAAGCTAATGTTCTTATTTTAATCACATAGGAGTACTTGTGTAATTGCCTAGTGACCAGTACTGAAAGGTGATGAGAGATTAAAAGGACACATTGAGAACCTCCATTTATAAAAGCTGGATAAGACGTAGGTGGCAATCCTATAGGAGAGAAATATAAATGGCATTCTTTCATTTCTCCAGATTAGACAGCAACAGGATTACAAAGCAAGGCATGAAATAGAAGTGTTTGATATATTTTATAAATGTTACACTTTCTAGGTAGTTCATCAGTGTAACATATAGTAAGGACTCTGTAAATATAACTCATTATTTTTTATAATAGTAAACCATTAACAGCATAAAATTTTCTTTAGCTCATTGGTTATTCTTGCTTTTGTAAAGACATTCTTAAAATATTGGTGGAACTGGGTGAATAACATTTAATTTTTATTTTATTTATTTTTTTGTGTCCGGTCGTGGGGCCTGAACTCTGGGCCTGGGTGCTGTCCCTCAGCTCTTCAGCTCAAGGCTAGCGCTCTATCACTTGAGCCACAGCGCCACTTCTGGCTTTTAACATTTAAATTTTAAAATCCATTTTGAAATAAATTATTGGTACCCCATATAAAAGCATCATAATTTTTGTAAGTGGAGTCACCAAGTATGGATAAGAATACCTTCCCATTGTTTCTTTTCAAATCTATGCTTCTTTCTAAATTCATAAGATAGGAATTAAGGATAACATATTAACATTTGAAATCTATCTAGTGGGCAGTTCAAAATCACAGAAAACCTACAAGAGAAAACAAAGGACATTCATTCCCCTTGTTTCTTCAAGGAAAACAGGTGTAGACTCAGAAAATTGCAAATTGAATGTATCCTTTTTTATGTTAAAATATTTGCAGTTCCTTTATTCTGTATGTTTTTCAATCTCACTTATCTTGCAGTCTAAAAATCATAGAGGAAGTGAATCACACTCAGTTGAAAATGTATCTCACTTGCATGAAAGTATGACCTAGTGGAGCTGTAACCTCTTCATTGGCATTGTGAGATTACTATTTCAGCACAGCAATTAAATCTGATACTAGATGACCTGTTTGGTTATTTTTAAGATCCAACAACAAGTACCAACAATGTCTTTAAAGTACAGTGATCTCTGACTGATTCTCTTTCTGTGTTTTTTCCTTCTTTCTTTCTTCCTTACTTCCTACTTCCTTTGTTGTTTCTGGAGCTTGAACTCTGAGGTGGGGTAATATCTCTGAGCTCTTCAGCTAAGGCGAGCACTCGACCACTTGAGCCACAGTGCCACTTCTGGTTTCCTGGTGGTTAATTGGAGATAAGAATCTCATGGACTTTCCTGCCCGGGCTGGCTTTGAACCATGATCCTCAGATCTCAGTCTCCTGAGTAGCTAGGATTACAGGTGTGAGTCATCAGTGCCAGGCTTCTTCCTTCCTTTCTTATAAAGGTGATGTATAGAGGGTTACCCTTACATAAGTAATGCAATGAGTACATTTCTTGTCAAACATTGTTACCCCCTCCCTCACATTCTCCTACTTTCCCTCCCCCAGACTCCTCTCACCCACATGTTGTATAGTTCATTTCAAACATAGTGTCTAGTGAATATCACTGTTAAATTGGTTCACCCTTTGTCCCACCATTTCTGTGACTCCCCTTCCCTTCCCAAATCAGATAAACTTATATACAAGACAAAAGGTACAGAAATAAAAAAGTGACAACAAGGAATAAACCAAAGGAGGGGGGTAGAACAGCAAACAGTACAATAAAAGAACTTACTGTTTCCATTTATTGGAGTTCATGTCAATAAGCATCATTTTATATGGTCATCTGCATATAGCTATTGAGTCATTGTGGTCTTTTCCTAAGAATATTCTCCTTTGTCCTCACTGTGAGATGTTTAGAGTGCTATTTAATTAATCATGTCCAAGTATAATTATTTGTCTTTTACTATCCATTGGATTAACTTGTAGATTTATAGACATAATCTAGTTATTACAAATGAGGGAAAACATGTAGCCTATGTTACTTTGGTCTGGCTTAGTTTGCTTAATAAGTATAATGGTTAGCACTCTGGACTGTTTATTTTCATTGATAGAGTCCTGATGACTACCTTTGTCCAGATGTAGTCTTTTAGGAATTGGTTTTGTGCTTTGAATCTACTGGCTAGCTGGGTGACTTACAATAAGTTACCTATCCTCTGTGATTTGTTTCCTAATATTTAAAATGGAGAAATCCAAGGGTGGTTGTGAGAATTAAAGGTAACTTAATAAGCAAAGTATGGTGATGCACGCCTATATTCCCAGCCAGACCCTCCACCTAACAATAACCAAAATGATCATATGACATAGAAGAGAATTTACTGCAATTTCTAAAATAATTCATTGTAAGAGTAAACATTTTCACTCTGTAATTTTTCATTCTCATATACAATAACAAACTCATTATCACATATTTTCCCAAGTGTTTATGAACTTTATTCTATCTCTTTCCAATGTAACTTGTTTGGTATGTGTGAAGTACTGGAGTTTGGGCTTGAATTTAGAGTTCCATGCTCTCTGCCTAACTTTGTTGATTTTAGCTAGTGCTCTATCACCTGAGCCAGTCGCTAGACTGGCATTTTGCTGCTTAACTGGAAATGGAGCCTCACCAACTTTTCTGCATAGGCTGGCTTCAGACTCTCTAGGACTCAGCTTGCTGAGTAGCTAGAATTACAGGTATTTGCCTGTAACTAATCTTTGAAATGACTATGACTCTCACTGGAAGTTTTAGTACAGATAAGTACCAATGTCAGCAGAGGCTTCGAACAACATAAAGCCAGGTAAACAGGCCTGATTCTATAGTAGCTGTGGGAATTTGACTTCGATTTTACTTTTGGCTTTTCAAGTAGTTGATTAAATGATCTGCAAAAAGTCACTTGGCTAGTAAATCTTCATGTTATTGTCTTTCTGAGTCATTCCATATGTCTATTCACTCTTTTCACTGACTCATTAACAGAAATGACAGTCAGGAGGCTAAATAAGATTGTAGGTTTCAGAATTGATGTGCCACAGAAAATGGGAGTGATTCCTTACTGAAGAGCAAAACTTGGTATTCTCTTGTCAGTTTTATGTCCAGGAGGCTAGGGAAAGACAATCAGATTTATAGAACACCGTCAACATTCACGTCTTCCTTTAGAAAGAAAGCTTTAGGAAATTCTGCTGATTGAATTATAATGACATAGTTTTAAAAAATGTGTATCCATTGGTGCAATTTTATAATTAATAAAGATAGTATAGAATTGTTCTAATGTGCAAACTAATGTGTAACTTCATGGCATATTATATAGAGAGAGCTCTTTAGAGTCAGTGACCTATTTCTATTATTTGAAACCCCCACCAAATAAAGAACAGAAGGAAGATGAGTATTTAGGTATAATTCAGTACTATTTGATTAGTAGATATACCTCTAATCTGAAAAAAATTAGATCCTAACAATATGTAAACTTTACTGCTGGAAACATTCTCCTATAAAAGCTTCACATTTTGTACACATAAAAACATTCATAGGATGGATGTTTGGAGAGAGGTTTTGAAAACACAAGGTTTTATGTTGTTTTTTATTTTATTGTCAAAGTGATGTATAGTTACATAAGTTAAAGTAGTGATTACATTTATTATCCAACTTGTTACCCCTAATGGTTTTGTTTTTTCATGTATGGATTTCCATTATTGATGGAAGTCATTTGAGCTAAAAAGAACATGAACAAAAACTGCTTAGGTTATTTTTGTAAATTACTGTTCTCAAGTGAGAAGTGCGTGTTGATAAACAGCTCCAGCTACATTTGCAATCATGTATTGTGATTAGCAGCCTCTTTGTGTTTTCTGAAAATAATTTCAGACTTTCTACTAAAAAATACCACAAGTAACTAACATACATATGTTTTTCTTAATTTCCAAGACAGTATTATTAATATACTTTATTCATTCAGTATTCATGAGAGACTTGAGGGGTAGATTTGGGCATAGTCTTTTTATACAATGAGATATCATAAACAAAAAAACCACTGTTTTAACATATATGTGCTTATATACAAGTATAAACATCCATTTTATAGATATGTATTTTGTGCATTATAAACTAATTTTATTTATCTGTGTAAATACATATTTATACATATATATTGTTATATATATTCATCACTACTTTCTACTTAAAATATTTGATTACTTCAACATTGGATACATTTATAATTAAACATTTGAGTACTTGGAGAAATATTTGAAAAATATTTGTTTTCACAGATTTTACAAAAAAAATCTTTTCAATGGCAGTTTTTCATACTTCTAAGAATATTTTAAATATTTTGGTCATTGTTTGATGCATGAGTATAAATATGCATTTTTCTGTTAAACTTGGTCTTGTTTACAATTACTGTCCAAATATGTGAGAAGGATAACTTGAATATTGGCCTTTCAGATTGAAAGTGCACTTCTTCCTTTGTTGTTGTTTTTTTCATCCATTATACTTAATGGATGAAATATTCAGCCTCCCACTGGGTTTTCAACATTGAGTAATATATTGGCTAATAAATAAGAAATCCTCTTTGGAATCTGTGATTCATATCACAATTTTCCAATGTCTCCTAAAATCCTAATTGAGGAGGTTATCCTTTGGATCAAGTATTTTGTAATACAGGCTGCCCATTATGAATCTGTTTGATAGAGATCTCCCCCCTTTTTATATTGGAGAATATATAGAGAAAAAAGGGAAGAAAACTGTTTGCACCATGGGCATTTCCAATTATTTCCCTACAGTCATAGAAGATCTTGAACTTGAGAATGGAAATTCCACAGCTCTAAGCTAAGCCTTAAGCTAAGACATAGAACAAATGTATTAATAATTTTCAAGCAAAATAAAACAACAACAAAAAACAAATCTTGGGCTGGGAAGGTGGCTCAGTGGTAGAGTGCTTGCCTTGCATGCATAAGGCCCTGGGTTCGATTCCTCAGCACCACCTAAGCAGAAAAAAGCCAGAAGTGGTGCTGTGGCTCAAGCGGTAGAGCGCTAGCCTTGAGCTGAAGAGCTGAGGGACAGCACCCAGGCTCAGAGTTCAAGGCCCATGACTGGCCAAAAAAAAAAACAACAACAAATCTTGTCTTAATTTTATTTCAATCATCCTCACCATCCATCCCAACTCAAAGAATATACTGTTAAATAGATTTTTCAAAAATAACTATTTGTGGGACTGGGAAGGTGGCTCAGTGGTAGAGCGTTTGCCTTGCCTGCATGAGGTCCTGGGTTCGATTCCTCAGCACCACATAAGCAGAAAGAAAAAAGCCGGAAGTGGTGCTGTGGCTCAAGTGGTAGAGTGCTAGCCTTGAGCTGAAGAGCTGAAGGACAGCGCCCAGGCCCAGAGTTCAGGCCCCACGACCGGATTCCCCCCCCCCAAAAAAAAACTATTTGTTATTTTAATGAACTTATTATGGGTTCTATTTCATTGTAAAGTTCACAGCACTTTTATGTAGAGGCTACTTAGCATATACCATGAGTTGGATTCTTTGGCTTCCTTTTGCTTTATATAAGTCTTTACAATTTAAAGGCCAGATAATGTCCATTGGAAGTTTTACAAGCACAATACAAATGTTTTAAAATTTTACTCTGAAATACATTTCTCTTGATGTTAAACATATATACTCTTAAGAGACACATGTGTATTTGAATGCTTTATAAAGAAATCACAGTCATGTACAATATTTAATCAATGAAAAACTGCCTTTGAGACAGTAGTCTCATAATATTGTATCACCTAGTGATAGTACCAACACTGAAATATAAGTACACTCTGTGATATTTGAACAATAACTAAATCACCTATTAATGCATTTCCTAGAATGTACTCCCATTGTTTAGTAACATATGACTATAATTTATTTAATTATGTATTAATTATTGCTACTAGAAATTCCTTCTAGGTCATTGTTAGAACACAAATATGTATAACATTTATTTACTGTTTTCATTCATATATTGAAGAGTTATATATAGAGATCTTTGACTTAAGAAATTCAACTTATGGTTTTTAAATTTCATAATGCTATAAAAGCAACTTTTTAGAAACCATAGTTTAATAGCACATTAATCATAAGTGCTGATACAAATATTCTGTTTTACACTTGCAGTAGAGTATCTAATAAATTATATCAGGTACTCAGCATTTTATTACAAAATAGATTTGGGATGATTTTGTCCAACTGTAGGCATGGGACCCTGAGTTTAAGCCCCAGTATACACACACGTACACACACACACACACACATACACACACACACACACACACACACACATACACACACACACACACACACACACCAAAATGAAGAGCATTTGTGTGATCTCATTTTGTGTTACCAAATTCATTCAATATGTATACATTACTTTTAGAAATAACAAGCTTATATTTGGAGGTGTTTTTTAGCATTCAAACATTACTAAAACTGTGGTTAGGCTGCCAAAACATGAATGTTTTAATACATTTTGAAAATACTGACTATACTAGGAAAAGTCAAGATTTTTCTTAACCTGGAATAATAACAATTGTATTTCAAAAGTGTTATATAATTTGTAAAGCAATGTTACATCCATCCATTCTCTTAATTGGAGCACACTGACTCTAAAGCTAATGGTACAAGAATTATCCTCATTTTGTAGATGAATAGGGAAATAGAAGCCCATGAAGGTTAGTAATTTGCCCACTTTGTGTATACAGTTTTACTAATCAGCAGGGCCAGATTCAACCCCATCTAATGTCATGGCCAATCGAGTTCCTTTATCTGAGTTACAGGAACTAGACATATTTAAGAGTTAAGTGCAAGAAATGGAAATAGGCCTGATTATGCTATTGGTTTGATAATCCCCTACTTACTTCACTGGAGTTAACACCAGGAAGACTTGGATGACTTATTTTCATGTACCAAAAATATGTGCAACTCTTTATTAAACTTTCTCCCCTCTTTACTATGTACCACTTTATTTGCCTTTGTGTATCAACTGCTTCTCTGTAATGTACCATGCATCTTACTTGCAGGTTGTGTTGCTTAATAAACATGATGTACTTCAGTTAAATAAGTTGTCAATCTAAGTTACATTACATAATACTGGCATTCAGGACATTATATCAATTTGTTGATACTCACACATTTATTAAATTTAAGTTGCAGAATTTTCCATCCTAGAACATAATTTATATAACTTGCAACCCAACTGTGACATACGACTGCATAATCTATCACGTTAAAAATATATAATCTGCCAAACGCTGGTGGCTCACGCCTGTAATCCTAACTACTCAGGAGGCTGAGATCTGAGGCATGGTTCAAAGCCAGCCTGGGCAGGAAAGGCAGTGAGATTTTTAGCTCCAATAAACCACCAGAAAACCAGAAGTGGTGCTGTGGCTCAAGTGGTAGAGCCCTAGCCTTGAGCTGAAGAGCTTAGGGACAGTGCCAGGCCGAGTTCAAGCCCCACGACAAATAATAATAATAATAATAATAAATCTGTATAATCTATAATCTACACAGTTTTAAAAACTGTATAAATCTATAGTTTTAAATTACATTTTAAATGTAATCTATCATTACATTATATAACTATACAATCTATCATTTAAAAGATACTAAAAATTACAGAAAATTCTCCCCTGTGTCACTGGACATTTTTAATGCATTTCTATTAACTTCTGTTAAGTACAGAATTATTTTAAAAGAACTCATTTATGAAATATGAGGATTTTTATGCTGCTGAAATACCACCACTATAACCTGTTTTTTAAAATAGTCTGACACCTACCTAGTAGTCTTTCACCTCCTACAAGAAAGCAAGAAAAGAAAGCATTTATATTTTTAATGTTAGTGAAGTCTTTTTGACTTAAGAATTAGTCATTTGCCATTTTTTGAATTCCAAATATGCTCCAAGTACTTGAAGGCATTATTTCTCTATGGATTTTCTACAATTTTCACAAATTTTATTAGTAATTTCATTTTTCACCAAGGCAAAAAATTTGATTCTACTATTTTTAATGCCTTCATTACAGTGTTCAGAACCTGCTGTAAATCAGTGTTGTAATTTAGACTATTTATTAATAACATAACATCAATTGGTGATCCTAGCTGTTTAAAAATGAAATATGTATACTAAATGTTTTACATATTCAGAGAAGTAATAATAATAATACTTCCTATGGTTGTTTGGTGTTAAGTGCTGTTCCCAAACCAAATATATTTGGTGCTTTTGTGTTTTTTTTGTCGGTCGTGGAGCTTGAACTCTAAGCCTGAGCGCTGTCCCTCAGCTCTTCAGCTCAAAGCTAGCCTCTACCACATGAGCCACAGCGTCACTTCCTCAAACCAAATATATTTCCCCTTACAACAATCCTAAGAGATAGGTATTATTATTACCCACAGATGTGCCAAAGGAAGCATAGAGAAACTGAGTTAATTATCCATGGCCACAGAGTAAATAAAGTACTGACAAAGTATCTAAAATCAAGTAGTTTATTACTTCTAGAGCCTACATTCCCAATCCCTATAATTAATACTACATAAGAATTTGTGTCTACTACTATTTGCTCTACTCTGTAGAAAAAGATGGAAGGAAACAGAAGAGTTGTCAAAATCTAGCTGACGTAGATATTGCATATTATAATGAAGTTCAACTTCAACTTAACAGCTATTGAAAATTTTAATAATTATATTTTTAATCTTTTTCATTAATTTTAGTCAGTATTACAAATTGGACTCAGGGTTTCACACCAGGCAAGAACTGTCCTACTTCAGCCATGTCCCCAGTCATTTTACCTTTAGCTTTACTTTCTTCTTTCTTTTTACTTTTTTAAGATAAGAGTCTTTCCTTAGACTTTGATCCTACTTTTGCCTCCTGAGTAGCTGGGATTATTGGATGTTATCACTATGCCCATTATTTTAAAAAACTCAGTATAAGTTGTTTAAAGGGACTAGATTGTGATATTTATAACATACGTATAGTATACTTTGATCAAATTCTTACCATGTGTATTAGTCTTTCATAACACCTCCTCTATATCCCCATGGTGGATTTCACATGCTGTGTTTATACGTAGATATGATGTAGTCTTTTAATATTTAACCCATCACATTCTCCAATTCCTTTGTTCCCATTCAGTGGTTTCCCCGGTAAACATTTCCTATTTTACTATGGTAAGCTATTGATATGAAATCGCTGGTAATATTATGACTTGGAGACATCAGCGAATTTCATCTCATAGTAATCACAATTAAAATTCAAGAGCAGTCTGATATTTGGGACAAAAACATGTATAGTAAATTTCACATCAACCATTCCCACCTTTCTTTAAATTATAACTTTCACCTTCAACTCTATTTAATTTTGTTTACCTATTTTTTTAAAAAGCTCATAAGCTGGGTGCTAGTGACTCATGTCTGTAATTCTAATTACACAGGAAGCTGAGATCTGAGGATCTCGTTTCAGAGCCAGTCCAGGCAGGAAAGTCCGTGAGACTTTTATCGCTAATTAAGTACCAAAAATGCTGGGAGTGGAGCTGTGGCTCAAGCAGTAGAGCACTAATGTTGAGCAACAATGCTTGGGAACAGTACCCAGGCCATGAATTCAAGCCCTAGGACCAGCACCAAAAAAATTCACATATTTATTAAACTTACTTACGTTGCAGTTTGAGATAGGGTCTGCCCATACAGCTCAAACTGGCCTCAAGCTTTTTATCTAGGCTAGATTGGACTCAAACTCTCAAGGGATTGTAGGTGTGCATATCACGCTGTTTCATAAGATACAAAATTAGACAAACCACTAGGAAATTAAAGTTAAACATTCTTATTATGAGGGATGTAGTCTTCACCTACTCAAATCTACATCTTTCTGTTTCTCTCGACTACTCTACCAAGAAAGAATTATTCTGATAGAACATTCATTGAGTTGTGTTTCAGTATTACATAAAGTTGCTGTATGTTTTAAAGTACATGAGAATGATTTCCACATTGTTGTCCACTATCTGGTCCTATAGGAGAAAGTTCAATGGGTATCTTTAAAACCTGGACCATAGTCTTTTCTTTTTGGTATCTCATACACCTAGGTGGGTTTAACCCAGCAGAACAATGGAATCTTTCTTGTCTTTCACCTGCTGTTTCTATGTAGATGTGTCAAGGTGTATTTGGAGTGTAACAGATCTTCCATTTACTCTCTTCAATATCTCCCTTTATATTTTACTCAGAAAATCACAGCATGCTCTATGTAAATCTTTACCATAGTTCTGAACTCAAAGTTATAAAATGTAATTCCAAATCACAGATATTTTTTCATTTATTTGTCAACAGATAATTGTACTTACGTGAACATTTACACTGGATTGGTCCCTTATTCTTTGCAATTTGAACCTATTTTTCTTCATAAGCTTAACAGTAGGACAGGTTTGCATTTTAATCAAGATAATTTAGGATTTAGTATGTGGTTATTATGTACCATACATTCATTCATCACAGTAAACTCCCAATAGAAGGTTAAACACAGTTCACATTCTAATTTTCAAATAAGAAAATCAAGAGACTATACTTAACATTAAAAGTCAAGCAGGAAAAGGGTTCAGAAATCATATGCAAGAGAAATTTTAGTTTAATATGCATGTTTGGGATTTTTGAAGCAGAAGAAAAATCTAACACAGGAAGCAAACAACATTACTGATGCATGATCATGTCAGTTGAACTTTCTTGTATTTAAAACAAGGAACTTTTTATTTTTTTAAAAAAACTAAGCCCCATCCCTCTGACAGTAATTATCCATATTTATACTCTCTTAGATGGATTTTTTAATATTACAAGGTGATAACATTAATGATTTGACAAATTAATCCAGTAATTTAGAAACTGAGGTTTCTCAGTGATATTATCTCTAATAAATTGTCTATCACTTTTATTTTATGATATTCAAGTTAGTTGAAAATTTTCTGATATTAATTGAAAATTTGGGGTATTGTCTATTGTCTCTAGAGTTCCAAGTTTTATCATAAGGAAAGGTAGGTAAGAAGAATCCTTAGAACAAAAACATATCCAAATCCGAATTTTTATTCTGAAATGATTTTTCTGTTGGCTAGTAGATGTGTAGTAGCATATAATCTGCATTGACAGAGGAAATTGTAAAGTTTTTTTTTAGTTTTGAAGTTACCTTTTACCTCTAGCGCCATGAGAGATTGCCTCCAGCTCTAGAAGTGATGCATCATGATATCAAGTAATGGTAATATATTATTCCAGGTAAGGTGTCAGTAAGGAAGGATTCAAAGATGACTAAATCATTGACTTGATCCTCAGAGAACTTCTAATATAGTGAGCTTTTGCTTCTGATATCAATCCTATGTAACCAGAAACAATAGGAAATTAAGCAGTATCAGGCAAGCATAATTAAATATACATGGGGCCAGAAGATTTTTTAGAAAAAAAATCATATTGTACTTAAAAATGTAGTCATTGGTATTTTCTTTGATGAACATCATTAACTATCCATAAGATACAAAAATAAAAGTTGGTGAGTAGTTCATTAAATATAGGAACCAAAATAAATGATATTTTTCTCCTCCAGTCATTGACTTTCTACATAGCAGTATTAACATAGCAGTTAAATTTCTCTGCCAAGATATAACCAGTAAAAAGCAGCATGATATATGTGAGCTATTTACTGCCATGGGTTGAAAAAACTTAGTGGTGACTTTTTGACTGACAAGCACTTTGACACTTTGGGACAGAAAGTCTATTTAGATATAGAGAACATTTTGTTTTGATTTTCTATATTAATCATCCTCATGTGGAAATGAATTATTGTATAAAAGACCAGAGTATAGGAGAACTGCCATGATATGATTGATTTTGGCTAAAGAGACCTTGAAATCACCATGTGTTTCAATTTGTGGTTGTGTCCAGTCATTTACAAACTGCTCATGGTAAATACCAAATAGAAAAAAACCTATTTGAATTTCCCTATCCACATACTCTCTCTTTTTTTTTTTGTCGGTCGTGGGGCTTGAACTCTGGGTTCTTCAGCTCAAGGCAAGCGTGCTACCACTTGAGCTACAGCGCCACTTCGGGTTTTCTGGTGGTTTATTGGAGATAGGAGTCTCACAGTCTCTCCTGCCCGGGCTGGCTTTGAACCGCGATCCTCAGATCTCAGCCTCCTGAGTAGCTAGGATTACAGGCGTGAGCCACCAGCGCCAGGCTTCCACATACTCTCTTGATTATTTTCTTTTCCTTTTTTCTCACCTGCTTTCCTAAATCTGAAAGAGCAGAGGTTGAACTCCAGCTTTAGGATGAGTTAGAACTACCTTCAGAGCTTGTCAGAACAGGGACTCTTGGGTTCCAGTAACGAGTGACTGATGTTCTGGGGAGACCTTTAGACTTTCTTTCTAATAAATTTCCAGGAAATGTTTCATGCTGCCAAGCTGTGGCATGTATTTAGTTAACTACTGCTGAAATAAGACTGGGAGGATGCAAGAGTTATAGAGAACTTATGCCAGTCCTGATCTTGCTCATCTACCTGTCTAGTTTTTTTTTTTTTTTTTTTTTTGTAACATAATCACTGATGACTGGTGATGGAAAGTGAATGCTCCTCCCTTGGATGAGAGATCTTCTCAATAACAAGCCAGACATTAACAATAACTTTCCAACCCTTAAATTCATATACAAAATTAAATTAGCCTCACTTCTGTCTAAACCTCAAAAGAGTAATGAACAGATTTCTGCTGTTATTTTAAAAAGCAAAACAAAGTAAAAACAAAAGCATACAAGCCAAACTTCATAGGGAATGTTTTAATACCAAGCAAAACACACATGACATGCACACACACATGCACACACACACACACACACAGAAAAAATTACACACATTAGCATTACATGTATTTACCCACAAATGTGTATTATGCTACTGCAATAGAATAAAAAATATATTACAAATTGACTTCTGAGAGAAAAATATGACTTTATTTAATCTATAACTTATCTGAGTAGCTAGATCACACATAGAAATACAGACGTAATCCATTCCAATCCTGATATTTTATATAAATACTAAATCTAATTGGTTATTTCAAATAATAGTTCAGGGCTTCTCTTTTTACTTTCTTTTGCAATACGTTTTCTAGACATATCAGGAGAGATTTTTAGACAGATCTTGACAGAATTCAGGATCTTGAAAATCTGTCATGCAAGAACAGGGAGACCACTTTCTTTTAGGCTGACTTCCAGGCCAAATCTTCACAAATTTCACAAAATAGGCAGGTTAAGTTTCTCACACATAGCCTCTGTATTTCATGGCATATAATAATGGCATTTTTCTCTATGTAGGAAAAATTTCAGGCTAATCTATTTATTACTTCTGTGTATTACATAAAAAAAAACAAAAACATTTGGCAAAATCTCTCTATGAAGTTTTTAAACTTTGAAGCTTCACTGTTTGGTTAGGATTATCAAGTGTTATGTTCTCTGCTGCTGGGAGGCTAAACAATTCCCTAGCCCTAAGAGTAGGGCAATCACAAGGGAATAAATGATTCCTTATAAGAAGGTTCAAAAAGTCCTATCTTTTGTTTGTCTCCACTGTACCCGCTAGCAGTCTGGTATCATCCATTTCTACTGTTCTGCTCCCATAGTGAGAACACCAGCCTCATCACTATTCTTTCAACATAGTCTGGGCTGTTTCTCTTCCCAAGACCTTGCAATTACAGTCACATCTGTTTGGAATGTTCAAGAAAAGAAATCCACATGTACACAATAAATAGAACATTAAACAATACAGACCTTATTTTAATAAGTAGACAAACACTGCCTTTAGAACTCCAGTCAAATTTCACCTTATCAGTAAACCCCTGATCATACTGCAAAAAAATTACTTCATTATATGCACTATCCCTTTCCTCCATCCTCAATATGTTATTCTCCATACATTTGCACATATCTTAAAAATAAGATAGTTTCATAGTAATTTATTTTTTTATTTCCTTTGTAAAAAAATATAAATTTTGTGAAGGCAGGATCTTAGTCTTCTTTTAAAGTCTTTATTTTTTAAGACCACCTCAAAAGAACCATTAGCATAAAGGAGTCACTCAAATACTGTTAGAATGAAAGAAAGGAAGGAAATGTTCTTACTAGATCAGACAGTATAGATTTTTGTTGGTACCTATTATGCCTCTTTTGTATTCTCAAAAGAATATCCCAGGTTCCAATGGATTTTAAACTGCAGTCACACTTCCATATTACCAGTTCTTTCAGACTTCTATTGCTTTTCAATGCCATCTTTTGCTGTTGCTTCTGCCCAGGAAAGTTTACTTCTGAAGCTTTCTGATGTCTTTCACAATCCTAAATTTTCTTCAAAACATGAATCAGAGGCCCCATTCTTCTTTAGTATTTCAATACAAACTTACTTCTTGTCCTTGTGTCTTGTGCATCCAGTTAACCCATTCTTCATACTATTTCATCTAGTTAGTTGGTATCCCCAGTTTTACTGTGGACTTGAAGGTAGGGAATATATCTATTTCTATTATCAAAGCTTAATGCCTAAATGTGTTACACATGACAAGTGTTCATAAATACTGAATAAATGAACACCAATCCACCATAATGAGCTATTTGCTACTACTTTAAACTTCTAAAATTACTTTGGGAGATAAAATAATGAGTGTTCCTGGAAGTCAAGAGTATGAACCCTTATGACAACATCTAACATAAAGAATAAACAAATCTGAAGTTTCAGAACTAACAATGATTCTCAGATAAGAAAGAAGAGAGAAACATTTAAGTTTATTGTATTATACTAAAAGTGATTCTTATATTTCTGCTGCCATAAGGAAAATCATTGCTATATTAAACTTCTCTTACCAATGAAATTTCAGATTACTTCAGGAATATATGCTATTAGATCATTATGCAACTTTTTACAAATTTTCTTTCTGCATATCACCACCTCTGGCATCACAGATGTAATATTGAGATATTAAGTTTCCCCTGGAGGAGAAAGACTGTTAAAGGTCATAGCTTACTCTGACCCTTATGGCTTCAGAGACAGAATTTGTAGATTTTTGTATCGTACATATGGCTTACTTTGGCATATGTTCAACATAGTGTTCCTAAATACAACTGAGCATCCAGATTGAGAGTGATTGACTGGCAGAAAGTTAGTAGGTCTGTTTCTCCCATGTATCAGAGTGCATTATGCATGCTTTTATAAGAAAACACTTAAATATGAACTTCAAGAAAAAATTTTCCCAAAAAGTGACAATTCTAACAAAATCAAAATTTCTAAACGTTGAATAAAAAGGCTATGGTATGCTGATGTATAAAATACCAAGATACTGCTTTTGCTCATGATCTCTTTTGGATTTCCACTTTACTTGTTATTGTTTTCTTTTGGTTGTGGCCAGTACTTGGTTTTGAACTCAGGGTCTCACTTATGTTCAACTTGCTTTTTTCCATCTATTAAAATCTTATTGGAGATACACACTTTTGGGCTATCCAGTCGGGGATAGCCATATGTTGTCTTTCCTGGATCTCAGTAAACTTTCATCCTCAGTGATGGGGTCTCTGGTCCAGAAATTGAGTGAAGACATAACATAGAATTCGAATAAGGCAATGTTATAAACAATGTTTTTCTTTTTTTGAAAAAAATCTACACATACATAGCCCTTTATACAAAAATTTCAATATGATTTTGGAGGAATCCCCAAAAACATATGAATCTTGAACAGTGTGATAAGAACTGTTGTTCCAGATTTTCTAAAATTTACTCTTGAAAAATACAGCCTAGGGAACTGTGTACATGAGTCAAATTGTTGAGACAATATTGTTCCTGCTGGATTGCCCCATCTTTTGCCTTTGTTTCATATTAACAGGACTTGTAAAAGTTTATATTAGCAGAGATTATTGACTTCCATTTGTAAATGATATATCTTTGATATACAGCCTTAGAAGTGCATACAGTATTCTAGTTATTGTTTCACAAGGCTAACAGACACTTGAGAGTCCCACCTAGTGATCCAGAAACTCCTGGCTAGCAATGTTCTACAAATAACAAGCTAGTCTTTTTTTAAAAAAAATAAGTTTTTTATTGTGAAAATACTGTGCAGAGGGGTTACAGTCACATGAGCAAGGTTAATGAGTACATTTCTTATCAAGTTAGTCTTTATAAACTAGATTATATGTAAAGTCACAACATACTCTGCATTTTCTAGTCTTCCTTGTTTTATAAGTTATTTGGATATTTTGACTTATCATCTGTACTGAAGTGAAAACAAAACATGACATATTTGTTTTGTCTACACCTAGACTCAGATGTTAGTGTGGGTGCCTACAGGCTGAAATGGTGGTATGTGAGAGACTCAAAATGAGAGAATGCCTAAAAGGCTGTGTTTCCCTTACCATCTAACTGGAAATGTTAGCAAGTGCTTAAGCTAATATATTCTGAATATTGTTTTCTGATTAACATAATTAATGTTCTCTTGCATTATGCATTTGATTCTGTTAAAAATTACTGTAAAAGCCCATTGATTGTGAAGTCATTTCTACTGTTGGTAGAGCTGCTCTTCTGCTATCATAGGCCTGTGTTAGCATCAAATGGTCAAGTTCTTGGGAAGATTTCTGTGCTATTGACTTCCAGGAGCTGGATTTTCTCAGCTAGAATGAGTATTAGACCACTTTGCTATTATATATTTTTACAGCTAACAAATTAGATAAAATATACCTATGATTCTATAAAGTGCATACATAAGGACTCTATTCACCTTTACAGGGAGAAGACTCTAAATCTTCATAATTAAAATTTCTTGAGTGCACTTGTACTTAAGCTTCCAAAGCCACTGTAAATGGTGCTCTCTTTGTAGTTCTCTCCTTCTTCCATACTCCAGAGGAGGGAGTCTGCCACTTCTTACATATGTAAGGTTGGAGATAGCTGGTTAGATAGATAGATAAGATAGATAGATAGATAGATAGATAGATAGATAGATAGATAGATAGATAGATAGATAGATAGATAGATAGACAGACAGAGCACCTAAAATATAGAAAGCACTTAAATGAAGGATGTTGATGCAACTACTTTGGAAGTTTTACATGGTAATATTTATTAGAATTTTATCTTAAAGAGTAACTTTGACCTGGAATTAACTCCCAATCCTGGAGTCAAAAGCTCAAATGTTTTCAGGGGACAGGTAGGCAAGATAAATGTTAAGTGTAGCATAAGAAAAGGCAGGTAGATGACAACTTATTACATGTTTATCACCTAAACAATCTTACATCTTTATAAATACTGCCTAAAGCAAACAAACCATGTTTCATTCTTATTAAAACATTCTTACAAAATAATTCATTAAAAGCAAAGATACATTAAATTTTACTTGTGAATGTATCTATAATAAGAAACAATAAATTCAAATTAAATATTAGCAAGGACCTGATTAAATTAAATCATACCCACCATGTCATATGTTCCTTAATAGCAAATAATCCCCCAAAGTGCAATATGTAAAGAATACTTTCAATATTTGTAAAAGTAGGGAAAAAACAACTTGTTTGCTACAATGCAGCAGTGAAAAAGCATGCATCCTTCTCTTAAAAAGGATAAGATTATGGCCAGGATCTGGTGGCTCACACCTATAATCTGAGCTACTCAGAAGTCTGAGAGCTAATGATCTCAGTTCAAAGCCAGTCTATGAGAAAAGTCCGTGAGACTATTACCTCCAATGAAGCACCAAAAAAGCTGAGAGTGGAGGAGCTGTGGCTCAAACGTTAGAGCACTACCCTTGAGTGAAAAGAGCTCAGGGACAACACTAATACCTGAATTCAAGCCCTGGAGAGCAGTGCACCCACACATGCAAACACACTCACCCACACACACACACACACACACACACACACACACACACAAAGATAAGGTTCTGTAAGATGAAAATAGCAATATTAGGATACTCACAATAAAAATTATTTTTCTCATTCAATATTTAGTTATGAATGGTATTGTTTTTATAATCTCAATTTTCAAAGAAAATGTTAGAAAAATCTTTTGTGATCTTAGAAGATGACACGTACTAAGCAGAGTCAGGTTACTCTGGGTAAGAGCTTAGGAATAAGAATTGTGGGCTGATACAGAAATATCATTGTCATAGCAACCACCAAAGATTTCATAGAAGAAATAGCTTTTTTTTAATGGAGATGACTAACAAGATTCCTTTTGAAATATCTGATACAATGTGGGATAATATGCAATATGTTTGATAAATGGTTAATATATAGCAAGATCAATTAACTGTTAACTAGAGAATTGAAAAAAAAAACTCTCTTAACCCATAGATTAGAAGTCAGAATCCTGAGTGTGGCACATTCTAAGTACTACTTTGCTTTTTTGACATAATACTGATCTGATACCAGGCTGTTTTACCTGTACATAAAATTATATATTTAAAATTAATATTCAAATTCTGTAACAATTGTTGTCACTGTCAACAGAGTTAAGCTTGCCAAGATAGATTTCACATAGTTTCTCATTCTTTCTGAAGAATGCATTTTTAATACTACATATAAACTACTGGAAACAAAAGCTGTGGAAATTCTGATAACATCTAGAGAAATAACTGATTTTTTGCTCTTTGTTAAGCTGAATTTCCATCTTAAGTAACAAATATTTTCAGTGCCCAAACTTCCCACAAAAGATGTATGTGTTTAGTCCCATTCTGTTTGATTTTTAGAGGAAGAATGTACACTATTTCATGAGCCCAGATTTGCTACAGTTTACAAAATCTGTCCCAGCCCACAAACTTTTCTTTATACAATGAAGGTTTTCTGAATACAGTAAATAAAAATCCATTCCTTTGCCAGATTCACCAACTAATGTACCAAAACTATAAATTTCATGATTGTACTGAAACCACACTGATTTCTTTGAAAACTACTTGTGAAATTACTCCTATCCTGGAAGATCTGCTTCTTTGACAGTATATTTTAAAAGTGACATTGTTATATCTTGCTCAAATTAACTGCCTAGAGATCATACCATATAATTAAGGAAAAAGGAGAATATTGGAAACTATATTTAACATGAAATTGTAGCGTTTTTATCTTGAGATAAACATGTAAATCTGGACTTATAAATTAATTAAGTCAAATATCAGATTTTTCATACTATGTGAAAATTTTCAATGTAGCAAAAGAGAAACAAATGTAATACCATACTACCGCAAAATAAGAGGTGATATACCAATGTCTGGTAGTGCTGGTATAAAGTGCACCAGAATTAAATAAGATAGAGAATCAAGCTTGAAATCTAAGCAATGTAGTTCTAATCACTAACCTGTAATTGTTACAAGTAATTTCTTCACTCATTTCTAAAGATGGTTAAACATACACTAAATATATACACATACCTCTTTGTCTATTATATAAGGTACAGACGGCAGTCATGTTATGAACCAAATGTAAGTATTGTCTCCTATTCTCAGTTTTTAAACATTTGATCACAAAATTAACCTAAGATATTTAAAGAATGTGAAAGTTGCAATAAATGAATTGGATTTACCCTTTCAATTATTTAGCACTTACTTGCTGGTGTGTTTCTATTTCATAAAAAAACTGTCCTAATGGGTAGAAAAAACATTTGAGGAGCCACTCCTTAGTTAGACATACAACTAATCATAGTCATGTTCTGAATCAGAAAAGAAAGAATATAATTAACTTATATTTTTAATCTTTTGTGCACAAATAGCTATAGAAAACCCAAGAAGGGAAGATACTTGCCCTTGAAAAATAGAACTTTTCTATAATAAAATATATCTTGTCCATAAAGGTTTTAACTGCTGAAAATATTACTGTACAAAAATCATGCTGTAAAAATCTCTTCTACTTTGAGTCATATGAAAACTTGTTGCTAATTTGAGGCTTTCTAAATTTAAAATTCTTACTTGTGCAATTAATAACCTTTAAGTTTAATTAGGAAAGTAACTGAGGGGAACTAGCCAAGACAATGCTTGCACCAATTTGATTTATATAACCCTGCTTTCTTCACCCTTCTAAAAATCAGCCAAACAGTACAAATCTTACAGCTTACCTTTTGATGACAGTTTTCCTGATTAATTTGAGTACAGATAAAATGTGATAAAAGACTCTAGCTCTTCTTAATTCCCTTAACCTATATAAACAACACAGCCTGGCAGCCATGGCTCATGCCTGTAATCCTAACTACTCAGGAGGCTATGATCTGAGGATCATAGTTCAAAGCCAGCAGGGGAAGGAAACTCCATGAGACTCTTATCTCCAATAAACCACTAGAAAACTAAAAGTGGTGTTGTGGGTTCAAGTGGTAGAGTGCTCACTTTGAGCTGAAGAAGAGTAGTTTGAAAGCCCATCAAATACAAACAATAATGTAGGATTGATAAAGACTTTACTAATTTTTAAATTATTTTTTCAAATTATATTTAAATTATATTTATATATTTAATTATTTAAATATATACCTATATTTAGGTATACAAAGGAGGTGCCATATAACAATGCATCTTGATCAGTGTCACCTCTTCATCATTTTCACCTACCCTTCAACCCAACACTTCCGTTACTTTTATTAATTTTGTGGTATATACAATAAATTCTTTAGTATATTCTCTCCCCTTCTCCCTTGCATTCATTTTCGCTGCCTACCTTGACCCTAACCTCATCTCAGAAGATATTAATCATGAGAAATGACCATATTTTCTAACAAATTTTGAGTGAGAAGAAAAATAATGTGAATAAATGAACACAATGATAATTGAATAAATATTATGTGAATAATGAATAAAAGGAATGCCTGTTTTTCTTATATTTCCTTGAAGTTCTGGATAGATCATGTGATTGGTTTTAGTTCCTTCCTGAAAAAAGAAATAAAACTTTATAAAAACATAGTGGGAAGACCTAAGTTTTAGAGCTTTTCCAATGCACTGTTGACATTCTTCCAATTCTTCTGGGAAGCACCATTCTACCATTGATGACCCTATAGAAATGAGTTGAAATGAAGAATTTCGCACAATTTCTTATAGAAAAAAATCAAGATATTTTTAAAGGGATCATATTCAAGCAGGCATATTAAAAAGACTTATTGGTTCATCATTATGTCTCAACAAGACTGCAAGGTTGCTTGACAACAGAATCAGACATCTTCACAAGTAAATGCATGGAAAATGGTGAAAAATAATTGAAACCTTGAAAAGCAAATTCTTTGAACTAAATCCAAGCAAAAAGAAAATGCTCCCTGGGAAATTACTACAACATAGATATAACATTTTTATTTTTAGTCTTTACATAATTGAGGGAACTTAAGAAAGATTATTTACCAATATTAGTACTCTTTAATTATCTTTAAAATTCTAGATATATATACATAGAAGATTCTTACAAAAATGAAATACTACAAAATACTCGATTAACTACAAAGGTTTTATTTTGATCTCAACTTATACAACTAGATAATGAAAAATTCAAATGGTTCTAATTTTCAATTTGAATAATACCTACTTATTTGCATACAAGCACCTGTTCAAATGTATATCTTTTAACTCCCATTTCCAAAAATATAAAAGAAAAAGGCCACTGTCGTCATGGAAATTTTAGAAGTAGCAAGTATAATTTACAATATCTAAGAATCAGGAAGACTTTTTTTCATTATTAGCTTCTTTTCTGGCTTACATTGTGTGTCTGATTATATGTTACAGAGATGAATTTTTAGTCCCTGAAAGATAAAAACATTCTGGGCAAATGTGATATGTTGGAGCTCTTTATACAAAGCCATTATGCTTTTGAAACAGCTATATTCTTTTTTAATAGTTTTTTAAAGGGTTAAATGAACACAGCTGCTTTCCTTTTCTTGAGAAATTTTACAGCACCACCAAAAGCCTGTTCAAAAGATGACCAAAAGGTCATATTTAAACAAGCAGACAAGATAAACAACCAAATCTCAGAGAATATCCAATAAGCAACAAACAGATCTGGAGAACTATTTATAAATATTTTAAATAGTGTTATAACTCAGGATGGGAGGGTAGGAAGCAAAATACTTTATAGACATAGCAAAGACATAGCTTTTGGAGACACCCCATGACTCTGGACCACTGAGAACTGTCAGTAGAAATATTAAGAACATAGCATTTGGTAAAAGGTGTATTAATAAAGATGTTGGATGAAACAACTCTAAGATCATGAATCAGAGAAGCAGAATCATAAGTCACCCCCCACACAGGCATCTAATTTCTATTCTTATACAAAGAAAAAATGGTGAAAATATTTTAATGCAAGAAGGTGAAAAAAGTAGTTTTTCACTCTACTAATTGATGCCAATCTAGCTTATAACCCAGGATGTTGCCCTGAAATCTTTCCAGTTAAATAAACTCTTCCTTCTCCCCCAAACAACGCTTCTCCTACCTAGAATTCTAAACAAAAAGAAAGCCATTAAAAGATTACACATTAGAGGAATATCATAGGTACTTAAATTTAGGAACTCAGAATTAATAGACAAATTATTAAGAAGCAGGTAAGTTTAGCTTACAAAAATAATTGGTAAAGGTTTTCCACTTTCAGAGGAAAAATTTAAATTTATGAATAATAATAGAGAACTTGATGTAACTTGTATTCTGTCTATGATTTAAGGAAGCAGCCTATTTAAAGTTATCCAGGATGGAAAGTAACCTACAGGGGAATGTAGAGGTTACTAATGCCAAAACTATGATGTAAATCAGACTTACTTTTCATAGGAAAACATTTCAGAGAGAACTATATGATTGTCATCAGAATCATATTGCAGCTATACATAATATAAATAATTGATTATGAAAATACATAATGCTATATTAGAATAAAGAAGTTGCATATAATTTACCTACAATAGTAAAGAATGCATTCTTTTCAATGAATGATTTTTCACTTTTATTGTCTTTTAATAGCTTAGTTTCAAATAACAGTTTCCAGTGTAAGGAATTAGAAGTTTCAAAAAAATGAACAAGATCTTGACTATCCAGTTTACTCAGAGGGGGCAAGTTACAAAATGATACATGAGTGAGATCTAGGAAAAATCTACATTCCTGCACAATTTGAATCATACTGAATTCTTTATTCTCAGACAGATTTTTATACAGGAATAGCAGCCTTGTTAATAAACAAAGACCTTAGTCAAAACTGTGATATTTTGCTTAAGTTTCATGAAGTTCCAATTTCTAAGTTTCTTTCTTCTTTGAATCTTGTCTGTTACCTAATACTCCCAGCAGAAGGCAATGCCCTAAAAGTTCTCTTCCCTCCTCCACATTATCAAACCTTGCTTTTGGATCAATCAGGCTGAGATAAAAATGACTAAGGTCTGAAAGTACAGATACTTGAATTTCAATGAGAAAGAAAGATTCAAGCTAAAAGAATGATGTTCTCAGATAAGCTAAGAGATACTACAAAACATCAGTTAATATGTAGCAAGACATTTTTAGGTATCAGAATTCTCCTGTGCTCTATTCAATTACAAGACTATAAACCATGTAGTTGGACAGGATTATGCAAAAGCTTCAAAATTTCAGAAAAAAAAACAAAGAAAAATATTTTTGAGAAATGAAAATGTCTCCCTGTTTTTTTTTTTTTAAATTTTATTTTATTTTATTTGAAAACATACTGTACAGAGGGGTTACAATTACATGGGCAGGATAATGCATACATTTCTTACCAAGCATTGCAGCCTCCTCCTTTGTTTACCCTTCACCTCCCTTCCCAGCCTCCCCCCTCCCTCCCACCCAATCATACCCCCCCCCCCCACCGACATTGTAAAGCTGGTTTTGACATGACATTTTGTACTTCTCATTGTTGCAACAGGTCCACCTGAATCCTTAAACGACTTGTTTGTCCCCATCTCCTCCACATGTTATACTGACATCAAATATAGTGAAAGCGGGGGTTACACTGTGGGGGAGGGACATACAAAGCAACACAGAAATAATCTTATAAATGCGTTAGAAACACATGCATGAAAGAAACAAAAACATTAAAATACATATTTGAGGTTTCGTTTTCCTAACATCACATTATCTGACTTTTTCCGCTTGACTCATACCTATACTAGATATTGCAAATAAGGGAAACCATGGGACCTGTGTTTCTTTGGGCCTGGCTTACTTCACTTAATATAATTTTTTCCAAGCCTTTCCATTTCCTAACAAATGGGGAAATGTCATTCTTTCTGATGGAGGCATAGAATTCCATTGTGTATATATACCACATCTTCTTGATCCATTCATCTACTGAGGGGCATCTGGGTTGGTTCCATGTCTTAGCTATGGGTCTCCCTGTTTTGTGAACCCAATTAACCCAGCAAGGAAAAAGTGTTAGATAACAAAGGTTTAGGATTAGTGAATGGAAGACAAAGTTGTTTTTAACAGAATTAGAAACAAGATTTTCTGCTAGTAACACAGACTCTTCTTTAGTACTTACTGATCATTTTACAAAGTAAAAGAATCAATTTATAACATCTATTTTTTAAAGTAGTTCTTTGGTCTACTCTTTTGAATTATTTTGTAAGTGCATTTTATTCTTCTTATTGAATGTCCTGTTCTTTATTCCTTGAGGGGGAAAAACACATTTACTAATTCCAAGCAAGTCATCTCCTTGATTTTTCTGGTGATTATGAAAATGAATCCAGTCTTTCAGTACAGAACCTATCTTTTTAAAAAAATTATTGTCAAGGTGCTGTACAGAGGGGTTAGTTATATACACAAGGTAGTGAACACATTTCTTGTCAAATGTGTTATCCCTCCCTCATTTTTTTCCACTTTCCCTCCCTCCCAATCCCCTCTAACAAGTTGTACAGTTCATCTCTAAGATATTGTCTTATGAGTATCGCTGCTGCCTTGGTTTGCCCTTTGTCCTTTCTCTCTCCATTTTTTGTTCTCTTTCCTTCCCTAATTCAGATAAATGTATATATAATACTCAGTGTACCAAAATTGAATACATTGGCAAAAGGGAATAAAACATTTGGGGGGGGGGGACAGGAAACACAAAACAAAAAGGAAATCACCTAGTTCATTGAGAACAACAACAACAAAGAAAAACCTCTTGTGTCCATGTCTTGGAGTTCATTTTGCTTAGCATCATCTTATATGATCATAGGTACATAGCTATTGAGCTGTTCTACTCATCTGCTAAGATTATGCTAATGTATAATAATTATTACAAATAAGAGAGACCATGGGACCTATGGTTCTTTGGGTCTGGTTTACTTCACTTAATATGGTATTTCTGAGTCCTTCCATTTCCTTACAAATGGGGTGGTGCCATTCTTTCTGATGGAAACTATATATTTATATATATGCATATATATATATATATCACATTTTCTTGACCCATTCATCTAATGAGGGGCATCTGGGTTGGTTCCATATCTTAGCTATGGTAAATAATGCTGTGATAGACATAGTTGGGCTGGTAGCTTTAGTGTGGCCTTGTTTGTGGTCATTTGGGTAAATGCCAAGAAGTGGGATTGCTGGCTCTATGTGTAGTCTTCTGAGGAACCTCCATGCTGCTTTCCAGAGTGGTTGAACAAGTTTACACTCCCACCAACAGTGTAGTAGTGTTCTCTTTTGGCCACATCCCTTCCAACATCTGTTGTTACTCAATTTCTTGATAATGGCCATTCTAATGGGGAGTCTCAATGTTGTTTTGATTTGCATTTCTTTTATGGCTTGGGATATTGAGCATTTCTTTGGCTGTTTGTTAGCCATTATTTCCTCCTCTGAGAAGTCTTTAGCCTGCTTATTAATGGGGCAGTGGTTTCATTGAGGATTTTTCTTTAGGGGATTTAATTTTTTGGGTTCTAAGTACATTTTAGATGAGGCCCTTTTCTGTTGTATGTCTAGTGAAGATCTTCTCCCAGTCTGTGGACTTTCTGTTTATTTTGCTAGCTATGCCCTTTGCAGGTAGAAGCAGTTTAATGTAATTCCATTTGTCCATCCTTTCTTTGATTTGTTGCGTTTCTAGGTCTTCATTAAGAAAATTTCAACATAGGCCAAGGAGCCCTAGTGTTTCTCCTATTCCTTCCTGTAATGTTTTCAGGGTGTCTGCTTTTACCTCAAAGTCTTTGACCCATTTGAAAATGATTCTGGTTCAGGGTGCTATGTAAGGATCTAATTCTAGTATTCTACAGGTGTTTAACCAATTTTGTTGGCACCATTTATTGTAGAGGCTGTCTTTCTTCCATCCTACAGTTTTAGCTTCCTATTGAAGATTAGGTGGTTATAGGTTTGCAGGTTAATTTCTGGGTCTTCGGTTCTATTCCATTGGTCCTCAGGCCCATTCTTGTGCCAGTACTAAGCTGTTTTTATTATTATAGCTTTGTAATAGAGTTTGAAGTTTGGTATTGATATTCCTCCAGCACTGTTCTCTCTGCTAAGGATTGTTTTTTGCTATTCAGGGTCTTTTATTATTCCATACAAAAGTTTTGATTACTTCCTCTATTTCATTAAAGAATGATGCTAGGATATTGATAGGTATTGCATTGAATTTGTAGATAGCCTTTAGTAGTATTGCCATTTTCACGATGTTAATCCTCCCAATCCAGGAGCATGGGAGGCTTATCCACTTCCTTAGTTCTGCTTTAACTTCCTTTTTCAGGTTTTTAACCTTTTTAATCAGAGGTCCTTCGCTTCTTTATTTCCCAGGCATTTTTTTTTTGGGGGGGGGGAGGCTATACAAAAGGGTTGCTTTCCTTATTTCAGCCTTGCTCTTCTTATCATTGGCATACAGAAAAGCCATTGATTTTTTGAGGGTTAATTTTATACCCTGATATTTTGCCAAAGTTTTGGATCACCTCAAGTAACTTTAGAGTGGAGTCGATGGGGTTCTTTAAATACAGGATTATATAATCTGCCAAGAGGGAGAGTTTTACTCCCTCTTTCCCTATTTGGATCCCCTGTATGTTTGCATCTTGCCCATTTCTAGGAATTACTAGGAATTCTACTGTAATGAAGAGGAGTGGAAAGTGCTAATATCCTTGTCTCATTCCTGAATTTAGAGGAAATGGCTTTAGCTTTTCACCATTAAGTAGGTAGCTGTAGGTTTGTAATACACAGCCTTTATTATATTGAAGAATGTTCCATGGATTCCTAGTTTCTCCAGAGCTTTCATCATAAAGGGGTGTTGAATCTTGTCAAATGTTTTTTTCTGCATCTATTGAGATGATCGTGTGGTTCTTGTCCTTGCTCGTGTTGATGTGATGAATTACATTATTTGACTTGCATATATTAAACCAGCTTTGCATCCCTGGAATGAAACCTGTTTGATCATCATGTATAATTTTTTTTTCATGAGCTGTTGAAGTCAATTGGTCAGAATTTTGTTGGAAAGTTTCCAGGTTCATCAAAGAAAGAGAAATATATTTCTCTTTCTTTGATTAGTTCCTGACTGGTTTTAGGATAAGAGTTATGCTGGCTTCATAGAATAAGTTTGGTAGTGAACTTTTCCTTACAATTTCATCGAAGATTTTGAGAAGTAATGGTGTGAATTCTGCTTTGAAGGCCTTAGAGAATTCAACTGTGAATCCATGTGGTGCTGAGCTTTTCTTGGATGGGAGGGCCCTTATTGCCGTTTCTATTTCATTACTTGATATAGGTCTGTGTAGTTGATTTAAATCTTCTTGGTTTAGTTTAGGCATATCAATATTTGCTAAAAAGACTTACATTTCTTCCAGATTCTCAAACTTGTTAGCCTAAAGTTTTGAAAAGTGTTCCCTTATGATGTTCTGAATTTTGGTTGTTCCTGTCATGATGTTTCCATTCTCATCTGTGATTTTGTTTATCTGGGTGTAGAACAACAAATCTAACATATTCTTCAGACAAATGAAAATATAACAAGAGATAGCCAGAAATCCTTTTTAAATTTTCAGGTTAAAATAGTATTGCAAAGCCAGGCACCGGTGGCTCACGCCTGTAATCATAGCTACTCAGGAGGCTGAGATCTGAGGATCGTGGTTCAAAGCCAGCCTGGTCAGGAAAGTCCATGAGACTCTTATCTCCAATAAACCACTAGAAACCCTGAAGTGGCTCTGTGGCTCAAGTGATAGAGTGCTCACCTTGAGCTGAAAAGCACAGAGTTCAAGCCTCACGACCAACCAAAAAAACCCAAAAAACAAAAATAGTATTGCATGTTGCATGAATTTTATATTTATCCTTGACAATATTTATATTGAAATTTATGATGCTATAAAGCTATATTTATGATGAACTTAAAATAAGGTTCATATTTCCATATTGTATAGATATAACATTAAAATTTGAACATTAAATTTTATTATCACATAAATAATGAAAACAAAAGACATTGACAAACAGTATCATCACTTTCTATTGTTTATGACTTAATTACTCTAGTTGTTCCATTAATGGCAACATGATAGATTTTCTCTGAGTACTAATTAATTGATTCTAATTTCACTAGTTTTTACTGCCAAAAGCTTCTACTAATTTTATATGTGAATATTGTGTCCTACTCATCATTTTTCCTTCCAAATATTACTTAGGTTCAGAAATCCCTTCTTACTAACTTTAGAGCTAGATACTATTTTGTTATTATGAGAACAAAGAAGATGAAATATAAGACCATTTGGTATAATTAATATGCTACTAATTGGAAGCCATGTTGTGAGGATATTAATACAGAGAAAGAGTAGAATAATAATATAATATGTAATATATACTCAATTTGTACCTATACATAAAAGCAAATGGTGATAAAGAGGGATCAGATAGTTACATATTTGGACAAATCAGGTTGTCCACACAAGGAAATAATGACATGGTCTGCACAATAAATGATTATTCTTTGTTTATTACATTAGATTATCCAAGTAAAAGCATTGCTGGAACTTCCATATTGTGGGGTATTATGCTGAAGAGAACTAAAGGCAGGGAAATTAGTTAAAGAAAGAAGGAAAAAGAGAGAAGAAAAGGTTCTAGTATTATTGATGTCTTCTTTTTTATTTTTACAGATAATAAACCTTTTCTTTTCTTTTTTTTTAATTGTGAAAATACTGTACAGAGGGGTTACAATTACATGGGCAAGATAATGAGTACATTTCTTATCAACCATTGTAGCCTCCTCCTTTGTTTCCCCTTCCCATCCCATCCTCCCTCCCCCTCACCGAACCCTCCTCCCCCCCACCCCCAAAGTTGTAAAGTTGGTTGATGTCTTCTTTATAATGATTTTGTTGGAAAGATATTCACAAGCCCTGTGATTGTAACTGTGGCTCTGCAGGTTATACAGTCAAGTCAGGAATTTGAATCTCAGTGAAAATGAAATTTGGGAAGCACAGAGTTTTGGAATAAATGTTGACCAAATAAGATGGTGCTTATCTTTTTTCCAGAATAATGGTCTGTTTTACAGTAAGAACTGGGATTCATTTGCTCACTAAAATTTTTTCTAAGGGCTAAACACTTATGGTTTATTCTTCTTAACCTAGGTACTGAGGAGAGTGAAATCTGAGAACAATCAGTCTCTATGTTGGATATGAACCTTACAGTTTGGGGGAAGGAGAGTAGGGAGGTTTAAGTGGGAGAAAATGAGGGATGGGATAACAGTGATTAAAAACAAATGTACTCATTACCTTACTTTTGTAACTGTAACCCCACTGCTCATCACTTTTTCAATATTTTTTTTAAAAAAGAACTCAAGGATATTTACAAATGAGATGAAGAAGTACATTTTCTTTAAAAAAAAAAAAAGTTATTGTGAAAATACCGAACAGAGGGGTTACAATTACATGGGCAAGGTAATGAGTACATTTCTTTTTTTTTGGGGGGGGGGGGGTCCCGTCATGGGCTTGAACTCTGGGCCTGGGCGCTGTCCCTCAGCTCTTGGCCACAGTGCCACTTCTGGCTTTTTTTTTTCTGCTTATGTGGTGCTGAGTAATTGAACCAAGGGCCTCATGCATGCAAGGAAAGTGCTCTACCACTGAGCAACCTTCCCAGCCCTAATGAGTATATTTCTTATCAAGCATTGTTGCCTCCTCTTTTGTTTCTCCTTCACATCCCTTCCCATCTCCTCTCCTTACCCTCCCCTCCCCCACCTCCCAACCCCACCCCGGCCAAAGTTGTAAAGTTCGTTTTTCGACATAATGACTTGTATATCTCATTGTTGCAAAGGGTCCACCGGTATCCCTATTTAAACGGTTTGTTTTTGCCCTTTCCCTCCACAAATTATACCAACATTAAATACAATGAAAGCAGGGGTTATACCATGGGGGAGGGACATACAAAGCAATAAGAAATCATCTTATAAATATGTAAGAAACAATTGCAAGAAAGAAAGAAACATTTGAATATTTATCTTGAGGTTCATTTCACCTAACATCAACTTATCTGACCTTTTCTGCTTGTCTCCGACATATACTAGTTATTGCAAATAAGGGAAACGATGGGACCTATGTTTCTTTGGCACAGGCCAAAATTTTATTAATAGAGACTCAGAAACACAACAAATCAAAGAAAGGTTGGACAAATGGGATTGCATGAAGTTGCAGAGCTTCTGCATGGCAAAGGACATAGCTAGCAAGATCAATAGAAAGCCCACATATTGGGAGAAGATCTTCACTAGCCATACAATGGACAAGGGTCTCATATCTAAAGTATACCTGGAACTCAAAAAAGTAAATCCTCCAACAACAAATCCTCAAAGAAACAACTGCCCAATGAATAAGTGGGCTAAAGACTTAAAGAGAAACTTCTCTGAAGAGGAAAGAAGGATGCCCAATAGACAATAGACATATGAAGAAATGCTCAACCTCTCCAGCCATAAAAGAAATGTAACTCAAAACAACATTGAGATACCACCTCACCCCAGTTAGAATGGCTATAATCAAGAAATCTAACAACAAATGCTGGAGGGGTTGTGGACAGAAGGGAACCTTACTGCATTGTTGGTAGAAGTGTAAACTTGTTCAACCACTTTGGAAAGTAGTATGGAGGTTCCTCAAGAGACTCTACATAGAGCTCCCCTATGACCCAATAATCCCACTTTTGGGCATTTACCAAATGATCACAAACAAGACCATACTTAAGCTACCAGCACAACTATGTTTATTGCAGCATTATTTACCATAGCTAAGATATGGAACCAACCCAGATGCCCTCAGTAGATGAATGGATCAAGAAAATGTAGTATATATACACAATCTAATTCTATGCCCCCATCAGAAAGAATGACATTGCCCCGTTTGTTAGGAAATGGAAAGGCTTGGAAAAAATTATATTAAGTGAAGTAAGCCAAGCCCAAAGAAGTACATTTTCATTTGAATTAAATGTTCTTAAAGTTTTTCAAAAACAGTCTATTGTTTTTGTAAGCAGTTCACACACATTTGACATTATTGTTAAATTCACTGCTTAGTTTGTTTGCAACCTTTTTGCTTCCACAGCTGATACATGAATCCTTTCCTAATTGCTGCATCTGAAACCATGATTTGCATTTTAAGTTATTTGCAATTAAAGTACAGCAGTGTCTGTGAGCTTGCAGACAATAGTCTTCCTACTGTCATTGTCATTTAGAAGACAATTGTACATTAGAATTACTATTTAAGGAATACTCATCTGTTTATTATTGTAAAGTATGTGACTCTTTAAAACTAACTATAAATATAAATTACACAATTATAAGCTTATTTTTCTACCTTAACAGTGGCATTAACATTGTGTGCAGAAAAAAAGGTTTTCTTATTCACATCTCAAAAGCATTGCTCTTCTCTCTGAACTCCAATGAAGATGTGTTGAAATCTTTGAAAAAAAATTTTAGTTTTGCAACTTGGTATTCCTTTAGTATTGATTCATCTCACATTGAAATATCGTAAGCATATGCATTGTAACAGCTTAAGTCATATACTTTACTAATAACGAGACTTGATTTGTAAAAGAGAGTACATTGGGAAACCAGATGAACTGTAAAAGAATAAGAAAATTTTTAAAGTAACTGTCCTTGCTATTTGGTTAAGAAAAACATGGAAAACATGAGAACAACTTTCATTCCTTTCAAGAGAGCACAGTGTCTGTACATCAATTCACGTTTACTAGATGTACTAGTAAATGTACTACAATCTAGAAAGATGTATGGGATTTTATATATAATTTAAGCATATTCTTTTTGAAAGTGTTGTCTCTAAAAGAAAAATGTAAATTCATGTAATTCCAGAACATAGTTCTAAATTATTATTGTATATATCACTTTGAGAATTGATAAGGACCTATGAGCCTCCTTTTAGAAAGATGAAAAAATAAAGATAGAATAATATGTACGCCAGAATAAATCTCACCAAATTTTGATAATGTTTCGATTTGCTTCCCCAGGAAGATCATTTACAAACTTGCCTTCTTCTTTATACATTTAAAATATTTTCTCTGAAGATAATATGTGTATAAACTATTTTGCTTTAAAACTAAAAGAAACTTATTAGAAGCATATTTAAGCATCTAAGTTATAGTGTTACACTATATATCTGCATATGCTAGGACTCTATCTAAATTGTGCCCAGAAACTGTCCATATACTATTTACAAGGCAAAAAAAGTAACATTACTTCTTGCTCCTCAGTATCTGCTGTTATGTTAGCCTGCCTCACTGTTCTAGACTACTTACTCCTTGCTTCTGTCTACCAACAGTACAGAACATAGTTTTTAAATTAACTTCACAATCTTTTCCACTACAAGTGCATCTCACATAAACCTAAGCCTTCTCATGCACTCAGTTGGTGACAGACCGTCTTGGTGTCAGTTGTACCCATGATGTGTTTATTTTTTGACATCTCAAGTAGCTTTCTTGCAGATCTTTTAAGGACAATCTACATCGATGATTTGCTGTGGAACACTGAAGAAATCTCTTCATATTTCTCATATGGAAAATGCAGTACCAGATGTCCCACATAAGGTTACTGTGTAAATTAATGTAGAATGAGATGGTGCATTGATGCCATTGGCACAGTTCCAACCCTTTGTTAGTATCAGATGCTCTCATTATTATCTCCTGTGTGTTCTACTCTTCCTCAGTGAAGTACGTATTCACTGCATTGAGTTCCTTCTAAAGGTTAAGCAAAGTAATTCCATGATGACAGTTATTCTTTTACTCATTACTTATTTTGTACAATACGAGTCATATAACAAATCCCCTTTTCTTAGACTAAATTGTCCATGCCTCAGTTATAAAATAACATTACTGAACCCTAGACAGGCTTTGCGTAACAATAGCTTGCCAAAATGTTTGCTTCCCTAATTGAATATACAACCAGAATCCCAGAGTGACTAACCTTATATTGAGTTTAGTGTGGAATACTAGTGACAATTAGTGAATCCATTACTTTCAGCTTAGGAGAATTTACAAATTTATTATCATTCAACTACATTTCATATAGGCATGGCTATCTTGTTTTTTGTTCTGAAGGAGACTATAGTCAAACTAACTCCAAAAAAGCACAAATCACTGGCCTGTTTAAAATCTCAAAAAAAAATATTTATCAAGACTTAGCAATCACCATCTGCCATGATCACAAGTGAGTTTCTCAGATATTAACCTGGCTCAAGACACATTTGTTTTTTTTAACCATCATATACAGCAATTCCAGAACTGAGCTTTTACATCCCATTTTAAAGGGTAAGGCTGCTACAATGGTACTATGTTGGTGAGAGAAAACTTATCTCCTCAGGCCTTTCTTTTGTTGCCCATTTTTCTTTCATTAAATGAATATTTGTTTTCATGTTTACTGTACCTCCCCCCTCCACTCCTGCTCCTCACATCTCTCTGAGTCATCTGTTTTAAGAGCAAAGACAGTTTGCCACTCAATCATTCAATAAATCATGATGGGTATTCAGGAACATGTGTGGAATAAATGAGTAAATTTAGCAAGAGGGAAACAAAATTATATCAGTGCAGCAGGAATATTTCTCCTTTGAAGGAAGAGAGTAATAAACAAATATGTTCACCCAATAGCCATCAATCATAAAGAGTTGCTATCATTTGACTCAGTGCCTTATATTCATTCCAAACCTTTTCATTGCTTTTTAATGTTTTACAGTAACTAATTAAATTTTACTCACTTTAAGGACAACTTGTTAGACTTTATTTAACCTGCCTTCTCTGAAATCACAGCATTGGGCTATCACCAATTGCTGGTCATGTGAATTTAAGTAAGTTGTGCATAATCCTAGTTTTCTCATTCGTAGTATGAAAATTTAAAAAAACATACATTTATAATGCATTTATGTATATTAATATACATAAATCTCCTAGAATAGTTTCCGGTAGAGAGAAAGCATTAAGAAATGCTGGTCACTGCTGTTCATATTACTATTATGAAAAGCAAATGTTGGGAATAATCTTTCATAAAATTCCATATTCCATCAAAGGTAAATGAAACTAGTAGAATATTTAGATCAGATAAAAATGATCCAGTAAACTTAGGTTATGAAGGTTATAGAAGCATAAAAGGATAGAAGTATGAAACCTTTCTGTTTTGTTATTTTTTTAAGAAGGAAAGGACTTGGCAATGAGAGGAAAAGATCTTTGTAAATTATCCATGACAGTGTGGAGATATCTAAGGATCTGCATCAGTGAAGTTTCAGAGTAGTGAGCAAAGGGGTTGGAGTAAGAAAGCCAGATGAGGAATTGTAAAGAATAAGTGATATGTGAAGCAAAAACAATATATAAACATAACAATTTTAATAAGTTCAGCTATAAACTGGGCATTGCTGTCTCATGCCTATAATCCTAGTTGCTCAGGAGGCTAAGATCTGAGAATCCCTGTTCAAAGCCAGCCCTGGCAGGAAAGTCCATGAGACTCTTACCTCAAAGTAACAACCAGAAAACCAGAAGTGGAGCTGGCTCAAAGTGGTAGAGCACTAGCCTTGAACAAAAGAGCTCAGGGACAGTTCCCAGGCCCTGAGTTCAAGCCCTGTGACCGACCCCAAAAAATAGAAAAATAAAAGTTCACCTGTGGGTTGAATAAATAAGATATATGAGATGAAGAGAAGCTCTCAAGTTTCATGCATACTTTACAATATTTTAAGAGCTGCTAGTCTGGAATAAATGTGGATGGGAATAGTTCATAAGGAGTAGGAGAGCTGTAAAAGAGGCAGAGCTGTGAAGTCCTTGATGAGAGAAAATAGAAAATCTGCTAAGTGCAGTGCAATAAGCCTTGAAATTTGACTCATAATAAAAAGGAACTTAAAGATGAATGCAGATGCTGATAAATTAATGGATTTGACAGGAGTTCATTTACTGGTTTCTGTTTTCTTAATGAGATCTGAGGAAACTCATTATCTGAGACTGGAAAGTAGAGAGGATAGAGGAAAATTTGAGGAGATTGAGAAAGGTTTACTCATTTATTTTAATTCTAAAAATTATCCTTAGTAAATAATTTAAATTTATAAAGTTATTCTATAAACAGTAATTTCACTGTCATTTATAATAATAAAGTATGTGAAATATTAACTGTCAGTGGTAAGAAAATGATTTATTAAAGTACACAGTTCTTAAAATTATAATAACCAGACTGAAGCAATAATGGTTGAAGATAGTTCACTTCAAATTTGTCTAACTTGTAGCAATTTGTCTAACTTGTAGCAACTACACAAAAATGAGCATTTATTTTAACATAAAATAAATTAAGTATTAAAGCTCTTTAACAGTATTGGAAATTCTTTTCTTCTTCTAAGTATTATTTGAGTCCTTGTATAGTTTTAATTTCTAAGAGCAGTGTTACATTTTTCCACCTCTTGTTACAAACTTTATGATTGCTATTATCAAATGATATTTGATACTTTCGAATGTCAACAAGTTTGTTATCATATATTAGAGTTATTCAAGTTCATTTGATAGAAAAATGCTGTATGTTCTTGTGTTAAAATATACTTCCAAGATATATGTGTATATATAAATATATATAATGTAAACAATTAAGGAAACAAGTTAAAATGGCTTGCTGTACTTTTCTATTTTTCTTGTTTTTAACTTATTCTTCATCTCTCAGAATATGGTAGCAAATAAGTCTATAGGTACATCTACCCATTTCTTTCTTTCTTTTTTTTTTTTTTTTTTGTCGCCCTTGGGGCTTGAACTTGGTCTGAGCGCTTCAGCTCAAGGCTAGTGCTCTACTACTTGAACTACAGCGCCACTTCTGGTTTTCTGATGGTTTATAGGAGATGAGTCTCATGGACTTTCCTGCCCGAGCTGGCCTTGAACAGTGATCCTCTGATCTCAGCCTCCTGAGTAGGTAGGATTACAGGCGTGAGCCACCCGCGCCCAGCTATATCTGCCCATTTCTTAAGTTTCTGTTATCCACATTATGGAACCATGCTAGCATGGAGAAATCCAGTATGTTATGAACTCTTCAGTTATTGAATTGTACTTTGTATTTTTATTATAAGGATTTTATGTAAGTACAAAATTTGGACTTAAGTTTTGGAAAGGAGCCTTTCGATTTCTGAATCTAAAAGTGAGATATCCTTAATATTAGCCATACAATGAACAATTATATCCCTCATTAGGAGTTGCCGATATTTGATTAATGGATATGAATTTGATTCATGGTCCATGAAACCAACATATCTATCAAAGTTCCCCCCCCCTCTCTGTGTCTCTCTCTCTACACACGCACACACACACACACACACCACTTACTTTAATTAAGGGAATAGACTTCACCACTTTAAAATCTATGGTTCTAACTAACTGACAGTTCTTTGGATTCTGGGCCATGTTACTTTAGGCTAGTAACTAAAAATCTTGTAGCCTTGTTATTTTCTGTAAAGTGGAGTATAATCAGTAGATCTGCTTTGATATACTTTGAATAAAGTTTTTCTTATTGAGCCAGGTGTAGACAATATATGGTTTGTGATTTTATGACACTGTTAGCTGATTCTTAGTTGTTTCTGAAATTGTGTGTCCTTATAAATACGAATAATTTATTTTAAAAAGTTGAGTAACACCTGCTATCCACTACATTCATTACTTTGCAAGCCATCTCCAATTACTATTCTGTTTTTGTATTTGCTTTATTGGACATTCAGTGAGTATATATTATTCTGTTTTTGTATTTGCTTTAGGACATTCAGTGAGGCTATACCTAATAAATGATGACATGAGTAAATGATGAAAATATTACTTTTCATAAGATAGAACAGATAAGATATAGTAGAAATGAGAATAAACAGTCTAGAGAAAGAAGGAGCTACCTATACACAGGAAGACCCTAGGAAGAAATATTGTCTTTTAACAAACACATGAAATCCCATGATGACTTTTACATTTATACTAATAAAATACAGAATTAACATTAGTAAATATAGACGGTTTATCAAGCAATACATAGCCATGTTGTGGAATATTTGAGTTGGCTAATGAATAGTAAGTGTTAGGTGAACTTTGAATGAGAGAGAGAGAGAGAGAGAGAGAGAGAGAGAGAGAGAGAGAGAGAGAGAGAGAGAGAGAGAGACAGAGAGAGAGACAGGGAGAGACAGAAACAAAAAGAAAGACAGGGAGAGAGAATGAGAGAGAGACAGAGAGAGAAATGGCATATATATTTGTTAAATCTAGCTGCAAAACTGACTGTCTGTCATCTGGCCATCAACCACTTACCATGTCAAAAATTTTTCCTGTGAATATCAGATTTTCCAGAGAAGCAATTTGTAAATGTAACATACTTGCCAGTGTCTATCATTGGCAACAAGTGCCAACAAAGTGAGCCTTCAACTTGAGTTTATGGTTAGTGTTCTATAGTAACATTTCCTTATGAGAACTTTTGGAATAAGATGGGTAGAAATTGTATAACGTGAAGCCTTTATAGACTGAATTGGCAATATATCATTCAAAAACATAAAAATTAGCTGAGGTTAGTACAGGATCTTGCATTCACATTTCACCATCATCTTTTAGACATTAGTCAATGATTCTGATAATCAGTGCTATCCAAACTGGAATCATGTTTGTGATCATTTAAAAGATGAAACTGAACAAAAATTTGGCATTTAAAGACAGGTTACTTGGATTTATTCAAAGATTCTTCAAAAAAAATTACACCAGCTAGGTTTCAGTGGCTTATGCATGTAATCTTAGCTACTGAGAAAGCTAAAATCCATATAAAAAAGTATCTCAAGCCGGGCGCTGGTGGCTCACTCCTGTAATCCTAGCTACTCAGGAGGCTGAGATCTGAGGATCGCGGTTCAAAGCCAGCCCTGGCAGGAGAGACCGTGAGACTCCTATAAACCACCAGAAAACCGGAAGTGGCGCTGTAGCTCAAGTGGTAGAGCGCTCGCCTTGAGCTGAAGAGCTGAGGGACAGCGCCCAGGCCCAGAGTTCAGGCCCCACGACTGACAAAAAAAAAAAAAAAAGAAGCACAAAAAAAGTATCTCAAATAACCAGCAAAAAGCAGGGCTGGAGATATAACTCAAGTGGAAGAGTGTCATCTGAGCGAGCAAGCCAAATACCCAAGAAGCCCTGAGTTCAAGCTGCTAAAATAAGATACAAAATATTATTTCTTATTGAGTTATGAGTTACTAACTCTTCCTTCTCATATTAATGAGTTAAAATATTTTTCATTAGGAATTATAGAAATAACTACAAAAAAACTTGAGGGTTTTTTTGTTTAGTTTGTTTTGTTTTTGCTGATCTTTGGTCTTAAACTCAGGGCCTGGGCACTGTCCCTGACCCTCTTCATACTCAAGGCTAGCACCTGAGTAGTTTATCGAAGATAAGAGTCTCAAGGACTTTACTGCCTGGTTTGGTTTTAAATCATGATCATCAGATCTCAACTTCCTGAGTAGCTAGAACCCTGAATAGGCATGAGCCTGTTTTGCCTGGCAAAACACTTGAGATTTTAGTAGAACTTTCAGAAGAATTATAAGTTTACAAATGCAATGAGAATACATTGTTTAGATTTTTATATGTGCACCATGGCCATTTTCTTTACCCGCAAATTATGCACAAACATTGATACTATCATTAACTAAAGTCCATATTTCAGCCAGACCTTATTTGGTTTTACTTAATTTGTGTGTGTTTCATGATTAAATTACATTACATTAAACTAATTACAATTTCTCGAGATTTTCCTTTTATTTTAAAGAAAGACCTGTACACTTCTGAAAAATGATGATTTTGCAGGCTGTCCACAATCAGATTTTGTCTGATTTTTTCTTATGATAAAATAAGAATATATATTAAGGGGCCAACTGCTAAGATAAATGGTCATCTTTTTGAATAATACCGAGGGCATTATCAACATGTCATGACTCATCCTGTCAATCCTGATCATTCAGTTGAGATCAGTGGCTGTCAGATTTCCACATAGGAAAGTTTCTCTATTTTCATATTTTCCATGTTATTGTTTTTGGCAAGAAATCCCTGAACTTGGCCCACAAAATATTTGGACCACTCTAATGCAGCAGGTTTGTCTGTTCCCCATATGGGTTGTCCTTTAGAAACCAATTATTCATATAATTCAGTATGTGTTTATACTTTGAGCTATCATCTAATTTCTTGGTCCAGCTTTGACATTGCAAGCTTTTTCAGATAACTTCTGAGATGTTTTGACAAAATTCAATCCAGGTGAGCCTTTTTTTTTCACTTTGAAAATTTCTTACCTTACAAAATTTTAGGTAATATTTTATATTTCCTGACATGGTTTCAGAATCAGTCATTTCTCCAAGAAGTTCTGATTTCTCTCACTGGAGAAGTAAATTAGACACTGAGAGTTGGGTCCTAAATACGTTCATCATCAATGAGGTGTCATTGTTTCTAGATCTGATTCTTCTTACTGAAGAAGGAAATTAACATGAAGGGCAGGGTGCTAGCTATATTCACTGTCACTGAGGTGAGACTGGTCTAGATGTTCTCAGATCACTGAACAAAGAGATAGCACTACCACAAAGATCATTCTAGCTTTATCCCTTGGTTACCATTTTACCTCCAACAGAATATTGGACTATTTAAAAGTGTAAAGATCAAATGGGGAATTTTTTTGTTTTTCATTTTATATTTTTATTATCTTTAAGTAGATGAACAAAGGAGTTGGTATTTAACAAAGCGGTTTATGAATACAATGCATTCTGATCATTGTCATCCCTTTCAACATTCTCACCACCCCTCCTGACCCAACCCTTTTTTTACTTTTTTAAATTTTGTAGTATATACATTGAATTCTTGTCTGGCATTCCTTCCATTCTTCCTCATTTATTTACCCTTCTCCCCTAGTCTCTACCTCCACTCCATTTTGTTGACCTTATGCCTATAATCCTAGCTAGTCAGGAGGCTGAGATATGAAGATTGAGGTTCAAAGCTAGCCAGGGTAGGAAAGTCCATGAGATTTTTATCTCCAATTAACCACAGAAAAAGCCAGAAATGGAGCTGTGGCTGAAGTGGTAGAGCACTAGCCCTTTGAGCAAAAGAACTCAGGGACAGCACACAAGCCCAGATTTCAAGCAAAGAAAGGAAGGAAAGAAGAAAAGGAAGGAAGGAAGGAAGGAAGGAAGGAAGGAAGGAAGGAAGGAAGGAAGGAAGGAAGGAAGGAAGGAAGGAAGGAAGGAAGGAAGGAAAGAAGGAAGGAAGGAAGGAAAGAAGGAAGGAAGGAAGGAGAACGAAAGGAAAGAAAGAAAAGAAAGAGAAAAGAGAGGGAGGGAGGGAGGGAAAAGAAAGGAAAACAAGGGGAGGAGAAGGGAGGAAAGGGAAGGAAAGAGAAGATCCTGTCAGTTTCTATGGACTCTAGAACTTGAGAAATGATGTGGCAATGCAGTTCTTTTGTTGTTGGTTTATTTTCCTGCCTCTCATTTATCTCAGAAAGGGCAAAAGAGGATCCTCCAATTCATAACCATCAACATATTCAGACAAAGAAAGTGTCAAAAAAAAAAACCCTGTTCTTCTTAGTCAAAATTTTAGAAAAGGTGTTGCTTACTGAAGCAATTTTGGCACTGTACACAACTCCACCCAAACCCTAATGCCACAATTTCACCATTCACTGTGCCTTTGATTTATGTGACATCAAGTAAAGAATTTGTTTTCTACAGTATATAATCCCTGTCCTCCAAAACAGGCAGCACTCTCAGTCCCAGGAGGGTTATTTGTTTGTTTGTTTGTTTATTGGTTTATTGGTTTTTTTATTTTAGGATAAGAAAATCTTTTTTTAGGGCTGGGAAGGTGGCTCCATGGTAGAGTGCTTGCCTTGCATGCCTGAGGCCCTGGGTTCAATTCCCCAGCACCACATAAGCAAAAAGAAAAAAGCTGGAAGTGGCACTGTGGCTCAAGTGGTAGAGCACTAGCCTTGAGCTGAAGAGCTGAGGGACTGTGCCCAAGCCCAGAGTTCAGGCCCCAGACCGGACCCAAAAAAAAAAAAAGAAAGAAAATCTTTTTTTACTTGTCAAGGTGTTGTACAGAGGAGTTACAGTTTCCTAAGTAAGGTAGTATGTACATTTTTTTGTCAAACCTGTTACCCCTTCCCTTATTTTTCTGGTTATTTTAGTATGCAAGATTGATGAGCTAAGCCTCTACTTCTACTTCTTTAAGAACATTTAGTACCAGACATGACTAGTTAACATTGGATCCCCTATACACAGTCATGATATCCAATGAGAAGCTCAGCCCCAAATTTAATGTCACATCAACAAGATATTCCAAGTTGGACATAATGGTTACTACACCTTACACCTGGTGTCATTGGTACCCATTGATAGACTTGAGCCTTCAGCTATATGTACCATCAACAAGATGGAGTGAGGTGATGCAAAAAAAAAAAAAATAGTTGATGTTTCTTTTCTCCCTACTCTTGTAGAGTATGAGACCCTATGAGGACCAGAATTGCCTTCTCCAGGAAGATTCGTTAATATGCCCTACACAACTACTGGCTTTTAGTAAACTGATGAATTATAGTTCGATGTTGTCTTCTCATAGCACTCAGTAATAAATGCTAATTATGAATTTACTTATCTGGGTGCCCCCAACTGACTGAATTAAAAATAGTAATTTTAATAGTGGTGTCTAGCCTAATCCCTGACACATATTAGAGGTAAGCAAATGTATATGAATGAATGAATGGAGTAAATGTTTACCTTGAAATATTGATTCTATTTCTTCATAAGGACTATATCAAACATACTGACCATCTCCCAGATTAGGGAATTAGGATTCTACACGTGATTTAACACAGCAAATTCTTGTTGATGCAAAAGTGCTTAAATACCTGAAAACAAAAACATTAGCTCAAATTTATGGTTCCCCATGTGGATTTTTATGATAGTTGCTAATATTCCAGTACCACTGTATCAGTGCAATAAATGTTCAAGCCACATCTCCTAGAACTAATCATTTCAGTAGGTATAGGCAGGGTCATAACAATATCTGAAATTATCTTCTTTGAGGTGAGTGCTCATTAATTAATGTAGCTGGGTAGCTTGCAACCAATTACAAAGGTGATTTGATTCTATTGCTTTCACATGCTTTAATGGAATAACTCTGGGGTACTTTCTACAGTCACAAAATTTTTCTGAAGGATGAACTGTAACCTGTTCAGTAACATGGCTGAGCTGACTTCCTTCCATGCCTCCATTCTCAATTTCTGTCTACCCCTGAATTTCCTGTGACTATCTCCTATAGTAACCTTGTATATTCTATTTCTTATTTCAGGTTCTACTTCCAGGGAAACTCAACCTAATATTATATCAATACAATTAAGTACTTTATATCAGTGTTACTGGTAACAAGGAAGAACTGAGTACATGTTGCTCTGTGTATATGCTAATGATTTCTAACATAAAAAATTGCATGGCATTCAAAAGAGAAATAATTTTTATGAGCATAGTCTATGAGTGGCAAAAAGGAAGACAGTGCCTCTTGTTTTCCATTAATGATGGTGTAAAATTTATGGACAGATGGTCAGTAACAGGTGTGATGATAATTTGAGAAGCTTCCCCATTAGTCATTCATGAGCCTGCTATTATTATTTGGGAATCATGACCTCGACTTTATTGCCTCATTCACTTTTTTTAAAAACTCTAATATCCATCTTTCTAAATTACTAAGTCAATAGATTTATTCTCTCCCAACAACCCATCACAAAAAATCCACATACACCAATTTTTGTGTATGAAAAGGCTCCAAAAGACATTAAAGGTGTCTTGAGCTGTCATTTAACAAGTTCCTTGTTAAATTATAACTAATTAAGTTCAGTCAAATTAATTTTCTAGAGATCTAAGTCAAGAAAAATGAAAGAAAATTTAAGTGAAGACTAAAATAGGAAGTGAATTTTTGAGAACGTTTTTAAAGAAAACTTGACTCTCTGGCCTACATTTTATTAACCAATAATCTGCCTTATCAGGAAGTCATTATTTGTCTTGAAGTTCCAAAATGCAACCTATACTCTTATCATAATTTTTTTTGTTTTGTGAGTATTCAAAGTTAAATGTCATGAATTAGTTTATTTGTACATTTTTTATTGTAAAAATACTGTACAGAGGGGTTACAGTTACATAAGCAAGGTAATGAGTACATCTCCTATCAAGCAAGAACAAGAAGGTTTTCAATTAGGTAAGAAAACTGGATCTCACACATCTATCTTAAGCAGACTGATGACTAGATAGCTTTTTGAGAAAAGGCAGATATCCAATTTACCCTACTTGGAAGTTGCTCACAATTCCCTTGGAATGGTGGTGTTTATCAGAGCATATCCTTAGAGGGAAATGAATACAATAACAGCATGATGCATTTTTCCATTTTTAGCTGATTGTTACTAAGTACACTTAGTGATCCCTGCACCTGTGGTTTAACCCCCAGAGCCCTGGCATATGGAGCTACATGATCCCATTTGGCATGGTCTCTTAAGACAAATTATTTTCATGGGCTATCTTCCATACCTTTTAATTGGTTATCAAAATTAAAGACATGATGAGATCGTCTTCCAAATGAGGAACTGCCCCAGTCCATAATATGAGGAAATTAGCTAGTCCTTATGAGACTCATACAGTCTTTGTTTTGGCTTGAAATGAGTACACCTAGGTAGTTAGAAGGAAGGAAAATAAAAGCAAGTGAAAGAGGAGCTGTGCTTTCATTTAGATATGGATGTTTTAGTCACCGTGACAATTTCCTTTTTCATTTGCAATTTAAGGTCAAATTTAGGTCCAAAGGCCCTAATCAAAACCAACAGCTGCTTTTTTCATTAGTACCTATATAGTACTCAATATTTAGTGCAGTACTTGATCTCTAGGCAGCACTCAAAGACATATGTTGAATGAAAGATGGATTAATATATGAAAAATAGTAAACATGTAGAAAAGGTATTTGTCCTTATATTGCCTTATGTGTTGATTTCTGAGAACTCAATCCCAGAACTGTAGCTGGCAGATGAAATATAAGCAAGAAATGTAAAATTAGACATAATGGAATTACCATCACAAATCCAAAACACAAATGGTCTAGAATTCATCTCAAAGTAAGGGGAAATATTTCACTGTTTTATTTTCTTGTTAACATGATATCCAGATGTACTTTCAACTAACAAGTCTGGATTGCTGGATGTACATTAGCTATGTGGCATTCTTGTCTTTGTATGGAGTTATCAACAATCTGAGATGGCTCCCACACTCCTTTTCCTGTATTCTCTTGGGAACAAGAGATGTATTTTTCAGTTGTTATTAAATTTCTGAACATTTAAGAGTAGTATTACTTTTTTGCTTTTAATTTTTGATGTTTACAAAGGGTTTTCAATTCAACATGTCAGTTTAGGAATACAGTGTACCTTATCCTAATTAACATCACCCCTTCCATCATTCTCCCAACATCTGTCCCAACTCCAAACATCCTCTCGGGTTACCTGGTTCCATTTTCATATATGTATCTTGAATATTATGACTGTAAAGAGCAGTCTTATTTTAAATGAAAATTGAAAATTGTCCCAAAGTAATAAGCTTCATTGTGGAGTATAAATTTTCATATGAAGTTTAATGGCTGAAAAAAATCTCTTGAATACAAAATGCTTGAGTAAAAAAATGCATATTATATATTATATATACATATATATGGTAGGAAAGGGGAAATCTTTAGCTCTGTAATTAATGTATAAAATTTAAGATCTGAATCTAAAGGATGCAGATTTTTTAAAATATTATTTTATAGTTGATGCATGTAAAATGGCATGTATTACCCAATAATAAAATAAACTTTTTCAAAGCTAAGAACTAGAATCAAAACTGTTAAATTTTCTTTTATCCTCTACCCTGTTCCTTCCTTTCTGACACCATCAAAGAAGAAATTTTTCTTTCAGTCTTATAATTGACATGCATTTGATTCTTAATATGTATTGGGAGTTTACTTTTATTTTGGTTTTATGTTTATATTGTCTTTTGTGTTTGCATTCTTTCACTCAGTATTATGTTTTTGGTCATTTTTATTTTTTCCAGTTGTGGGGCTTGAACTCTGGGCCTGGGCACTGTCCCTGAGCTTGTCAGCTCAAGGCAAGTACTCTACCACTTAAGCCACAGCACCACTTCCAATTTTCAGATGGTTAATTGGAGATAAGAGTCTCACGAACTTTCCTGCCCAGGTTGGCTTTGATCCTCAGATCTCAGCCTCCTGAGGAGCTAAGGTTACAGGAGTGAGCCACTGATGCCCGACTTGTTTCTGGGCTTTTTACAAGTTGTTTTAAACTAGTATTCATTGTTTTTCACCACCAGATAATATGACATTGTGTAAATATAAAATGTATTTGTTATCTTGTTGATATTTGGGCTTAGGTTTATTAGAAACAAGTATCAGGGACTTATTTAATGGTTCAATAGGAATTTACCTGTTCAACTTTAAAAGATAATGCCAAAAAGTTTTTCAAAATTATTCAATTAATTTGCTATTCTTTTGTTCTACAGCCTCACCAGGTATTGGCCAATCAAGTGGAACACAATATTAGCTTGCTTAGGCCTCCTTAACAAATATCAGAGAATGTGGATTTAATAAAGTTATTTTTGCATACATCTAGAGGCAAAAACATTCAAGAAGGTATTGGCAGGATTTATTTTTTCTTAAGGCCTGTCTGAGGTTTGCAGATGTCTGCCATCCTGCTGTGTTCTTCAAATGGCCTTTTCACTGTATAGGTTCATCACTCTCATAAGTATGCAAGTATTATTGGATTAGTGTTCCACCTTATGACTTCCCTTAACCTAAATTACCTCTTTAAAGGACTGCTGTCCCTTAAGGGCACATTGGAAGAGGGAGCTTGAGTTGGGAGAGGGAGCATATGAATTTGAGGTAAAGACAAATCAGCCCATAACATTTTACTTTGAAATCTATTCTAGCTTACATTTTTTTTTTTTTTTTTTTTTTTTTTTGTCGGTCGTGGGGCTTGAACTCTGGGCCTGGGCGCTGTCCCTCAGCTCTTCAGCTCAAGGCGAGCGCTCTACCACTTGAGCTACAGCGCCACTTCCTCTATTCTAGCTTAATAGTTATATGTGATTTTCAATTTCTTTTTCTCATCTTTCCTATTTTTTATTTCTTATTCTTCTTTAAGTAAAAGTTTATTAATAATCCTTTACCAATGACAATGTATGATAATAAAAATAACTTCTCCCAGGCTATGCTTTTTCATTTTAAAAATATGAGAAAATAAAATTTAAAAAATGTTACAGGATAAACAACATTTCCTAAGGATTTTATTTAATTTTAATCAAATCAAATTTTCTTTTGGGTTTCTGCCTTTTTGTTATGCTTACAATGTTCTTTCCTAGATTAATATCACATAGCTATAATTAAAATTTTTCTTGTAGAAGATTTAGTGTACAAACACATAGTGAGAATATAGGAGGATATTCTAAGGAGAGAATCACAAGGACTCAGTAGCTATGTGCATAAGATCATATAAGTTGATGCTTATTGAAATGAACTCCAAGAAATAGAAGTAAGAAGTTTTTTTATTATACTGCTTGTAGTTATTTTTTTTCTTTTTTTTTTTTTTTTTTTGGTTTTTCTTTTGTTTATTCCCTTGTGTCATTTTTTTTCGAATTCTGTACCCTTTGTCTTGAATATGCTTATTTTATTTGGGGAGGGGAGGCGGAAGCGAGAAATGGTGGGATAAAGGACAATTCAGCAGTGAAACCCACTAGACACTATGGTAGAAATGAGCTATACAACTTTGCAGGGGGAGAGGGAATTTGGGAGGGGAAAAACTGGGAGAGAATGAGGGAGGCTGTGACATTGTCCAAAAGGAAATGTATTCATTACCTGAACGATATAATTGTAACTCCTCTTTACGTCAACTTTATAATAAAAAAATTTTAAAAGGATCTAGTGTAATTTTAAATTTTATATTCCAGTCACTAATCCATCTAAAAGTGATGTGTATGTGATCTAATTTTGTGAATAATTAGATTTTCCAGAACTACTTATTAAGTAGTCCATCAATATCTGAATAATCTTCAGTGACTACTCTGTGATATATCAGGTTTCTAAATATATAATGCTCAATTCTTGGCTATTTATTGTGTTTCATGAGTCTATTTGACAACTGTAGATGTAGAACACTACCATAGCATCTTCTTTAATACAAGTTTGTAATGAAGATGTTTTATGTCTGAGGCAAATCCTTCCACATCAATATTTTTTAATTAGTGTTTGGGCAATTCTTGCCCATTTGGCAATTTACCTAAATTTTCAGAGTTGCCAGTTCTGTAAAACCTCTAGCAAGTATTCTGATTGAAATGTGGTGAATGCATAAAGTTGAGATGTGATATAATATCACATCTTGGTGATATTTACTGCCTTTATAGACATGTCAAAATAAAACACTCATATACAAATTGTTGATGAAAAAATTTTAAACATGGAGTAAAAATTATGAATACAAAAAGGAAGACTTCTTCAAATTGATTCATTACATATTTTTTTAATTTGCTAGGTGTTAAACTATGTAACTCTCATAACTGTGTTACATATATCATTGCTACATAATTGTTTGTTTGGAGGTGTTATGACAGATTAAATACAGATATATAGCTGTGCAAAAATTGTGATCATTCATTCAGTTCTTGAGCTGACACTTCCTAGTGTCTTTGCCACTTCCTAAATAAAGAACCCCTTCAACTATTCTATATAGAAAAATATAACTGTTTTTCATACTTAAGTGCCTTTCCTCTTCATCTTTGTTTCTTTCCTTCTTGAGAATGTTATTTCAAAAAATATTAAATGAGGCCACATCAGCCTTTGTCAGCATGGGGAAAATAAGCAGACCAAGGAACATATAACTTACATTTGGCACAGAGCCAAAGGAAAAGGAGAAGTTTGGCACAGAGCCAAAGGAAAAGGAGAAGTTCTGCAGTGAGATACTAAAGTTTTATTGAGGAGACAAGAGCCATCTTCTTGGACAGTCCCCTACTCAATACAGAAGCTTAGGCAGTGGCTACATAGGAATCATATATAGGATGGGAGGAAGGCAATGACGAAAATCTGCTTAAATATTTATGACTTAATAATTATGAATATTGACAATTGTGGTAGCCCTTGTTTTTCATTGTCTAACGATGGAATTAAAGTATGAAATAGACAAAAGTGGAATCAATTTTATGGTATTGGATAAGATTATATGGTATTGTATATGTTGGTAAGAGATAAACATAAATATAAACTGTATGTATATGAATGTGCAAATGTATTTTCATATACATTTCCTATGTGTATATGTATATATATATATATATATATATATATGTGTGTGTGTGTATATATGCATGCATGCAAATTCCCTAGCTTTGCTCCTGAGGGGGCCTAAGGCAGTTATTCCCCAATAGCAATGAGCAAACCTAGTGTCTGAATATTAGTTTCTAAATCTAGTTCACTAGTTAGAACAACTCTTTCAGAAAATGACTTTTTTAAGAAATCCCTGCATTCACAGCCAGGAAAAGGTAAGTGTAACATTACGTTAGGCTATACTATTACTCTTAGAAACATCAAGGATTCCAAAGGAATTGACAAAAGACACATATACTTCACATTTAAAGAATTGCCACATGATGAATTGTGAACCATCTAGCCTCAAAACCAATAATGATAAAACAGATTATAGTCCACTAAGTAGGAATCTTCACTGGTGAAAATGGTAGTTAATTATCAGTTTGATATTAGCATAATTACAATGTGCCTAATCAAAAACTTATTATAATGGAGAAACAACTTTACAGTAAAAAAGACAGATGACACTCATAGTGAACTGAATTGAAGTTATATTAATAGAATTAATATGCAAATAAAGTACATATTGCTGCCTATTTGGTAGAATCCAATTATAAAACAAGAGCATTACAGTTTAAAATATTCAAAATTTAATCAAGTGAAAATTACAAACAACTAAATTCTACAAAATTAACTGATCTGTAACCTTTAAAAGAATTAAGGCCATGAAATCCTGAACTTCAAGAAAATTTTCCAGACTAAAATAATTAACCAGACAGTACATGAAAATACAACGCAAGTTTCTAGACCCATGCTTTTTATATAAAGGATGTTACTGGGATACCTGACAAAACTTTGAAAAGGATCTGAGAGTAAATAGGACTGAAGTAACATGTGTACATACGACTTCTGATTTTTTTAATAGGGAATACGTAAGTATTTGGGGTTGACAGCTTACTCTCAAATATTTGAGGAAACAAGTCCTTTCTACTACCATTTCAGTTTTTCTGTTGGTTTGATATTGTTGATAAAATTGTGATAAAAATCCATGAACCCTGAGCCAAGTAATCATTCTCCTGAGAACTAGTATAATTAAAGGCTATTTATACTAGTAGTAGGCTTCTGGTCTACCTGATGTTCATCTCTTTCATTAATTTCATAAGATAGGGTGTTTTGTTTTTCCTTATGGTATTTTACATTTCTTTTGAGTGTTTATCAAAATGCTAAACTCTTCATTAAAATAATATCTATAAACTTCATAAGAATAAAAATAAATTCTCAAAGACCTTATACATTTTTATTTTCATTCAAAATGGAGTAAATTGGTATAACATTGAATATAAACAAATTATAAAGAATACTAACATTCAGGAACATAAAAGCATGGAGTATGTTTGACTGATAAACCAGCAGTGTGAAACTGTATATCCAGACAAAAATCCAATCTTTGGAATCATGTTCATGCCAAGTAACTGGGTAATCAACAGCTAATTTTTTTAAAATTTTCTTCCAATAATCCCTTAAATCAGCACTTAAATAATGAAAATGTTTATAATTTTCAGAAATAATTAGAAGTTACACCAAACCATTGTATGGACCTAAACCTACTTTTAAATAGCAGTAAGACACGAGAAAACATGAGAAAGATGAACTTTCTAAATATAGCTTATCTCCAAAACCTTGGGGAAGTATGTATATTTTGTGATAACTTGGCCTTTCTAAAAGACACGTAGATTCTAAAGTCAGAGACTGTCAGAGCTAGAAAATATTTGCAATATTTCATCTGAAAACCCTCAATTTGGAGACATGAAAACTGAAGTCCAAAGAAAGTATTAGAAATGGCACTCAAACCTTTGTGACTAAACTATTCTATGCATCACAGAATATGTTGAAGTAGCTGTTCATTTCCATCACCCTCAATACCCACGTTCTTTCTGTACCCCTTCCCTCTTGCCTCTTAGAAGGACGCTAACATTATTTGCCAACATTAACTGTAACTATTTGTTAATTTGTCTTATAACTTACTTCTGAATTGCTAATTCTGAATTAATATTTGTGAGAATAGCTTCCTTCCTTTTTTTTCTTTAAATGACTGCCTACATTTGTCATATTATTCTTTTAGATTACCATACAATAATTAACACAAAAACAGAGTAAAGGAGGTAAGAGTTGGGGGTAATAAGGTAAGGAGCACATATGTAATACCTTATCAGAGATGGGGACAGAAGGAAGAAAATAAAAATTCAGTTTTTTAAAAAAATTAATGGCAAGTCAGATAATGTTTTGATAATTTTAGTACAGTACAAATACAACCCTCCTTCATTTAAATCATAGGGAAACTGATGTATGCTATTGGCTTTGCCACAGACGAGGCAGTAACCAGAGCAGCTAGATTTTTGTGTTTTATAATTTCTTTTCCCAGAGATATCTTTTCAATAAATAAAAAAAACAAAAATCTTACCTTTAACTTTTTCTGTACTTGTTTGTACTTTAATAAATTGGTAAGTGGTATTTCATCTACCATAAATTTTTTAAAGCAATAGGGCTATGTGTGTGTGTTTGTGTATACACATTTGTTCACAATTTTCACCTATTGTGATTGATGCCTATCTAAACAGTGACCTACAGGTCTCAATCAAAAATGTGTTATCGTGTGGACAAAAAACAGATTTGATAGATTTGATAGGGAAGTCAACCATTGGTAAATTTTAAAGTCATATTAATCATTTATAAATGTAAGCCAGGTTAAATACATATTCATTCAGCTCTTATATGACAGTATAACTTTGTAATATTCTGAGTCACTTGGAAAGACTTTATCCTATTCATTATAGAATCTTTGGTTGTGTTACAATAATATTAAAAGTTGGTGTGAATTAGAGAATTGTCTTTATTTCACATGTAGAAATGAAAACCTAGAATATAGGGTATATACCAGGCCTTGTGCTTGACGGGGAGCATTATGATGATTAGAGACAAGCATTACTAATTCATGACCTTGAATTTAAAATCTTCTAGTCATGTAACTATCAAAGAAATTCTAATTTCAAAGCAAGGTGAGTTAATTAAAGAGCATCTCATTCATTAACTGTTTATACCTGCCTGTTTCCCCTATTTTGGGACCTTTTGCCATCTCAACCAGTAACTTCCTCAAATTACAATTTACTAGTTAAAAATCAATGTTTAAAATTTAAAACAGTTTCTTCTGGGTGGGAGGCAATCTTGGGGTTTGAACTCAGGTTCTGAGTGCTGTCCTTGTGCAGGCTAGTGTTATACCACAGCTCCACTTCTGGCCTTTTAATCGTTAATTGGAGAGTCACACAGACTTTCCTACCCAGGCTGGTTTTGAATCTTGAATATCAGATTTTAGGCTTCTGAGTAGCTATAATTATAAGTGTGAGCCACCAGCACCGAGCTAAAATTTACAATAGTTTCTATAATGTCCATAATAATGTACTTGAATCATAACTAATTTCTCATCTCAGAAACATCTAAAAATATACTAGGTATGGATAGTTAAGTGAGTTTGATAATCCATAAAGTATCAAGATTTTTGAGACAAAAAATCCTTGAAGCAACATATCACTATGGCAGAGTCTGAAAAATTACCAAACATTTTACAAGCAGTTAATAAATAAAAGGTTAACAACATTCTAATATTCAAATATATAGTAAAGTTGAGAAATTTTCTTTGCAATAGTGAGCAATGACATTTTCTGAAGTGAAAGAAGATAAACATTATTTATGAAACTAGCATCTGCAAAGCAGATCAGTTGGCAACATATACACATATTTTAAAATATGCTGGAATGCAGTCATAGAATCGTTTTGGCTGAAGAGAGTAATACTGGAGAAGATAAGTGACATTTTAATTAAAATAGATATGAAGATATCATGCAGAAAATGCTTGCAAATATTAGCATGTGTGTGAAATGTTTTTAATGTATTTCACTCATACAGAGAAGAAAAGATGGTTGAATTACATATAAATATAGCATTGTAATGTCTTAAAAGTGCCATTTTGAGAATCCTCATATTGCTGCTCTTTTGCATTCACCAAATAATACTGCTCTCTCATTTATCCAAGTTGATAATCTGGAAGCAATTTAGAATTGTCATTAGAGTCCTCTACCTTCATTCCTCACCCTTATTAAGTCTTTAATTCCTGGGTCTCTCATGCAAGAAGGCTCTTTGTAATGTATCCTGCCTATTATCTGTCTTTCAATCTCCCAATCAAAGTCCCAGTTGTAGACAATCACTGTCTTGGAAGTGCCACACTACATCTTTATTACAATATGCCCAAATTACATATTTAATATAACTCATAAGCAAATCCATGAGAGTTGACTGGCATTCAATCTGATGAGTTGTATTAATATTAATGCTGAAAGTTTTAATTAAGCAAGTTTTTAGCTCCATATAGAGGGTTTTGTCTTATTTTCTGAGATGTTAAATTTTCTTAAGTGTTAAATAGTTGTATAAGTATTTCTCAAATTCATAGACTGTAGGAAGTATATTGCTACTATCCTAAGGTTGAACAAATTTTACAAGAGAGGTGTGAATATAAAGAACATCAAAGATGTGTGAAAACTGCAGTCAGAGGTGTTGATAGAATAAAAAATGAAGTAAAAGAGGAGTTAATAATGTTAATATCTGTGTATCAGATGATAATATTAAAAATCCAGGTTCTATAGAGGTTTCAGCAGATTATCACTTTACATTGCAAAGGAATAAAAAGGATTTCTTGCTTACATTTAAAACAAATATTGATAGCAAACCATCAGTGAAAGTGAAGTAAGTTTAAAGTACCCTTAAATGAATATTGGAAAAAAGTAACTCATGAAAGTGATTAGATTACTAGTGTCAGAACTTGCAGTGTCCAACCTAATGTTATTTCATCTTTAAAACTGAAATAATGGATGAGACTATATTGAGGGAGTCGTTAAGAAAAATTTATATTGTACCATTCTCATGTATTCTTTCATGTATTGGCACATAGTTTAATTTTTTGTTATTTTTCATAAAATACCAACAAACAATAGCTATTTCATTATTCTTATGGCCATTGTTATATCTTACAACAGTGTAGAAAATCTGAGCTTGATTAGACCTTTCATGATGAATTTAAAGATGGAAAAATTAAGTCGGGCACTGGTGGTTCATGCCTGTAATCCTAGCTACTCAAGAGGCTGAGATCTGAGGATGGCAGTTCAAAGCCAGTCAGAGACTCTTATCTCCAATAAAAACCATTAGAAAAACTGGAAGTGGTCGCACTGTGGCTCAAGTGGTAGAGCGCTAGCCTGAGGGACAGCGCCCAGGCCCAGAGTTCAAGCCCCACACCGAAAAAAACAAAAAAAAGAAAAAGGAAAAGAAAAATTAATGGTGAGTTACTCTGAAAAGAAATGTGTCCGTATCTTAACAGTCTCCTAAAAGTTAAATAGTTATTTGATATAGGGAAACAAACCTTAGTTTAATTAGAATGTTTTACAAGTATCTGTCCTCTTTGCACTCATACAGAACCAGGGAAAGACAAGATGTTGTCTAAGAAAGATTGCTGCTGCTCCCAGGTTCTTAAAGCTTTTAAGAATTTAATGTGGATAAACTCAATCCTCCTTCTGATATTAGTGCTGTCACTGACTGTGTAAGACATGGTCAAGTCAATTAACTTCTTTCTGCTTTAGTTTATTCATTTGAAATGTACAAGTAATATTACTCATCACTCTCCAACCAGCAGTGCTTTGGCAGCTAATTGAATGAGTCAGCAGGGATATTGCAAAAATTAACTAAATGATTTCTAAACTCTTTGAAATGTTCAATAAGTGATGCAAAAAGACTTAACATGAGATTAGAATAAATTATTCCATGCACTAGTTTCTAACCTGAGATGTAATTTTTATATTGAAAAACTTAAGACACAAGCTGGGAGGTGGTGGCTCACACCTGTAATCCTAACTACCCAGGAGGCTGAGTTTTGAAGATTATGGTTCAAAGCCAGTCTGGGCAGGAAAGTCCATAATATTCTTATATCTCCTATTACTTATCAAAATTAGCCGGGAGTAGAGCTGTGGCTCAAGTAGTAGAGCACTAGCCTTTAATAAAAGAAGCTTTGGGATGTTGCCTTTGTCCTGAGTTCAAGCCTCTGGAGAGACCAAAAATACATGCAAACATACATACATACATACATATGTAAATACATACATAAATAACAAAAAACTTAGAGACAGCTCTGAATAAAGTGAAATTAGGATAGACTTATTAGGAATTTCAGAATACTTTATATTGCTGGGGTTATTTCTTTCTTCTATTATAAGATTCCCATCCTAGTATGAGAAAAGAAAGTATAAATTAAACTATGAGACTATTTCCTGAAGAAAGATAATGCTTCTGGCTTTAGTAACAGTTGCAGGCTAGGATATCTCATCTTAGAATTTTCATGGATTAAACATTATAGTGACAAATAAAGTATTTAGATATAAGCCTAAAATGGTTTCTGACAAAAAATAAGTAATTATATAATTAACCAACTTCTAAATTTACAAAAACAATATAAAAATGTGCTTCTGTAAGGAAAAAAAAGTTGACATTTATACTCATAGTGAAATGGTACAATTGGGTAAAAATAAAAAACTACTGGTAAATTGCACTAATCAAACTGGTGGTATTGAACTTTATTAGCAACCCAGGTACTCTTCACTATCACACAAACACAGTTAATAGCTTTTAAATGCCAGATTTATCCAAGGAGACAATTGACAGTGCAGTGTAAATTGCTAATCTCCAACTTCAAGTGCACCTCCAGTTAATGTCTCATGAAGCTACATGTACCAAACACATAGCTGCTAGTTAATCCCTACTATGATGGAGAAGAGAGAAAAAACAGTCTCTTTGAAAGTGGATTGCTATTTCACTACTAAAAAACCAATTACCATTCAAAGTTGGACACTTGTAAAAGTTTCATTAAAAAATTAATGGAAGAAGTTTGTCACTGTCATGGAAACAAAGTCCAACAGTGTCTGTTGCCAAAATCTGAGCTCTCAAAAAAAGCTTGAAATTGTAGACAATTTATAGTATAGATCAATGAACTTTTCAGTTTCTCAGCTTCTGAAGACTTTAACAATTGACATTACTTGGGGGGGAAGGAGTGGAGAGGTGGGGGAAGGGGGAGAGGATAAAATAAAAGTTAAAAAAACAATTGACAATACTAATAAATGAGTTACTGTATAACTTGATGTCACATAACTCAATGAACCAATATTTTCTACAATATTGATGCCTGATATCATTTGTGTATACTCTTAGATACACAAATATGCATTCATAAGGACAAAAAATTTCATTCACAATATAAGAAAAACTATGATGATTTTAATAAAAGTTAATTAATATGTAGAAAGTATATTGCTATGATTTTTAGATTGCACATTAAAAATTATCTCAATGACTATTAAATTGTCCTCACTTTTCCCACAGGGAAAAATATCTGTATATGGGCAGATTTTCCTCATATACTTTAACTGAAACAACATATTGAAATAGATTGACTACAGACTCAAATTTAAGAAACCAGATGTCTCTTATTAAGCCAGACATTTGAAAAATATGCCAGTTACAAATGTAAAACTATACAGAACGTTTGTCACTATTTTTAGATTTGGCAAATGCATTTCACTGTCATTAAAAATATTCATGTAAAGGGCTTAATAGTACCTATAGCTGAATTAATAAACATAAATTATTTTCAGTTTTTCATATGGTTGGTGTTAGTTTATTTAATGACACAGATGAAAGCTCACTATTTCTCTATAATCTTTTGAACTGTGTATATCTAAACACAAACCAGGTTTGAAACACTAATGTTGAATTTTTTTAAGTAAGCGTATAGTTAACTCTGCAAAGGCTTTTAACATATTTCATATGTTTCATGAAGTGAAAGAAGTTAACCACATTTATAATAGTAGAATAGGAAGAATTTTCTTTCTCTTTCTTTTGCTCATTTCAAACTTTTAAAGAAATCATTCTGTTCATGTTAGAGAGAAATCTTCGGTGCATGCTGATGACATTCTCTCCATTCTTTCTTCCAAGTCTGTGAGTCTCATTTCATGTGTCCCATTTACAGGAGTAAAATTAGCATGTTCTCCAGTCACCATTTGGCTCATGACTCAGTGTCACTATAAAAATCATCTTAGCAGCTTCATAGGCCCAGCTTCTTCTAGGATACATCGATGTGGAACATTTCAACTTGTCCAATACAGGAGACGTAAGTATATACTTTCATAGGCCCTTGAAATCTATCTAAACCTCTAAGTTCTACTTGAGTAGGACCTTCTGTTTATTCTCTCAAATAATTTACAAATATAGTATTAGGTAAATACATAAACAATCATATATCCCTGTTCAGAAATGAGTCATACAATGGAAGAGTTTTTCAAAGCAGTATTATATTGTTTATGTTATTCATAGTGAGAAATTGAGGCTTTTAAACAAGGCCAAAAAGAGCAAGCTGATTTCTTTTTCATAACTTTTGATTAAATTTTTAGGTATTTATATTTTAAGTTTTAATCAAAGTTTGAAAAGTTCAAGATCCAAATATCAAAATGCAGTTTTCCATTCCCATAAAACTTTAAATATATATGTAACTGGTTATTTTATATAAATGTTTATTTAATGTAATTAGCACTGTAAAAATCAACTATATTTCCTTATCTATATGCAATTGTATTATTTATTCATGTGTAGAAAATCTCAATTAAACAACGTACGTAGGAGGAATACTCTAATGAAGATTCCCAGTCTAGATTGTGTAACTTTTCCAAGGCCTGTGATTACTTTAGGCTTTTGACATTTCTGACATTAAAAAGATATTTTGGAATTTGCTTGCTTGCTTATTTGCTTTTGCTTGCTTGCTTTTGCTTTCTTTCTTTCTTTCTTTTTCTTTCTTTCTACCTGCTAATCATAATTTTTGGTCAAAATTCTTCAGAATTTCAAAACAAAAGCCCAGGTCATCTGTACAGAGACACAATGTAAAATATATTTCTGTATCTTTGGTAGTGGTAACACCAAATATAACTTTGTCTAAATACATAACTAAAGAGACAGAGGAGTAACTATACTCAGAACTTAATAGGATTTCATTAAAAGAACAGTGATCATGGAAAAAAAAACATCAGGTATGCTACATCTGTATTTGTTGATAAAAACTACTGTTACTGTATTTCATTAACATATGCAGTTTGTTTTGTCAACTATTCTTCTTTTATCACAAAAAAACTATTGACTAAAGAAAATAAAAATAAAACATTTTTTTCTTTTTTTGGGGGGGGGTCCGGTCGTGGGGCCTGAACTCGGCCTGGGCGCTGTCCCTCAGCTCTTCAGCTCAAGGCTAGCACTCTACCACTTGAGCCACAGTGCTTTTTTCTTTTTGCTTATGTGGTGCTGAGGAATCAAACCCAGGGCCTCATGCATGCAAGGCAAGCGCTCTACCACTAAGCCACCTTCCCAGCCCCAAAATAAGACATTTTTATATCAGATGTTTTTATAAAAAATTACTGGCTATAAATAAATGATTAGTACTTAGTTTCTAAGTCAGTATAAGGGAGAATTGTATTGCACATCTCTCTAACAAATATATTTAAGAAATGCTACAGAGAGAGGAAGTTTATAGAAATAAGATATCACTATTGTGTATATTTTCTTTCACTGAGTCCAAATGAAATCACTATGAAATCACTGACATTTATGTTACTGTATATATTTGTCATTTAAGAATGTACTAACTGAAAGGTCAAAGTAAGTTGTTAGTTCCCCTCAAATAAGTAAAAAAATTGACAGATTATTTAACATTCCCAAATATACAGATCCAAAATTTTTAATATTTTAATTCATATACACTCATGGAAATGTTACCATTTTTCTCTGCTTCATTCTTGATACATCAAATGTCCTTAAAAATCATATGAGCATAGAACAGTGGACATAAGTCATATTTCTGTGTATAATTTAGTAGTCACTTAAAAATTAGTATTTTTAAATTTTATCTCATTATTATCAGATAAACAAAAGCAATTATACTGTCATGTTTTGAAGAAAACATATATTTTGAAAAAAGCCACAAAATGAGAAAGTGAATATTATAGATTGAAGTAGATAGCTTTTACGGTTTGGTAATTTTGTATAATCAGAAAGCAGGGTAATTCTGTTACTAATGAAAGGTAATTAGTATATTTCTTAGTTGCCATTTCTGTTCAACATACTTTTATTTTGCACAGACTATGTACAAAGAACTCAAATAGAGGTTGATGTGATTAAAATATTTTTTAAAATGCAATTCCTGCCTTACCAGAACCTCTGGTGTATCTGAAAAGAGCAATAACTGCAATGTTGACTAGAATGTAAATGGCCTACATGGGGAAAACACGGGCCCATTAAGTGTTAAAAAGTCACATAAAGAGTGGTAAATAAGAAAATGTTTTGCTGGGTGAATGTCAATGGGTAGATTTCAACAGTCAACTTTATTAGGGAAGGGCATTCTAGATGGATTAATAAAGTTGAGCGTATGTTTACACAAATGTTTACACAGAACCTCTTAAAATGTACATTATTCTATAATATATAAAGCATAAGAACAAGTTAAAAATTGTAAAAATGGGACCTATCTAGATCATGGAAATAGAAAATTCATAAATACATTCTGTGGACTGTGAGTTAAACTTTGGAGGTATTTGTTGTGAAAAGCATAAAAATAACTAGCACTTTGTATGAACAGAACTTTGGATTAAATGGAGCAAGAAGAATTTTAGGAAATGGAGGAAGTAAGTAATAGTCCTACAGAAAGAGTTTACTATGATTGACAGTGGGTAAATATGAATGTCATCAAATCAAAACCAACACTATTAACAAGTGATTAGAGAAGGAAGACAGATACATAAAAATCTGTTTCAAAATGATTTGTCCTTAATGTGAAGTCACCAATGGCATTAGAGATGGGAGGAAAATCAATAACGTATCTTTTGGGGGGATTGTGTTTTTTTGTGGGTTCTGGGGCTTGAACTCTTGACCTTGGCGCTGTCCCTGTGCTCTTTAGCTCATAGCGAGTACTCTACCACTTGAGCCACAGCGCCACTTCCAGTTTTCTAGTGGTTTATTAGAGATAAGAGTCTAATGGACTTTCCTGCTCGGGCTGGCTTTGAACCATGATCCTCAGATCTCTGCCTCCTGAGTAGCTAGGATTATGAGAGTGAGCCACCGACACCTAGCAGTAGCATAGCTTTAAAAGAAAGAGGCAAGAAAAGGATAAATAAGAAAAGTAAAATTACAATGAAATGTTTGGAAAGGAAAGACATTAGAAGAACTTACAGTAGAGGTCCTATATTCTCTAAAAAGGAAGATAGAGCGCCATTTCAAGGAAGGAATTATCTAGTGTGTGGGTTAGAAAAGTTTATCTGGATGAGGACTAGTCAGTCCTTTTAGTTGTAGGGACATAGGGTCTGGGAATCTTACCAACAGGAGAAAAAAATTGTGAGAATAAATCAACTAGAGGTGAATAAAGAATGTCTATGAAACTTAGAGTTCATACTAATAATAGACAGCCATCTCAAATTCAGCCAACTAACACAATTCTGTGACTTTTTTCCAGTAGCATTCATCCATTTAGTAGTAGGATCAAAGAAAATGTACTATGGAGTGTTTCCCAATGGTAAGGAGCCAGATAGGAAAGAGATAACAAGAATAGACCAAAGGAGCTTTTTAATACAACATAGAGGCTACATGATTCACAAAGCAGTGGACCTAGAAGAGCCTAAGATTTTTTATCTTAAAGGAATAAAGACAGTAAGTATCATTGTGAACAACTGATACTAGGAATAAGGAAAAAAAGAATGAGATAAAGTGGTAATGGCCAGAGAAGAGAATTTCCACATTTACAGTATAAGAAATAAAGTCACTTTGTCAATTTTATTCCTTCACTTTAAGTGAAACTAATAATCACATTATCCAAGTCCTTTACTAATAATGTAAAATGAACATATATTTCACTTAACCAACTCTCTCCTTAAGGTATCAACAGAGTAAGCAACAGAGACTAAGTTCTAGGCACTTCATTGTGACAAAAAGCCTAAGGAAATAAACTTATAAGGAGAAAAGATTTCTTTTAGCTCATGGTTTTAGAAGTTTCAGCCCATGCTTAGTTGGGCCTTAAAGAGGCAGTACAATATCATGGAAATACATGACAGAAGATGGACTTAACTAATTTCCAACTACCTCCTAAATTTTTAACTACCTCCCAATAATGCCAAGGGCCAGAGACCCAGCTATTAACAAATAGACCTGAAAGGCATTCAGTACATAACTATACAGTTTGTTTGGGAAACCTCACTTTCATTGACTATAAATTTAAAGATTTTCTTTCAGAGTCAGTCATTAACACATTGTTATTCCTTTCAAGCAATAACTCAAGGGAGTTTGGATCACTGGCAGTATTTGCAATTGCTGGCAATAATAAAAAGTAAACTGGATTTTGGTCAATTTCTTTAATATCCTTACAATACCTATAGTGTATTTGCTTCCCACTTACCCCTAGTTTGTACTATTTACACTTTCAACTCATCTCCTGATCTCAAGTATATAGCTACAGTGGTTTTAGAGAAAGAGGATTATATTATCTAAAGCAAGTGTCAATAAACTAAAGTGTACAGACTAAATCTGATCTACCTATTTTTGTAAATAAAGCTTGTTAATCACATATGTTCATTTTGTTTTCTGTGGTTGCTTTTCTTTTAATAATTTTTATTGAGATTAAGTGATTACATAAATTTCACAAATTTCACAGCATTGAGGGTTAGTGATACTTAAAGTCACAAGCACATTTTAGCCTTCACAAGGCCAATTGTCATTATCATGTTCTATAACGTTTGTGAGTTCTCTGAGCTTTGACAATGAAACTATTTCTTCTGTATTGGGTGATATGTACTTGTCTTTCCTTTGGTTTAGTGTCAGCTGTTCCCTCTTTCCCTCTCATTCCCCCCTCTCATCACTGCCCTTGAGTTGCTTAGTTCATTTTCATCCATGCCCAGTACAGCTGGTGGGCCCCTCTGTTGTATATTTTTCCCTTGTTTCCCTCTGATTCTATGCCCTCCTCCTAGCTTTCCTCAGATGTGCATATATATATATATATATATATATATATATATATATATATATATAATATACATGTATATAATATATGTGGTCAAAAACATGGAATCCTTTAGAAATGATATGACAATTTGAGTGGTGGTCCTTTGTTTCTTGAGTCCCCTTTACTTTGTCATATCTCCTTGCATTTTGGATTTAACATCCACATATCAGGGAGACCATGTGCCATTTGTCTTTGCTCTTGGCTTACATCGCTCAAAATGATTTGATCTAATTCCATTCTGTGGTTGGTTCTATGCTTGAAGGACAATCAGATAGCAGACTAGCAATCACATGATCCTTAAAAATGAGAGAACTTTTTCATTTAGAGTCTAATAGAAAATATCTACTCTCATTTTTTATATAAATGCTTAGGTAAGAAAAGAATCAAACTAACTCCTTCTAAAGAAGATATTGGTTTCTTATTCACATTGTAGGACAAAATTTAGCGACTATTAAATGTTTAACACTGACTAACATTATATTTACCTTTTTATTCTCTTCTCTCTATTTTAGTCCCTGCTATGTGGATATTTGTTAGCAATGACTGATGTGGAAACTACATATGCAGATTTTATTGCCTCTGGAAGAACAGGTAGAAGAAATGCAATACATGATATCCTGGTTTCCTCTGCAAGTGGCAACAGCAATGAATTAGCCTTGAAATTAGCAGGTCTTGATATCAACAAGACCGGTGAGTCATTTGATACATATCTAACTGTAACTGTGGAGTGAAATGCAGCATTTCATCTAGTAGAATTAAGGGGTGAAAAGCTACCTTGAAAAGTAACCTAAGAGTATAGACAAGATGAAAGTCTACAACTAGCCTTTTAATCTCTCACATTTTTTAATGACTTATTTTGAAAGATTCTCTCTTCACATGTAGAGTCCTTAATCTAGTTTAACTAATGAAATCAATAAAACCCATAGCACTTCTGTAATCCTAATCTCTGAAATCCGAGAAATTGCTCAGGTAAAATATGAAACATGGAGTTCCTTTCCACATTTAGAAGGTATTAAATTTTATTAGTTTTAATAAATGTTATTAAATTTTAATAACAAAATTTATACATGCAACTGATGAACCTCAAGTAAAAGAACAATTTCAAAATAAAAGGTTCTCCAAGACCTACTTTATTGCAAAATAGAATAGCTGTTGACATAATTCTGATGTTAAAAAGGCTTTTTCGTTTTCTTTCCATGAATGAATATGTTTGGCTTATTACTTATCATGGTAATCTGGTTTTACTGCTAATATAAAAGGAAAAAAAGTTTAATACATTAGTACTCAATGGCCTTATTGCTGAGTATTACAGTAAATCTATCCATTAACAATTCCTCTACTCAAAGATATTGGAAAAATATCAAAGCTTAAAAGTGTTTACTTGAGAAAATTTCTGTAAAAATAACCTTTAAACCTTTTTTTTCCTATGTCCATTAGGACATCCTACAGAAGATACTATGGGTTTCCAATTCCACTTATAATATTCAATATATTTCCATTATTATTATGTTTATGACAAAGCATTATGTGATTATGAAGCTGAGTCAAATTATGTATGTTAATAGAACAAATCCTTGACATTACTCTAAAATACAAAAAGGCATTTTTTAATTCAATGGGTAAAAATTAGTAGGTCACAGATTAATTCTTTTTCAATTTCAGCCTAATAAAACATTAACATTACCACTTTGAAGTGTATAAGCAAAAGCCTATGTCTATTTTTGAATATATTTATTATCATAAGAAGTTGTAAAATAAGTTGTCTTTTAACATAGTTCATGAATACAGGACTTGTTGATCAATGACACACTTTCAACATTCTCACCCATCCCTTGCAGCCCACTCCTTGCCTTAACTTGATAGACTATGTACTGAGTATTTTTTTGCCATTAAACTAAGCAGTTTATGTACACAATGAATCTTGACCTGTGTCATCCCTTCAAAATTCTCATCCTCTCTTTGACTCACCGCTTCCCTTATTTTTGTTAATTTTGTTGTACATACAACAAATTCTCAGTTGCATTCTCCACACACGTCCCCCTTCATTCATCTACCCATCTCCCCTTGCCCCCATCTGCAAGTACCTATTTCCTGGTATTTATTTTGTTGGGTTTGACTTAGTCTCTCTAAAGAATTATACTATTTTAGCTCTCCATAGAGTCTATTATATTTAAGTTAATTCATGTGTAACTGCTTGCATACCACCCAGTGTATTTACTTATAGATTTACAGGCACATTCTACCACAAATGAGGGAAACTTTGTTCCTCTAGGTCTGACAAACATTTATTTTTTAAGTTTATTTTTTCACGTTACTACCACTTCTAAAAAAGATTATAGGAAATTATTTCATTTTCATTGTCATTGAGAATTTAACTCTTTTATATATTGTATTTACATATTTTTTTCTTGTTGATTTAAGAAAAAGAAAAGGAGAAGCGGTAGAGAGTGGAATGAGTGTTTCTGACCACTGTTCATTGTAGGAAAATATGGATATGCCAGGCATTAGTGAGTGGCTCATGACTACAATCCAAGCTGCACAAGAGGTTAAGATCTGAGGATTGAGGTTCCAAGCTAGTGACAGCAAATCCGGGAGATTTTTACCTTTAATTAACTAAGAAAGAGCTGAAAGTGAAGATGTAGCTCAAGTGGTAGAGCACAGGCCTTCAGTGGAAAAAGCCAAATGAAAGCACAAGGCATGGGCTAGAAGGTGGCTCAGTGGTAGAGTGCTTGCCTTGCATGCATGAGGCCCTGGATTCGATTCCTCAGTACCACATAAACAGAAAAAGCTGGAAGTGGTGTTGTGGCTCAAATGGTAGAGCACTGGCCTTGAACTGAAGTGCTGAGGGACAGTGCCCAGGTTAGAGTTCAGGCCTGAAAACCGACCAAAAAAAAGGCACAAAGCACTAAGTTCTCAAATCCTAGTACCAAAACACTACACACAAAGAAAATATGGATGTGTCAAAATAAAACTCTTATGTAACTAGTAGATTCTACTAAAATGTTTTAAACCACAGAAAAATTACATTTCTGCTTTTATTTGAATATTATACTTCAAATCATCTGCAGTAATTTTAACCAACTTAAATAATAGATCATTTTTGCACATGATTTAATTTCTTCCTTTTCTGTTTACCCTAATATTGAAAACTTTTAGCCAAAGGCCTTTTATATGCAAAATAAAACTTAATAAACTTAATAAACATAATTTGAATGCATTTTCATATTAACAAATATACCAAATGAAAAAAATAATATTTTATATTCAACATATAACAATTATATAATTTGAAATTATTAAAATCTTTTCATGCTTCCAAATATCTTCTTTTCTACCATTCTTACATGTCAATTACAACTCTCTAGGCCCTTGCAAGATTTTCTGTTTCTCTTCTAATCATAATAGATTAAATTTTATGGAGCATTGACTTCATTATTCTCAGTATAAAGAACTGATAAAAATGATAATAAATGAATAAATATAAAAACTGACAAATACATAATGGTAAATATATCATTACTGAATTTTGAGCAACTTCCTTTCTACTTTATTCGTTTATATACAATAGTATTGCTGCCTGATAATTTTTAAAATCATCTATTTAGTCACAGCTCTCTTTGAAGCATAATGCTAAGCTTGGACAAGTTTGTCTAGACAACAGAAAGTCCAAAGCCCCATGAGAGTCAAGTTCATTATCTTGTATTTATACAGCCACTTTTACCCTTAAGTATTCAATTATCTTACCTTTGCCACATTTATCTTCATTCTTTTGGCTACCAACAGCTTCTTCTCTACGTAGTTCTTGTTGAATGCTGTTCAGACCATAAGCTTATCCCTAGATGCAAACAACGAGACCAATAGGTCAAAATAAAACATGAATTTGATATCTGATAAATGATGTAAAATGCCCAGGTACTACCCTAGATAGTGCTTTAGAATAAGGTATGCTTCTTATGTTGAAAAACTACTTTTAGTTTCTATAAAGACATAAATAATTGGAGTATGGAAATACAGTATACTTTTACATTTTGCAAAGAAAGTACAGCTGTCTATACTGAAGAGTTGAAAGAATTGTAAGTCCACTTATCCTCAATCTATTGAATTATGGTAACAAACTTAGAAAATATTAAAATATTTTGTGTGGTTGCAATACTCCCTAAACTTTAAACTATTTGGTGTCCAGTAAATTTCATGACATACACAAATATTTAAAGAATTGCCATCAGCTTGCAATCATAAAAGGGAAATATGGAACTAAAGTATTGTTTGGTTTCAGCGGTATCTATGTCATTAGCTACAATTGCTGCTGTGGGTACAGTTATGAGGGTGCTTTTATTAAACTGGAATATATTTTCTACATATAGGCAAGAATCCACTATAACTCTTGAACAAAAAACTGAACAAGTAACATAAAATCATTTTATCTTTTGCTATTATTTTCAGTTTAAACCCAGAGGACTTCTGAAGAATTAGAAATTAGCTGGGTTGACCTCAAGTGCTATCTGACTTAAAAATATTTTGTTCAAATCAGAGACTGAACAGAGACTCCCACCTCCGATTTCTATGTTAAAAGATACAACTGATTTCTACAGCTTATAAAACTATACTTAAATGTTTGACCTGCTCCTGAGATTTCTTAGGTTTTTATCAAGCCTAATCTGTAGCCACTCTGAAAATTCAAACATTTTGTTTTTGAGTCATGCTGTCCTAACTTCACAGAAGCCAGACTTTGAAAACATGACTACAATCTGATGATAGTGAACTAATTCCCAAGAAAATAAATTTGTCTCTGGGAAGATTTCAGGAATCATGAATATGTCTGTCATTTCCATCCAACATTGGAAGATATATATATACATATATATTATATATATCACTATATATATATATGTCACAATATATAATACTCTGCCAGTAAATACTAGCCTTTATCTTGCCTTTATCCTCCTTTCATTCTCTCTTACAGAAGGTGAAGATGATGCACAGCGAAATTCAACAGAACAAAGTGGGGAAGCCCAGGGAGAAGCAGCAAAATCTGAAAGCTAACACTCTACTTTGACCTTCAACACCTGACAATGTTGCAAATCTCCAGGCCTTGCTGGAATGAATTTGTTTCCATGAGTGGAGAGGGGAAAAAGAAAATGGCTGTGCTGCATTGCAGAAAGCTGCCCATTATCATGTCAAAAATGGGAGCCCAGGCTGTGGTTGCAGACAGACCTTTCTCTACCTCTGTCATGAGCAATGGTTGAAATCATGTGGCTTGTGTTTGGATGTCATTTTTGTGTGGATCCTTTCACTTGACCATATGATGAAATGCTTGTAGAGAGTAGCACTGATCTAGATGGTGATTCCTGTAGCATTTGGCCCCTCACACTGTCAGAGGATTTAATTGTGTCTATTTGCAAAGGGTTGGTTGAACCCCAGAGATTAAATATCTCTGGCTGAAGTATTCACCTAGTAAAAGAACCATCCAGAAAGCACCGTTTTTAGCATTTTTAGCATTATATATGTGTGTGTTACTGCTGTGTATTTACATACACACTGTTTTGTATTGTACAATAGAGCTACTCAGCACTGCCCCCTTCTTTGATTGCTTATCAAAAACAAAATGATGTACATTAACTGTGAATTTTTATACCACTCATTTTTAAAGGGCTGCCTTTGTTGTTGTTGTTTTTTTATTTTCCATAGTGTGGTGGCGTGCACAGAACACACTTTTTAAAAATATAATCTTTACTCTTGGTAATTGTATGTTAATGAACTGATAAAATCTACAGATTGATCAAAGCTTTTTGCTTTATTATACAGGCATTTAAAAATATTCATTCATATGAATATTACTTGGATTCAATCTGTTTTGTGTCTGCTCAGAGCAGAATTCAATCTGTCAATTTGCTTTATTCCTAAAATAGGGAACCTTTCCCAGCTAACATTTTTATATTAGTTATAAAAATTTTGAAGAATTGGAAAAGTAGAAAAGAGGATAATATTCAGAAATATTTGGAAGTACATTGCTTTATAGCAAAGAATCAATTTTCTCACAATGTTGTATACTACTATTTAAATCTGAAGTACAATATTTCTCCATCAAGGTGGAAAGGATGGAGAATGTGATTTCCTTACAATCTTGTGGACACCAATCACAAAATTTAAGACCTCCTGTTATGTTTTTCATGTCTTTTTTTCTCAGCCCTAGCAGATCCAAATATTATAATGCACTTTTTAATGTTTGTAAACTTTTACTAACAATTAGTGTGAATTGCATTCTGATATAATAATTATCACCATTAGAAGCTAGTAGAATTTTCACTGATACTGTTGATGGTCTATGCTGTATTTTGACATCATAGTTCTTAATAGAGAGTTTCTGTGAACTGTGTAAAGCCTCTGGCAGTATTATGAAATCATTCATCAGTGGTAATAAATAAGGAACCAGAATTTGCAAATGATTCATGAATTACTGGGCAAACAACAAGAAGTCTCCTTATAATAAAGAACCCCCTTAGCTGTCCTTGGGGTTAGGTACAGGTCCAGGCGAAATAGGCACAAGAGCATTTTGACAGGTAATCTATGTGGTTATGCCAGGAATTCAACCTTTTTTCTATGTTCACAGAGAGAATGAAAGCTAAATCTTCTCACATGCCCTTTTTCACTGGTTGGATTGAGGGCCCGAGTCTCAGTCTTTCTTCAATCAGATGATTACCAGAAAGCAAATGTTAGCAATGTGAGTCCTTCTGCAGACAAAAAGATGACGGATTACAATTTAGGGTACTTTCTTCTATGTAGTTCAGCAGGGATCAAAATAGACAGTTAAATTTAAACAAAGCCACCCTCTTTTAAACTGACAAGTATGAACAGAAGTTCTTGGGTCTATTTTAGACAATCTCTGGTAATCTGTTTAAAATACCCCGCTCATGTACTCAGTTTTCAGTGTTGTCACTTACTATCCTAATAGCTTTCTTGTGAATCTAAAACTCCTTTTCCCCCTTAAAATTGTGGAATTTCAAGCTGATTTTATGTGATTTTTGTAAAGTTAAAACTAGTGCTGAGTATATGTGGACGATTTATTATCCCATGTGATGTACTATTACTAATGCATGTGATGTCATGCTTGATTTTAAATATATAGTGTTAAATTGCAAAGTCATATGGAGCTTTTGATTTAATTTGATCTACTGCTACTTGGTCCACTGTATTCAAACCTAGAGGAATTCTCAAGCTGGAAAGATTTTTTTTTAAAGTTTCTAAAACATCTACATCCTATGAATTTTGCTTGGAAAAAGTCCACACTACTTTCCAAATTTCATCTAACACCTTATATTAGGATCTGAATTCTTAAAGACAGAAGGAAAGGTAGGAAACCAAGAAATTATTTGGTAGCAGGTGTAAGAAGTCTATCAACCAACTATTCCTATTCCAATCACTTCACAGCAAATATTCTTCTGTTTACTGTTCAAACAATTTATTTAGAGGAGTATTATTATTCCAAACCACATATTTGGAAATCAGCACTCAAGAAGGCATAATTTTTCCAAGCTTAGAAAAACAAAGGTAAAAATAGCTAATAAGTGATCTTAAAAATATTAAGATTTGAATTATCTGTCTCCAGGAAGCTTTCTATTCGATGTGCCATGAAATTAAATACAATTACCAAATAAGTTTATCTGTAATGAAAAATTTTAAGTAGAATTGCTTCCCTTCTAATTTCAGGAAAGAAAAATCGCAGAAAGAGAACTTAACTTTCTTGCGATTACCCACATCAGTAATGACATAGATATGACTAGATTCTAGAAAGTTTTTTTGTTAATTTTTCTTTCTGTTTTTTTTTTTTTACAAATAAGCAGTTCAATTATTGCTTATTTATAGGGTATACTTCCCAGAGATGTTTTTCAGGCATGTAATCTATAAACGTGGCATGAATCATATTTTTATGTTCAATTCTATTGTTTAATGCTCTACAAACATGAAGATGTCAGGAACTTTTTTTATTCATTTATAACAAGAGTGAACTTGTCAAATTTACCTTTTATCACCTGCATGTATCTTATGCTAATATATGTCCATTTTAAGTACACAGAAAAGGGTTTTCAGTTGAAAACAGAAAGTGCAGCCTCTAGTTTTTAGGCACTACTCTCACAGTAGCACATTGGAAATGCCCTACACCTGCGTCTTATTCAGACATCATAGTAATGTATCAAATTAAAAGATGAATGATATTGTTCTTTCTGCTCAAAGGAGTAACAAGTGTAAAGATTTGTAACTGCTGGACAACAAGGATTCTGAGTGAAACCTATATAGGATTAGGAATAAAATATATAGTTCTCAAGTGAAAACAGGAAAGAATCCATCATTTATGATGTTATGTTCTTAATTAAAAGTGGCAGTCTCTGAAGTAGTCTATGAGCTTACATGATTTTTGTATTTAGTAATGTTGCATGCTCACATACTTGATATTAAAAGTGACACATTTTATTCTGAAATGCACACAGTCTATTAAGAGTATTTATTGACAACACACTTTATACATGGTGCTAGAAATGTTCTGCACAACATAAAAGAGAAACCAAAGTTTCAACTATCGTTTTGTGAGATGTATGTAGCCTTCCAGCTTCACTTCACAAGTCTTTATTCCAATAGTGTCACCTCCATTCCATTCTAATAGCCCATGTCATGGACTTTGTCATCTACCAAGACCATCACACCTCCTACATCTTAAACCTCAGCACCATAACTGTACTTCTTACCTGCTATCTACAGGGAAGTGATCAATAATCAGGGTAGACATGTGCTTATCAGATTCCCTTGATTATTTTCCTAACATCCACCATTATCTCACACACATATATATGTATATTATTCATACACAAATACTCCGTTTTCTTTACGATAACTCTGTGCATGTCTTTAATGATTTTTGTCTCTTTCACTCACTCCACTACCACTTGAATACCTCTGATCTGTAAGACCATGTACCCCTCTCACTCCATGGTAGCCCTTTGAAACGAGCTACCCACAAAATGTAGTCCTAAGATACCCATGGTTTCACTCAATTGAGAATGACATTTTGTGGTTGAGGAACAGGGAGTATGACTATTTTTATTTTAATGTTCTCTTTTCATCATTTTATTTTAATCATATATTTACAATAAAGAACAAAAACAGACTAACAGGAGGCATGGGAGAAACTAGGTATCAAACAACATTCAGCCTGAGTCCAGGCAAGGGTTTTAAACCAGTGGAACTCAGTCCACAAGGCTAATTTACAAGCTAGAAACTTGGAACAGTTAAAATGCAGGCCCATGAAAAAAACTATTGATTCACTGGTGTCTCCTCTGCTTGTATATCTTACACTTGTTTTGCTTAGTGTATAAGAATTTAAGATCTTATTTTTGATTGAAAAGTCCAATGAAATAATCTGACCATAACCTATTCATTTCTAATTTGTACCAAATCTCTTTTCTTATTATATCAAAATGATTGTTTCTTCAACATCCTTCTTAGTCAAGAATCCATTAATTTTTCTCATCAATGCTCCGTTCTTTCCTTTCTTGGATTTCTGCCATTGTTGCTCAATTACCACAAAAGTATTACCTCTTGTCTTATTCACTATTTAGGTAAGTCTAAAAAAATCCATACCAATGTTTACTCATTGGCCCCAACCTAAGTTAGACACATGTGCTGAGCAATTCTCTTCTTCTGTCCCTGGGGAAGAAGTATGTCATATCACAGCTAAGATTTATTCCTTGATCTGATATTTTTAAGGAATTTTCCTCCTTATGCATTTTTTGTTACTGTAAATGTGATGTACAGAGAGGTTACGGTTACATAAGTCAGATAACTTCCCTCTGAACAATGTCACCCTTTCCCTCATGCTCCCTAGTGTTCTCCTGTCCCTACCCACAAATTATATAGTTCATCTTCAATATAGTGGCTAGTGAGTACCACAGATGTTTTTTTCACCCTTCATCCCACCATTTCTTTGACCCTCCCTTACTTTGCCAAAGACAGATAAATGAACAAACAAGACAAAAGGAAAATAAAACAAAAACAGCAACAAAGAAAAGAAACATTTGCTTCCATTTCCTAGAGTTCATTTCAATAAATATTATTTCATGTGATCATATGCACATAGGTATTATATTTTTGTGTTCCTTGTCTGAGAATATACTTCTTTGTTTCATTGTGTATTAATGCCTAGAGACCTCTGGAAGGCAGAATGGAAGTTCCTCGAAAAAACTAAACATAGAGTTTCCCTATAACCCAGCAAGTCTACTCCTGGGCATTTATCTAATAGAATACAAACAAAGCCACACTGAAACTAAAAGCACAACCGTGTTCATCACAGCATTGCTTACCACATCCAAGATGGTTTTTTAGTTCACCAAATCTACATATTCACTACTTCTTAAAAATACTGCTTCTTCTATCTACTCTTCAATTTTTTAAATAATCACTTGTCAAACACAAAATAGCGAGCTCACTAGGACCTGTGTGATCCAGAATTCTTTCCATTCATCTTTTAACACATATAATTATTTTACTCTCCTAATTTAAAGCGTTATTTAGTTTAACCTGTCAAACTTTATGACAGAAGAACTACATTTTATTTGTATATAATATGTTGGTCAGTTAACCTTATTCTAACTCTTAAAAGTTTTCTTGATTGTTGGAAAATTCTATTATTTCCTTCACACTACTCAATGAATCCTCTTTAATGATCATTTAGTTGAATCTCCATTCTTTTTTTTTTTTTTCTGGTTGTGGGGCTTGAACTCTGGGCCTGGGTGCTGTCCCTCAGCTCTTCAGCTCAAGGCAGGCACTCTACCACTTGAGCCACAGTGCCACTTCTGGTTTTCTGAGTGGTATATTGGACATAAGAGTTGCACGGATTTTCCTTCCTGGGCTGGCTTTGAACTGTAATCCTCCAATCTCAGCCTTCTGAGTAGCTAGGATTATAGGCGTGAGCCACCAGCGCCTGGCCTGAATCTCCATTCTTAATACCTGTTTCAGAAATTAGCTGTTCCCTATTCTATGTTCTCTAACACGTTATCTACAAACAGATTTTAGTAGATCATAGATATTTGTCTACATGTGTTTCTCCAATTGTTGAGACCACCAAGTGCAGCAGCCTTCTTTATTTATATTTATATCCTCATTACCAATTAGATACTCAATAAATGTTTGTAAATGAATAATGTCTGCTTTCCTGATGAATACAGAATTTATATATAGATAAACTAGCAAAAAGTGTAATTCAGAAACAAAGTTTATGGACAAAAATAGTGAGGACTATAAAATATTTTATCTGCAGAACACAAACACTTAATTCCTATCACCTTTTTTCTTGTATGCAATATGTTAGCTATTTTTAAATTTGCACCTCAAATTTTATTTTGCACATACATACACATACACAGATTTAATGTGGTGTACAAAGATGATGGCAAAAGCAAATAAAATTATCAAATGCAAGGAAGCCATTCATCTAACTAATGATGCTGGTAATAATATTTCTTGGAATTCAAGTTTGCTCATAATAAGATGAGCCAAAACAAAGAAGCTGTGTCATACTCTCTTGGCCTAGACAGCAAATCTACTAGAGAAGATCTCCAAGAAGTGTTTTGAAAACCTTGGCTAAGCAGACACTTGTAGTTTCTAAGAATATACTTTACTAAAATTCTCTCTTATTAGCCTAAAGTAATGAGAAGTTTTGATAAAAATATGATAAATATGAGGACTAGAAATTCACAGCAAAAAGAAATATAATAGAAGAAGATTAATGAATATATATACTCCAAATCAAGCAGATAGATAAGATATAGAAAATAGGTGGTATGTAGATGATAAATAAACACATACATAGCAATTTAGTCTCTTTCCTAAATATTGTTATTTTTCAGAAAGCACAAAATGGAATTAAGATATTTGAAAACTGAATTAACATTAAAAATCTAACACAATTAAGGAACTAATGTATACCTTTTTACTGAACTAAAGAATTTGAATAGACAATGTAATGATGTAGATAACTCCTAACAGAACATAACTCTACATCTTTTTATACTAAGTTTTTTATTGTGAAAATATGGTATAGAGGGGTTACAGTTGCATGAGTAAGGTAATGAGCACAATTCTTATCAAGCCTTGTTGCCTCCTCTTTTATAACTCTACATCTTGACTGACGTGATTTGTTTTATACGTCACTTGAGGAAGATGGTGTAACTATTATGACTATCCTACTGAATTTCAGTTTTCTCTTTTCACATATACATTTTAGAATTCACAAAATTATGTTTTAAGAATTAATATTATGTAAAAATAGCTACCATGGTTTAACAAAGGGTGAATAATTTAAGCAGTGATACTCACTAGGCACTATGTTAGAAATGAACTATCCAACCTGGAGTGAAAGGAGGGTCCAGAGAGGAGAAACTGGAAGTAAACGAGGGAGAGGGTGACACTGCTCAAAAAGAAATGTACTCATTACATGACTTATATAACTATAACCCTCTGTACAACATATTTACAATATATTTTTTTAAAAATTGCTATCAGTAAGGAGGAAGAGCTTTAACAGAACCTGCATTCTCTAATATTCCTAAATAAATTCCAGTAATCATCAAACAAGGAAAAAAGAATTGAGATTTTATTCAGTTGTAAATGAAGTAAAAAATAAAGTTAGGAAAGATCCACAAAGATCCATCACTATTCCATGTAAGGACTTTTTATTTGATTCCACTCTTTTTGGAGTTTGTTTTTGTTCATTCTTAGGCCTCTGAAACATAGAACCAAGAGAATAAATACTCAGGTTAGAATGATAAGAGGAAAAAGAAGATTTATATGCGAAGAATCAATACAGAATTATTCTGTGCTAGGAATAAGCCACTGAAGTGCTCAAGCATACAAAAAGTGTGTTAATTAAGGTATTAAGTCAACATGCCTAATAGAGAGCTAAGAATTAGAAGATTGCAAAAGAAATGAAACTGTAGTTTCTAAAAAATCTGGGGGACCGACAAAAGTATTCAATGAACAATGGAAATACATAAAACTGCTAAAATAGAGAAAGGAGAATTTCATAAGGCTCTAAACCAAACTTTTAATAGTCTTAAAGAGATATAAACATTAGTAATTCCTTTATTTTTCTGTATTTTAAATAAGATACTTTTATAAGTCTGCATACCGAAACAATGCCACATGAGAACCAAAGGTTTATAAAAAATATAAACATACTAATTTAATTTAAAATGTACTAATTTAATAGAAATGGTCACAAAATACATAAACATACGCAGTAACGATTATTCTGCACAACAAAACATAAATATGAAATATATATAGTTTCTAGAGGAGAAATATCACTCAACAGAAAGTAGCATTGAGAAGTATATACTGGAGTTATTTCTGATTTCATTGAAGAAGTAAACATTAGGCATCCTATATTAAAAAATGACCTAACCTAGACTGACAAGAAGCTTCATATAGAGTCATTTATTTGTTTAAAGCATGCAAGTTAACTAGAACACTAGGTTGAAGTTAACTCCTAAAATCTTTTGTACAACAGTCACAAAAATCCAAAAGCTAAAAAACATCACTGAGGACTTGATGCTGTTCCTGACAAAGTTCAGCAACAGCTGCCAGGCCAACTCCAAGAGATCAGCCATCAGGAACAGCTATGGTCCATATTAAGAAGCCTAACATAGTGAGTGAAAGAATTTTGAATCTAAATGTTGAGTGTTTGAAGATATGCTAAAGGTCACAAGCTGAAAGTAGATAAAGGACTTTTTCCTCAATATTAATAATTTGGCAGCAGATAAAGCCAGAGATGTCAGAAGAAACATGAGATTCAGCAAAGGGTCTTTCTGGCAAAGCAGTTGCTATATGAATTTATTTTTCTATCCATGCACTGATAACTTTTTCAGTTTTTAGAGAAACCATGTTTCTTTGATGATATTGTGTAGTTCAAGGGAAAAATGACTTCTGAATTGGCAAGAATACACCTTTTTTCTTAGGATAATGACAACTATTATGTTCTGAATATACATTAGATGCTTGATAAATTAATTTCTCATACTTACTCTGAAATAAATAAATATTTATCTGCTAACAAATAAACAAGCTAGGACTTAGAAAACTTAGGTGACTGTCCAAAACTTAACTGTCAAAAGTCATGCAATGTGAGGGTTTCAAATCTAGGAGTGAAAATTATATTTTCTCTGATGACAATTCCTATGTTTTCCAAATGGACAAGGACTGTCCAATAGAATAATAATATAAGCCAAACATAATTTCACAGTTTCTAGTATCTACATTAAGAATACAAGGAAAGCATTAAAATAACCTAATATATTTTAAATAGTCATTTACTAAAATTATTGATTCATTTTACTTATTATATATTCTTTGACAGAACTGCTTCAGAAACTTTTAAAATATATTAATAATTGAACTTAACCCTACAATTTTTTTTTTTTTTTTGTCGGTCGTGGGGCTTGAACTCTGGGCCTGGGCGTTGTCCCTCAGCTCTTCAACTCAAGGCGAGCGCTCTACCACTTGAGCTACAGCGCCACTTAAACCCTACAATTTTTTAATTCATTGTAGGGCAAAGCCCAGGCAACAGGATTTTTTTTTAAACTTTGTGTTGAAGCACAAGAAATATTTTGAAGTGCACATATATACATAATTTTATTCATGGTCATAAGATGAGTACATTCAGGTAACCAGAATGCAGAACAAGGATGTGAATATTACAACCCTCTGGAAGCTTATCATATTCCTTTCTAAACACCACTGTCTAGAAAACCCATCTAAAAGACAAATGCATTAATGGTCACCTAAAGCATTAATACTCATTGCAGATGGCTCTTCCATACAGACTTACTATCATGTTTTTCAGAAACCAGAACTTTCTCAGCACCAGAAATTTAGCTATGTACCTATTCATCCATGTTCCAGAGGAACAGTACTCCAAAAAAGTACAAATCTTTTGAAACACATTCTCACTTGATTCATGAAGATCCCAGCTCCATTCAGTCCAAGAATATTGATGTTCTCTGTCTCTATTCTGCTTTTCTTAACTGCATGATCTTTGGATTTTGTCCTTTCCTCTCCTTTCTTAAACTATCTACCTATTTTCTTATCTAATTATCAACAGATCAAATCAGTCACTTCATCTGAAGCCAGCTACATGGTTACCCATTTTCTGCTGAACAGGCTTTAATGTCTCAGTTTACTCCCTTTTCCTTAGTATATAGTTCCTCAAATTATCCTCCAATTTTCATTACCAGTGTAACTTATAGATTTATTCTCTCCCACTCTGCCGACATTTATTCTTCTTACCTCTTTGGTTATCTTGATGACTGTCATCTTTCTTAGATTCATGTGCATTAACATAAATTTATCAAGTAAATTAAAATGTAATGGTATTAATAGTTGATTATGTGTTGACATAATTGAAAATAAAACATATCTGAATGTCAGTTGACTTGAAAAACAAAGGTGGATTGAATCATTAAGTCTTAGGGTATAATAAATCCTGACTAAACAATTTTTATATGTATGATTTACCCAGCAAAGTTTGACCTGCCATTTGCTACAATAAAAGTTGCTTTACATCACTGTTTTAATTCTCTGCTCTTAGAACAGTGCCTTGTACATCCAGACCATACAAGAATATTTTTAATGAATCTGACTTTGCAAAGAAAACACTTACAATTGAGAAAAGAAAACAAAACCATCTGTTCAGCCATTCATGGTTCCATCTGACAACATTCTAACGCAGCTGTCTCTCCTTGGTTTGTCTCCCTCCTTCCCAGCCCACTTGCCTTGTTCTCCGCTTTCATTGAATCTCTCTGCATTCCTCTCCTCCTACTCATGAATCATTATTTCTCCTTATATGATCTCTTCTTCGTCATTCTTAGTCCTCAAGAATACTTAGTTACTTGCCATCTCCTTCTTCCCAGTCTCTGCTTCCTTCCTCAATCTTTCTGCTAGCACTTTATTTTTATTCTTAGACAATACATAAAATTAGAATGAAAAGTGAAAGGAGATACATAGCTAAGGTTTAGAAAAACAGTTCAAATCTAAAGTTTATTAAATTGTGGGAATAATCCTCATGTACATACTAAGAGAGGAACTGAGGTTTACGGCAGAGTGGGTGAGAATAAATCTATAAGTTACACTGGTAGCAAGAGAAATCTTCACCTCTATTATTATAACTTTTCACTGGGTCATTCATCAAGTATAAAAGAGATGGTAGATACCACCTACCATCCTACCAGGACCACAGTTCAGAACTTACCTCTGTTCCCCAAATATCAGGGACATACCTTGATTTCTCATTTTTCATTTAGTGAAACTCCACTGATAATTTTAGTAAATACATGAAAATTTGTCAATTATTTAGTCAATATTTAAATTATAACAACAGTAAAATGAAAAGTATTCCTCTAAGCCAGTTCTATACACCTGACATTTTAGTTAATCAAATTTACTATAATTGTCCTTGAATAAATGTTTTCAGTGAAGCATATTTCTCAATCAGATGAGAAAAGTAAGTTATTTTGCAATATTTGAGCTAGTTCTTATACATCTTAAGTGAAAAATTAAAATAAACCTTTGTTTTTGTTTCCATATTGTTTCCATATTTCTATTTTCTAATGTGTATTTTTATAGATATTAATGAAGAAAAATAATAGATATCTGCCTCCTAGTGGCCATGTGCACTTTCTAAAAAAAAATACTGTTTCTTAAAACATAATGGAAGTATTTTGTTCTCGAAAACTGCTGCTCACTTTGAAAAGCAATGGAAGTTTAGCTTGGTATCAATGAGGGCAAAAGTCAACAGTGCAGCCAACATGTCTGTCTTCCAAGGACATCATGACATAACTGGTTCCTTTTTTACTCAACTGATCTGTAAGTCATAAAAACACATACATTTGTCCTACAAAGTTCACAGGAAAATTACTTGGAAAGGAACTAAATGTTACAAATCTTGTCGTTTAAATGTAAAGTACTATCGATAGTATAATTTACTCTCATACCCTTAGTTAAAGGGAAGATGCTTCATATATTTTCTCTTTTTCTAAGGCTTCTTTGATAAATTTGGCTAAAGAAATATATGCTTGACATCAAATGTATAGCAAATACTTTTCCTGAGATCTCAAAAATATGAAAACTATTCATATATAATCATAGTGTATCATTTGTGCAATCAAATAGTGATACCTGTAAAATAGTAAAATAGTCATGTTTACCATGGTCACACAAAGAACTCTAGTCATTTGTCTTGAATCTGGGCTCCTTAGTAAATTCATAATTATTGGTTATTTTCATTAATTATTGACAAATATCTGACATTTTTATTGCTATATAAGTAATATACAGAGGGGTTGCAGTTTCATAAGTCAGGTAATGAGTAGCATTGCTCTATGGACAATGTCACCCCTTTCTTTTCTTTCTCCCAGTTTCTCCCTCCCATCTCCGCCCAAAAGCTGTATAACATAGTGTTTAGTGAGTACCATTGCTCAATTGCTTACCATTTGTCCCTCAATTTCTGTGGCCTTCCATATCCCTCTCCAAGACAGATAAATGAATAAATGAGGCAAAAGAAAAAAAAACCAAAACCAAAACCTCTTGTTGCCATTGCCTGGAGTTCATTTCAATAAATATTGGTTTAATGATCAGAGGCACAGAGGCATTGTGCTTTGTTTTCCTCTCCTATGAGTATCCTCCTTGGTGTCACTGTGCATGAATGCCTAGAGTACTGCATAATTATCATTTCCTGGTGAATATCTTACAGCTTTTAAAAATGATTGTCGATATAGTGTTAGGTTTGCAGAGGAACTAAAACAGATATTACAACATTCTAATATATACTTTCTCCTATTCTCTTTATATTACTATATTAAATTTATTAGAACTGAATAATTATAAATTATTGTTAAATAAAGTCCATACATATTTAGACTTTATTTGTATCTAATGTCCTTTCTTTGATTTCAGATCAGTAGATACGACTAAGATTTTTAGTGCATACATTTTTTTCAAGGCTAAACCCATGGTTGTTTTACAGATGTCCCTAGTTTTAAGGACTTCATGGTTTTAAGGACTTCATAGTTTTCTATGAATATTTATCAGATAGTTTGTAGAATGTCTCCCAGTTGAAATTTTTCTGTTTTCTCCTGGATAAACCAAAGTTACAGGCTTGGGGGAAAAAGGTACTTAGCCATTTCCATCACATCAAAAGATACATACTACAATTAATAGCAGTACTTATGTTGACCTTGATCATCTGAGAGGGCTCAGTTTTATTGTTCTCCACAAAAGTTATTCCTTCTGTTTCTTCCTTTCTATAAAGTACTCTAGAAAGAAGACACAGGTACATACACTGCATATTGAGTTATAGGGAGTTGTACAACCCTTCCTTTGGGATAGAGTTTCTACATAATTAATTTGGAATTATTCTGCATGGAAGATTTGCCTCTTCACTTTTATTTATTTATAGCTCTTAGATACTTCTTTGGGTTATATTCAAACACTATTTGTATTTTGCTACTAAGTTGTTTTAGCCTTAAAAAATACAAAAATCTTTCAGTTGGTCCCTATGTGAGATATATATATATATATATATATGTATATATATATGTACATATATTCCAAACCAGTGTAGAATTTTTTTGACACTTTCTTGCTTTCTGGAACTAGAAGGCCTTTTGAAAATTTATTGGTTAAAAAATTCTGCCCAGAATCATCCATTTCTACCAAGACTGTTGATTCTTTAACTGGTGAATGGTGTTTGAAATCAAGAATTGCATACTACAACTTTCTCTGCTGTTTGCTTTGTTTATTTTTGTTTCTTGAGCTAATCTTGTTATGCTTACTGGGGTTGGCCTACTTTAGCCTGCTGAGAGCTGGGAATATAGGTGTGTGCTACCATGTCAGGCAAAGCGCTACTTTACTCCTCAACAAAACCAAAGAGAAAAATATGCATGTGTACTGAGCTTTGTTCAATATACATCTATAAGTATTTCTAGGCTTTCTGTATCTGAATTATATCAAATGTAAGTTTATATTATTCTTCAAATCCAATTCAACACTGCATGGATCATTCTAACCTCTACTGCTAAAAATCCCTTGGTTTCTACTACCCAAATCCACCATATAATTGTTCCAGTTCCACTCACATGTATAAATATATCAGCATTGTTAACCCATACCTAAGTAGATTCTTTTTGCCTTTAATCTTACAGCTATGACGGGCAACATTATTTTCTTCACTACCTTTGTGAGTTGGCTGTATATCTACATTCATTTTGATAGTCATACTACAATCTGCATCTTTCCTGGGAAACTTCCATTTCCTAAATGAAATTTTTAAGTTTGTATATATGAAATCTCACTAATGGGGCCATAGAATCTTATATGAGTTTTGAAAATGTATAATGTTGGCATAATCTCAATTTAATACAAAATAGATTCATCAACCTAAAATAATCACTTTTAACCTATTTATCCTCACCCTAAATCCAAACGACCACTAATTTTTCAAGTCTATGGTTTTGTCTTTTCCAGAATGACAGAATTAGAATCATACAGTGTGTAGCCATCTAATACTTCTTCCATTTAGTCATTTTTTTAAATTTTCTAATATATAGAGGGATTTATTAATGCCTCCTCTGACTCTTTTGTAATTTCAGTTTTTACATTAATATGCCTGAAACAGTTCAAGTTTATGAGTACAAGTCAAAATTTACCTTCAATGGAGACCTGAAAATTTTCTATCCTGGGCCTGAGAAAGATTCCAAGATCCAAACTTGCTCCTGAGGATCTTGTTTAAAGACTATAAATGTCATTTTCAACTCTAAAGGATATTTGTATTTATATTTCATTTTGTGAAATATAATTAAGAGTAACAATGATTCATAAAAGTATTTCATAAAAGCTTCCTTTAACAGTAAGTTAAATAAGTACAACTTATGGTCTCACTAAAATAGTCTGCTCACTGTAGTGACCTAAAAGCTTTGGCTGTTCATGAAATATGCAACACACTTGAAACACATTATTCAATCTCCTATTTAGAAACATGGTTTCACAGAGTTAAAATCATTCAACTCTCAATACTGAGAAAAGATCAATGGAAGAAATCATTCACTATAAAGTGTTCTATATTTTATCTAAAATTGTACCGGAAAGCAATGAACGAGATTCCTTACATATGTTTCTATAGAATAAGGTCCCATTCTTAATGATTAGAAAAAAATATATTTTTGAATATAATTACAGCATTCCCTTGAAAATAAAATCTGACAGATAGGCGAGACATGAATTTTGCATAAACAAAAGCATCAGGAACAAAATAGCAAGCTAAGTAGAACAAAGAGAATCATGGAACTCAAAGGACCTCTCTGACTGTTAATATCCCTTTGCCTCCAATGCCAGAAAACTGCTTTTCCTAGTAGGATTATAAAGTACACAGTTCTACTTATGACTTCCATTTTTTTTCTGTTTATGTGGTAATGAGGAATTGAACCCAGGGCTTCATGTATGCTAGGCAGGCACTCTACCACTGAGCCACATTCCCAGCCTACTGACCTACCATTAACCCTGAAAGTAAACTGCTGGCACTTCCTTGGCATCAAATAAATTTTTATTTTTAACTGCTAATTACAACTCCATGCTGAACTTGGTTTCTCACTGGACAGCATTTGCATTTCTGACAAGTAACATATAAACAAGTGTCCAAACTATTTCCAAAACAATAGACTTGGAAATGTTCAAATTATGGAGAACTCATGACATAGGTGAGGGATGAGGGATTTTTTTTTTTTTTTTTTGTCAGTCATGGGGCCTGAACTCTGAGCCTGGGCGCTACCCCTCAGCTCTTCAGCTCAAGGCTAGCACTATTATCACTTGAGCCATAGCACCACTTCTGGCTTTTTCTGCTTATGTGGTGCTGAGGAATTGAACCCAGGGCCTCAATCATGCAAGGTAAGCACTCTTACGCTGAGCCACCTTCCCAGCACAGATGAGGGATTTTTAACTTAAGCTTCTCAAATTGTCTCCATTCTAGATTTGTAAAGCAAAGAGTCAGAACTCTTCATTGATCTCTTCTATTATTTCTGTCAAATTTAAGAAGTGCAACAGGTAACTGGGATTTTTCTTCTCTTTATCTGTCATACTTTATTTATATGTGAAAAGGCACAGAACCAGCAAGTCTATATTCTGGTACATTATCTTACCCTTTCTGCTAACTTGAACATGAACACTGCTGTACTATTGAAAATCTTACTTCTTTGCAAGTACTAGGGTAATTTCTGATGGATTCAAATAAAATCTAAAATTTCAAGCAGTGTATGTGTCAACATTCCAATTAAGAACCAAGCCCAGAAAGGAGTTGTTTCCATCCACTCAAAAAATCCAGACATGAGAAAACTTGTCTTGTATGCTTAAGGAAACCACAAGTGTTCCTACACTGCTGAGAATCAAAATACTTCCTGATATTCTTAACAGAACTTAAATTTGTCTCCTGGCAGCCCTGCAGTTGTCTTTGTCTGTTAAGCAAGACACCAGATGACCTCTGTTAAGCAAGACACCAAGTGGACACTTTACATTCCGATTTGACTATCAGGACAGTCCATTTGCTTTTGGAACCAAAACTTAATTGAAAAAAATAACAGAATCATTCCTCTTCCCAAACTCTGGTTGAGAATGACCACGTTTATTTCATAAAATAACAAAAAAATATGACCAAAAATAATATAAAGTTAGTAATGAAGCTTTAGTTACAAATGCCAGAGTAAAATATTACCCTCTAGAAAATACAATTGTGTTTTTAGTTACCTTAGAGATTTATTATCTTGAAGACTTGAGATAAAATAATATTAAAGCTCTTGGGAAATTATGTTGGTTTTACTTGTGATTTAATATAGCCTGTCACATTGCTCTGAATTTGTCTAAGTATTTAACAATGTTTAGGGACTATAAAATTTGGCTATAAGAAGAATCATTCTTGAAGTGTCAGCACAAACTTTGGTATATGTTCTGTTTAGCCCTTAATTTATAGGTTAAATTATACTAAATTTAAAGATAAAGGGCAATTTTAAGAGAAAAATGTGCTACAAATGGCTCATTTAGAAAGTAAGGACAGAGGAAAAGGGTCAATATGTATTAAAGGTCTTCTCTACCTGGTTTTCATATCAGCTTGAACATTGCATGCTTCCATCCCCTTTCACACATACATTGATAATGTAAAAATTTAGTTCATTTTCCTCCCAAAGCTACCAACTGTGAACAATCATTTTACTCTGTTATACCGATTCTTTTATGTAATCCACAAAAAGGAATTAAATGGTTCCCACAACCCTCCATTGCTGAGTTTGAGACTTCTATTTTAATAGCAATGTTTACCTTCACTTATTAACACTTAGTTCTCCCAGTGTGGCTCCACAACCCGCTCAGCATACAAGGAGGAATTCCCCTTCCCCCTCCTTTTTTTTTAAGTACTGGGAATTGAATTATGTCAAGAACTATTTTTATTTTAGTCTGTTTTCAGATAGGGTCCCCTACTATTTTGTTTTTAGTCTGTTTTCACACAGGGTCTCATACTAACTTTCCTAAGTCTGGCCTCAGACCTTGGTATCTTTTTTTTTAATAAGTTTTTTATTGTGAGAATACAGAGGAGGGGTTACAGTTAAGTGAGCAAGGTAATGAGTACATTTCTTATCAAGCATTGTTGTCTCCTCCTATGTTTTGTATCTTATTTTCACTTCCCCAGCAGCAAGAATCACATCCCGCAGAAAGGGTCTGGCTAACTTTTTGTTTAGGCTGGCCTTGCTTCAATCTTCCTGCCTTTGCCTCCCAAGTGCCTGTGGCTATAGCCATGTTCTGACATGCCTAGCTTCCACAGAAGACTCTTAAACTTATGTCTAATCAAAGGATGGATTTGGCAGTAGGCTAATCATATGATGCTTAACTCATGAAACTTTAATTTAGGAAGAATTCAAATATTTGAAGTACATATATTTTGCTTTCGTCCATCTAAACATATTGACAATTCTGCTTTCCGCTGTCACCTGTATTGATTTTTTTTGTGTATCTGTGTGTCTGTCTTCTAATTATTAAGTTGCTTTGAAGTAGCTAGTATAAAACAATCTTGTGACATAGTTTAGTGCATTTATGTAAATGTATTTTAATGCACACTTTTCATTATTTTGTAAAATAAAACTATGAAAGTTGACCTCTTGTGAAAAAACTAATAGGGGTTAATTATTTCAGTTTCTATTATTACAACAGTTCTGACTGATGTTCAGTTTTGTGTGTGTGTGTGTGTGTGTGTGTGTGTGTGTGTGTGTGTGTGCCAGTCCTGGGACTTGAACACTATCCCTGAACTTTTCTGCTCAAGTGGAGCCATGGATCTACTTCTGGCTTGTTTTTTGTTTGTTTGTTTGTTTTGGGGGGTTTTTTGGTAGTTAATTAGAGATAAGACTCTCATGGCTTTCCCACTCCTGCTGGCTTCAAACCACAATCCTCAGATCTGAGTCTCTTGAGTAACTAGGATTACAGGTGTGAGCCACAGGTGGCCTGGCTGATGTTCAACTTAAAAAAAAAATTAGTCTTTTATTAACTAGAATTATTTTTAACTTATAAACATAAAATATATACTTTAATATGTACTATATGATGCTTCAGAATGTATACACATTTTGTAATGTTTGTCACATTAAATATGTGTGTCCTAGAAATTATTTCATTATGGTGGAAACATATCACAATCCTTTCTTCTAGCACAGCCTCTAATAACTGCAATTCTAATTTCACCTTGTATGAGATTAACTGTTTTTATCTTACATATATATCACTTATTATTTTTCATTCTGATCCTGGTTTATTATACTTATCTCCAATTCAATCCTTATTGTCACAAATGACAAGATTTCTTCTTTTACATGACTGAGGAATATTCTACTGTGTATGCCTCACATTTTCATTATCCCATTATTTGATAGACACAGGTTGATTTCATAACTTGGCTAGTTTGAATGCTCTGCAATGAGCATTGGCATGTCGATGTCTCCTCACATAAATTCATTTCTTTTATTACACTCTAGTGAGAATGCTAGATCATATGTAGTTCTGTTTTTATGAACTTCCTATTTTTCATAATGGCTGTACTAATTTGCATTTCCAGTAACAATGTATGTTTTGTTTTTTGAAAATAGTCATTCTACCTAGAGTGTGGATTTGCATTTCCTTGATGAATGGTGACACCGAATTTTTTTTTTCATATAGCTGTTGGCCATTCATGTTTTGTTTTGAGAAATGCCAATATTAGTCTATTAGATACTTTTTCATTGATTACTGGGGGGGTTGCTATGAAGTTGAATTTCTTATACATTCTCTAATCACATATATAATTTAAAAATACTATCGCTCACTCTATATGGAATTTCTATTCTCCTTTGGTTGTTTCCTTCACTGAACAGATGCTGTTGAATATGATGTAATCCTACTGGTCAAATTTCGTTTTGTTGTCTTACCTTCTGGATGCTATCAAAATCATTTCCCATTGCAACGTCCTGGAGAATTTGCCTATGTTTGGTCCCTATGGTTTCATTTTCTCATGTCTTTTGTTTTTAATACTTGTCGGTCGTGGGGCAGGCCTGGGCACTGTCCCTCAGCTCTTTAGCACAAAGCAAATACTCTACAACTAGAGCCACAGCTCCACTTCTGGTTTTCTGAGTGGTTTATTGGAGATAAGAGTCTCTCGGACTTTCCTGCCCGGGCTGGTTTTGAACCTCGATCTCAGTCTCCTGAGTAGCTAGGATTACAGGCCAGAGCCACCAACACTCAGTGATTGTTTTCAATCCATTTTTGATTAACATTTATGTATAATGAAAGATAGTAGCCTAGTTTTATTCATTTTCCTGTAAACATGCAATTTTCCCAGCAACATTAATTGGAAACATCAGTCTTTCTCCAATGTGTATTATTAACATTATTGTCAAATACCAATTGACTGTAGATGCGTGGATTTACTTCTAGGTATTTTTTTAAGATAGTACTATATAAAATATATTTGCAGTATAAAGCTTCCTCCTTTCTTTCTTTTTTTAAATTCCTTTATTTCTTTCCATTCAAGATCACTGTCTATTTGGGTTTATTTTGTTGTTGTTTTGTGGAAATCCTCGGACAATTTTTCCATCTTTTCAAGAAAAATGTCCTTAGTATTTTGATAGGGATTGCAGTGAATCTGAAGATTTCTTTCAGAAGTACAAACAGTTTAATTTGAATTAATTTTTGACCAAACCTTTATTATTTCCACTGTGATTTTACTTATATGCTGGATTATGGTATTGCTTTAAATTTAATCTTATAGCTCTGGCAATTGTAGCTACTATAATAAAAAAATTTTCATGTAAAAACTTATAAAAATTTTTCTGTAGGTCTCATGATAGCAAATTAATATTGAAAAACCACTAAAGAATGACTGAGCATACTTCCTTGGTTGCTAATATTATTCACATTATACTAACAATGTTTATGTATTTTAATATAAATTAATTCATTGGTATTCTTGGAGATTTTCCTCACTAGAATTATTTTTTAAAAGAATGACTGAAACACAAATTTCTCACAAAACTATTCAGAAATCTCTCATTTGATCTAAAAGCATTTGAATAAATAAAATTATTTATCTGCAATCCTTTAAAAATTAGAGTAAAAGAACTATGTTAGAGTTTGCTACATAACTAAAGGTTATGTGTTTCAGAAGACATTTATTACAAAGAATTGGCTCCTGTAATTACTGAGAGTGAAAATTTCGCAATCTGCTATCTCTAATGATCCAAGAATGAATGCTGGCTGTGTAATTCAGTTAGACAACAGACACATGATAAAATAGATGTCTCAGCTAAGTAATCCAGTAAGAACGAAAGGAGGAATGTTCGTCTGTCCATTCCCTCCTCACCACCCTTCCCCCCACCACCACTTCCTCAGTTTTGGTGGTGGTTGCTATATTTGGATCTAAAGATGATCTACTACATTGGAATCATATAGTAAAAAAAATGATTAAAACTTGACACCCTTGATATGGTCAAATCGAAGCCAAACTATCACAAAACCAAAATTTTTAGCCCATCTGAGATTCTATTTGACAGAAATTAGCCATATTTTTTAAGATAACATCCAAGTGTGAAAAAAGTATATTTTATCATTTCTCAATATTTGAAAAATGGTGTGCTAACTCAAAAATACGTAAAATTACATATTACATAAAAGTCAGTAGTTCTATTTTTGAGAAAAATGTTTGGCATATGGTTAAATTCTATCATATTCAAATTTTTCCTAACAGTTATTCTGAGAGATCTTAATAATAGTAACAATCAAAAGTAAAATGTTATAGTTGCACAGTTTTGTGGAATAATTATAGTAAGGATTGTAAAGAAAATAGTTTTAGCTTTCAGAATTCTGGTATTCTATGAAATTTTAGAAAATATAAATCATCAGTTGGCATTTTCAAAACAATAAGACATTGTAGAACTAAGTTTTATTTACAAAAATGACATAAATTTTATTATTTAAATCAGCAAAAAAGAAACTATCAAAAAACAAAAAAAAACTAATTTAACAGTTCTTCAATCTCCCTGTAAATCTCCCCATATATACATGCAACTATAGATGCAAACATGCATGTATAGGTGCAGACATGTACACAATGAATATTTGTGTACATATTTACACATGTGCATATATGTATAAACACATATGTACATACACATAAGGGGGACTGAGTGTGTTTGCATGTGTGTGTTTTGTTTTGTTTTTGGTAGCACTAGGTTTTAAATCCAGGTCTTAATATATGTATATATATATTCATGTAAAGATAGATACATATACATAGATGTAAATTTTAGAGACAGGCAAGCAGACAGAGACAGACAGACAGAAAATTTTAAATTAAGGTCTCTAGATGGGCAATGGATCACTTGAGCCAGACACCCAATCCTTTCTAATTTAGTTTTTTTGTTTTAATAGGGTCTTGTAGGGTTTATTTCAGGAAATATAATTGGTTGATTTTGGATCTTTTTTGTTGTTGATTTTTCTTTCTGGGGCTGGCTTAGCCCACACTTCCTATTTATGCTTCCCACATAGCTAGGAGTGCAACTAACACCCAGGTTATTGATTGAGATAGGCCTTGCTAACTTTTTGCGTGGAAGCCTTAGATCCTCTTGATTTCCATCCTCTCTGTAGATGAAGGCATATGTTTTTTTTTTTAATTTCTTTGGTAAAGATGCTATACAAAGAGGTTACATTATACATAAGGTAATGAGTACATTTCTTGTCGAACATCCTTACCCACCCCCTTGTTTTTCTCCCACTATCCCTTCCCTCTCATACTCCTTCCCCCACTTGAAGTTGTAAAGCTCATTTCTGACATAGTGTCTTGTGAGTAACATTGTTGTAATAGGTAATCATTGGTCCTTGTTTCAGCATTTTGTTATTCCCCTTCCCTTCTCCAAGTTAGATACATGTACATACAAGACACAGGGTACTAAAACCAAAGACTATGATTGCCAGGGGTAAACCAATGGCAAAAGAATTAAATTAAATTAAAAGAAAGAACTAGATACAGTACACTGGCAACAACAAGGTCAACAACCAAAAACCAACCTGTTGTTTCCATGTCTTGGAGTTCATTTCAATTAGCATCATTTTGTATGCTCATATGCATATAGCTATTGAGCTGTTATGATTCTCTGCCAGGACTATCTTAGACATATACTAATTATTACAAATGAGGGACACCATAGAGCCTAGGGGTTTATTTTGTTTTTTGTTTTCCATTTCCTTATGAAAGGGGCAATGATAGGGCTGGGAAGGTGGCTCAGTGGTAGAGCGCTTGCCTTGCATGCATGAGGCCTTGGGTTTGATTCCTCAGCACCACATAAGCAAAAAGAAAAAAGCCGGAAGTGGCGCTGTGGCTCAAATGGTAGAGCACTAGCCTTGAGCTGAAGAGCTGAGGGACAGTGCCCAGGCCCAGAGTTCAGGCCCCACGACCGGACACCCCTCCCCCACAAAAAAAGAAAGGGGCAATGATAGAAACATAAAAATCCATTGTGTTTATATACCAAATTTTTTCGATCAATTCATCTCTTGAGGGGCATCTGGGTTGGTTCCATGTCTTAGATCTGGTAAATAATGCTGCAATGAACACAGTGGTGCTAGTGGCTTTAGTGTGGCCTTGCTTGTGATCATTTGGATAAATGCCCAGGAATGGGATTGCTGGATCTTAAGGTAGTTCTATGCTTAGCTTTTGAGGAACCTCCATATGGCTTTCCAGAGTTGTTGAAACAGCTTACATACCAACCAATAGTGTAGTAGCATTCCCTTTTGGCCAAATCCCCACCAGCACCTGTTAATATTCGTTTTCTTGATAATAAGGTCTATGCTTTTGAAGTCACATATAACCAGTAGAAAATAAAATAGGTGAAGTGGCAAAAATAATAGTCTTCCTTCAGATTACAGTGTTTAAATAGACTCCCAGAGAATAGACTGACCTGAGACAAGGCAATTCTGTTCTAGGATTGTGTAAAAGCTATGATGTTGCTGTACTTTTTTTTTTATTGTGAAAATACCATACAGAGGGGTTACAATTACATGGGCAAGATAATTAGTACATTTTTTTTATCAAGCATTGTTGCCTTGATAAGAAGGCAACATTGTTGCCTCCTCCTTTGTTTCCCCTTCCCATCCCTTCCTATCTCCACGTACCCCCCCAGCCTTGCCCCTCTCCCTAGCTAGAATAGCTATAATCAAGAACTCTAATAACAACAGATGCTGGAGGGGATGTGGACAGAAGGGAACCTTACTGCATTGTTGGTGGGAGTGTAAACTTGTTCAACCACTTTGGAAAGCAATATGGAGGTTCCTCAAAAGACTTCACATAGAGCTCCCCTATTACCCAGCAATCCCACTTTTGAGCATTTACCCAAATGATCACAAACAAGACCATACTAAAGCTACTAGCACAACTATGTTTACTGCAGCATTATTTACCATAGCTGCTGTAATTTTTAACTAGAATTCACAGAATTACTGGGTAGAGTGGTCATTATGAAGTTGGATACAAAAATTAATTTTCAATTTGTTCCTGTTGCCATTCCTAAACAACTATAAAGCAATTGTTCTGTGTCAGGGGAAAAAAACAGTAAAAATTTTAACAGAAGCATAGAATTCTCTATTATTGGCTTGCTAATGTTCATTTATATAGAATGAATCATTTAAACGCTATTTACAATTTAAAAAAATAATCTAATTTAGTTTAAACTTTTGGCTACTTTGGAACTAGAATATTTTTGGAAACAAAATACTTGAGAGAGAGGAAGGATAGGCAAATGCAGTCAGACTATTCAATATACCGAAATGAAAATGGAATCAAATAAACAGGGCATGTATGGGGTTAGGAGTGGTGGGGGAGATTGATGAAAGGGGGATACTAATCAAGATGCACTGTACTTACAAACTGATTTTTGAATAGTACAATTACTTAAAGCCAATGAAAAAATACAAAAAAATTAACCACAGTATTTGAAACCCTAATATTGGACTCTAGATATATATTCTATTTACTTAAAGCCAGATCCAATCAAATTTATACTTTCTAGTATCTGAAAATAAAAAATATAAATTCATGGGTTGGAAGGTGACACAGTGGTAGAGTGCTTGCCTTGCATGCATGAGGCCCTGAGTTCGATTCCTCAGCACCACATAAGCAAAAAGAAAAAAGCCGGAAGTGGTGCTGTGGCTCAAGTGGTAGAATGCTAGCCTTGAGCTGAAGAGCTGAGGGATAGCACCCAGGCCCAGAGTTCAGGCTCCACTACCGGACCCAAAAAACAATTTTAAATGACTCTATTAATCATTTTAATTCTAAGTGTGAAATTAATTTTTTAGCAGATTAGCAATTTAATGGCAAATCTTAAAAGATTGACCACTGAGATAGATGTTTTGAAAAATATCATCTTAAAAATTTAATTGAATAATAAATACTCAAAATATTTTACCTATTTTATCTGTATTATATCATAAATTTAATGATTATTTGCTGAGAAAATAAAAGTTTTTATAATAAAACCTGAAAACATTGGTTAGTGATCTAACTAGTTTTCATTTGCACCTTTGGAGCAATTTATGTTTGTTATGGTAAACACTTGTTTTTGAAACCTGTATTTTGAATCTTATACTGTAAAATATGATAAACTTTACTAATCAGCCTTACAATAATTAAATTAGTGTCATTATCTTTACTCTGAAATTTCTCATAGATGTTATGATTTGCTGGCTAGAAAGCATCAACTCTTTTATTACTTTATGTCTTGCTGTGAAGGTATCTGTAAAAACCACCATATCTTGAATGATTCATTTTTTTTAAACAGCAAACAAATCTAAGATTTTCTTTATCAAACAGATCTCAGCTATTTTAAAATGGCATACATATTTAGCTTTGTTGTTCATTTGTATAATTTCTTGTGCTTATAAAATATAAATGGATATTTTTATTTCATACAAATGTTTTGCCAATTTCCTACTTACTCCTGTAGAATTGACATTCTTTTTTTGGAGGGGGGTCCGGTGGTGGGGCCTGAACTCTGGGCCTGGGCGCTGTCCCTCAGCTCTTCAGTTCAAGGCTAGCGCTCTACCACTTGAGCCTCAGCGCCACTTCCGGCTTTTTTCTTTTTGCTTATGTGGTGCTGAGGAATCGAACCCAGGGCCTCATGCATGCAAGGCAAGTGTTCTACCACTGAGCTACCTTCCCAGCCCAGAATTGGATTCTTTAGATAATCTAAAGTGAGAAATACAAAGTTACCTTCCTTTTCAAACTTGATTTCAGTCCATTTCTCATATCTCACCACAAATTGTATTTATAATTTTTAGTAGAAAATCTCCTGAAGAATGAGACTATTTTATACTGTCTAATAAAGAAAAGTTATGCCTCATTCTATTTCAATTGGTATAAATTTTTTGTATGTTTTTATTGTAAAAATAGTGTACAGAGGGTTTACAGTTACATGAGCAAGGTAATGAGTACATTTCCTGTGAGGCATTTTGCCTCCTCCTTTGTTTTTCCCCTACCATCTCTTCCCTCCCACCTCCACAACTAACTCCCCCCACCAACACAAAGTTGTAAAGTTTGTTTTCAACATAGTGTTTTGTACATCTCATTGGTACATTGGGTCAACCTGTATTCCTATTTAAGCATTTTGTTTTTTCCCTTCCTCTTCCCGAATTAGAGAAGTGTATATACAAGATGCAAGGCACCAACATCAAATATAGTGAAAACAGGCATTATACTGTAGGGGAGGAACATACAAAGAAACAACAAAATAATCACATGGTACATTATAAATATATTAGGAACAACAGCAAGCAAGCAAGAAAAAACACTTGTGTACTTACCTTGGGGTTCATTTTGCTTAACATCATCTTATATGGTCATATGCTTTTGACCTTTACTACTTGTCCTACACATGTACTAGTTATTGCAAATAAATGAAACCACGGGACCTATGTTTCTTTGGGCCTGGCTTACTTCACTTAAGTAGAAACTTCTCTGAAGAGGAAATAAGAATGACCAATAGACACATGAAGAAATGCTCAACCTCCCTAGCCATAAAACAAATGCAAATAAAAATACCATTCAGATTCCACCTCACCCCAGTTAGAATGGCTATAATAAGAACTCTAATAACAACAGATGCTGGAGGAGATATGGACAGAAGGGAACCCTACTGCATTGTTGGTGGGAGTGTAAATTTGTACAACCACTTTGGAAAGCAGTATGGAAGTTCCTCAAAAGACTACACATAGAGCTCCCCTATGACCCAGCAATCCCACTTTTGGGCATTTACCCAAATGATCACAAACAAGACCACACTAAAGCTACCAGCACGACTATGTTTATTGCAGCATTATTTACCATAGCCAAGATATGGAACCAACCCAGATGCCCCTCAGTAGATGAATGCATCAAGAAAATGTGGTATATATACACAATGGAATTCTATGCCTCCATCAGAAAGAATGACATTGCCCCCTTTGTTAGGAACTGGACAGACTTGGAAAAAATTATAGCAAGTGAAATAAGTCAGGCCCAAAGAAACATAGGTCCCATGGTTTCCCTTATTTGCAATAAGTAGTATATGTCTGAGTCAAACAGAAAAGGTTAGATAAGCTGATGTTAGGGGAACGAACCCAAGATAAATATTCAAATGTTTTTTTTCCTTTCATGCAATTGTTTCTAACATATTTATAAGATAATTTCTTTGTTGCTTTGTATGTCCCTCCCCCATGTTATAACCCATGCTTTCACTGTATTTGATGTTGGTATAATTTGTGGAGGGGAAGGGGAAAAACACATCATTTAAATAGGGATACAGGTGGACCCATTGCAACAATGAGATGTACATGTCGTTATGTCGAAAAACGAACCTTACAACTTTGGTGGGGGGTGGGGAGGATGATCAGGTAGGCGGAGGGAGGGAGTATGGGAAGGGATGGGAAGGGGAAACAAAGAGGAGGCAACAATGCTTGAGAAGAAATATATTCGTTATCTTGCCCAAGTAATTGTAACTCTTCTGTACGGTATTCTCACAATAAAAAAAAAAAAAAAGACTACACATAGAGCTCCCCTATGACTCAGCAATCCCACTTTTGGACATTTACGCAAAGGATCACAAACAAGGCCATACTAAAGCTACCAGCACAACCATGTTTATCACAGCATTATTTACCATAGCTGAGATATAGAACCAACCCAGATGCCCCTCAGTAGATGAATGGATCAAGAGTAAGTGGCATATATATATGTATATATATAAAATGAAATTATATGCCTTCATCAGAAAGAATGACACTACCCCATTTGTTAGAAAATGGAAAGACTTGGAATCAATTGGTATAACTTTAAATGTTAGAAAACTGTGTATAGTTGATGCTTTATTATTGTAGTCATTGATCTTAAATTAGGTAAAATAGACTGAAAAAACATGCTATTAAGCATATATTACATATAATTGTTAAATATTTAGTTTCTATTATAAATATATTTCTATATCAGATGTATCTAATGGAAAAAATATATTTCCCTGGTTTCCTCAGACATATTTCTAAGATGATTGCCCAAATACAACATGAACAAAGTACCATTGCTTTTTTTTTGTTCTACTTACAAGTGCTGTGAACTCTTTCTTTGAGAGATGTACTTTAACTTTCTTCTTTAGCTATCTTAGAAAATGACACCTTCTGTATCATTATTTTGCATATTTTAAATTATACTGAATAATAAGAGCAATCACTGTAAAGTAGAATGTCATACCCTTTATATATCATTTGAAAACTTTGTGCCTAGATTGTATTATATCTTCTCTTCCTTATCCATTTAAAGATAAGGATTTTAGGATGTAAATAAGGGCGTGATTCTAACACAGTAAAATTAGTGGCTTTGTAGAGGAAGAGACCAGTCTCTCATTTTCTGTCACGTAAGGAAACAATGAACAGATAGTTTTCTACAATTTGCAAAGAGATCACTTGTTCATAATTGCTCATACTTAGTCCTTGATGTTGAACTTTCAGCCTATATTACTGTAGCTTAGTTTATTGCAGTACATATTTTATGGCGCTCAACCAAGCTTTATTGTAGTTCTATTGAAAAGTTATTAGACTTTAGCCCACCAATAAGAAAAATAATCCTCTGTTTTACATATATGCTACTGTTTCTCAAACTTTAAGTTAATCCACTAGTAGCTGAGTAATTGGCAAGGATAAATGTGTACACTCGTGCCCAAAATAATTATAATATCAAATATTATCAACATTTGGAGCTAACGTTACTAGCAACAAACAAGACCATTAACACACAACAAGTATTCATCACGTCCTTTTTAAATGGTTATTCTTCTTATTGTCACTGCCAAATACAGCTATTCAATTTTTTAAAATTTAAACTTTATTGTAAAGATGATGTACACAGCAGTTACAGTTACACAAGTCAGGTAATCAGTACATTTGTTTTTGAACAATGTTATCTCCTCCATAATTTTCTCCCACTTTCCTCCTGTAAATTGTGTTTTTAAAAGTAACATTTGTTCTGTTCAGGAATGATCAAAGCTGAAGATACATCATTTTCTGTGAAATAAATTTTAAGTCAAATGTCTAGCACTAATAACCTTCTGTAGCTTGGGCTTAATTTAAATTTCCCACATATAATAAGGAACCAGCACAAATTTATATATATAGTTTTAATCTTTCACGTTTTCACTCTCATGTAAACTTGCCATTATCATGCCTTCTTTTCTGCCTTTGTTCATATTATGATCAATAATCAAAACGTCTGTTATAATCACACATAATTCAAGGAAAAATACAAGATCCATCTCCTAAGAGAAACTAGTTCCAAAACATGAGGATATTTATTCTAATTTTTCTACTCCATTTGACTAGCAGTGCATAAGTTGAATATTACCAGCATGGATTCCTCTGAATCTTCCATATCTTTATGATTTGATTTAGACTGTAAATCTCTATAGGACTTCCATTCTATGTTCAATTTTGTTCATTAATCTGCTTCCCTGGAACTCAAATCAAAATAATCTATCAGATTTAAATATTTAGTAATTTTTTTCTTTTGTCTTTTAGCTATATCTGATATGGTATTTATTTGCTATTTGTAATATATTATTATGATTGCATTCTTGCTGAATTAACTAAATTGGGGGGGGGGGCGTGCATGCCTGTGCACCTGCGCATGTACTACCCAATCCTGGGCACTGTTCCTGAGCTTTTTGGCTCAGGACAAACTCTCTTCCAATTCAACCACAGCTTTGCTTCTGGCTTTTTGGTGGTTAATTGGTAATGAGTTTTTTGCCCAGACTGGCTTTTAACCATAATCCTCAGATCTCAGCCTCCTTAGTAGCTAGGAGTATAGGCATTAGCTACAGGATCCTGGCTTCAATTAACCACAGTTTAATTTCCAAGAGCTGAGAGTCTTAAAATAGCCTACAACTTGATTATGTAAAAAAATTAATGTGTAAAATGACACATGAAGCCAGGAGCTGGTGGCTCATGATTGTAATTCTAGCTACTCATGAGGCTGACATCTGAAGATCATGGTTCAAGCCAGTCTGGGCAGATGAAGTCTGTGAACTCTTACCTCCAATAAACTACTCAGAGAAGGCCCGAAGTGGTAGAGCAATAGCCTTGAATGCAAAAACGCTCAGGGACAGTGTTCAGTCCCTGAGTTAAAGCTCCAGGACTGGCAAAAAATAAAAATAAAAAAGACATATGTTCAGCCTGAACAAAAAAGGGTCAGAGGTGAAAAGACTGTTTTAGTCTTGCATAACCAACAATCTCTCATATTGAGCAGAATTTCAGTAAATATGTCTAGAGGAGAGTTGTGATACTAGACTATTAAGGTCATAATATTTGTATTCTGAGAAAATGGTCTTTATGGTATTTTGTGATTCCCAGGGATTAGTTATACCTCTACCCAACTTAGTACAGTGTATTCTTTAGCGAAACAGAAATCTCTCTCTCACACACACATACACGTGTGTGTGTGTGTGTGTGTGTGTGTGTGTGTGTGTGTGTGTGTGTGTGTGTGTGTGTGTGTGTATATATATATATATATATATATATATGGAGAGAGAGAGAGAGAGAGCGCTAGCAATGAACTGGCTTATGTGATTATGGACATTGTAAAGTCCACAATCTGCAGAGTAAGGCCATCAAACAGGAGATTCAAGGAGAATTTGGAGAATTTTCTGTTTGAAACCAAAGGAAGTTTGCTGACAGAATATATTGTTCTTTGGGAAGTCTTTATATATTTTACTAAAGGTAATCAAGTTCCAAGTCTGTTTGCTAAAATATTAATTGCCTACCAAAACACCTTCACAGAAGTATCCTGAATAATGAATGTTCCAGCAAACCCTGCTAGGGTATTACATAACACTATCACAGAAATGTTATCACTGAAGGAAATAAAGAATAATAGGAATTACATGCTTTTACTTCAGTCCTCTGGTTCCATGATCTGCCCACAAAAAAATGACTACTATCCAATATAATTCTTCATGGTATCAAAGTTCTCTGAAAACTAATGCTTTCTAATTATATATAAATTGTTTCAATTATTGTAAATATTTGATTATTTAGAATTTTACTTATAAAGACATAACTTTATAATATTTTATAAAAAGAACTAGTAGAGATTATTATTTGTCTTTTGTTGATCATCCTTTAGCTGCTATGAAACACAATGTACATAGGTTTCAGAAACCACATCTCTTAGAAACAGCAGGCAAACAAACATTGGATTCATGTGACTGAAATTAGAGAATATGCCAAACGTATAACTTTGATATGCATAGTGAGTAGGAAGCAAATAGAATAGTATATTTTAATGTATAAAATGCAAATAGGCTATTCAGAAAGATATGTTTGTAAATGCAAGCATTTTGTTAAATATTTGAAGAGATGTAATTATAACTTCATATGTATCTGCAATAAAAATTACAGCTTTGGGGTTGGGAAGGTGGCTCAGTGGTAGAGCGCATGCCTTGCATGCCAGAGGCCCTGGGTTCGATTCCTCAGCACCACATAAGCAAAAAGAAAAAAGCCGGAAGTGGCGCTGTGGCTCAAGTGGTAGAGCGCTAGCCTTGAGCTGAAGAGCTGAGGGACAGCGCCCAGGCCCAAAGTTCAGGTCCCATGACAGGACCCCCCACTCCAAAAAAAAAATTACAGCTTTAGCTTTCTACTGTAAGTTGGTTGTTCTTAAGGAAAAAGCAAGTAGTCCCTTATATTAGTAATAAGCATCTATCTATAAGGTAAATTCAAAAATGTCACTTTCCATTAAAAAGCAGCTACAAAAACTGTATTAGATGTTTTAGGAAAGTAGCCAGAAGCTTTTTAAAGCATGAAGAAATGCCCAGACATTCATGTAGGTAACTTATAATTAAGTAGAGTTTTCCTGGTTTGTTCTTACACCACCAGCATCACCACTGTCATTTTCATAATCAAATACTTACTTGTAATATTTTATAGCATTTTAAAGCAAGTTTAAAGGGCCCAGGAAGGGTCCTAGTTAATAAAATGGAAAAAACAATACTACTGATAATTTTCTTCTTGTCTGTATATCTGGATTTTTCTTACTAGAAAACATTTTGCTTTCCTGAAGGCAATAGGCAACACTGGATAAAACTAAACTACATAACTTCTCCAAATCAGTTCAGGATATTGGTATAAATTCATATTGTTAGATACAATGTAAAGATACTAGAACAATTTTTATTTTTGTCTAATTCTCTTTCTTTCTAAATCATTTCTCTGTTTTCAAGATTAGATTTGGCTGCAAATACTCAAGTCTTCTTATTCTTTTCATACTCTCAAAAAATAGATGCCATGGAATTTGAAATAGTCCCCTTTTTTTCAAATTACTGATTTAACAGAATTAAACTGAAAAAAATACTGTCAATAAATGACATCATAGACAAAATTATCAAATGTTTGACAAACTGAGAAAAAAATACTTGTAATTAGCAAAGATTTAACATCTAGGAGATAAAGAATTTGCAAGTCCATAAGAAAAACTGTGAGAAGAACAACTGAAACAACTGGGAAATAAGGAAAGTCAAATCTGAATTAGCAAGTGTATAAAGAAATCACCAACAATTAACTCTGAACAAATGGGCAAAAAATTGTAGGTAAGCCAGCTATTAATGAAATTTAGATAAGTATATTCTTTATGTAGTTTTATGTGAGTGTATACTGTACATTGTAGAGAGAAATCTGGTAATACTTACCTTAAATAAATATGACCCAGTAAGCTCTTCCAGGGATACATCCCAAAGGAACTCAAGGCTAGGTTCAGAAGGGGACAGGCACAAAGATGCTCATTGTGGCAGCAAGGTAGTTGCAAGAGGCAACTCTTTAGTAAAATACATGTATGCATACAGTAAGATATTAACCAGCACTAGTAAACAGCAAACTAGCATTGCATACAGTAACATGAGTATATTTCTGGATGAGTGGTAAAAATTAAAATTAAAAGTTAAAATATAAAGATTACAAGTAGAGTAAAACCCATAGTATATTACCTAGACAAATTAATAATAAGCATATACAAAATAGTTCTGTATTTATTTCAAGTAATAATATATATCCAAAGGTATCTGAGAGTTTAGGGCAATATAATGGTTCCCCACAGTGAAAATGCTGGCAAAGAGAGATAAAATGGAGAATAAGTGGCAAGATGACATCTTTAAAATACATTTTTTGCATGGACAATTGAATTACATAGGTATATGATATGCAAACAGTGGTATGTACACAGAAAGAAAGAAAGTCAACAAGTATCTTACTAGGCCTTCCGGTGCAATTAAAAATCTATTTGGAATTGTAGTGATAAGTGAGAGATAAAATCATAATAGAACATTGAAAAATTATTGTTCAATCAGGTGTGAGAGTGGGGGTTTTCGAGGTTCCTTCCACAATTGAAAGTCTCTTTTGTAACTAGATAATAAAAACAGAATAATCTATATCACACTGTGAATAAATAAGCTCTCCAGTGGCAGAAGAAAGTTTGCTTGAGGTTTCTCTTTCTGTTTTAATATTTTTTTTCCTTTTCTTCTTATTTTTAGACATTTTTCTTTCAACAGATATCTGCTTTTAGCAGTCACTCAATCTATTTTTGCTTTATGATTGTCCTAGGCCATAGTGAATTATCACTTGTTTATCCCTGAACACCAAAGGAATTTTTATTTTATTTCAATCTAAAAAATAAAACCACTAAAAACCAACTCAAAATTTCTTCCTCAGTCTAGAACATTGCTCAAGAGTCTCTTTTCTCAAATTTTAAGCCCAATATATTTGCTTTCTTACAGATGAAAATTGTTATTATCAACTAATAATATCACTTGCCAACTGAAATAAATTATACACAGATAGAAGATAGAACTTAATTGTAGGAGAGAAGAAAGTTTCATTCATTTTGGTACATGACTGGTGATGAAATAAACAGGAGGCATAGAAGGGAATTAAATACTTGCTGAAAAGTAGAACAGATTAGACAAAAGTTGTCAGAAAAGCACCAAGTAAAGTAACTCACAAGCTAGTCATTTAGGAAACAAAAAAAGGTATGAAAGCAGACTCTCTCTACTCAGGAGTCTGTTCTTGTACCTGCAGAAGACAAAGAGGCTGTATAAGTGTTGTGAGCCTAATACCTGTACAGCACAAAAATGAACATGATTTAGAGTATTAAGATTCATATGCCTATCTAAACACATATTAAACAAAATACCTGAACATTTGAGTTTACATATAAGGCAGCAGGAAGACAAAACACGGGAATAAGAAGCACATTAGACACAGCAATTTAAAAGCAAACTATCATTCACTAATGGAATAAATGTTGGCAAAAATAAAATATGAGACATCTACAATATTAATATTTTAATGCCAAAAATGAGAAATGTAGAACCTACTTTGTAGAATGATTTTGAAAACTGCATAACTGAATTTTTATGAACAAGACCAAAGCATGTTTAATATAATGAAATCTTCATTGCTTCATCATTACTGTTGTTACTATAGATTTTATGTCTAGTAAGGTGTCTTAATTTCAGTTCAAGAATTATAATTTGTAGAGTTAATGGCTTCTCTTTTATATGTTCTGCATTATATGCTTTTTTCTCCATAATGTTCTTTTTGGAAGCTTTTTCTTTTTATTATTGTTTTTCTTCATGTATTTTTATTGTTATTATAAACAGGAGTTTATAGTCATATATTTTATATATATAGTTATATGTCAGATAGAGTACATTTCTTTTGGAACAATGTCAAGAGTTTTTTCTAACTAACTATATATACATATACATATATATATATGTATATGTTGACTGTCTTAGCTCTAAAGAGGTAAAAGGAAATTCTATATATTCAGCCCAGATTAGTGATGTCATCTATACAACTATCAGCTAGCCAGTGAGGCTCAAGAACTCAGCAGAGCAGAAAAGCCACAGTAAAACCAGGGAAAGGATAGAAAGAGGCAATTATTCAGATATGGATGAAGTTTTCTTTACTTCACCCCATACAAAAGATGGACTATATCACAACCAGAAAACAGGCACTTATAGCAACTTTCCAAAGAAAGATAAGACCCCCTCAAGTGTGCTTACTTGTTTAAGCAGTACTTTCACTAAAAGTAGCTTTTTGTGATTAAAATGATTTTAAGTAATTTATAATTTTAATTAAATTTTGACTCTTGCGTCAAAGAACAGTACTGTTTGCCATGGATAATTCAACTTTTCCAAGAAACTTAGTTTGGATGAAATGTGTTAGCTTGCTAAAATGATGAAAATGGCTTGAGGTGTTTGAAAACGTTTTCACTCTGACTGACACGAGCCTCCTCTGGTGTTTAGGTCTCCCTCATCAAGCACAGGTGTGCTAGGACTTCCTTAGATAGCAGGCCAGCAGGCTGTTTTGGTGGGAGGATGATCACGTCCAGGGTAGGCCAAGATTAGAAGATGGTGAGAGGACCTTGTTTCACTTCTGATTTGGGCCCGGGGTTTTATGCTGAGCAAGTTGTTTCCTAGGGTTTAGAGCAATCTCAGTTTCACAATCCCAGATAGAAATAAAACAACAACAAAAAAAGATTTCCCCCTAGGAAAACAGCTGCAGTTCAGCTCGGGGCTGCGTGTGAAGACACAGTGAGGGACACACCGTGCTAAAGTCGGTGACCGCAGTGGGGCAAGCGCGCGGGGAGGACGTGGGCTTGCTCCACGTCGCCCCAAGGGAATAGACGTACTTGCGTTCACTCGTTAAAGAGGAGTTCCTGAGGTGCTGGAATAGTCTACAAATAGGAGAATGACCTGGCTGGAGGCGAACCAAGGCGCTGCTGGGTAGCAGAATGCAGTCAGAGAGGCTTGGGACTCCCGGCAGGGTAACCGGAACAGCCGCGAACCTGAGGGAGCCGGGTTTACACCACCAGAGGCTCGGCCGCGCCTCATAAGCCCCGCCCTTCCACAACCCCGCCTTCTTCTGCTCGGGCCAATAGGAAGCCACGATGTTAGCGGGTGGGAGGCGCGGCCGGGTTGCTACAGCCAGAGCTGGGCGGCGGCGGCGGCGGCAGCAGCAGCGGCGGCGGCGGGCGCTGGAGGAGCGGACTCGCGGATTCGGAGGCGGGGGCGCAATGGAGGGACCGGAAGGTAAGGAAATGAAGGATGCAGGCTTAGGGCCCAGAGCATTCGGGGGTCCCGGATACCGATATTCCGGAGAGGCGGAGGGGGGTCCAGAGCGGCGGACCCCTCCTAGGCCTGGGTGGGCTGCAGCCGGACAGCTCCCCACGCCGAGGAGGGGTGACTCCCGGAGCCCCGCCTCAGCCCGGCTCGGGCTGGGCTCTCTACCCAGCCGGCGCCCGCGCCAGCCCACACGACCTTTCCTTCTGTTTTCTGATCCTGCCTAACTCCCGCGGTCCCGTAGTTAATCGGTCTCTTGGCCAGGTTTTTTGTTTGTTTTGTTTTCCTTCTTCTCCTTAAAAACTGGAGTCTAGGTTGCTGCCCACGGCCTCTCCACTGCCTGTCTTTGCTGGTCCTTCAGGGTGTATCTCCTACCATAAGCCACTTTGCCTTGGCCAGTTGCCTCTGCATAGCTGTTTTCACATTTCTGCAGCATCCTCCATGGGAGAGATGCCAGAGCATCTCCTAAGGAAGTGTCTGTCACTGGCAAGCTGTCCGACCGAGACAATAGGTTTCCAGATGGATTAGATGGTTTATTCACGATGAATTGTGAGAGAGAGCTAGCCTTGGTCCTTCAGCTTTGGGCTTATCCTTGTGTTGTAACTATGACTCCAGATTTTGCTTTGTTCCCAAATCCTTCACTTTTCCTCCATTCTCTTAACACATTCTGTGCAGGGACTACATTAGTTTAAAAACAAAGGAATGAAGGGGAAATAAAAATAGCATAAGCAAAAGCAGTTTAAAGATTTAAATTGTGTTTTATCCTTCGGATGAAGAACAAGTCTTCAGAATTGAAAGATCTTGTTAGGATGTAACTCCTTTTTTTTTCTCCTTTACTTATATTCAGGTCGATGGAATAAAGAACGAGCCATTGAGCGCTGTGTATTGTTAAATGATGCAGAGTAAAATATTTCAGGTTTTGTTTCGAAGTGAAAAGTGATATTTGGTGACTTTTCCAGTGTTCTACACTCACCAGAAAGCAAGTGGCAATAATGAGTTTATTTCATATATTTGCTTTGAGTGAAAGCCTTCATGTTAAGCACCTTGAAAATGACTGATAATTCTGATAATTTGTCAACTTCAGTGTGCTATTTCCTGTGAAGATCATATTTAATTTAAGAGTACCAGTCTGAAGATTTTACTATTTAACGTTTATGGTGAAAGCAGGTGTCTTCATCTAGGTTTTCCCTTACATATCCTAAACACTTTTCTATCTTGAGGATGCAACAAAGAATAAAAAAGTCAAAGCTTTAGCCATTTCAGTAGTCTTTTCATTTTAAGTTGTGTTGACATAACTAGTGAAGCTGTACTTAAGAATGCATTTAGTAATGGAACCCTATTATACTCAATTACAAGGGTGGAGTATGCATGAATTCTATGTGATAAGGCTGTGGGCATTACGGGTTCCACTGATGTATCATGATAAACAATACCGGATTTTTCATCTATTTTTAAATAAAACAATATTATCATTAATGGTGTGTTTTGTTGCAATGAATTAGGTTGAAATACATGAAATGGTTCTCTTTCTGGAAAACAGTAAACATTCGAATATTGGTAATTGCAAATGGTACAAACTAATAAAAGTTTTTGAGAATTTTATGTTGAATGAAGAATAGAGATTTTCTTCCTCCAGGCCCTTCCTGTTCCCCTTACTCATTTTTAAAAATAAATTATTTCATCACATTTGGCAAAGATCAAAACTTTGAATCTTTTTTTTTTTTATTGTGAAAATACTGTACATAGGGGTTACAATTACATGGGCAAGATAATGAGTACATTTCTTATCAAGCATTGTAGCCTCCTCCTTTGTTTTCCCTTCCCATCCCGTCTTTCCTCCACCCAACCCTCTCCCCCCACCCCCAAAGTTGTAAAGTTTGTTTTCAACATAACGTCTTGTACGTCTCATTGTTGCAATGGGTCCACCTGTATCCCTATTTAAACGATTTTTTTCCCCTTCCCCTCCACAAATTATAACAACATCAAATACAGTGAAAGCAGGGGTTATACCATGGGGGAGGGACATACAAAGCATCAAAGAAATAATCTTAGAATTCTATGCCTCCATCAGAAAACTTTGAATCTTGAAGTTGCTATTCATTAATTTATTCATCTGTGTCTTCAGATAATAAACATTCATACAGTGATAGTTTCTTTTCTGTGTTGGAAGTCTCCATCTAATATTTTGAAGGTGTGGGGTTACCTTACGTTTCAGTATCTAGTATGAAATTTTGAAGTTTGCTCAATGTGTAATAGTAGTTGAGTAAATATTGTGCTCTGTGTAATTAGACTTGCATTTCTGTTTGAAACCAGTTACCAAGTTCTGGCTTTACAAGCTTCTGTGAAGACAAACTATAGATTCTTGAAAAGCTCTACTGATGATAATCTTATTCTCTTCTTTATGAGGTTATTATTTGTATGTTAATCATACAAATTATTTTTGATCTTATGGGACTTATAATTCCTGAATTTTCAAAGGTATAAGCATTTATACTGAACAATTTAATTTGAAGCCAAATGTAAGTCTTTGCTTAAAATTGTGTAATTGATAAAAGTATGGTTTGAATATTTAAAGATTTTCCTTTTCACCCAAATGTCATACAGATGTATCCAAAGACAACAGAAGTAGTTTTAGACCTGAATTATAAGCTTTTAGAGAGGTATTATAGAATTAAGAGGTGATAAACATTTTTTAAGATTTCTCTTATATATATATATGGATATATATATCCATATATATATATATCCATATATATATAGTACTTCATTGCCTTCATAATATCCTAAAAAGTAGTTACAACAATGGTAGATATCAGCTGCCTGTTTCTCTTTTGGGCTTCTAAAATTACTAGATCTTAATATTGTCTTCTGAAACTTGATTAGGAGTGGAATTGCTATTTTCCAGTGTAGCATTGCCTGCCTTAAAGGCAGGCAATATATCTCATTAATGTTTCTACTGTGTTTTCCCATAGTATAACTGTATACTAGTTCATTAAATAATTTTTCTAGCATTGTTGTTTGGGGGGGGATGATACTGATTCGATGGGAGATATTTTTTATAGTCAATGCATTGGAAAGGCTTGTATTTTAATTTGTGCTTTGTTTCATTTTAGCTATATGATTTGGGCAGTTATTGAATACTATAATGTCTTAAATTAGATAACATACACTGAGAATTTAGCTGACTGTCTAATGTATTAAACCCCATGTTTATTAGGTTTATTGGGTGAACCCATAGGAGGCATAAGTACTTGAAACAGTCCAGGATAAACAGAGCATATGGTCTATACAGAGCCCTAAATAATCTGAAAAGGGAGAAATTGGAACTAGAAATTGGAACATATATGTATGTATGTATATATATGTATATATGTATGTATGTATGTTTGTATATCTATATATATGTATATAAAATAGGCATTGGAACTAAGGCAAAGATGGGGAAATTGAAAGGAAGGATAGATTTAGAAGTTACTTCTCTTTTAAGAGGAAGAAAAGTTTGAGTGATCGAGTAATGAGTTTGGCTTTAGAAGTGTGTTTATACAATACTTGAAGTATCTGGTGGAAAAGTCTCAGAAAAAAAGTCTCATGGAACTGTAGACATAGACATTTTAGTAGTTATCAAACATATATGACAACAAATGAGTGTAATCACTAAAGCAAACTGTTTAGCATAAAAGAAAAGTTACTTAGGAGAATCTAATGTTTTAGGGTTTAATAGAACAGGAAATTGGAATAAGGAGCACCTTTAAAGAAGTTTAAAATTTTGTCAAAGAGGAATGTGGGAGCAAAATAATTTTCATGGAGTAGGAGGTAAAAAGCTGATAGTATCTCATATTTAAACATAGGTAGCCTAAGCACTCATCTTCTCAAATCCTGCTTCATTTGTGAAACCTAGACAACTTGTGTATAAAATAAATACAGTAGAAGTCAGAAGATGAAGGATTTTAAAAGTTGAAGGAAGTTATCAATGGTTTCTCATGTTATGGAAAGGTCCTATAAAATAATCTAAGAGAAGGCTTCAAATTTGGCAATTATGGTAATGAGCAGTCATCTCTATTTCACAAAATTGTTTATCTCTATTTTAGCACATTTCCCTGATCTACTTCCCAAAGATGTTGTTATGATGTTCTCTTTTACCCTATTCTTTTGTTTATCCATTGTGTTTATCAGTACTTGACATATATATGTGTACACATATATATACATATATGTGTACATATATATACTTATAAGGAAGTTTCACTTATATGCACAATAAGAGATTGACAACAATAATAAAATATAGCAGTTGTGATCATTGTAATAAGAGTTACGAGAATGGAGTCTTTTTTGAAAGTCAAGACAAGTACTTGTATTTTTAACTACAGTTGACCATCAGTAAATTAAACTACATAAATCAAAAGCATGAGTGAGAGAGAGAGAACTGAATTTTTCTTTTTTTGCAGGATTAAAGTTATTAACTTAGAACCTGGTGCTTGATAGGTTGGCTCTCTACTGCTTAAGCCTCCAGTCTGCTTTTTGATGGTTACTTTATTCCCTAGCCTAGCCTTGAACCTATATCTTCTAGATTTTAGCCTATTGAGTGCAAGGATTTACAAGTGCAAACCTTTAAGAGTCCAGAGGGGGACTTTCTAAAGCTGTTTTGGCTGAGGCTATTGTTTTGAACTAGAGTGCAAGTAAAAAGAGAGTGAAGGCTAGGTGTTGTAATATGTAACTTATCCAATGAAATCTTGTTAAGTTAGCTGAAAAGAAAAATATCCTTGATATTTTCAAGATTGATAACAACAAGATTTTGTAAAAGGTCTTGGGAAGAAAATAGTATTGTGGGTGATATGTACTTCAAAAGAGAATTTTGTTGAGTTATGTAAAGGTTAGATTCAGATCAAGTGTGGTGCAAGGTAAGGCTAACTATCAGTAATCAAATAGACATGCTCGCGTTGGGAAGAATTATTCTTGGATTTTAAGATGTCTTTTTTTTGGAGAAGATTCTCTCCTTTTTTATTAAATATACATATCTTTTAAATGTTATGTTTCATCTATATATAATAGCAAATTCTTTCACATTACCTATATTGTATAATAGTATTACACAAGAATAAAATTGTAAGCCTTATTCATGTTCTGAAATCATTATTATCTACTTACAACAGAATCAAGGCCTTACTAGATAAATTTGCTAAGGACAGATTGGCTTCTCCACAGTTCTGGAATGGTAAAATATTTTATTGATTGAATGTTTTCCATTATATTATTGTTCCTTTTGCTCGCTGCTACAATCTTACCTTCTTTGAATAAGAACTCTTGGTTATTTTTTTATATGCATCAATATTTGCTAGTTTGGGCCCCTTAGGAGAGGTTTGTCAGGTAGATTGAACAAATATTAACTCATATAATAGATTTTTTAAAAGTAATTTAGCAAACTTCTTTATTTTATAGAAGAGGAATCCAAATTTTAGAAAAGTTTGATTTTTTTTTTTTGTTATCTAAAACTCAAGTCTTCAGTAAAGACTTTTCAAAAATATTTTTATCTTTTTATTAAGATGATTATGTTTTCTTTAAGCTGTGTATTCCAGGGTAAACTGAACTCATGATCTTTCTCCCTCACCCTCCAGAGTTCTGTGATTGCAGGAGTGACTAATATCTTACTTTTCATTTACTTATTCTTTTTGTGACAATGAATTTAAAGAGATTTAAGTCAATTACATGGCTTGTGTGAATTTCGATTCCTATAATTGGATTTTATCACTTGCTAATATTCTGCTGCTCTTAAGTTGTATGGTTTTTGTTTTTGTTTTTTTATAAAATGGGAGATGATTTGAATCTTAGATTGAGTATTTAAATCAAATACATTATGGTGGCATTCTGGGAGCAATGATTGTATGATTGTATTGTTTTGTCTTTGTGCCACCATTATTACATGGTATGTGCTTAGCAATTACTAGGTGCTCAGTAGGCAATTGGATTATTTTAATGTATCAAACTGGCTTTTCTCAACATTTATTTTTAGTACTCTAGATTGATACAGTTCTTCATATATGCCCCATGTGCTCTACCACTGGCTTATTCCTCAATAGCGGTAGCCTCAGTAGTTAGTTTTTATAAGTAGATACTGAAATGTACTTTAAAGCAAGTAAAGCATGCAATACTTTTAAACATTATGTTTGACAGAGTTTTAAATCACTGCTTAGTATTTAAAGTATTACACAAAAACTGTAAGCAAGTCTAATGGCTTATTCAGCATGTGGTTTCACTTGGACCATCTTTTTAAAAGCATTCTTAGTGAATTTAATGGATTCCACATGGCAAGTACTTCACCTTTCTGAATTGTTGGTGAAGTTATGTGATCCTTATAAATGAGACTTCTCTCCTTAAGTAACCTATCTCCTGATATTAGAGAAGGACAAATCAGGCAAGTCTTAGCTTTGCCATTGTAATGTCCACTGTTAAAGTGCCACTGTACAGACATTGCCTCCCGTTTGAGATGACAAATAGCCACTATTTGCTAGTAAATAGGGCACTGGAGTACTAGAACAGTAAGGGGGGAAAAAAGTTCTTCTGTTACGATATTTGAATATATTCTCTAATGTCTATTTTGGTTCACTTGATTAGTTTTCTGCAAGCTCAGCAGATGCTATATAATGTACATTATGGAATCCAAAAAAATCCATTTTCCATGAGTTAATGTTACTTCTAAAAGAAAATGTTTTTCTATTTGTCTTTCATATAGTAAAAGAATTTGAACCACAGTAAATTAATCAAAGTATGGGAAAATATTACAAGTTAACAAATTACTTTTGGAAATTAAAATATGAAAATAAATTTAGATTTGATATTTACCTAGTAAATAAAATGATAGATTAATTCAGTTCAGTCCTGAGAAGTGTAGGTTTCTATTGCATTTGTAGTATTTGTTATATCCAGACATATCAGATGAATATATTAAGTTTAGTTGAATACCTCAATTTCCTGGTTCACTGAATCTTAATACCATATATACGTAACAGAGTAAACATGGATGTATGTAGTTAATATGACTAGGTGCTTTTGAGAGTCTTATGCTTTCTATTATCTGGTAACAAACAGTGCAAGATTTTTTTTTTCTAGATTCTCTATGTCATCACAGGAGGTCACTTAACCAACGATAATTCTTTAGAGCTATTAGGATATATGTGTGTTCTAAAGTATAGTGATTTACAACAGAGATAGGTTATAAGATAAGAGACATGATTACGTTATTTGGTTACATCATTACAAGAAACCTAGATATTTCCAACTATATCAGTTTACATATTATGGCATGTTGATCACAGCTAACTTGAAGCATTCAGTAATTTTAATAATTTTGCTTATGTTAATATGAAACAAAGTGCTTTTTGTAAGAACTGACAACTTATCTATGAAGCTAACAAAAAATGTAAAAAGATTGAGTTTACAATTTGATCTATAGAAATTATTTATTGTTTTCTGTTTCAGATAATGGAAGTGTTGTCCAAGTTGGAGAATTACTGCCTTGCAAGATTTGTGGAAGAACATTTTTTCCAGTGGCATTAGTTAGTAGACTGATTCTGTGCCTTTTCCCTTCTGGGTTTAATGTGATAATTAATACTCTAGAACAGCTCTTATGGGAAGAACTTAATATGGAATAATGTTTGAACGGTTACTGCATAATATTCTTGTTCAAGAGTCTCAGTTTTATCTGCATCATTTTTCCACAATGTTCTTCTGAACTCCTCCATTTAAGTATTAAATTCTTTGTAGTAAAAGGGAAAATATTACCAGAAACAAACACACTCTGATAAAAACAAACAAAACACCTCTTAAGTACACATAACAATAGACTTACAGATACAAAATGAGATGATACCTAGGATGTGCTTTCAAGTCATTCAGAGGGAAAAAAGTAGAGAACAATGATTAAAATGCTTTTAATTGTTGGGTAGGATGATAAGTAAATGGGAGTTCATTATGCTATTTTCAAGTGTAAAAAAAAATCTAAAGAAAAATGTTTCTTTCTATTAAAAAATATGTTACTTTTAGATATTTGTAACTACTTACCTACAAATAAAAGACTTTAATTGATCTTAATTAAAAGTAGCCATTCAAATAATGAATAATAAAAATTATGCTTTTGTGCCAAGCATCAGTGGCTTATGCCTGCAATCCTAGCTGTTAAGGAACATAGTATATATTTATAGGTGCATTAGCATATTTTTAAAATTTAAACATAAATTATTCAAAATTCATACATTTATTGAGATGATTTATTAGTATTGTTAATAAGCAATGTTGTTGTTGTTTTTTTTGGTCCAGTCATGGGGCCTGAACTCTGGCCCTGGGCGCTGTCCCTCAGCTCTTCAGCTCAATGCTAGCGCTCTACCACTTGAGCCACAGCACTACTTCCGGCTTTTTTCTTTTTTTGCTTATGTGGTGCTGAGTAATGGAACCCAGGGCCTCAGGCATTTACAAGGCAAGCGCTCTACCACTGAGCCACCTTCCCAGCCCTAAGCAATATGGATCTGCTCATTAGTGTTCTGGCTCCACTTATATTCTAAATTATTTTTAACTAAGTTTTGTTAAAGTAAAACTCGTACTACAACTATTTCCAGAAAATAAAAAAAATTAAATTAAAAAATGAAAGTTCTGAGACCAGAAGCTCACCGTGTGATCCCAATTACTCAAGAAACTTTGATCTGAGGATTATGGTTTGAAGCCAACCTTAACTATTAAAAATTCAGAGTGGAACTGTGGCTCAAGTGGTAATGTACTAGCCTTGAGCAAAATAGCTCAGGGACAGTGCCCAGGTCATGAGTTCAACCTTCCCCTTCTTAACAAAGAATGATAAAAGAGAGGAATTAGTGATCAAAAAGGTTCTTAACAACAGTTACCTCTGCTAGCCTTTTTGTAATACTTTAGAAACATCTTTCCAACATGTTTTTTTTTAATACTTTATTGTAAAAATACTGTACAGAGGGGTTACAGTTACATGAGTAAGGTAATGAGTACATTACCTATTGAGCATTGTTGCCTCCTCCTTTGTTTTTCCCCTAGCATCCTTTCCTTCCCCACCTCCCTATCTATCCCCACCCCTCCTCAAGTTGTAAAATTCGTTTTCAATGTAGTTACATTGTTATAATGGGTCAACCTGTATCACTATTTAAGCATTTGGTTTTTTCCCTCCCCTCCCCAAATTAGAAAAGTGAAGTATATATAGATACAGGGCACCGGAATCAAATATAGTGAAAATGAGTTAAACCACTGGGGAAACATACACAAAAGAAATTTTAAAAAATCACATAGTGTACAGTATAAGTACATTAAGAAGAACAGCGACAAAGATAAAACCTCTTGTGTCCCTGTATTGGGGTTTATTTCACATACCATCATCATCTTATATGGTCAAATGTACATAGCTTTTGACCTTTTCTGCTTATCCCAGACATATACTAGTTATTGTACATAAGGAAAACCATGGGGCCTATGTTTCTTTGGGCCTGGCTTACTTAATATAATTTTTTCCAATTCTTTCCATTTCCTAACAAATGAGGTGATGTCATTCTTTCTGATGGAGGCAAAAAATTCCATTGTAGGGTCTGGGAAGGTGGCTTAGTGGTAGAGTGCTTGCCTTGAATGCATAAGGCCTTGGGTTCAATTCCTCAGCACCACATAAGCAGAAAAATCTGGAAGTGGCGCTGTGGCTCAAGTGGTAGAGTGCTAGCCTTGAGCTAAAGAGCTGAGGGACAGTGCCCAGGCCCAGAGTTCAAGCCCCACGACCACCAAAAAAAAAAAATCCATTTTATACATATGTATTATATACACCACATTTTCTTGATCCATTCATCTACTGGGGGGCATCTGGGTTGGTTACATATCTTAGTATAGTAAATAATGCTACCATAAGCATAGTTGTGCTGGTAACTTTATTATACTCTTGTTTGTGGTTGTTTGGGTAAATGCCCAAAAGTGGGATTACTGGGTCATAGAGGAGCTCTATGTGTAATCTTTTGAGGAACCTCCATACTGCTTTCCAAAGTAGCCCAATACATGTTTGAGTTGTATTTTTTAATCATTTTTCAAAGCTTTCAGTTTAGTTTTTACAAATAAACTTTTATTGTTTAATATCTAAGTAATGTTAATGTAAATATTACACCTTTTACAATGGTTTGGAAATAAAAGCTACCTATTCTTGACATATTACTAAACTCATAAACATGGCATATATGATAATACTAAATGGTGATCCACTAACTTCATTTTTTATTATTTGAGGTTTTACTCAAATAGCTATAGTTATACTGCTGTGTTTTAAAGTGAAACTGGGAAGTATGTAAGTCAGTAATTTAGTGTAGTGTATGAGATTTTATGACATTAAGTTAATCAGGTGTGAGATTTCTTTTATTCAGAAAAACTTCCAGATGCATGCAAAAGAAAAATGATGCATTTAATTCACAGTCATTAGTCAATATGTTTCATATAATGGAGAATTGTTTTATCTGATTAATTAATTGAACAAACAAGAGAACTTTATATTGTTCCTTGAATGAATAAATGATTAAATGCACAAACACTTAAAAAAAAGAAAAACCTACAAGAGTAGAAGACTGAGTGAGAAAATTCTAGGTGAAGGAAAGTAGAAAGTTTGAATTCTTGGAGGAAAAGGATAATGTGGAGGAAGGACACAAATCTGGCCACTTTATCCTATTATTTTGTATTCTTTTAATCTATTACTCTTGCCTTGCTTTTAGTAATCAAAAGTAGTCCTATTATATTATCTTTGGTAGTCCCATGACCAATGCATTCTTCTCCATTTGCATCCTTTTTCTAGTATTGCTGAATAGTATTCAGTGAAGACTTTTTTTCACTCCAGAAGTTTTCACTTGCTTACATTATTTTTCTTACTGTTAGCATGTGGAAATGATAGATACTTAACCCATAATAACATTTTGAAAGATTATTTCCCTATAATTTATTGTAGGCAATTTATTTTACCAAGGAAAAAGCAACCTTTTATTTATTTCGGGCTCAGATTTTTTTAATTAGACAGATTTTTTTAAACTAGTATCAAATAGTTTTATAGTCTTGCCTTGTGGAGAAAATAAAATTATATGTTTCATTTCTCCGTTTAACAGAAAAAACATGGACCTATTTGCCAGAAAACAGCCACTAAAAAACGGAAGACCTTTGATTCAAGCAGACAGAGAGCTGAAGGAACTGATATTCCAACAGTAAAACCTCTTAAACCTAGGGTAACTATCTCACTTTTTAAGCAGTATGAACCTTGCTGTTGTAAATATTTTAAAAAATAGATAATTATTCCTTGTGCTAAGATTAAATAATGAGCAAAGTTCTTTTATTTTTTCAGTTTTTAAACTTTCAGAAACTTAGAAATTCTATTTTTATTTTAAGTTTAAATTGCAAAGATAAGACTAAAGTTGTGGCTCAAATTCCATCAATTACTTAGAAGTTTGTTTACCATTGGAGAGTCAGTTGCTTAGCTGTAGACTGGAACTAATTCAAACAAGTATGTTAAATTATTATTTGGCTTTAATTTTTGCTCTATTACTGTCTTTAACCAATAATATAAAATCTTAAATATACGAAAAGGAAAACTTAGCATAAAAGACATTGATGTTGGGCTGGGAAGTTGGCTCAGTGGTAGAGCGCTTGCCTTGCATGCATGAGGCCCTGGGTTCAATTCCTCAGCACCACCTAAGCAAAAAGAAAAAAGCCGGAAGTGGCGCTGTGGCTCAAGTGGTAGAGCACTAGCCTTGAGCTGAAGAGCTGAGGGCCAGCGCCCAGGCCCAGAGTTCAGGCCCCATGACCGGACCAAAAAAAAAAAAAAAAAAGACATTGATGTTTTCTGGAGAAGAGTTTAATCAATTGTTTGGTTACTGTACTGTAGTTGTTTTCTTTTTGTTGTTGTTACTATTAGAAGTAAAGCAGTGAACTTCTTTGATAACCTGTCCGTCTATTTTTATAAATAAATCATTTAAATACTTCATAAGATACAATTTTAAAGAGTCATTTAGTGAAATGGTCAAAGCTAAGTTTTTAAGCAAATCTTTAATCTTACTAATAAAATTATTTAGTAAAATCCTTAAGTGAGTTATGACACATTAAACCTTAACAGTTTTAGATGATTTGAACATTGCCGGTGACTATTGCTTATAATCCAAGGTATTCCAAGGACAGAGATTGGGACTTGCCACCCTGGGACAAAAACTCAAGACCCTGTTGGGAAAAATAAAACCAAAACAGTGTAGGCACCTGGCTCAAGTGATAGAGGTTCTGTCTAGCAAGTACCATGCCACTAAGTCAAACCCCAGAACTGCCATAAAATGTACAAACAGGACTGAAGTAGCAGAAGCCAAAAGAGGAAATGGAAAAAGAAGGAACAGAAAATTGAGCAGGCCAAGTAGCAGAGACTCATAGAAACCTTCCTGATGATGAGAGGCCCAATCTAAAATTTCATATCCTTTGTTAAAGTGGTTGTGGAACTGAGAGCAAGTAGAGCTAGCCATAGTACCTGGTTAATCTTCTAAAGAAGTAGAAGAGGCAAGCACATATCCCACCGGAAGGCCTTATTTGCATAAAGTAGTCTGATCTAGTCCAACAAAGAAGAGATGCATATAACCTCTGAGCCTCTCTCCCCAAACATTTTTTGCAAGTAACTGTCTCAGGAAAATCTAAGTCATTCAGAAGTGAATGATAAGAAAACTTGTTATGTCACATTGATACAAAAATGTACTATGAAGAAAAAATAGAAAAGAGCAGCAATACTTGCCAGTAGGTGAGTAATACTTGGTAAGAAATAAATGAATAATGTGATCATAGATTTAGCTATAAAAGAAGAAACTTTTTAAGAATTTTGCTTTTATAGCCATGAACTGTAGGTCTGTCATTTTTCTTCTCATAACATTTTGTTGCTCCCATAAATCTAGTTGGAGAATGCCTTGTTTTCATTTTCTGAAAGAGTTTTGTGCGGGGGAGGGAAGGTTTTTAAAGTGAATTTTTTAAAGTGAATATGAGACTTTCTCTCTGATATTTGTTTTGGGGTGTGTGTGTGTGTGTGTGTGTGTGTGTGTGTGTGTGTGTGTGTGTGTGTGTGTGTGTGTGTGTGTGTGTGTGTGTGTGTGTGTGTGTGTGTGTGTGTGTGTGTGTGTGTGTGTGTGTGTGTGTGTGTGTGTGTATTGGTGTTTGTGTTTTGCAGGATACTGCTAATTTGAGCTTATCATATTTATTAGCAACAAGTTTCCTTATAGTAACTTATTTTATTTATTTTTCTATGTAACCACTTGATTGTGTTTTCATACTTCGGTAAATTTTTATCACATTTTCTTTAGTTTTGACTTGGCATTTTAAAGGAACCGTGTTTTGACTTTGTTGATCGATGTAAAGACTGGAGACACACTAAGAACAGTTGAATAGTTCAATAATATGATAAAACAATACATTTTGTGGTATATGAACCAGCATCATATTTAATGTAAATAGAATTACCATGTTATATAAATATTCTCTTCTATTTTCTGCAAAGGATATGGAGTTAAATGGCTGTGACTTTACTTGGTTACCCATTTTAAAAAGCAAAACTTAGTTGGGTTCATATGACATGTGATATACTTACAAGATATAGAATGTAATTACAAATAATAGAAGATTTAAAGTTTTGAAAGTGAATCCATGAAAGTTCAAGAAGGAAATATGGGAAATTTTTATTTTCTCATCATATAAATTTAGGCCCAGATAGCTACCTATAAATTCAGAGACCATAAAAGAAAGTAAATGAAGTTTTAAAGTAATTGTATCAAAGAAGAAGAACCTGTAAGGTTGTTGAAGGAACAGAGGGAATACTGTACTATAAAAAAGTTATTTGAAGCCGGGAGCCTGTGGCTCATGCCTGTAATTCTAGCTACTCAGGAGGCTGAGATCTGAGAAATCATGGTTCAAAACCCAGACAGGGCAGAAAAGTCTATGAGACTCTGATCTCAAATAAACCACCAGAAAACTGGAAGTGACCCTGTGACTCAAGTGGTAGAGCACCTGCCTTGAGCTCAAGAGCTCAGGGACAGCGCCTAGGCCCATAGTTCAAGCGCCATGACTGACAAAAACAAAAAGTTATTTGAAAATTGTGTCATTTTAGAGACCAAATTCACAAAATGGGCAGTAAAAAATGATTCATAGTGATGTGAAATGCTATTTGTTAAGTCACACTCATTATAAGAAAAAGCAGCTAGTTAGGTTCACAGAGAAAGGATAATTATTTTCCATTTTTTTGTCAGTTAAAAGCACAAAGTTTGGTAATTTTATTAGTGACGTGATATGGAAAGGTGAGAAGGACCCTCTTAGTGTAGCCACAATGTAACACTTATAGAAGACAATTAGGCAGTATCATTCATAATTAGAATTATAGTTTGAAAGTTCCATACAATAAAATTGCACAAAATTTTTAAAAAATTTAATTTAGCGATGTCATTTACAGATTCTTGTTAAAGAATCTGTGGAAGCAATATAGCACTACCTCAAGTTACTATTCAGTTTATTAAAAATATATTTTAAAACTTTTTTTTCTTTATTTATAGCCAGAACCACCAAAGAAACCATCTAACTGGAGAAGAAAACATGAAGAATTTATTGCCACCATAAGAGCTGCTAAAGGCCTTGATCAGGCACTTAAAGAGGGTGGCAAACTCCCTCCTCCTCCTCCACCTTCTTATGATCCTGGTATATTATTTGACAGAAAATGATAGAATTCCTATACATTTAAGGCATCTTAAAATTCATTCTATTATAATGAGCCTAATTACACATGCACTTTAAGTGCTTTGGTGTAAAATGTTAGTAATAGTCCAGGCTTCAAATCATTAAGAACATAGAAATGTATTGTCTCTTTGTCACAATCCTTTTACTTAAATGTAAATCATTACATCATTTTAAAATTATAATTACCATTGAATGTTAAAATTTGAGGAAATATAGTCACTCAGTTGAATTCTGATAGTTACATTGTTACCTACCAAGTTAACAACATTAAAATTGAATTAACATTCTATACTTTCGTTTATTTCCCAGTGCCAGAATGATGTTTAACAAATGTTGATGTGATCATTTTTAATATTTTATTGAAAAGCTTACCAGCTAATAGAAGGCCGCATAGTAAATATTTTAGTGTTGACATTCCATAAAATCCCTGTTGGAACTGACAACATTTTCATTGTTGCAATATGTCATATGTAAATGAATGGATATGATTATGTTTCAATAAAACTTTTTACCAAACTCAGGCAACGCCTGACATAGATCACAAGACATATAGTTGGCCAGCAGTATTATTAGTTAATTTCAATTTTTTAAGTGTTGTTTCTGGGATAATCCAGCTGAGTTTAGATCTTTTTCAAACTCCACTTGTGGTTTTTTCCATATAGTTCTTTGCTTTGGCAATATTAGGAATTACACGTTGTAATGCATACAGTTAACATTTTTCAGGTATTCATAAGTTTTTGAGAGTGACAGTTTTTCAGGATAATTAGGGCTTTACAAATTTTTTAATCTTTTAAAGACAAAAACAACTTTGTTATTTTGTTTTAAGACTTCTCAATTAGTAAGCAGAACAAACTTCTGAGCTTCAAAACTTATTCATATAAATTTAAAGTGCATTCTCCCTATCCAGAAGTAAACTTGTTGAAATAAATGGAGATTTTTCTTTTAACAATTGCTGAATTTGTTTTCTTATTCCCACTGTCCCATGTAGTTGTTCTTTTATAATGCTAAAAAAATTGGGTTCTGTGTTAAATATAAAGTTTAATTTTAAAACAAATTTAGAAAATATTTCAAGTTACAAACATCTTTTAAACTTGAGTTTCTTATGTTATTGAAGTTGTTTATCAGTACCAAGTTTTGGGAACTCTGAGAGAAAATAAGAGTGTTAAAAGTCCATTAATCTATTTCTCTAATTGAAATGAAATATATAGATGTACTCATATTTCAAATTGTGTTTTAATGTGTTATTACTATTTACTATAATATGTGTGCCTATAGTAAAAATATCATACTATAGAGGTAAAAACAAAATTATAATTTTCTTCTTATTCTTTTTACTGAGTATATGTCTTTTAATTATTTTCCTCAGAATTGATTTAATACTAGCAGAAAGCTAGGATTGTTTAATTGGACTTTTTCTTTAAAGTCTATACTAACCTTAGATAAGTCAAGCTAAATGTTAGACTATTTTTGATTATCAGATGTTATTATTTATATTAGGTATCTTAAGTTACTCTTCTTAGAAACCAGTGATACTTTATATCTATTTCAGGTGTTCTGTTATTAATTTATTCCTGTTTGGGTCTGTTTTAGATTATATTCAGTGTCCATATTGCCAGAGGAGATTCAATGAAAATGCAGCTGATAGACACATAAATTTCTGTAAAGAGCAGGCAGCACGTATTAGTAATAAGGGCAAATATTCTACTGATACCAAAGGCAAACCAGCTTCTCGGGCACAGGTGAAATACTCAACTTAAATCATTTCTACAAATCAATGAGAAAATGTCACTGTCATATATATATTTGTATGTTTATAGTGTCTTGATTTACAAGCTTTTATACTTTTCTCATCTGCTAAAGTAGATACATTAATGCTAAAAAAGTTAATGACTGATTGAGAAAAATTACTTAAATTAATCCACTTAAAATGTACTGGAATAAGCAGGAACTTTGTTGCACTAGCGTTAGTTTAACTAAATCGTAGAAATCTTCATGTTTTCTTTTTGTTTTTTTTTCTTTATGTTTTTAAATTTTATTTTATTGTAAAGATATGTACATACAGGTTACAGTTACATGAGTAAGGCAGTGAGTACATTACTTGTTGGGCATTGTTCCTCCTTCCTTTGTTCTCCCACTATCCCTTTTCTTCCCCACCTCCCACACTTTCCTCATTCCCCCCTCTTTCCTCCCCAGCCTGCAGTTGTAAAGTTCATTTCCAATATACTCTCTTGTGGATATCATTGTTGCAATAGGTCATACTGTGTCATTGTTTCAGCATTTTGTTATTCCACTTTCTCTTCCCAGATTAGACAAATGTATATACAAGTTGCAGGGTACCAAAATCAAGTACAGTGACAACAGGGGATATACCATAGGGGGGAGAACATACAAAGGGAACAAAAACAAAAACAAAAATCACATAGTACATTTAAAACAATAACAGGAAAGACCTCTTGTGTCCATATCTTGGGGTTTATTTCACTTAGCATCATCTAATTTGATCATATGAACATAGCTTTTGAGCTTTTTCTGCTCATCTGATAAAATTATATATGTATACTAATTATTGCAAATGAGGGAGACCATGGAATCTAAATTTCTTTGGGACTGGTTTACTTCACTTAAAATGATATTTTGCCCAAGTCTTTCCATTTCCTAATAAATGGGGCAGTGTCATTCTTTCTGATGGAAGCATAAAATTCCATTATATATATGTGTGTATATATATGTATATATATATGTGTATATACATACACATATATGTGTATAAACATATATATACACACATATATCACAATCTTCATGTTATAATTATTCTGTTTAAAATATTTTCTGATTTGTTATCCTTTTCATTTCATAGGGAATAATTTACTTCTAAAGAGTTGAGGGGGTTCTAGGTATTTCATTGTTTATAATTCACTTGTCTGAGAACCTACTGGACAAAATTTCTACCTTTTAAGTTTTTTATTGCTTATCATATGGTGTTTGTTTTTGAATTTTACATGCTATCTGGAAAAAAGTTTGTGTTCTGCAGTTATTTGGTGCCAAATTTATAAACTCAGGTCAAGGTGTCTGGTACTAGCTAACTTTTCTTCTTGTTAACCCATCAGTTATTGTAAAGTTAGGTGTTTAAATCTTCAGCTGTGATTGTGGCCTTTTCTGTACATTTAGTTTTTTCACTTTTACATCAAATAATTTGATTTTTCTGTTTCTCTTCATATATATAATACATATTATGTATTCATACTTTATAATTTTATAATTTCTATTTCATAAATATAAAATATAAATATGATGCTTAAATTTATATTTAAATTTCATAAATAGAAAGTCTAAAAATAATGCAATATTTATATTTGCATTATATATAATACTTTTTTCTCATTATCCTTTTCTGTATGTGGCCACATTCCTTTTATAAGAATATAACAATTTCAACTTAGGCTATTCTCTATTCCTTATACATTTTTGCATAATTTGGAGTCCAGCTTGTACTTGTGTCTTATTTTTATTTCTTAAATATAATTTGACTGCCATTACCTATTCTCTTTAGTGTTTAGCCCCTTATATTTAGAGTATTTCTTTTTTTATGTGTGTGCCATAATAAGGCTTGAACTCAAGACCTGGGTACTCTAAGCTTTTTATGTTCAAGGCTCTACCTGTGCCACAGTGCCACTTCCAGCTTTTTTGGTAGTTTTATTGGAGATAAGTATTTCAGGCATTCATTTCCAGGTTGGTTTTGAAATGCCATCATCAGATCTTAGGTTTCTAAGTAGGTAGGATTAAAGGTGTGAGCCACCGGCTCCCAGCTACATTTAATGTAAGTTTTGATAAATTGTTTAGGTCTGCTATGCTCAATTTTTCAGCTTGTCAAATCCATATGTATAATTTTTTATTCTTGCACTATTTCTTTCTCTTGTTTTAATGAAAAATATTTTTTATTCTCTTTTAACATTTTTGTTATACTAGGCATAACATATATCTTTGATTTATTCATTTTATGGCTATTTCTATTTACCTCTCATTGTCCTTAGTGCTAATACATGTGTAACTCTACATACACCAGAATACACATCAAGCGTATTGATGTCTGTTATCATGTAGTCTTTGTATTATTGCTTTACATATCATTTTTAAAGAATTGGGGAAGTTAATTTATTAGCACATCTATATATTGATGTATACATATACTTTAAGTTTGTACTGATGTATTCATTATTCTAGTTTGATTCTTTCTTGCAATTCTTCCATGGCCCTTTGGGCTGAAGAAGTTTCTTGAGTTAATACAGCTATGCTGGCAGTGTTCTATGTCTGGTTTTCTAAAAATGCCTATATTTTGTCTTCATTTTTTTTGTTAAGATCCTCTTTTCTGTTGACTTACTGTTATCATGTTTATTTTTATAAGCTTTTTGGACATAGTTATAGTAACTAGTTCTCTGTTATTGTCAGATTTGTCTTTTCTTTAAAAGTAATATAATCATTATTTTGTAGTATCTCTCTGGTAATTGTAGTATTAGGTTATCTTGTATGTTCCTGCTGCCATTTTTTCCCTTCATTCTTAGTTTCTTAAGTACTTACTTCCATGACTATTATAAATTATTGCTATTCCCCTAAAAAAATACAAGCTGGGCACCGGTGGCTCATGCCTGTAATCCTAGCTATTCAGGAGGCTGAGATAGCAAGATCATGGTTCAAAGCCAGCCTGGGAAGGAAAAATCTGTGAGACTCTTATCTCCAATTAACCACTAGAAAACTTAAAGTGGCACAGTGGCTCAAGTGGTAGAGTGCCCAACTTGACCTGAAATGCTCAGAGACAGTGCCCAGGCCTAGAGTTTAAGCCCCATGACTGACAAAAAAGAAAAAAAAAATACTTACAATGTGTTTACTCAGGTGAAGTGCCTTCTCCCAGAGAAGTGTTTAACTTCCACGTATCTAAGAGTACTATCAATCTAGACACATTTTAATTTAAATTAATGGTTTTAGTTTGCACTAGAGCAAATCCACATACTGACCAGATGATTATAATCTCAAATGGGATTATCCCAACAATATCTTTTCTTCTAAGCAAACACTCAATGCTACAAAAATGTTATTTTATATACGTGTTATATTTTTAATACATTCTTGGGCATTTTTAGTTTTTTTGTTAGTGAATTAGCCAAATAGTCCATTCAACCATTTTGTCAGAAATACACTTTTTTCAGTTTCAGTAATTTTTTTATGAATGTAATAATTTTACTTTTATTTTTCCATTTGTCAGTAGTATTAAGCATAGTCTTTAGTATTGACCATATTATTAACCAAAGTATTACATGCTTTTATAATGTATACCCATTCTTCTCCATAGTTCTCTTCTTATGAAAGTAAAATTCTATACCTGGAGAATGTGAGCTTGTCAGTTACTAGTTTGTAATTCATAATAAAAAAAATGATACTGATTTTTTTTTTTATTTTTGTTATTTCAGTATAAGCCTCCTGCACTTAAAAAGTCAAATTCTCCTGGAACCTTATCATCAGGATCATCGCGATTACCACAACCAAGTAGCACTAGCAAAACTGTTGTAGGTAATAAAATCCACAAAATAGGTGTTTTGGTTCCTTTTTAACTATATTGGTAGAAAAGGAAATGAAAACAATAGTCTATTTTGTTCCATTAAATTAGTTAGGTTACTAATTATGTAGAGATATAGATTGTTATTATTTCTAGATAGAAATGAATATTCAATATTTTCTATTTTTAGGTATTTTTTTCTTTAATGCCCTTCCTTGATATTTTTACTGACATACTATCTGTTAAGAATATTCAAACAAATTATTTCATCATTCTTTGTCTATAATATTTTCCTTCATTCCTACCTTGGTTTCTCATTTTTGAACTTGAAAGCTGTTACCAATAGATATTTAGTGGCACTATGACTATATTGACCACTAAAATAGACCTTGTATGTAAATCATAAGATAGAAATTAGCATATCAATAAGCATCCTGTTCCCTTGTAACTTTTGTTTTAAAGAAAACTTTTTTATTTGTTAATTTTTGAACATTACTAAATCACTGTTTCTCATGTCAAGTATTCTGCTTTATGAGATTTCATTTATTATTTTTAAAGCTGTTGCCTTTTTTATTGTAAGGTGTATCTTCAGGTAAAGTGTCATCAGTTAACAACTCTTTGGGAAACAAACTTCAGACCCTATCTCCTTCACATAAAGCAATAGCAGCCCCTCAGGCAGGGTAAGTCTACATTGAATAATTTATTAATGGTACATATTTGAATGATGCATTTTATTTTCTCTGGCCTTTTCATGAATATTTTTATCTAAGTTCATTTTTTTTTACATAATGCTATTCAAAGGCACCCTAATTCCTGTTGAGAGAATTTTAATAGAGTTATTTTAAAGAAACACTCTGGCCAAAAGTTAGTTCCTATAACCCTAGATATTCAGAAGGCTGAGATCTCAGTTCAAAGCCATCTTGGGCAGAAAAATCTGTGAATCCCTTATCTCCATTTAGCCAATCAAAAAAAAGTCAAAAGTAGGTCTGTGGCCCAAGTGGAGGAGAGCACTAGCCCTAACCACAAAAGTTCAGGGATAGCATGTAGGTCCTGAGTTTGAGCCCTAGGACTGCCTCCCCCTCAAAAGAAAAAAATATGGTGGCTTTTATCAAGAACCATAAACTATTCATAATTTGGTTGAATCATTTTTTTGATTGAGAATCTAAGGAAATAACTTGAAATATTCAAGATTTTTATGATAACCATAATTTATTAAGCTCTCTATCAGTTATTGTACTGGGCATGTTGCTTAAACTTGCTCCATAATTATAAAATAACATTCAGAGAAGCAAAGTGATTTATTCAAGGCCACATAATTCTTTTGTGTGTGTGTGTGTGTGTGTAATAAAAATACATAGGGGTTACAGTTACATGAGCAAGGTAATGAGTACATTTCATTGTTACCCCCTCCTTTGTTTTTCCCCTACCATCCCTTTCCTCCCCAACTTCCCCTCCCTCCCCCCATCCTCCCCAAGTTGTCAAGTTCATTTTTGCCATGGTCTCTTGTACATCTCATTGTTACAACAAAATTCAGCATTTTGTTATTTCCCTTCCCCTCCCCAAATTAGAAAAATGCATATATAAGATGTAGGGCACCAGAATCAAATACAGTGAAAACAGGAAAGAACATACAAAAGAAACAAAAAAAATTACATAGTACATTATAAATACATTAAAAACAACAGCAAGAAAGATAAAACCACTCAAGGCCACATAATTCTTAAGAGAAGCAATAGGCTAAGTAAGATCTATTTGAGTCTAAAAATTTTATGCATACTTTTGTTATAATAAGATCAAATACCTCATTTAATATAGTAAATTATGAAAATAGACAAGGCATATTTTACCACTGTAAAATATAAATAAATTTTAATAAAGATGATTTTGCTCTAGAAAGAGAAAAATATAAAGCTCCACATGGAATTTTATATACTAACTGCATACTATAAACATACTATATACACATACTACTTAGTATATACACTTTAATAATGTATATTTTTTATTAAATAGGTTAGATATTAAATAATGCACTGTATTTTCCCACAATAAAATGCATTATTTTAATACTTTGTTCTACAAGCACAGTTACAGTGAACTCCTTTTAGTTCTTATTTCCTATGTGGTTTGTATTGGTAAACAAAAGGTAGCTAATCTTGTTGGGCGCTTCACTCAGCTCTTCAGCTCAAGGCTAGCGCTCTACTGCTTGAGCCACAGCGCCACTTCAGGTTTTCTAGTAGTTTTATTGGAGATAAGAGTCTCACGAACTTTCCTGCTCAGGCTGGTTTTGAACTGTGATCCTCAGAAGTTTTTACTTCTTGACTTTTTTCTTCTCTATTTAGTTGGCTCATTGATGAGTTATGGGAATTATACATATAGCATTTAATTTTATAATCTTTTTTCCCCCAAGTTAAAGAGAATTGCCCTCTGTTTTATAGTTTGTAGTGTTGTTAATTTACAGGTGATAATAAATTACAAAGTAATACTTTTCAGCACTACTGTCACACTGATAGTTTCATCAGTTGACAATAGTAAGTTGTACTGATAACACTAGTTTTAAGTAGGACATGTGATCCTGGATGGTATCATGAAAAAAGGGAGCATACTGGTTTTAGAATTTTGAAAACTAGCTTCATGTATTCTGTGTCATATGTGTCTGGGGATCTATCTGTGTTTCAACTTTACAAAGTTCTTTGACTCTGCTTAGACCTCTACAAGTGATACAAGAGAATACAGAGATGGGGCTAGGAAGGTGGCTCAGTGGTAGAGTGCTTACCTTGCATGCATGAAGTCCTGGGTTTACTTCCTCAGCACCCCATAAGCAGAAAAAGCCAGAAGCGGTACTGTGGCTCAAGTGGTAGAGTGCCAGCCTTGAGCTGATGAGCTAAGGGATAGCGCTCAGGTCTAGTATCCAGGCTCAAGTGGTAGAGTGCTAGCCTTGAGCTGAAGAGCTGAGGGATAGGCCCCACGACTGGCCAAAAAAAAGAGAGAGAGAGAGAGAATACAGAGACCGTTGAACATATACTTTTGTGAGTTGTTATATAATTATAACTCAGTCATTTATCTGTTCATATTCTGATTATTCTATATAAGATATTTCTAACTACTTTCTAAAGAAAGTAATGTTTGCTTCTGGTAAATATGATCACTATATTAACTAGAATTATTAGAGCCATTCTTAACTGTCTATTTAAGGCATATATTGTTCCTGTCTTACTGAAATAAAAATGAAACTTGTTGAAATAGTTTAGGAAGGAGAAAGGACATTGATAGATGGGATGAGATTTGATTGAAATACATGCTATATACCATGTAAAATACATGGTAGAAATACCCCAATGAAATCTTTCCTTTCCCATAGTATAACTAACATGCGCTAATAAAGAAGAAAGCAGGACTGGGAAGTTGGCTTAGTGGTAGAGTGCTTGCCTCGCATACATGAAGCCCTGGGTTTGATTCCTCAACACCACATAAGCAGAAAAAAGCTGGAGGTGGCACTGTTTCTCAAGTGGTAGGGCACTAGCCTTGAGCTGTGAGGGACAGCACCTAGCCCCTGAGTTCAGTCCCCATGGCTGACGAAGAAGGAGAAGAATTGTTGAATTAATAATTTGTTTGTTTCCATTGATAGACTATACTAAGATCCATGACAGAGACTAGAGTGCCTGACACATGAATATATTGTGAACTTTTAGCAAATAGAAAAATGATCTAGTACATTTCTCAAATTTATCCTGTTACCAAACCATTGTGGTCCTGCTGGAAGTAGAAGAACATTTGAAGTTTGTGTGGCAACCATTTTTTTCATTTACACAATTGATTCAGGTCTTCAGTTTGGTCCATTTTAATCAGGGACACTGCTGATCTGTAATAATTAATCTGTATTGGAGTCATGACACAGGAAAAGTAATCTTAGTATTTGGATACTGTCTCATATTTTGGTAATTAAATTGTAGACAATCAGTGAGCCAAAGTTAGTAGACTTCTTTTAAGAGGAAAACACACCCAAAGGAGAAATTTCCCCTTATTATAAAAGATAATATTCTTTAATTGTGGGAAAAAATTGTAAACTGTGAAAAAACTAAACTATTAAATATTACCACATTTGAAGTATGTCAAAATTCACACACTTGTGTCTTGAGAACTTTCTTTTCATAGTTACAAATTTAATATATATCTCAAATCATAGATTTCAATAGCTAAAAGGTCACCTTTCAGATTTGCGTTTCTTCCCTTAATGTGAAAAAAGTGTTTACTTTGAAGATGAACCGTAGCCAATGAGTTGAAATGAATAAAAATTATTGAAGATGTTTGTATCAGGGAGCTAACTTTGTCATAGGACTGAGATACTAAGTTATCTGTGATGGGTTAATACAATCAAAAGTAGATATCTGACACATTTCAACATTTTGAATATGTCAGAGTGATACAACTACAAAGGTTCACAAGATACACTTGGTAAATGTTCTCTCCATGATGATTTTGTGAATAATCTTTTAAGTATATAGTTTTACTCTGCTTGATACAGTCTAATTTTTAGCAGATCAGAGTATGTATGACGTATTTCCTAAGATAACTCATTCTTGATAACTCTCATAGATTAATCTGTTTCTATATATTTTTTTTTTTTGTCAGTCATGGGGCTTGAATTTATCACTTGTGTGCTGACATTGAGCTTTTGTGTTTTTGTGCTCAAGGAGACCATTACCACTCTACCACTTTAAGCCATGCTCCACTTCGTAGTCTGTTTCAAATCAGGAATAGGTTGATAGCATTGCCAAATCATTCTTCTTTTCTTTTTTATTGTGAGAATACCCTACAGAGGAGTTAAAATTACATGGGCAAGATAACGAGTACATTTCTTATCAAGCATTGTTGGTTCCTCTTTGTTTCCCCTTCCTATCCCTTCCCAAATAATTCAGCAATGACTATTTTAAAATCTGTGAAAGTATTGTATAAAATTTTTATTTTTATTGAGATTTATAAGCTTTGTTTTTTTGAGATCTATTAGTTTTGGTTTTGATATATAGCAGCAGATTGTAGCAGAACATGAATTTTAAGTGATTTTAGCCCTGGGATAACATTTAACCTAAGAAACATTTGAATTGTGTAGGACTGGAGGTGTGGCCCAGCATTCCAGCCTCACATGCAGGAGGCCTTCAATTGAAATTTCAGTATTATCATCACAAAAAAGAAAAATCAAACATTTGAATTGTGTGTATACACAGTAATACATAGCATCATTATACATGCACTTACATTGAATTTCTTTTTTTATTATTTTTATTTTTTATTAAAGTGAACTTACTGTACAGAGGGGTTACAATTACATGGGCAAGATAATGAATACATTTCTTATCAAGCATTGCAGCCTCCTCCTTTGCTTACATTGAATTTCTTAACCCAACTTTGAAGTACAGATTATAGTTGGAACCTGCATCTCAATATGTTTCTAAAATCTTTAAATATAGGTAATGCTCCTGTAATAATGCATACATTTCCATTAGATCCTTAAGATCTTTATAAGAGTATACATACTTCCTTTCACAAAATGAACTTTGTTGATTCACATGTAGTAGGGCTGAAGTACTTTTTGCAATAGTAAAAGAAAAATCTGTTTTAAAATTTTAATTCTTTGCTTAAATTTTTGTTTTGTTTGTGATGTTGGAGATCAAATACAGGTGTAGGCAAAAATTTTCTTAATTTTAGTCTTTTATACCTTATTCACAAAGCACATAGTCTTTCAAAGATAACCACTATTTATGAAAAATAATGCTAATTCAAAGAAAAACCCTAGTAATTAAAATTACAAATAGATGATTTTTTTTCAGTAAGTTTTTTACAAAGTAAAAGGAAATTAAAACCTTTTAGTCCCAGACATTGTAGAAATCATGTTTGATGAATGTTTAATGAAGGCAATTTTAAATATTTAATCACTGTGTATGTGCCATCTCCGGCTGAATAACTAATCCTAATAGTCATAAGAAATAATTAGGAATTAATAACATTTCTTCACTTACAACATAATGCCTGTTAATGTAGAGGCAACTGAAATAACAGTATGTATAATCTAGGAACATGAACAAACTCTTTTGGACACTAACTTCCATAAAAAACAAGTATCAGTTCTCTATCACTATGTTAAAATTAACACAGTGTTTGACACATAGGAGGTGCTCAAGATTTATTGAGTTACTGAATGAGTAGGAAAAAAAGAATGAGCAAATATCCCTTTAAAATAATGTGTTTTAATGGTAAGCAATGATATAGTATTGAATAGTCATTTACGACACTTCTGTTCCTTAATTTCCTCTGTTCCCTGGTAATGGTTATATATGGTTCACTGATTTGGTTGATAGAGAACAAGTACTACTCTGTTGCACAATGGATAGCTCATTGAACTTCTAGACAGACGGAGAACAAAAACTATACTGCATACCTGTAGTTTGTCCTGGTACCTTCTAGCTATAGCTGTGTAAAACAAAATTCACCTGGGGGCTGGGAAGGTGGCTCATTGGTACAGTGCTTGCTTTGCATGCAGGAGGCCCCAGGTTCAATTACTTAGCACCACATAAGCAGAAAAAGCCGGAAGTGGCGCTATGGCTCAAGACCACTAGCCTTGAGCTGAAGAGCTGAGGGACAGCACCCAGGCCCAGAGTTCAGGCCCCATGACAGACCAAAAAAAAAAAAAAAAAAATCACATGGCATAATTATTTAACATTGCCCATGTGATTTCACATTGATATTCACATTTTTTTCACATGGGTAATAATTTTTCTTACATAAGTTTCATGAATTCACTCTATTATACAGGCATCATAAAGATATAAACATTATTCATTCAATTCTTATTTTATATTTAGAATTTAAAAATTCTCCAGCAGACAGAGTAACAGAGAGAAAAAAAATGACAAAGGTTCTATAGCATTTGTTTAGATCTTCATCACAATTGAAGAGTGGCCTGAAGTTAGAATTTACAGATGTAATAATAGCCCTTATATGAATTCTAAGAATTCTTTTTTTATTTCTTACTCTGTCAGTCAGTAATTAAGGAATATGGGTAGATTTCTGAAGAATCAGAATGTCTTTTTCTAAACAAGAAAAGAAATCTTTATGTAATGAAACAAGCAGTAGCAATCTCCTTATGGGTACACCTTTATATATTTTAATAGTAAGATGGACAAGTTAGGCCCTCCACTTCGAACTGGAAGACATGTGCAAAGGTTGTATGACAGTGATACAAAGTCAAACAGTGCCTTCAAAAGACATGAGTTATTACCCATTTACAAGTAAGTATTTGTAACTCAGCTTGGTTTATCTTTTCAAGTACTTTCTTAAAGGCTTTATATCATAGAATACTGTTAACTTTTAGCGTCTTATACTTAAGTAAAAATCTTAGCTTACTCATCTTTAAGCCCAAAATTGTTAAGTAACCTTCCAGGACTAAGTATTTTTTTATTGTTGAACATTTTTGTTTTAATACTTTCTTAGATAATTTTATTCCATTAAACTAATGGTTTTAATACCATCCTTCAATGTTTTTATGAAGGATCTTTTTTATGTGTAATAGTTTTGAAAACAAAAAGAGGAAAATTATCTGTAATATTACTAAATAATCTGCTCACCACACACAAGATGAATTATCATGGCCAGAAAAAGAAAGATTTTTAGAAAGCACTTAATTAAGGAATTTTTAGGCTTTTTGTGAGATTTATAAATTCCACTTGAAAACAGGGTAAAAATATAGTGGTCCCAGAGACAATCTAGTTTTCTCTGGCCTAGGTGACCAAGCACTGAGTATGACAACATTCATTTTTGAAACTCTCCCATGAGTCTTCACAGTTTAAAATAACAAGTTGAACTCGTACTAAATTCGAAAAAAAAATAGTTACTTTTTAAAAATATTATGATCTCTATATGAAATACATTAACAAATGTAACTATATGCAGTAACATAATGGGAAGTCTTTAATGTACAAGAAGATACATATACATGCATCTATATCTGTCCATACACACATGCGCGCACACTCACAGACACTGGGCTATTTTTGTCTTGAAACTACTACTATTGACTTAACCTTCTGAAACAGATATCAGAGAATACCATAATTAAGCCTCCCTTTTATTATTTGATCTATAGCATGCACATTCCAGATATGGAAAAGGGTGGGTGACACTTTTCAGACTCTGTCTAGAAAGTAAAATGTTTTTCTTATTTTTATTTTTTTATTATCTTTAAATAGTTATACAAAAGAGTTTCAATTCAACATATCAATTCATGACTACTTGCATCTTAATCAGTGCCTCCCCTTACAGAAAATGTTTTAAGAATTGAGTCTTCCCAATCTCTTCAGAATGGTTCTTGACAGCTTCTACTACATAGCAGATGTTACTAAAAGCAAATAATAGACCTTTAATATCACATTTTATGTGAATAACTGTTTTTCACTAATCATAATCATGTTAAACGGCTTTATGTGATTGTGATATGGTAAAAGTAGTAGTCATGTGTATTCATTGTTATTTATATCATCTATGTGAAACTGGTACAATTTCTCTAACAGGATGATTTAAAACTTACAAGAAAAGGAGGAAAACATATTTCCTACTTAAATGCCATTGTATGACTGATTTTCTTTTAGAACTTAAACTCTAAGGGCTAGGAAGGTGGCTCAGTGGTAGAGCGCTTGCCTTGCATGCATGAGGCCCTGGGTTTGATTCCCCAGCACTACATAAGCAAAAAGAAAAAAACCCGGAAGTGCCGCTGTGGCTCAAGTGGTAGAGCACTAGCCTTGAGCTGAAGAGCTGAGGGACAGCGCCCAGGCCAAGAGTTCAGGCCCCGCAACTGGACCCCTCCCCCCCAAAAAAAAGAAGAACTTAAACTCTAAGAAATATGCTATTCTACTACATTTTATATAATCTTATGATAAAAAAGTAGAATAAAACTTCATGAATGGACTTGAAAAATTATTTGAAGGAGAATAGGACATCCCATCCATACACCAAAGTGATTTTTTGTTGGTAGAACTAACTACTCAAAGCAAACACTCTGAATTGAATATTAAATATGAAATTTAAAGTACATCTCACTTAACTTGAACTTGAAGTACTAATAACTTTGAAATAAAAATATCTCAAGACAAGTTTCTCCAATGTGGGATTGGTAGTGTATATCTAGTATCTGTAGTCCCAGCTAATCTGTAGTCTGTGTTGGAAAGATCAATCTAGGCAGTATATTGAGAACCCATCTTTATTTTCTTATTGTTACTATAAAGGTGATGTACAGAGGGGATACAGTTACATAAGCCAGGTAATGAGTACATTTTTTTCCTCCCATCCCCACCCACCAGTTATATTTCATTTACCACATAGTGTCTAATGAGTACCATTGCTCCATTTGTTCACTCTTTTTCCCTCCATTTGTGTCCTCCTTACCCTCCCAAAGACAGAAAAGACAGAAAACAAAAGCAAAACCAAAAGGGGAAAACAAGCCTCTTTTAAAACCCATCTTAGAAAGTTTAAACTTTGAAATGACTATAATATTATCTAAGATTTGAGAGACAATTACATTATATGCAGTACCTAGAACTATATTAGTCATGTATTTGACATGAACATTTGAAAAAGTCAGTTACTATCTACTTGTATTTTGGAAGTAGTTACTTAAACTTTTAGGAGAGCCTCCTCAACTTTTCATATTAATGGGAAGAATTTCCCATTAATTTCTGAATTTCTGAATCTTGCAGTGTATTAGCTGTCACCTTAGGTAAGTTACTCAAGTGTGTGGGGTTTTTTTGGTCTTATTTATCTCATCTGTAAACTGAAATTATCAATTCTTACCTCTTAGAACTGTGTAGGAAGAAATTCACATGTGCAAAACAATTAGAAAAGTATTTGGTATTTAGTTATCACTGTTATATAAATGGTAGCTTACAGAGCAGCTTAATAGTAGTAACTATTAATAGTAACAATAATAGTAGTAGTATTATCAACGATACTAAATGTTTACAAAAATTTATGTTGCATAAACTTCCTGTATGTGATCATTTTATTAATCAGGGAATTCGGATTCAGAGAAGTTGACTACAATCACAGAGCAGTCAAGTAGCAGTTGGGAGTTGAATCTAAATTCCTATGAATCCCAAATCTTCAAATTCAAGTGCAGTGTCATAAATATTATTTAGCTTTCTAAGTTGCTCTGGTTCCTGAGGTTTCTCTATAGGAATTCAGTGCTGATTCAGCCTAAAGTCTCCCTGATATCAGATAGCCCAGGCTGTCCAGTTAGTGAAATAAATCTTTAAACAAAAATTATGTTAACTTTATAATTACTTTTTCTAAGAATTTTCATAACTTATTAGCCTCCAAAGTGGTAGGTAATATTTCTTTATGACCACATCCCATATACCTAGGATGGCAATAACACAATACAACTGTGTTTTGGGGACTTCTAACTATAAGACCTTTGAAAAAATGATTTAACTTATGAATTTAATGTGAAACGTGTAAATATTTTAATTGACATATTTATTATCAGAGTATTATTAGTAAATGCAAGCTGCTTTGGTTGACCTTCAGTATAAATGTCTACCACTTGTTTTCAGATTTAAAAGAGTTTGGATTTTAATCTTTTGTACTTCTCTGCAGCCTCTAATTACTTTTTTATTACACAAATAGGTAATTTGAGAAATAATTGATAGTCTTTCATCATGTCTCACCTTCTCTCCTAGAGCTAACATCAAACCTCGAAATTCTACACCACCCAGTTTGGCAAGAAATTCTGTGCTTATGAACAAAAGAAAAGCATATAGTGATAGCTCCGCAATCAGGTATGTTTAGTGCTACCATCCTGAACACCAGAATGAAAAAAAGTTTATTTATTTAGTTTTCCAAGTCTTCTGTGCAAAAATAAGTAATCAGCTAAATTCACAATCTGAATTTTTTTTGTTATCTGACTTAATATGACTAATATGTTATACTACACAAAAGGAATATTGAGGAGTTTTATTTCCCTACAGCTTGTAGTTATGTAGTTATAGCAGCATATTTTAAATGCTTAAAAACATTGTTCAGTAGTGCTACAAAATACTCTAAGGAGTATAATTTATAGTCATTGAACTTTTGGCATTATGTTTAATATTTCTTAACATTGGTATATTCGTATAAGTGCTCATTTCCTGAGATGTGCATGCTGTGGTATTTAAATTTATTTTGAAGTAGTTTTGTATTTATTTGTTTGTTGGTGGTATTCTGGGCCTTTCCCTGCAAAAACGCTACCTCTTGAGCCACATCCCCAGTCGAAGTAATTCTTACATATTTCACTGACAGTAAAGCTGCTATGTTATCCCTTGACACTTGTTCTTGATTAGTGTTATGACTCCTAATTAATTTAATACTTGATTTGTAGTTTATATGAATTTACTGTAATACCTAACAGTTTACCTCTTGTTTCAGAAAATTGTTGTAATTTCACAGTCTATCAGAATAAGAATTATACAAAAGAAGATATATAATTATTTGAATCTCTATAGCTTTTAAGTAGATAGTGGGTTTTCATTGAAAATCCAGTGATACTTGTATCAACTCTAACCTATTTGTATGAAACAATATATCTAGATCCGAGAGCCCTTAGTGTTTTTTAGTTCTACCTTTGTAGAAAAACTATACTATTTTCAATAGTGTTACTTTTATAAGCCTGTGATTTAAAAATTTCCTTCATGGCAATTTTTAAAGTCAATGGCATGTTCTCAGAAGAATAGTGCCCAAGTAGCTGCTTTGCCAATGAAATAATAAAAAAAAAAATAGTTTCTTTAGTAGTCTGAATTTCTTGACTGTCTGGCTTCTGTAATAAAATACTTAGAAGCTCAAATGTTTTATTTAAACTTTACTTTGGTGCGTAGTTCTTCAAGCATTTATTTTACCTTCACTGCTGTGTATTGTTAATAAAGCCTATGCTACTTGGGGATGCAAGGAACTTACTATTTATTTGACTCATACTAATTTAATATAATAAGATCAAAGTAAATAATAAATAATGGAAATATCACTGCATCTCCATAGTACTTTTGGACAAGGAGAGAGAACTAGAACCTGACAACCTCCATCTGTAGCCTGTTTTATATTTCTATCTCTCTCTTTCTCTCTTTCTCTCTCTCTTTTTCTCTTTCTCTCTGTGTCTAGCTTTCCCTCTCTCTCTCCCTCTTTCTCCCTTTTTTACTTTTTCTTTTTTTTTGTGCTGTACCTGTACTTGAACTCAGGCACTGTCTACAAGTCTTTTTGCTCAAGGCTAGTACTTTAGCATTTCAGCCACAGCTCCATTTTCAGATTTTTGGTGGCTAATTGGAGGTAAGAATCTCATGGACTTCCCTGGCTGGGCTGGCTTTGAACTGCAATTTATTGTTTTCAGTGTTAGGGCATGAACTAAGCCTAGGTGCTGCCCCTGAGCTTTTCAACTCTAAGCTAGTGCTCTACCACTTTGAGCCAAAGCTCCACCACCAGTTTTCTGATGGTTAATTGGACATGAGTCTCACTGACTTTCCTTTGGTTTCCAGCTCAGATCCTCCGATCTCAGCTTCCTGAGTAGCTATCATTAGACATGAACCACCAGTGTGCAGTTATGAACCACAATTTTTATATCTTCTCCTAAGTACCTGGGATTACGTGCAAGAGCTATTGGTGCCCAGCTCTAGTCTTTCTTAATAAGATGGTTTTTCAGGAAGGACATTGTAAATTTTAGTAAATGACTATACATTGAACAAGATGGAAAGTCTGACTGCATTTGATCATTGACATTTCTTCTAGTGGGTGCAAATGTAATGTCAGACCAGTTGGAATTATTGTATTTCCAGCAAGTTTTTTTTTTTATTATTTTGTTTTTGTTGGTTTTGGGTTTTTTTTAGGGGGAGGGACAGGAGAAGGAATCTGGTACTAGGGCTTGAACTTGGGTCTTCATGCATTTGTTTGGCTTTTTTGTTCAAGGATAAAAGACTAGCATTACCACTTGAGCTATACATACTCTACTTCTGGCTTCTTTCTGGTTAATTGGAGAAAAGAGTCTCATGGATTTTTCTGCCAAGGCTGGCTTTAAGCCATGATCCTCTCGCCTTAGCCTCCTGAGGAGCTAGGATCACAAGTGTCATCTAGCCACCAGCGTCAGACAGCAGTTTTTTTTTTTAACTAGAAGAATATTAAAAGTGACATTTTAGTTATTTTTATTATGTTATGTCCTTCAGTAGTTCTGTTTAATTAACTACCAATATGAACCTTTTCTCCACCTTCTTCAGGCCAGATGGAGACTATGCATCTTCACTTAATGGTGGAAGTATCAAAAGCACTGAAGGAAATTCATCTGGACACTTACCTAAATTCTGTCATGAATGTGGGACAAAGTACCCTGTAGAATGGGCAAAGTTCTGCTGTGAATGTGGCATTCGAAGAATGATTCTGTGAACAGAATCCCAAAAGAACAAATTCCAGCTTCAGAGCTTTATAATTATTGCTGCTTGGACAGCTAAAGCACTTCCTCTAGTTATTTTGTGCTGAAACTGTTCAAAAACCTTGCTCCCATAATTTTTGAAGCATAATTCTTTGGTTGTACATATGTATATATATGTTGTACATAATAAATACCTGATATCCCAAGCTGTGCAATTCAAGAAAATACTCACTTAGCTATCAGAAAATAGTTCCATCTTATTACCGTGGGTATTATTCATCTTTTGTTGTTAAAGCACATTCACTATACCTCCACAAATACTCTTACCTTTAGCCCTTCAAGCTTTAGGATAATCACAACTTTGAGCAAACAATAGGATAAACATTGTTATTATTGATGCCTGTCTTCAAATAGCAGGATGGGCAACTGTGGATTTTGTAATTGAAGAGAATGTTTTAATTATTATCAGTTGATAAGTCATATTCCTGTTGAACTCTTGACAACTAGTTTTATGAAATACCTTAGGTTTATATTACTCCGAACTTTGTAGATTATTAATTGTATAATTTATGTTTCCTCCATCCTGTAAAAATAATTATGGATTTTTTTCAGAAACACAATACTAAAATTACAATGTATCTTACAACTGAATATTTTTTTCATTTCTGTGTTATTTCCTAGATGTTACTGTTTTCTTTTTCATAATCTAAAGAATAGATTGAACTTCCAACATATTTTACAACATATACACAAAAAAATTGTATTTTCTGTTCAATTCGTTGACTAAAAGAATCGATCATTGTTACTTTCAGTGTAACATAAAGTTGGCTATATGTTTCTTTGATGGCTTGTACTACTGTAGTCAGTAATTCTTTAGTAGTTTATGATCAATCAGACTTGTTAGCTTTATCTTATTATAAAGATACAAGCAAAAATTTTATGATGTGTTTTTCCTAAAAGATTTATGTTATATATTTTCTAACCTCTTGTTTGTGATTGATCACAGTAAGGATCAGTGTAGAAATGTGTTGCTTGGAATTTTATTTCTCTGAAATGTATGTAGTTTGTTTTATTTTGTTAGTTTGGGCAGGAGTTATAAGCCTAGTGGTATAGTTATAATCATTTTACTTATAATTTTCTGCTGTTTTTAAAATCAGTTTGGTTCCTAATTGTTCTGTTCATTCATACTGATAAAATAATGCAGCAACTCAAATAAGTTACAAGGAGTTTAGAAGACTAATGTACATATTAGATTTCCATTTGAAAAACTTCTTTTTATACTAATTATAAATCACATGAAAAGGAACTTTTGTGTGTATATGTGCTGATAATGGGACTTGACTCAGAGACCATCTTCTTCTTGCTTGCTCAGCCCATTTTTCTTGTGTCTGCTGCTCTACTACTGGAGACACTTCTCCAGTCTGGCATTTTGCCAGTTAATTGGAGAGATGGAATCTTACAGTTTTCAGACCTCTTGAGTAGCTAGGATTATAACGAACTTTTCACTCTTGTTTTATCTAGGAATGAACACTATCTTTCAAGCATATATTTAACACTACATAATCTTTTTTTTTTCTGCTCAAAAGAGTGAATAGATACATCAGTTTAAATAAGACAAATTGGCACATGTTTGTTTCTCAGTGAATTTTACAGTAGCAAGTAAATGTTAGTATGTACTACATGGAAATGACTTTGTAAGGAATCAGCAATCCCAGAGCCCAGAGATAATTATAAAAAGTAACATAAATATATTTATGTCTTATGAAACATGACAATGTATTTAAATGCATTTTCTATTACATAATTTACTCTCACATTGATTTGTTGTGCAATAGTTTTTAAACAATCTTCCTATGCATCACCTATTTTCATTTGTATTTATTTGCACAGGTATTTGTCGGTGTGACTGAATTTTTAAAAATGATTGTAAGCTTAAAATGTAAAAGTTGCTTCTAGATTATTCTGAACATTTTTAGCTTGAAAATGTAGGATTATTGTGACTGCTGTTTGTCCCTTATTATGTTTTTTTTTTATTACAGATACCTTCAATTTAAACCAATAAAGACATAAAGCCTAAAAATTCTTGTTATTTATTAACATCTATTAGACAAAGAAATATAGGAACACACTTGAATGTAAATAAGATATTTGAAGTAAAAATTTTCATTTCAGAATGAAAATGTATCTTTACATTTTTTATGCCATCAGGTTTTTACATTTTACTGAATTGTTTTAGTACTTTAAGGTACTCTTAAATGTTTTTCTCCCAGGTTTTTGTTTTAGACATAGAATAATTTTCTTTACACTCAAAATTTAGAAATTGAACATAGTATCATGAAGGTTGATTGGGAGTTTCTAGGTAAGTATTCTGTGATTTAATGGCAAAATCTGTTTACTGTTAACATTAAATCAGGCAATATTTTGAGTTTTTATAAAAAAGCTCTTTATGGTGAAAAACAGACTATACATGTTTCATTTGTACTTGGTTTTGCTTAGGCTAAAGGAGTAAAAGCTGAGAGGATGAAAATGTTATGCACAGATACAAGTTAGTGCAAGTCCTAGGTATTTATTTATTTGCCTCAGATATCTAAATATTTTCTATGGTTAATGTTCTTAGTACATTAATTTTCCAACTGATGATGTTACTGAGTAGAGCCACGATATGATTACCACACATACTATTTTCACTTAGATATATTTCACTTAAGTTTTCAGGATGCTCATTGTTTAAGTTCAGATACACTTAGTTTATGTGTGAATTGTGTTTTGCCACTAGAGGGTGCTTTAGGATAATTTAATATTACTAGCCTTTAAAATAACTAAGTAATTTTATTATTTTAAGTGTCAAAATTATTCTACATAGTTATTTTACCAATACAATTGTATGTTTTTGCTAGCTTACATTGGTTATGCAGAGGAAGATTTCTTTGTTACCTTTCCATACGTTTACAGTGTATTCCAATTTTATCTTAGAATTTTTGGCAACATGCCATTTAAGAGATTAACAAAAGTCATTCTTATGTTGTGATTTTAGTAATTTATATATTGATACTTTAGAAATCTAGTTTAACTCATCTTGGTCACTAGCATGGTGATAACTGATATTAATATTTAATATTTATGTCTCCCAGTGTTTTATTAGCAGAATTGAAGATATATCAATGATATCACTAAGTCATATTACCAAATAACTGAAATATTACTTTAACATGTTATCTAAGTTGCATAACTAATTCTATGGGTTATATTCTTTTTTTAAAAAACTAGATTCCTTCTCAACTTTTTCCACGCCCCCCCCCCCTCCCAATTTATCTAGGCTAACACATGAGGTATCCTCTACTTAAGTAGGAGTCAGTAAATAATAGTCAGTTAGAATAGGAGTCAGGTAGAATAAACTAATGTGTGAAATACTAAAAATTAAAGCTTTATGCTTATAAATCTTGCTGTTCCTTATGTATATATGAAAAAAACTTAGGTTTGGCAATTATAGGTACACCTATTTTGTTATCTTGTTCTTTTAATAGTTCCATAGATTAGAATTTGGTCAAAATATGGGCTGACATGTTTTACAACAAAATTTAGAAATAGAGTTGAGGGGGGAGGGAAGTGGGAGAAAATGAGGGAGGGATAACACTGTTCAAAAGCAATGTACTCATTACCTTATTTATGTAACTAACCCCTCTGCATATCACCTTTACAATAAAATTTAATAATTACAAAAAAGAAATAGAGTCACTGATAATCTCAGCAATTAGGAAGCAGAAAAATTAGAGGTTCAGATTTTGAGGCCAGCTCAGGTAAGAAGTTAGGGACACCTCATCGCAACTGATAAAAAGCTGATGTGGCAGTATACTTTGTCATCCAAGCTATGTAGAAACCCTAAAACAGGAAGATGTCAATCCAATCAGTCCTAAGTATATTTTCAACTTCCATCCCCCAGAAAAAAAAGGGATAGGGCATGGTTTAAATGGTTGGTAGAGTACATGACCGACAACTACAAGACTGAGTTCAACCCTAGTACCATTAAAAACAGCAATCAGAAAATTCCATTTTTTTAAATTTTTCAGAACGTTTTAATTTTTTTCTATTGTTGTAAAGGTGATAGAGGGGTTACCGTTTCATAAGTCAGGTGAGCAATGTCACCGTACAGGACTAGGCATTCACACATGGTGAGACCAAAGGAGGATACTCTTAGGGGAGGAACCCAAAGGTGCAGTGCCTCTGAGCATATAAAATAATATGTATTGAAATTAATTCTCAGAAATGGAAACAAAGGTTTTAGGTTTTTTTCCTTCCTTTTTGTCTTGTAAATTCCAGACATTTTAAGAACACAAACCTATATGGTCATGTCATATCTTTATGTTCTCTGCACCTATGATATTCCTTTTTGAGTAAACTTATAGTGTAGAAGTATTACTTGGGGATTAACTGAATTTAATAATATAATGGAACACAATATTTCATCTTTTACTAAATAGCTATCTCATGTTTAGCTTTTCCTATAGACAGTAGACAAAAATCATGTATTCTTTGAGGAAGATAAAATAGTTCAATTTATTTAAAGTATAATTTAAAATAAGGTACTAAGATAAATCTGACAAAGTCCATACAATGCATGAAACCTATAATAAAGCAATGGGAACCTAAGGGAAAATTTTAACATTGTCTAGATTTACCATGAAAACCACAGTCATTCTGGAGAAAGAAATTGAGATACCGATTGAAGTTTGCACAGAATTTGGAAGAGTTTCCCAAGAAGTAAGAACCTAATCTTGTGAAGATTGCCTCTCTTTATAGAGAGCCATAAAACTATCTGACATACAAAATAGAGTATGTGTTTCTGAAAATTTTTATAGTACAGTTAATGAAACGTTCTTAAGCTGGCTGGCAGTAATGCAAAAAACTTCTATTTCAATTTTCCATAGTTTAAGAGATTTGGAAAAGTTGATTAATTGGTACTAGGTTTTAGGAGAAATATGGTTGCTGTTCTGTTGCCCAGTGGGTAACTTCTACAGATCACAATATTGTAACAAATATTTCTAAAAATAAGAATTGTGAATATTTTCCCACAAAGAACTAATAAGTTTGAAGAAATAGTTCTGTTTTAAACATTACATAAAATATGTATACTAATGTATACTATGTATACTAAAACACTAAATGTTTTAACTAAAATATGGTATTATCTGGTGAATTCAAATGATGTAATTCCTTAGAAAGGCTAACTTAGCCCAACAAAATAAACACCAGGAAATGAATACTAATAAGGTATGAGGTGGAGTCAAAGGGCTGGGGGAAATGAAGAAAGGAAGGTGGAGAATGGAAGTCAGTTCACGTCCTACAGGATTAAGAGAATTAAAGGGAGGAGGAGGACTCAGAAATGGGAGAGAATGAGGAAAGGGATAACATCAATCAAGATGTGTTGTATTCAAAAATTGCTTTGTCAAATTGGAGCTCGTTTGTACAATTGAAGATAATAAAAAATTATAAAATAAAGGGGCTGGGCAACAGTGGCTCAGCCTGTTGAGTAGCTTATAATCCTAGCTATTCAGGAAGCTGAGATCTGAGGATCATAATTCAAAGTCAGTCCAGGCAGAAAACTCTGTGAGATTCTAACCAGCAAAAAGCCAGAAGTAGAGTAATGGCTCGAGTGGTAGCATTGAGCAAAAAAGCTAAGGGAAGTGCAAGTCCTTGAATGAAAGTCCCAGTACCAGCAATTTTAAAAGCCACACAAAAACACAAAAATGGCACCTCAGAAAAATACACAATCTTGTGTACCAACTTAAAAAATATATTAATCTAAAGAAGTATTTTCTTAAAGGCCTATTTTAAATAAGTAATTCAACAAATAGCTTTTTTTTTTTTGTCGGTCGTGGGGTTTTAACTCTAGGCCTGGGCGCTGTCCCTCAGCTCTTCAGCTCAAGGCGAGCGCTCTACCACTTGAGCTACAGCGCCACTTCCGGTTTTCTGGTGGTTTATTGGAGATAGGAGTCTTACGGTCTCTCCTGCCCGGGCTGGCTTTGAACCACAATCCTCAGATCTCAGCCTCCTGAGTAGCTAGGATTACAGGCGTGAGCCACCAGCGCCCGGCTAACAAATAGCTTTTCTATGAGTCAATAATATATTAGTCATATTAACCTTGTATTAATGACTTTCACATAAAAATGGTATTATTGTATAATCACATTTTGGAAATGCTGTATTTGTGCTAAACTTTAAAATCTATATGAATTTACAGAGCAGTTGGTAATTTTATGAACTGTGAATCTCCAATTCATAAATGGAAAAAAATGATATAGCTTCAGAACTCAGAAAACACCCATTTGGGTTTCTTGGGCTACACTTTAGAAAATTTAAATCATTTACATGCATAGTTGAGAAATATTTCATTGAGACAAGACTGCAAGTATAGAATTTTATGAAAGGAAACCCAAGATTATTATTAACCTGCCTTCTTTGCCTCTACTTACTTTGCTACTAGTGGCTAGGAAAGAATAGAAAGGAAAATACAACTGTAAATATAACAGGAATTTTTCCAAGCACTTAGCACACAATATTTGTTGAATATATTTTTAAGTATAAATTTTCTGTACAACACAAACAACTGATTAAAAACCAAGGAAAATTTTACTAACTCCTAGTGAGCATTAGGAAAATTTCTCCCCTCATTTTGCCATAATTGGAGAATGTTTTTGAGCATCTTTATACAGCCTTCAAGCCTCCAGTAATTTCAAAGTCCTTGTTTTCTGAGGACCTCCCCATAGCACCAGTTGACAAGAGTGGAGCATACCAAATAGTTGAACATCGTTCATAGTAGAAACACAACCTAACTGGAAAAGTACATCTGAGTGAAAGAAGTTAAAAATCATTTGCTTCTCACCAACTAGCTTTCTCTTTTTTCTGGAGTGAATGTTAGTAAACACAAAATAAAATAATGAAACTCCATGGGTATAGGGAAGTGAGAGGGAACAGAAAGGTGTTGCTGCTCTACATTTGAAGTGCTGCTCACACTGTAGATCAAATAGAGTTGCAGTTAAATACATGGAGATGAGGTTGTGAAAGGACAGGAAAGATGTGAGTTCAGCAAAGCACAAACTGGGAAGTTTTTGTTGCATTTTTGCCTTCCTAGAGTAATATTTTCACTTACAACTAAATGAAAATAGTAAACTTTTATATTTTTTTGAAAACAAAGATTACCAGTAATAACAGATTTGTGCAAAGATATCTTTTACAAGGCTAAGAATTTACATCCAGAGTAATTTTCCTACTCCTGTATAGGTTTAGGGACCTGATTTCCATGTTGATTTTTGTTAATATAAGTATGAAAAATCATATATTAAATAAAAATGGAACACCAAGTGGTTAAATACTAAAGTTTTTCCTGTGATTAAGTGAATCTCACAGTGTTAGCACATAGGTAATTTATTGTCAAAGACGAATTGTTATGCAAAGTAGACAACTTGTTTTTAGTATTGTATGAAAATATTTTTATATACAGATGTATCAAAATTAAATATATACAATCCATTAATTAAAAGGATAACATATATTATCTCTCAAAATACACTTCCAAATTTGAAAACTTATTTTATTATACATAAATGAAAAAACTTTACTACTGTTTAGATTTCTTAAACCGAATGTCTTTCTATTTTTTGAAAATTTTATTTTCATCTTAAGTACTTTATCATTTTCTGAAGGCACTGTGGTATAATTCACATTTACTTACATGTCTTGTTTTATCACTTAAGTATCTTGAGTTTTTATGTTACTGCTTTAAAGCATTTGACTCATTCTTGTGAATATTTTCTACATATCACTATGAGCTCTAAATATCTGAATTGTAGAAGGTGGCAATTTCCATTCTTGCTCCAGTACTTGGATGTACAATGGGCAATAAAATTACCTTCATAGTAAAACAGTTATAATTTTGTATTCTTACAACCTTTATATACTTTGTAGATTTTATGTCTTCTGAAATATTTGAAGAAGTTTAATTAGTATTATTGAAAAGATGCTTTACGTGAGTTGTTTTATAAAATCTGTACAGTTATACGGACTGCTATATGTTCACATACATATGAAACGGTTGTTGACTAGGAAATAATTTTCCATTGTTTATGTCCATCTTCTAGTATGAAAATGTAGATTTCTCAGTTGCTCTAATCATCATTTTCCAGGATGCATCCAGCAACTTACTCCAATTACAAAGGCAAATTAACTCTTGTAGGATGGAACTTCAGGACTTATGGTTTTGTGCTGCCCATCAAAATTTTATTCCAACAAGTTTTTATCTCTTCTAATAGTCTCTTAAGGAAACATGGGTCACTCTTTTTTTTGTCCTTTTTACTTTTTTCTTCCTAGAGAAATAAATTGTAAATGTTTTAATTTTATATTTTTAATAGCATACTTAAAATATTCAATCTTTAATTTCCATTATAATAGGGTATATTGAAATTTTCATCTAAAGGAACTGGAGAAATTTACATGCCATTTTACAACCCAAGATTTCTGGTCACAATTGCGACAATTGACCTGTGCTAAATTGAAGGTTGGTTTGTTTTAAGATTTAGCTGTCATTTTCACACTACTACAGAGGACATAAGACTGTTTAAACATATTTAAGGTGATTTGTTTTGGAATACTCGAATATTTTAATATGGAAAAATAAACTTTTTTGTAGAAGGGATAATTAACAGTGAAAGTATTTAAATTGTTTTGGAAAAAATAGCTGATTGAACTTGTACCCTAGAATTTACCCCAAACTACAGCAGATTTCTACCTCCTAAACTAGTGTTTCTAAGCATCTGATAACTTTTTAAAAAATGAAACTGAGCAATATTGGAAAGTGAATAAATGAATCTTGGCACAGACATATGAGGAGGTCACCCTGTAAAGACTACTGTATTTCTCTGAGAGGGGAAGGTGTTTTCCCATTTAGATAATAAGCACTTAATGAGTATTTTTTAAGTCAGGTATTACATGTAGTACTTTACAAATTTTACTGAATTTTTTGTTTACTAACCCTTTGAATTTGATCATTTCACCTCACTTAACAGATGAGGAAACTAAGCTACCAAGAGGATAGAAAGTGCCAAGTATATCAGGTAACTACAGTGGCTAATCTGGAATGCGTCTGTACAGTTGGCTTTTTGACTTTGCATGTTATTTGGTGAAGTCCCTAAAGTGGAAAATAACAATAGTGATAAGCATTATATTAAGCATGTAAATCATTTGTTGTCATGTTATGACAGTAAATATTTTCAACATCCTAAGGTATAGATATTATATTTTTATTCACTTTAAAGTTGAGGAAATAGTTGTCTCTGGTCAAGAATATATCTTGTCAATCCTATTGTCTTTAGTATATTACTTTTATTAGAAAAGTAATTAAAATTTAGGCCTATAAATATCAAAATTATTACAGCAATACTGATTTCTCCTTGGGAACCAGATGAACAAGTTTGTTCTAAATGGAGACTCCGGGGCGGAGTAAATACATCTCAACCATAATGACCATAATCACTTAGATCTCTATGATAATGGGCATCATCATCCATCAGAGAATGGTAATATACAGCACAATAGTATTTTATATTTTGTTCACAATAGACAGTCCCAGCTTACCTTACGGCTGGTGCAGTTCACTAGAGCTAATGTACCTTCTGAAACTTTTGATAAATGATCTTCGAAATCCTCACTGATATTCATGTTATGAAATTGCTTCAACTTGCCAGCAGCACGATTTAGAAAAGCAGCTTTCTAATGTAAAGGGGAAAAAATCGGACTATGATCCAAAGGAAATGTTAAGAAATTAGAACTTTCTCAAGGAGCATAAGGCAAAAACTGTAGTGCTAAGTAACGCCCCACACCTCCACCTCAGCTTTCCATTCCAGTTAATCACGTGACTGACAAGTAACAGGATTGAAATTGTTTAGCTCCTAGGCAACAAGTTGGACAACATAAAGTGCCTAGTACTTGCTTTAATTATTGTCTGACTTTGAAACTCTCTTTATCATGTATGTGTGATCTATCACTTAAGGGTGAATATTACAAGAATTATTCACATTTATCACTTCAGGATAACTGCAGGAGGTTTCTTCAAGCAAAATTGAGTGAAGGTATGTGTGCTTTGGTTCTTAATGATTTCATTTTTTTTAATATTTTGAGTTATGGAGGAATAGCTGGTAATTAGAAAAGAGACAATAGTCACTTAAAAGGTGTTTACTCCTAAACAATATGTAAAGTAAGCAATTTAGAATAAAGAATTTATAGTTTTAAAATGCAATGACATTAACTCCGCAACTGTGAGTCTTTAAAAAAAAGAGCATCAAACAGCAAATCAGTTTCTGCAGGAAGAAACACGTTATTGTTTTAAATTTAAGCAAATAGTGAAAGAAGTAAAAAAATGCCTATAAACTTAATTATACTCATGACTTATGTCTGTATGTATGCTAGCAATCATTTTAACCAGACTTTTCCTTCATAAGAAATTTAGAAAAAAATTATTTTTAATTCAATTCTTCTAGTATTTTCAAGGTGAGAAATGTTGAAATAAAAGAAAATATTATGTTAAGGATAGAGATATTTGTAAAATTTAAGAAATAACAGTGTAATTTAATGGGTTAATGACAAATATATCGTTAGAACCAAAAATGTTATTAATATATTAATTTGAGTCCAAAAAGTTAAAACTTTTAAAAAATAAGGTTTAACTGAAAAATAAACTCCAAATAAATAAACTCCAAAAATAAACTCCAAATCTTTACCTTTGTATCATCACATGAATGCTTTTTAAAAAAGTTTGATTCATTATTCAGACAATCACTATCATTTCCTATTATTTTGACCTGTAATAAATATAAAATAATTTTGTTAAAATGATGTCTCTTCTAATGTAATTTAAAACAATCTCATAGTATCCTATATTTATGTGTTCTACTTTTGACTTATTGTACTTAGAGGCATACAAATAGTTTTCCATTTGAAGAATACCATTATATATATATATATATATATATATATATATATATATACAACTGCCACACATATATAAAACACCTTTCAGACTCATAATTTAGTAGTGTATTACCTAACAATTGGCATATATACAGAAATAAAAGTTCTTATTTTAGAGGTAATACTAGATAGATAAAATGCTGTAAAATTTCTATTCAAGAAGTAGAGATGATTTTAAAGATTATTCCATCAAATGTCCTGCTACCTAACAGAGAAAGGAATTTACATTAAAATGAAGGAAAAATACCTCTTGGTAGAGTTAAGAATGAAATTAATTATACAAAATTTTAGACAATCTAATTTTTTCTGGTGTGCTTGAGTTAGAAATTTGAATATATTATTTATAGTTAAAAACCAGACTGCTCATTTCTATATTATTTCTGAGGAATGTAGTACAACAAAGTTGGCATTACATGAATCAAGAATTTCTTTGGCAGTCTAGGAAGAACTTTCTAAGGAAAGTTCTTTTTATAAAAGATGTTATACTGTCTCTGTCCAGAAAACTAGGATGTCCATGCTATCAAAGTTTCTAGGAGGACTTCAAGCAATCTATCAGGCATAGCGAAACTTTTTTTCCCAAGTGCTATTTATGTATTTATAACATCAATTGTGGGCCATACAAAATTATCAATACAGGCAGATGGCCATAAAGCAGCCATGCCTCTCCTGTCTTGTACCAAATGATTTCTTAGCTCTTTCATGCCTCAATGATCAGATGTTCCCGTCACTACCTGTTATTAAAGAAAGGGAAGTAGTGGAAAGATAGGGTTGCTTCTAATTTTCACTTGCCTCTCAGATAAGTATGCATGACTCTTATTACCTATGAAAAGAATAATTGGTCTCTGGGTTTATCTTGTCTTATCTGCAGGTAGTTCTTTATTTTTTTAGTTCTGAAGGTAGTTCTATCTAAATACATTCTTGTTTCACTTAAGAGTTCAATGTTTTCTAAGTGTGAAGTATTCTGCAAAACTGTACTTGAAAACAAACTTTAGAAAACAGGTCTAATTTCTGTGCCATTTAATAGAAAGGACAGTCACTCATACCCTTAAATACATTTACAATCACTTCCTATCTTTGGAAAAGTATGCTTTTGGAAAGAGAAGATTAATTAGTGTCAAACAACTGAGTTATACTATAAAGATATAAAGTGCAAAAGATACATTTTCTATAATGATCCTCAAATTGCCATTATAAAAATTCCTGAGATCATAGATAAGAGTACTATTGTCTATTCATTTTCCTATTGACTTCTCTTTAATCTGAAGAAAAGGCTAATATAAAATTCCATTTGGTAAAGCACATAATATTTGATTTTCTGCTGTGCCAGCTTTCACAAAAGTAGGGAGACTAATGCATAGCTAATCAGCATGTTTTCCAATTTACCAAAATATTGTCTGAGAAAATGTCGTGGAATTACTGTCAATTTTTTAAAATATTTCCTTATATGGCATAATACTTGAATATTGGAAAAACATTATTGGTTAGCTTCAGGATATTACGTTCATTTTTATCAGATCTATAGAAAGGAAATGTTGCTCCAATTGTGTTTGCCTAATGTTTTTTTCAGATTATAAAGGCTTTACTATGCCCTTAAAAGATGGACCTCTGTAAAGGCCACAATTACTATTAACTAGTTGAATTCATAATTTATGAATACATTTAACATAGGCAAATAAAAGTATCAATTAAATTGCTTTCTGAAATTACATTCAAGCCCTAACAGAAGAGCCACTAGAAGTAAAAATTCTTGCAGTAGAAAAGAATCTTAAATGCCTATCTCCTGATTTAACAAAAAGTGGAATTATTTGAAAGTTAAAATAATATTGTTTAGGTTATTGGAATCTATTGGAATCACATTGATTTAAGTTGTTCCTAAATTAATGTCTCAATTTGAAAAATTAGATCTTTTATTGTAGCATAGTTTTTCTATCTATAAAATTTTATTATATATTTTGTCTCTTTTTAGAAACACTAAGTATACATAAAATTTTCTATTTTATTTTGAAATTTATATTTATGATTCAAAAAATTGTTCATTTTGTGTATATTATTTCATCATTTCTTACATATGTCTGTTTAATGGGCCTTCTGTTATAGATACGTGTGTGTGTGTGTGTGTGTGTGTGTGTGTGTGTGTGTGTGTGTGTGTATGTGTGTGTGTGTGTGTGTGTGTATATGTGTATCCTGCAGCTTGAACCCTGGGTGCTGTCCCTGAGCTTTTGTGCTCAAGGCTAATGTTCGACCAGTCAAGCCACAGCTACACTTCTGGCTTTTTTTTTTTTTTTTGGTAGCACTTGGAGATAAGAATCTCTCTTAGCTTTACTGCCCAAGCTGGCTTCAAAAAACAATCCCCAATCTCAGCCTCCTGAGTAACTAGGCTTATAGGCATGAGCCACCAGCACCTGGCTTCTGATATGTATCTTTTCTTCTTCACTTTTTTCCCTTGAAATCCAAGAACTCATGATCAGTTTTCCCGTTTGCTGTTCTCTGATATTATGTGGATTTTTGCTCTTTTTCTCTCTCTCTCTCTCTTTCTCTCTCTCTCTCTCTCTCTCTCTCTCTCTCTCTCTCTCTCTCTCACACACACACACACACACACACTCTGTACTAGAAGAGGCAATCTATATAATGTTTAGTATTTTATGAACTTACAATGCCAGAGAGATTTTTCCAGCCCATTAAGTGGACATTATAACTAATGTAAAATGTGCAATTAAATAGATCCATTTAGATTCATGATTTTAAGTTGGAATCTATATACAATTTTGGAACATTTTTGAGGACTCTAGGGTAACAGTATTCTTTTAATTTATTTTATTTTTTTCCATATTTTTGCCATTTGTTAATTTTCCTTTTTAGTCTATTTTCTACAAATATTTATTGAGATTAAATGAAGACTAAATTTCACAATACTTTGGCATAGTTATACTTAGCTAAAGTCACAAAAACATCTTAACCTTCACAATGTTATTCATCATTATCTTAATCTACAAAAATTATGAATTCTATGAACCTTAATAAAACTATTTCTTACAAATCAGATGATATATACACTTCTTTCCTTTTGCTTAGTATCAGCTATCCCCTCTTTCTCTATACCCTATATATAAGGGTACTTGTATAATGGTACTTGTGATAGCATTTAATTCACCTGGATAATGCATATAAACTCTCTGATTTAATCCCATTTTCAGACTCCTAAATAAATTAGAAATTTATTTTTGTGTGTCCATTATTTAGCCGACAACAAAGAAATATGTTTCAGTACTGACTGATGATAGGTTTGATAAAAGACCTTCTTTTGGCAGTGATTCTTACTGAATTATTCCCCAATATAGGCTTGTGATATACTTGAAAAACTGAGTTTATCACCTTGTACTCTACTTTGAGTGTAAACATCTTGTAGCACTTTGTGTTCATTATTGTTCATTATGTTATATTGTATAATATAATAATATTCTAATCACAATGTATTATATTCACTATTCATTATTGTGTTCATTTTATATCTACTATTACATAATCATCTGCCACTAAACATAACATAAAACAAACATTATGGTTATTATTGTGGTTTAAAAAGTTTGGAGGTGCTCAAATAAGAGCATTTTTTATGAGAATAGTAAAGATGTTGGCCTTGTCTATATTCACTTGAGCCTGACTAAGATAAAGGATCCAATCCCAAATGTGTTTCATTCATACAACTATTTCAAGAGATCTCAATGTCTTTACTGGATGAGCCTATTTCTGGTATTAATACAAGAATACATGTCCTTTTTGTACTCCATCTCAAAAGGTAGCAAGACTTAGTGAACAAAACTGATCTAGTAAAGCTGGTGGATCATGGTCTCTACAGCCTACCCAAGCAAAAATTGAAAGTAAGAAGGATAAACTATACTTATTTCTGACAAAGTAGAGATCAGGAAGATTAATTTATGACAGGAAAGGAAGTGATCCATCAAAAGATATCTCAAGGTTAGATGTGGTGAATCATTTGTATAATCCCAGCTACTCAGGAAGTAAATACAACAAAAAGGAATAGGGGCATGGTCAAATGATAAAGCACTTACCTACCAAGAAGGGGGTTCTAAGTTCAAACTCTATTACAACCAAAATAAAAATATCATTTGTAAATATAAATAGGCTGAGCATTGTTGCACCAATTTCAACGATACTACTGGCCATAAGGAATTGATAAGTCCAGATACAATAGTAGTCAATGACTTCAATACCCCACTCTCATCATCTAGACAAAAATTTAACTAGATATCTCAAGCAAACGGCAACGTAGATCAAATGAACTCTTAACAGATATCTACAGAATATTCCATTCAACAGCTTTTTAATATACATTCTTCTTAGTTGCACATAGAACTTTCCCTAAATAGATTATATTTTAGATTACATGTTTAAATAGGGATACAGGCAGACTCATTGCAACAATGAGATGTATAAGATGCTATGCTGAAAAACGAACTTTACAACTTTGGGGGAAGAGGGAAAGTGTAGTTGTGGAGATGGGAGGGCAGGGATGGTATGGGAAAAACAAAAGAGGAGGCAACAATGCTTGATAAGAAATGTACTTATTACCTTGCTCATGTAATTGTGATCCCTCTGTATAGTATTTTCACAATAAAAAGAACTTACTAAAGGGGCTGGGGAGGTGGCTCAGTGGTAGAGCGCTTGCCTTGTATGCCTGAGGCCCTGGGTTCGATTCCTCAGCACCACATAAGCAAAAAGAAAAAAGCCGGAAGTGGTGCTGTGGCTCAAGTGGTAGAGTGCTAGCCTTGAGCTGAAGAGCTGAGAGACAGTGCCCAGGCCCAGAGTTCAGGCCCCACGACTGGACCCCCCCCAAAAAAAAACCTTACTAAAAAATAAAATATTACATGGAAAATCATATAAAATCAAAAAATAATTTCCTATATCTTAACAGGTCAAAATACAATAAAATTTAGCAATTAATAGAGAAATAGAAAGGCTATATGAACATATGGACATTGGACAACTAACTTCTGAATGATCATTTGGTCATTGGAGAAATCAGAGAAAAAAATTAAAACTTCATAAAATCAAAAATGAAAATGCAGACTCACCTACAAAATCTAGCAAAAAACAGTTTTAAGAAGGAAGTTTGCAGATACACATTCCTACATTAAAAATTTAGATCATTCTTAAATTAATAAGCTAATGCTGGATCTCAAGCTCTTAGAAAAACAAGAAAAGCCCAAACATAAAATAGAAGAAAATAATAAAGACATGAAAAATTAATGAAATGGAGACTAATGAAATGATTCAAAGAATCAATAAAATATTTGGTAAACAAAACAGACAACAAAGTAACCAAAGAATGATAGATAAGACCCCAACTAATAAAACTGAGATGGGAGTGGGGGATAACAATAAATAACATTAAAATTTGGAGAAAAAGCATATTTTGAAAAAATACTTCAATGAATCAGAAAGTCTAGGAGAAAAGAATAAATTTCTAGACACAGATTACCCATTAATATCAGAGGGTGTAATATTAGAGGGTATAAAAGTTTCAACATATTTACAACAAGGCATGACACTGAAGAAGTACACTGAAGAAGTAATAGTCTTTCAACAATTAAAAGTCTAGGACTAAACATTAACTAATCATCATTACAAAGCTTTTGAAGAATAATACCAAAATAATCCTTAAACTGTTCTATAAGGTAGGGAAAGCGGTGCTGCTGAGCTCATTCTACAAAAGCCAGCATTAGCCAGATACCAAAACTTGATAAGGGCACAGTAAGAACAAGACATTGTTGACCAATCTCCTTAATGATGATAAGCCTAAAAAGTCATAATAAAATGCTTGCAAACTGAGCACATCACATAAAAAAAAATCATGAGGTTAGTTTCATTTTAGTGATACAAAGATGGTTCAAATTACCCAAGATGAAAAACATAGTGAAACACAAAATTAAGACACAGAATACAAGACAAAACTCACAATATTCTCAAGAATGTTAGAAAAATTCTTTGCCAAGTAGCTAGAAAGAGGGAACATAAATACCTGAAGAAAATAAACAATATATTTGATAAACCTATACTTAAATGGGAAAAAATGAAAACATTCCCTTTAAAGTTAGGAGTAATACAAAGTGTGTTCCTTTGCTACCTATATAATAATATTAGCCATTTACCCAGTCTTGGACAAAGTTGTATATACTTTAAGTTCCTTTTTCTGGGAGTAAATTGTTTTCTATTGATGGGATTTCTTCCCATCTTTACTAATGCATGTGGTAATACACAATGTGGCTTTTTGTGTTAGTTAAGGTATAGTTATGCAGCATGGGGTTAAGAAATATTATTTCATGAATTATATGATTCAACAATTGACAGATTTCCCTGGATAGCATTGTTCAAATTAGACACACTAAACAATTATTGAAAACTTGGTGTCATATCCACCTGCAAGGTCAGAAATCACAAACGTATGTAGGTCCGACCCTTGGTTTATAGAAATATTATTGTATACATAATATAGAAATATTATTTTACTTATGAGTACAATGCATCTTGATTAGTCACCTCTTTCAACATTCTCACAAATCCATCCCTGGCCAACCCTTTACCTAATTCTTCTTAATTTTGTAGGATATACATTGCAGTTTTTACTGCATTCTCCCTCTCTTCTCCCTTTAATTTGCTCCTTTCTCGATGATCCCACCTAAACCCTTTTGAGTACCCATTTCCTAGTGGTTTATAGTGCTAAGCTTTGATTTTTGTCCTTATAAGGACAAGTTCTCCCTTGAATATGCCTTTTTCAGTTGATATATTTGTATACATTTGCATATTACTTAATATATTACTTATAAGTTTATACGCTAACTCTAGCTTCCACAAATAGGGGAAAACATGCATCCTTTTCTCTCTGGGCCTGACTTACTGCACTTAACATAATTGTTTGCAGGACTTTCCATTTCTTTTATTTTTTTTCCTATTTTTTTTTATTGTGAAAATACCGTACAAAGTGGTTATAATTACATGGGCAAGGTAATGAGTACATTTCTTATCCAGCATTGTTGCCTCCTCCTTTGTTTCCCCTTCCCATCACATATTTATAAGATGATTTCTTCGTTGCTTTGTATGTCCCTCCCCCACGGTATAACCCGTTTTCACTGTATTTGATGCTAGTATAATTTGTGGAGGGGAAGGGAAAAAACAAATTGTTTAAATAGGGATACGGTGGACCCATTGCAACAATGAAATGTGCAAGACGTTATGTCGAAAAACGAACATTACTACTTTCCATTTTATTTGTTTGTTTGTTGCTTTTGTTTATTTGTCCATTGTGGGGCTTGAACTCTGGGCCTTAGAAGCTGTCCCTGAGCTCTTCAGTTCAAGGCGAGCCTTCTACCATTGAGCCACAGTGCCACTTCCGGTTTTCTGGTGGTTACTTGGAGATAAAGAGTCTCATGGGCTTTCCTGCTCAGGCTGGCTTTGAACCACAATCCTCAAATCTCAGCCTCCTGAGTAGGTAGGATTACAGGCATGAGCCACCGGCACCCGGCAAGGTCTTTCCATTTCTTTACAAATGGTATAATATCATTCTTTCTAATGGATGAGTAAAATTCCATTATGTATATATACTTTTTTGACTCGTTTGTCCATTGAGGGGCATTTGGGCTGATTCTTTACCTTGGCTAAAGTGAATAATGCTGAAATAACCCAGCAATATCACTCCTGGGGATTTGCCAAAATATTATAATTTCTTAATTATCTTACTGTATTGCAATTCTTTATTCATGAATATACCTTTCAAATTTGTGAATTTCACAAAATTAGAACTCAATTGATAAGGTAGTTTTCTTTATATTTTTGTACATTATTTAACAGTTTACTTACAACCACTTACAAGTATTTCATAAATGCATGCACAATTACATTGCAAGCACAAGATTCAAGGCTTTGACTCAGGTAACCCTTTTGATGAAGTAGAACTCCTTCATTTTGCCTCCTTAAAATCTATTGCTGTTTCAGTGTCCTCTTAAACTTATTCTTTTCCTCTTTCACTATAGTTCATAAAGTAGAACATATTTATCTTTGAATTGGCAGATTTCAATTAATACACTTTAATAAATGTTTAATTAAATGCCATTATATAATAGCAGTTGAGATTTTATATAGAGATCTGAAAAAACTGATTTCAAAACTCAATTCCTGTACCGTGATCACCTCAAGAGATTTTAATCACTCATCCTTCTTAAGCGCCAATGGCTACATACTATTTTAATGTAATCCTCAGTTAGCTAGTGTGCCAAATGTGAATTTGAAATCACCTAGTGCTTACATGTTTTCCATTTAAACTGCCTTACATCTGCCCTTTTCTTTTTTCTTTTTTTTTCTTTTTTTGGTTCTGGTCGTGGAGCCTGAACTCTGGGCCTGGACGCTATCCCTCAGCTCTTCAGCTCAAGACTAGTGCTCTACCACTTGAGCCACAGCGCCACTTCCGGCTTTCTTTTCTTTTTTGCTTATGTGGTGCTGAGGAATCGAACCCAGGGCCTCAGGCATGCAAGGCAAGCATTCTACCACTGAGCCACCTTCCCAGTCCCATTACATCTGTCCTGAAGTGTCATACAGAATGAAAATGTAGTTTATTGGTCGGAAAATATAATTCTAAACATGTCTTCATTCAGGAATAGCAAGCAAGGCAAGATAGGCTGCAAGGGTTTTTATCAGTTGTAAATAATCCAAAGTTTATGAAAAGTCATTGTTATAACAACATTCAAGAAACTACAGCTCACATGATAATTTTACAGTGCCACTGATATGATCTGTGTGTTTATGTCAATTTCTACATTGAAATGTTAACCTCAAGTTTATGGTATCAGGAAGTAGGGCCTTTGATAAATGATAAATAAATTTTGGGGGGTAGGTTACTTATCAATAAAATTGATACTTTCCATTAAAAAAAATCTCACCTGAGAGTCCTCTTTTCACATCTTAACATGCCAAGTAAGCAATTAGGAACATGGACTTCACTAGAATCCACCATGATGCCATCTTGATCTTGGTTCTCCTGCTCATTAACCCCTAGTCTCAGTTACATTGATTTAGGCTCGGAAATAACCAAACAGGTCATTCAAGAATACCAAGATCTTTACACTATAGTTTTAAAAAAATAAGTATTTTAATGTAAGTCTTGTAAAGTATATTAATTAATTCAGTCAAAAATACTTCTGAACCAGATGCTAGTGCTCATACCTGTAATCCTAGATACTCAGCAAGCTGACATCTGAGGATCATGGTTCAAAGCCAGCCCAGGCAGGAAAATCTGTGAGACTCTTATCTCCAATTAATACCAGAAAACTGTAAGTGGAGCTGTGGCTCAAAGTGGTACAGCAAAAAGAGCTCAAGGACAACACCTAGGTCCCAAGTTCAAGCCATATGACTGACCAATTTTTTTTTAAGTTAAAACTTTTGAAAAAGATTCATCTGTCTTCAATATATTGTAGATGTTGGGGAAACAGTGATAAGACACAGTATTTGCTATCATGAATAGAATAATTTCAGATAGTAGTAGAAGCCACGAGGGAAAGAAAAGAATAGAATAAGGGAGAAGACATATCACTCTGGTTCTATTTAAAAAAAAAAAAAGGAGCTTAGCAGTTGACCCTTTAAGTTCATTTCTGCTTTTTTTCTCTTGCTTGCTTGGATTTGTCTAATCTTCCATGTCTTCTTCCCTTCCCTTCCCTTCCCTTCCCTTCCCTTTCTTTTCCTTTATCCTTTCTTTCCCTTCCCTTCCCTTCCCTTTCCTCTCCTCTTCTGTTCCTTCTTTTCCCTCTCTCTTCTTATTCCACAAAAAATGAGCAATGTTCTGTCAGTCCATTCTAACATGCAAATTTTTTCCTGTAGTCCTTATACTTAATGAATTTGTTTGGGATAAATAATTGTGTGTCACATTTTATATCCTTCACAGTGTGATGACATCCCATCATCTTTTCCTTTAGGATGTGGAAAATCTGAAGCATAATTTGCCCTAAAATTTTTTGTCCATTCTATCAGAAATATTCTTCCTTTATCTTGTAATTAGTGAATGTTCTAGGATGTGTTAATAATCATTCTATATCAATCTTTGTAAGCCATATTCCATTTTTCCTATTATTCTCTTCCCTTCCTTTAGGGGAAATGTTTTCTTTATCATAGCACATTTTAATTTGCCATTTCATGGGTCAAAATTTACAAACTGATTCGTTATTGTCTCTATTAATTCTTTTGGCAACTGTTTTATATTTGTTCCTTTTTATTATGAGTAGAGTAAAACTTTCATTTTGCTATATATTCTTCATATATTATTAATATATATTATTAAGTATTTGTCATAAGTAAAATAAGGAAAGAGTATTTTTTTATTTCAGCATGTTTATTGGGTTTTACAAAACAATTTTAACCTCATTCTATTCCTTTATCATTTCATCTTTTGTTGAAGTCAAATGAGCATTTCAAAAACTATGCTCAACATATGAATGGGAATTATTATCTCTTTTTAGAAATCTCTTTCAGAATGGATTCTTGTATATGTTGTTTCTTTCATTCTTATTTACCTTTGCCACTGTGTATCTGTATGCTAGCTTTCTTGTTTTCACCTTAAATAGATCATATTGTCTTAATATTTGTCTCTATGTCTCATAATGCCTTCCTCACCTCTCAGAGTCTCCTCTAAGCACTTAATTTTAAATTTTATAAATAATACTATACGTATTTATAATACATTTTAAACACATATGCAATGATTAGCTAATTAATTCTTGTACTACCTCCCACACTAATGTTTTGTGATGCATGCACTGAACATCCATTCTTTTAATTTTTCAACTATAATTTTTTCACTGCAGAAAGACTTGTTGGATACTGAAAATAAATTTATGTGAGAATTAGTTCTGGGCTCTGTTGGCTTATGTCTACAATCCTAGGCACTGGGGAGTCTGAGGAATGTGAGATCTGGAGGATTGAGTTTTGAAGTCCAGAACAGGTAAAAGAGTCCTTGAAACTCATATCTCTAAAATAATCAGCACAAAGGCCTGGAACTGTGCCTTGTTAAAGTGCTAGACTACCAAACAAACCTAGTAAGCTTAAGCCTGGAATTCTAATCCCCAGTTCTATAAATGATGGTGATGATGATGATGATGATGATGATGATGATGATGATGATGATGATGGTGAACAAGATGGATAGATAGATAGATAGATATTGACTTGGCAAAGTTGGACTATATAAATACAATATATGAACAAATCTTCAAAAGTATCCTGGACTGTTAATGATGTACCTAAAATAAAAAGGAAGTTGAACAGGTGCTAGTGGCTCATTCAGGAGGCTGAGATCTGAGGTTAGTAGTTCAAAGCCAGTCCAGGCAGGAAAGACTGTGAGACTCTTGTCTCTAATTAACTTCTCCCCAAAAGGCTGACAGTACAACTGTGGCTCAAGTAGTAGGGTGAACTAGTTCAGCAGTGAAACCAACTAGACACTATGTTCCCTCCCCAAAACTTTTGGGGGAAATGTTGGGAGGGGAAAAACTGGTAGAGAATAAGGGAGGAGGTGACACTGTTCAAAAGGAAATGTGCTCTTTACCTGACTCATGTAACTGTAACCCCTCTGTACATCACTTTGACAATAAAAAAGAAAAATCTCAGGGACAGTGCCCAGTGACCTGAATTTAAGCCTAAGGACCCAGGCGCTCACGCGCACGCACGTACACACACACACACACACACACACACACACACACACACATTGGAGTGCTTCCTAGGTACCATTATGTCACTGCAGATTTTGTAAAGGCAGCTACTCCCTTAGCCCTTATGTTCATGTGGTAGCTAGAGGAGCTGAGAACTTTCAATAATAATTGGTAAATGAATAAAGAACAAAATGACATGATCAGACTTTCCATCTAAGTTTTTCTGGAAACTATACAATTTGTAAATGGTGGAAAATATGGAAAAGAAAAGGAATTCTCATGAATTGCTGGTGCATTTGTAAACTGGTACCACCAGTTTAGAAAACAATTTACCATCATTTAATATTATTGTTACAGAGTTTAGACATTGTAACAGGAGTGCAGTGTTAGCTCATGTTTTAATTTCCAGTTCCTTAGTGAGATAATATTGAGCAAGTATATACTCTTATTTGCTAAGTAAATTACTTGTTGGCAGAGCATTTTCAGATCTTTTGTAGCTGTTGAGCTTTACAGTTTTCAAATATTTTTAATGTAAGTCCTCTATCAGACACTTTTTACAGACATTTCATCCTAGTCTTTAGCTTGTCTTTTCATTCTATTAACAGTGTGCCAGTCTTCAATAAATAAGAAGACTGAATTATCAGGGTTGTTTTTTTTTTAGTAGATTGTGTACTGTTTGGCTTATATTATAAAGTCATTATAGTGATTTTATAGTTTTGTGTTTTGCATTTGTCTAATCCATTTTAGGTCGACTTATGTGAAAGTATAAGGTCTCCTTTGTTTTGTTCTGTTTCTTTGGAATCAATCGGTTCAGCATCATTTTTGGAAAGTTTTACTTTCTTCACTGTATCATCTTGTCAAAGGTCAGTTAAGCATATTGATTTGTGTCTTTCGGGGGATGATTTAGTTCTGTTGATCTGGCTATTCTTTCATCAGCATTTTGCTGTTTGATTACCATTACTTGATAAAAAATTATCATATAGTAGCAGTTTTTTGTTAATCAGTATTGTATTGGTTATTTTGATATTCTACATTAACTTTGAGTCCAGTTATAAATATCAGAGAATAAGTGTCTGGAATTGATTGGAATTGAAGTGAATCTACAGTTCAAGTGAGAAAGAACAGACATGTTATATATATTAATTGCATATTATATATTATACATTATTATATAATATGTTATATATTATATAATATATTATTGTATAATATATCAATTGCATATTAATATGTTAATATGCAATGAATAACTGTTTTCAATTTTATCTGTAATTATAATTCTTTTCTTCAGATTATTTTAGTCTTTATTTTTAACCTTTTTACTTTCCTAAGGCAGAAGCCTAGATTTATGTCTTTCCTAATATATGTATTACTATTCTCACTGAATCTGCTAATTCTTGAATATAACGTTCATTTCATTCAGTTCAAAATATTGTTAGGTTTTTAGAAATTTGTGTTTGATTAATATATCATCTAAGGTTTTATATTGTTTGCTCTCCAGGCATTCTGAAGTTTTCACTCAGTCTTGTTTTATTTATTTCTTGTATAATTGTTTTCATTTGAGAACATATATACATATATGTATGTGTTTTTTTGTTTTGTTTTGTGTTTTTTTGTCAGTCCTGGGTCTTAAACTCAGGGCCTGGGCACTGTACCTGAGCTTCTTTTGCTCAAAGCTAGCACTCTACCATTTGAGCCACAGCGCCACTTCTGGCTTTTCTGTGTATGTAGTACTGAGGAATCGAACCCAGGGCTTCATGTATGCTAGGCAAGCACTCTACCACTAAACCATAATCCCAGCCTGAGATTATATAAGACTTTAGTTTTTTAAGATTTTAAAATGTTTTTATGGCTCAGAATGTGTTCAGAGCTGGTGAATATTCCCTGTGATCTTGAAAAACTTGTATTGTTTTGTTGGGTAAATTATATTGAAAATAAAATCAAATCAGATTGATTCACAACACTTTTCACTTTAATTATATCCTTACTAATTTTCTGGTTGATGAATTCAGATTTAATTATTGATAGAAGAAAACTGACATTTTAAAACTTTAATAGGGTATTATTTCTCTATGTAATTTATCAGAGTTTGCCTTTCTGATTTTGATGCTCTTGTGTAATGTGCATATACACTGAGGATTCTAATGCCTCTAGGGGAATTAATCATCTTATTATGCAATACCTCTCTATCAGTGATAATCATCTTTACCCTGAAGTCTGCTTTGTCTGAAATAAATACTCCTGATTCAACTTTGATTTATTTGTGTGTAGATTTATATTTAAAGTGAGCTTCTTATTTTGTTTTATTTTATTGTTAAGATGCTGTACAGAGGGGTTACAGTTACGTGGGTAAGGCAATGAACACATTACTTGTGAATCATTGTTACCTTTCCCTTCCTTCCTTGTTGTTGTCCAACTATCCCTTCTTGCAAATAACACAGTTGCTCCTTTTTTTCTTAAATCACTCAGTTTTGACATCTTTTGGTTGGTGTATTCTCCTCTCATTTTTCAAACCTTAAAACTTATTCATAAAACAAAAGGTCTCAGCCCTTAAATATCAACTTATTTCGCTTATGTGCAGATAATTCCTTCATGGTTTTTTATTATATAGATAAGAAATGTGTTTTACACTGTAGTCTAGCTTGACATAATAAAAAATTTTAGTGTAGTCAATTTAAACAGTTTAAGGTAACTAAAATGATTTAAACATAGTATATTTAGACATAGTTTTAAAATAATACTTGACTAGAATTTGATCCTTTTTCAGCCATTTCTGTTAGCAAACCATCCATGTGTAAGGCCAAAATCCATAGGTATCAAATGTAAGGTCTGCTCCTGGATGGCTAGCAGACTCCACCCTCCTTGCAGCAAAGTCTCCATCCAGTAACTGTGTTCCCTAGGCAACTGGCACACCTGGAAGAGGTCACATCTGCATCCGCTGAGGTCACATCTGAATTTGATGTGGCCACACCTTTCCCCGCCCATACCCTAGATAAGGTCTAGCACAGGCCCAGGCTCTCGCTCTCTGTTCTATTCTAGCTCCCTCTCTGTTCTATTCTAGCTCTCTCTCTGTTCTTTTCTTGCTCTCTCTGCTCTTTTCTAGCTCTTTTCTCTCTCTTTCCTCTCTCTTTCCCAGCCACATGGAGTGCCAACCTTGCCTGGTCCCAGCAGGTCTACTGAATAAACCTACCCCTTACCTGAATACCACGTGTGTACTGGTGCTGTTCTTATTCGGCTACCTCTTTTTAAAAACCTAACATAAATGGTTACATCAAGGAAGGAAGAAATTAAAGTATTAAGAAGAATTGTTTTTAGTTTTAAAGAGGAGACAGTATTCAATTTGAATTTGGGAAGAATAACTTGTGTCATTTTGGAGGACAACTGAACTCAGTAGAAAATGAGTCAGGGGCCTACTGAAAGTTCTGAAAAATCATCCCAGGGAGATCTAAGGACTATTTGCCCTAAGACTTGGTAATAGAAGTAAGAATGAATGACTTACCCAGGTGTTGAAGAAATAAACTGGGCTAATTAGATGATGTATAAGTTAAGAAGTAAAAGTGTCAAGGACAGTTCCATGCTTTCAATATTGAGGGACTATGTAGAAGCTAATACAATGTCCTAAGGTAGAGAATAATGAAGCACAAAAGTTACTATTGTGCATGCTGTGTCTTGGTACAGCTGGGTAGATATTTTCAGTTTTAACTAAATGGTTATAGAATTCATTCAAGGACTACAGTTATTAATCATTAGCTATCCTAAAGAATGAAATTAAGCAGGCAATTTCATTTGTAATAGTGTCACACATGTAAAATATTTAGAAATAAATTTAATGAGAGTCACAAAATTTATAGTCTGAAGATGACAAAACATTCTTGAAAGGAATGAAAGGAAATCTGGATGAGTATGAAGCCATCCTGTGTTCATGGATCAGAAGAATTTTAAGTATTTTAAGAAAACTATAGTCTTATAGTTCTTCTACAGATGCAGCACAAAACCACTCAGCATCCCAGCTGACATCATGGTGGTTAAGTTGATTTTAATGTTCACTGTGAATTGCCAGGGAACTGAAATCACCAAAGCAGTCCTGTTCTACAAATTATCTACATAGTTTTCACAGAAATCTAGAAGATTTGTAAACCATTTGTACACTCATTTGTAAACCAATAAGTCTAATTTTCAAATGATTCATCAATTTCTCTCCTAAGCATATACTCAACAATGTTCCATGAAAACTTCCATACCAATGTTCATAACCATGTAATTTTTAATAGCTCAAAGTGCAAACTTCAAATGTCCAACAACTGATGAATAAATAAGTTGTTTATTAAAATATAAAGAAAATAAACTACTGATTCATATGATAACATGGACAAACCTTAGGAATAAAATGTCAAAAATGCCAGTGTAAAAGTTTACATATTGTATGATTTCATTTACTAAAATGTTTAGAATAGGCAAGTCCACACAGACATAAAGCAGATGAATTTGCCAATCACAACTAAAGAGAAATGGAAAATTAATGCCAATGGGCACAGAATTTCTTTAGGGGTGATGAAAATATTTTGGAATTGGAAAGTGATAATGAATGATTATGCCACTTTGGAATATACCAAAAGCCACGGAACTGTGTTCTTTAAAAGAATTAAGTCAGCTGGGCATCAGTGGCTCATGCCTGTATTCCTAGCTACTTAGGAGGCTAAGATCTAAGGATTGCAGTTTGAAGCCAGTCCAAACAAAATCCCCATGAGATCCTTATCTCCAATTAACTACTAAAAAACTGGAAGTGGAACTGTGACTCAAAATATTAGAGTGCTAGCCTTGAGCAAAAGAGTTCAGGGACAGCATCCATGCCCTGAAGCTTCATGACCAACACATAATGGAAGAACAAAAATTAAAACATTCAATGTCACTAGAAATGTAGAGAAATGTAAAACAAAAAATAGAATTTTTTTCTGTTGCCTTGGCAGATGACTTTAAAAATAACAAAGTAAAAATTTTGCAAAACTTACAGGAAGATGATCTCATACTACTGTGAAAATTGCAAATAGATCCATCTTCAGAAAATAGTAATTTGGTAATTTGTATCCAGAAGTTCATTAAAATAATCTAATTTAGTCATTCTAATTCTAGGTATCTCATCCATATTTGGCAAACTATATACAGGGAGGCACCTTACAAATTTGTATAAACCTATTCTTCTATTTACATTAGAATTAACGAATGAATTTATTTTAACTTGGGCTCTCTTTAGACTCTGGACTCATCAAAACCAATGACAATGGACAACAGTGTGAAATGTAAGGTGAACTATGAACTTTGTTTAACAATATTGAATCAATACTGGCCCATCAATTTCAAAAAATGCACTCTGATAATGCAAAGTGCTAATAGGGAAAATCTTGCAGAGAGAAGAGGGATACATGGAAATTCTTTACTCTTTGCTCATTTTTTCTGTAAATTATAATTTGCTCTAAATATAAAACCTAGTTATTAAAAAACTTTTGTTGCAATAAATTAGTGTACAAAATTATATACTGTATAGAATAAAAATATGCACATGCTTATAAAGATACAGACACACATTCAGATAAAACTACGTTTCTTTGCACCATAATATTTAGATAGAATACTCTTGTTATTGTACATCTCCTAAAGGATATATATGCAGGGCTAACACAGTATGTGGATGAAAAGAAAATGCATGTAGTGCTGTAAAAAATGTGAAAAATGTGGTAGTAATGGGTCTAAAGTATATATTGGAAGTCTAAGGGTTTCGGAAATGTTCATTTTTTTTTTTATTGTAAAGATACTATACAGAGGGTTACAGTTACATGAGTGAGGTAATGAGTACACTTCCTCTTGAACGGAAATGTTCATTTTTGAAAGACAAAATGAGGCCAAGTATAAATCATAGTTGGTAGTTTATTACATTGTATTCTGTAGCTATTTCTCATCCTTGTGAAGAAATGCAGATGATGGATAATGGATTATAAAACTACTTACCCTGCTGAGCACCAGTGGCTCATGTCTGTAAGCTTAGCTACTCAGGAGGCTGAGATATAAGGATAGCAGTTCAAAGCTCATCTGGACAGGAAAGTCTATGAGATTTTTATCTCTATTAACCACCAAAAAGCCCGAAATACAGCTGTGGCTCAAGTAGAGTGTTAGCCTTGAGCAAAAAAGCTCAGAGACAGAGCCTAGGCCTGAGTTCAAACCCCAGGACTCTAGGACCAACACACACACACACACACACACACACACACACACACACACACACACACACAAATAAAACTAACATAACCAAAGTATATTTCCAATTTCCACATAACCAAAAATGTAAAGAAAATAAACACCTACCAATTTATCGAGGCTGATGACTATAACGTTCTCAAATGCTTTACCGTCTATGTCTTTAATGTGACAATCAGAAGAAGTTACTGGCAACAGAACAAGGATCAAGGGAGGAAGTCCAAAGATATACCTAAAAGAAACTAAATTCAACAGTCAATAAGAATGACTTAAATTTTCTATGAGGTTACATTTGATTGCAGTTTTACAAGAAGCTTATCATTTATTTCTCTGTGTTTTTTTCTTGTGGATTTGATGGTTGAGCTCAGGACCTGTGCTTTCTCAGTGAGTGTTTTACCACTTCAGATTTATCTCCACCCCTTTATGAGTTGTTTATTCCTTGGGTTGATACTAACTTTTTGCCCAGCTGGCCTGGGACCATGATCCACCTACCTATCTATTCTTCCTGAGTAACTAAGATTACAGAAGAGTGTCATTGTGCCCCTTTTGTTTGTTGCTGTGGAGGTCTTGCTAACTTTTTGCCCAGCTTGGCCTCAAAACCATGCTCTTCCTGTCTGTAATTCCTAAATAACTGGGATTATAAGTGGAGGCCACTGGATACAGTGACCAAAAATTTTACTCTAATATTTGTGTGTGTGTGTGTGTGTGTGTCAGTCATGGGGCCTGAATTCTGGGCATGGGCACTGTCCCTGAGTTCTTTAGCTCAAGGTGAGTGCTCTACTACTTAGACACAGCACCACTTCCATCTTTTTCTGCATATGTGGTGCTGAGAAATCAAACTCAAGGTCTCATGCATACAAGGCAAGCACTCTACTACTGAGCCACCTTCTCAGATCCTATTCTAATAATTTTTTAAGTTCAGCTTTGTTCTTGGATAGTGTAGGAAGGACCTTAAAAACTTGAAATTATGGGGGCTGGGAAGGTGGCTCAGTGGTAGAGCGCTTGCCTTGCATGCATGAGACCCTGGGTTCGATTCCTCAGCACCACATGAGCAAAAAGAAAAAAGCTGGAAGTGGCGCTGTGGCTCTAGTGGTAGAGCGCTAGCCTTGAGCTGAAGAGCTGAGGGACAGCACCCAGGCCCAGAGTTCAGGCCCCACGACCAGACCCCCCCCCCCCAAAAAAAAAAACCAATAACAACAACAAAAAAAAACCTTGAAATTATGTAACAAAGTAGAATAGAATTTGGGGTTTAGGTTTTATCTGCTTTTTTTTGTACTTTTTATTGTAAAAATACTATGCTGAGGGGTTATAGTTACATGAGCAAGGTAATGAGTACATTTCCTATTGAGCATTGTTGCCTACTTTTTATATAGAAATTACTCTTAAGGAACATGAGGAACAGGTGTATTGAATGCTCCAGAAAGACACATGAGGGGATACTGGCAGGTTAGTTGATTTGATTTTATATTGAACATCCCTTTAAGAAAAAAAATTCAATAGGTAAGGAGGTACTGCACAGCTTTCAAAGTTACACATTGTTGAAATTTTATGATGTTATACAAAACCATAGTCCACTTGAAGGAATATCTGGTTCCTTCCTGGAGGCAGTTCTGTGGGAGGTCTACTCCATAGAATTATGGTCTTTCTTTCCAATGATGCACCATAAAGGATTTACTTCCCCAAATTCTTGCAAAGTCAACGTTGTACTTGGGATTGCTCTCATCTTTTCACTTTTCTGTATGTGTCCCCAAATCCACATTCTGTTTAACTCCACCTCTGTTCAGCCTGTTGTCATGTTAGAAAAAAATAAATGATTTTTGTCTGTTTTTGGTAACCCTTCCTAAATGGGGGCAGTTGTTAAATTAAGAATGAAACTGCAGGGCACTGGTAGCTCATGCCTATAATCTTAGTGACTCAAGAAGCTGAGAACCAGCCTGGAAAGGAAAAGTATATGAAATTCTTATTTTTAATAAGCTGGAAATGGAGCTGTGTTGCAAGTGGTACAGCACCAGACTTGAGTAAAAATGCTAAGTGACAGTGCCAAGATCCCAAGTTCAAGCCCCAGCATGGGAACACACACACAAAAAGAATGAAATTGCATATTGTATCATTTGGGGCAGTCAATATATACTAGATGAATAGCCAGTAATGTGTCTTTCTGTGAACTGAGTTCTGTTGACGATACACGGTTTGTGCTCTTTCCAAATAAATTTTATTTATACTCCCACTTTTCAGTGGAAGACATTTCACATGCAAGTCTTCTCTAATTGAAAGTACGAACAGGCTTAGCACCCGTGGCTTATTCCTGTCCTATCTACTCAGGTGGCTGAGGTCTGAGGATTGTGATTCAAGGCCAGACTGCACAGAACAGTCTATAATCCATCTCCAATTAACAGAAACAATACGAGACTCGAGGCATTGCTCAAACGTAGAGCATCAACTGAGTAACTGTGAGGCTCCGAGTTTACATCTTGATTTCCCAAAATGTACAAACACCACTTCTTCAAACCCAAGTAACAACTATTATGACCATATCTTTAAGCATGTTAAGGATATTATAAAGGACATGAGGATGTCATCAATTGTATTAGGAACTATCATATGAAAATCAGTACCACTACACAGTCAACTATGATCTTTGGTGACCCATGTTTTTGTTAAATATAAAAATGACCAGGATTTTTATAAACATAAAAAGTAGGCTAGGTAGAAGTTATAGGGAAAACATTCTCACTTCTCATCTCCATATGTGAAACATTCTCACTTCTCATCTCCATATGTTACTAACACTTGTCACACATGCATACACACATATATATGTATATGTGTATATACTCTTTATAACATATAATCATATTGATCTTTTGAATGAACCATTCTCATATAGTATTCAGCTTTGACTCTTTTCTACTACCATTCTTTCCCCTGGAGATCTGTATCCTTAAATGATGATTAATTGATAAATTGCCTCCGAGCTACATAGATTTTATAGAATCATCACTTTGTGGTGTCTTAAAGCTATACTTTGGGAGGAAAAAAAATAATTCAGGGCACATTCTTTGATGAAATGTAGAGAATAGAACATATAATTAAATAATGGGATGAAAGTAAGATAGTTTTACCATTTATGTTATTTTAGAGATCATCTCTTTTTTTTGTTTTGTTTTAATAACAATTCCTTTGGAGTCTTCTCTATTCAAGTTTTGAGAAATAAGTGCTCCCTAGGACCTGGAGGTATGACTCAATGGGAGAGTACCTCTCTAGCAAGCATGAGGCCTTGAGTTCAAATGCCAGTATCATTTAAAAATATGTGTAAGTAAAAAATATGTATAAGTGCTTCCCAAGTTTATTTCAATGTAATGTTGGATAGTATTTCTCATTTTAACCTGTGATGAGTTAGTGGAGAATTCATGGTCTTTTTATGTAGTACATAATATTTCAATCTCAAACATACTTTGCTTCTTCAGCATTCTTCTGTTGCCAGTGTTGTTTACTAAGTGAGCTTCATGTAGGCTATAGCAATGCAAAGCAATCAGGTTTGCAGGATGGAGACTTGGAAGTTGTGTTTGGTATGATTCATAATTGTGTAACTGAACAGCAGAATTTTAAGCTTCATTTACTTAATTTCTAAATGCAATCTTTAGTTCTCAAATTCTTCAATTCTATGAATTTTACTGCTTATCCACAAAATCTATTTAGGTTTTAAACTGCCTCTGGGACAATTCTATAAGCAAATCTATAATGTAAAGGGCCCTACCTTGTCTTTACGAGGTGAACTTTCTTCTGTAATTGCTTTTTTCCATATTACATATAGAGAAACATATTAAGACTATCTGGATCGAAAGTACTATCAAAATGGTCATAATGGGATAAGGACTGAATTTTACTGTGTGTGTTATTTCATACTGCATAGACTCCTAATTCTCTCCTCCCCCTGACTTTCCATTAGGTCATAGAAAAGACAAAACCATAAGCAACAATTGAGGGCAAGTATGTGCTTGTGGAATTGTCTTTAAGTCTCCTGAAGGGATTGAAACTGGAGAATTTGTTTTCAATAGGGAATTTGGTTAAACTAGAGTGGCTGTTGTTTAAAAATTCTTGTTGGTTTTTAATTTAAGCCAAATAACACATTCATTCCTCTGCTGCTTAAGTTATGGGGTCAAAGTGAACATAAATAAATTAGTCTTTAAGGTCCACTAAATCTAGCCTTTTATCAGTTTTTCTGATAAAAAATAGCTACTGAATGTCCATCACATAAAACCTAGTTTTACTGGGAATTTAATTCCATAACTACTCCATGTCACACTTAGCTACAAGTTATCCCTATCTTACAGGTGGAAAGCGTGAGGCCCAAAGAACCTTTTCCCCCAAGTTACTATGTATGTAAAGAAGAGCTAGAATTCATATATAGTTGCTCAGAATAAGGAGTCTAGAAACTTGGCTTTTAGTTACTGAGATATACTGCTTCCTATAGAAATAACTGTGTGTGTCAAAGGAAATATAAAAACCCATTTTCCTCTGTACCAACCTCATGAAGATACTTCCTGGCCAAGTTATGAAGCTATCATAGGCTCTTATTTTTAGAAAAAAAAGACACTAAATAGTATCTGGCCTTATTTACATACCCTTTATTTCCAGGTGAGAGGAAAAACTCTCTTAAAAATGAATGTGAATATGATATAAATTGATTTTATGGAAAATCCTTGCTGGTTTTAAGATATCCACACACAGATGTGGTGCCATTTTTTAATTCAATGTTCCTAATCATTCTCAGTTTTCTTTCTTTATTGCTATTATATTGTTTTGTCCTCATATAGAGTGAAATTAGCCTCACCAGACAGCCCAGTTGGGGACCTCGCAGAGAGTCTTCATCTACTTCAATGTGCTCCCCCCACCAAAATAAAGGGCACAAATAGTCTATGGCCAACCTTGACAGAACTTAAGCTTTTGGAGAAATCTATTGGGCTAAAAATGAAAGATACTAAATATAGCAATAATTATTAGCAGTTTAGAGTTTTAATATATTGTGTATATTGATAATTCATGATGCCTGACTAATATAGATACAATTCAGGAAATAAAAGCTCCTTATGAAAAGTATATGGCCTTGCTTTCACCAGCAGTGCACCAAAAAGCAATAATTTCAGGAAAATCGTGTTACAAGGAAAACCGAATAGCCTCAAATCTGAATTCTGCATTAAACTCCTGGAGGATATTCCTTACAAAGCTTCCATAATCGGGTACTGCCACATGCACTCCCCCTTCATTTTGTCAGTTTGGGGATCTTTGCTACCTATGAGAGGGAAAAAATAACTCTTGATCTGAATAGCCAGGAAGGCACACGTTGCCCTCTTCCACTGCCCTGTTTCTTGAGGAAGTTCTAGCGTAACCCGCCCGCCCTCCCATTTTCCGCAGCAGATCCTCTTAGACCTCTTTTTCCTCTATTTTCTTCTTGCATTATTATTATTATTATTAACTTTTTATATTGACCACAGTTACCAATGAAATCCAGCTTATGTCAAGTTAGCGCCTGTCCATTTTAAACCGTTACTCTGAGCAAAGACATAATATATAAAATCTCATCGGGGTCTGCAGAATTTAGACCCAGGCCTATTTAAGCCTTCATCAAGTAGCCAATATGTTCGTTAAGAATAATTTTTTTTTTTTTTAATCTGGCTTTTCTTAATGCCAACCCCTAGGGCTCGGGTTCCCAGCAAAAGGCGCAAGGTACAGTCCCCGTCGGAAACTCCCAGCCTCGCAGAGGGGAAAAGACGGGGTTTTCCAGAGACTTGTCCCCGAGGGATTTAAAAGAGCGTCCCCAGGGGAGCTTTGCTTTCAGTTCTCTCGGAAGTTCGGAGCTGCAAGGACTCGGCTGCTCGCTGAACCCTGGCTGTCTGTGAGTAACCTGGCCAGACCAGGAGCACGGGAGGCTGACTTGGGCGCCCTGGGGGTGGAGGGAGATCCTGGCTAGGGACGCGCAGATGGACTGAAGTTGGTAGCCCTTGATTACTCCATCCAAGGGAGCTGCCTGCAGGCTTGCACCTACAGGACGCTTCCCGCTGCCGGGCGCAAACGGCTAAGGGGCCACAGTACTCAGGCGCAGGTAGTGGCTGACCAGGGGAGAGGCAGTGCTCTCTGCAGGTCCAAAGTGCAAAGGCCCGGCGATTCCCGGACGTGCCTAGGCGCAGGAGTGGGGTGGGGGTGGGGGGGCAGCGCTTCCCGGAGTTCCCGGGCGTGCCAGGCGCGCGCCGACCAGCGCGCCCGGGAGAGGAGCGCTTACCATGGAACATGGTCTGCAGGAGGCGGGCGTAATCATGATGACCGCAACTGCAGCAGGAGCAAGCTCTCACCACCCATAATCACTCCCAGGATTCCGGTCTTCCGAGGAATTGCCACAAGCGGGGATGGGCAGGGCAGGCTCTGCAGCTGGTTCCTTTCACCCACGCCGCGCCGGCTTGCATCCATCCCGGGAGGGGCGGCACTCATCACTGCCCAGCTCCGCGCTGTGCCTTTTCCATAACTTCCGTAGGATCAGCCTGCAGTGTACTTTCAGTTTCTACTTTGTGATTGGTCTGCAGGTTCAACCTTTGGGTTTATCCTCTGAGCCACTGCCGCCTGTAACTGAGAACAGGACCAGGGAACTGTGCAAAATTTCAAAGTACTGACAGAAGTAAACAGCTGGTCTTCTGATTCAGGCCAATGTTTCTTTGTTCTTTTTTTTTTTTTCTTTCTTTCTCTCAGATGATCCTTTGACGCCTTGGCAACACTGAGTGACTGGGCGCGCAAACCATCAGTTGTTCCTATGTCCACGGAAGTTCACAAATGTGCTGGGCAAAAGCTGGGCTATGCCAAGCAAACGCCACCAAGGAGGCGTCGCCGCTTTCTGCCGCGGATGTGTCAGGCGCTGCCAAGTCATCTTGTTAAAAAAAAAAAAAAAAGGAAGTGAGGAATGATTAAGAGGGTCACACCCTCTGCCCCTCCAACCTCTCTACTCAGTTTCTTCCCTGGGTCTTCTGTACGTGCACCTGCTCAGGTAGAATCTTAAAGAAAAACAACTCTGTGGTCCCACCTAATCTGCTAGGTAAGTGCTGTCTGGAGAACCAAACCTCAAGTTCAGTCGAAGACTTAGGCATTAATCATACTATTAGGATTGCGTTTTATATGAGTTGGCTAATAAATCAAGCTCTCCATTTTGTCTCTTTGTTACTGAGGTATTATCCTTCCCCCTCCCCCCCCCCCCCAAAAGACTGAGTTCCCTAGGTATTTCCTACTTTAGCTTGGCTTTTGATACTCTGCATAAACCCTTCTTAGGACAGGTGAATAATGCAAACCAGTCATTGTTACATAGGTAACAACAATGGCTATCATTCATCTAGCATTTTCATTGTGCCCATTATTTTAGGAAGTATTTTGCATGTATTGCCGCGGGCAAGACTTCCGATGAAACAGATCATTTTCTAGTCTGCACTTTACATTTGTGGGAACAGAGACTTCCTTAATTGACATGCCAGAGTTTACTTAGCAGAATTAGGAAAAACGCCCCCAATGTCTGACTCCCCAAATCCATGCTGGGAGCCTCTGTGTTGGAAGAGCCAGGGAATACCTCAGTCATGAAGAACTTGATGCCAGGAGGGCTGTTATGTCATGTGGGTGTGTCTTTGCCCTGCTGTGAGGACCTGAGGAAAGGTTTCTGGAGTTCATGACCTCTGAATTGGCACTTGAAGGGGAATGAACTTGGAGCTGGTGAAGAGCTCCTCATTCTGTTATAATGTAACAGTGAAGAGGCAAAAGGAAGGAAGGAGAGAAAAAGAGAAAAATAAATTAGTAAGACAAAGAGGCCCAAGCCTTCAATTTCCATATTGATTCCTTTTTAAATCTTGCTTCAATCTGGAGACTAGTTTTGTCAGTTATCCCTGCCAGGTGACTGTGGAGACTGCCTAAGGGATCTGTCAGCTTTCCCACAATTCCAGAGCAGCCAGATAGCTGATTATACATCTCAGCATCTGGCCACTCTACTGTGTAAAAAGTCCTCAAGAGCCTGTGTGATCTAGGTTCTGTCAACTTTCTTTAAAAAAAAAAATTCTTTACTGCCTTCTTGCCTTCCTGCCTGCCTTCCTTTCCTTTCTCCTTTCCTCCTTCCCTCCCTCCCTCTCTCTCTCTCTCTTTCTTTCTCTTTGTCTTTCAAAATCTTTGGGTAGTTGTACAAAGGAGGTGTCATATAACAAAGCATTCTCAACATTCTCATCCCCTTCAACATTCTCATCCCCTTTTGACCCAACCTTTGCAGAATATATAATGAGTTTTTCACTGCATTCTCTGCTTTCATTTATCTTCCCCTCTCCCCTTGGCCCCACTACTTCTACTGGATGTACCCATTTCCTGGTGTGGATTTGGCTGGATTTTGACCTAGTCTTTCTAAAAGATTATACTGTTGAGTTCTCCATAGGGTCTATTATACTTCAGTTAACCCATATGTAGCCACTCATGTGCCAGCCATTGTGTTTACCTATAGATTTATAGGCACCATCTAGCTACCACAAATGAAGGAAGCCATGAAACTTTTGTTTTTCTGGATCTGGCTTACTTCACTTAGTATTATTTTTTCCAAATGTTTCCATTTTGTTTGTGAATGTTATAATATTCTTTCTAATAGATGAGTAAAATTCCATTGTTTACTTATAACACATTTTCTTGAGTTATTCATCCACTGAAGGGCACATGGACTGATTTCATATGGTGAATAGTGCTGCAATGAACATGGCTGTGCTGATGGCTTTACTGAAACCTTGTTGTCTTCTTTTGGATAAATGCCACCTTTCCCCTCTTGGTACCCATTTCAATCAAGTTCACTATAATCCAACCAGACTGGCCTTTCTTCCTTATGCCCAGGCAAACTTACTTCCATGTAGAAGGTATCTAGCACATGGTTGGCATTCAGTATTGCTGAGTGGCAGGATGGGAGAAGATGATAACATGAAAATGCATGGAGGAATATGTGTGTAAAAGAATCTATGTGAAAGCAGAAAGAAAATAGAAAGAAAGAGAAAAAGAATAAGGAAAATAGATGAGATTAGGAAACAGAATGGAGTGGGGAAAGTCAAGTACTTCCAAAAATTTTACTGCAATTTAGACAGGGAAGGTAAGGAGTAGACAGAGATAAGGTTGGGATGACTATGTTAAAGACAGATTCTCTAATCAGACAGGGTGATGGAAGTAGGCAACTAACTGTTTATAGCTTGGACTTGTTACTTTATTTTATTTTTCTGTGGTTAGGCTTATGGGGGCAGAGTTAAAAACTATCCATCAAGAGTATTCAAGACAGGAAATCTGTCTTCCCTTCTGATGCAACCACAGAAAGCCTGGCAGAATAGGAGCATGTACATAAGCAAACTTTGTGGAAAGATGAAGAGTTCAGGCATGGGATACAATCTACTTTTTAGATTGTATCTAAATGTGGAGAATCTCTTTGTGAGAGAAATTCAGAAGCATTGAGAATGTTTCTGGATATATGAAAATGGGCATATCATAGCAGCATGAAGTTATGAATGAGTTCTATGAAAAAATTATCATCACATTGAAAAAAACTTCAATGCTGTTAGTTGCTGCTATAGTCAACTGAGAATTACAATGTCACAAATAACATTCAATAAGTATTCAAAATACTGATGATTTAGGATTAAAGAAATAGATTAGTTCTTCTTCATTATTATAAGATTAATGAATTCTGCAGAAAAGCCCCCAAAGAGACAATGCAGTATATATATAGATAGATAGATATAGATAGATAGATTATCTATATCTATCTATCTATATCTATCTATCTATCTATGGATTGTGTTCAATAAATACGGAAGGAACATTACCAGAATGGTGAATGTAGCTTAATAGAAAGATTGAAATAAAATAACACGATGTCAACAAAAGAGAAACCTGTTGAAGTTTAATATTTAATGCTTTACATTCATCAATCAAAATAATTATCATTAACCTGAAAATATTTTCTTGATTATGATCATTTTACCCACTACTATAATCTGAAATATGAATTCTGTTTTTATCCATGGATATTTGCTGAAGTTGCTATGATTTAATTAATTGTTATTTTTAATTTTTTTTTTTTTACTGGTCCTGGGGCCTGAACTCAAGGCCTGAGTACTGTCTCTAAGCTTTTGTGCTCAAGGCTAGTGCTCTATCACTTGAGCCACAGCTCCACTTCTAGCTTTTGTGTGATCAAATGGAGATAAGAGTCTTAAAGCCTTTCCTTCCCTCCTGGTTTTAAACCATCCTCAGATCTCAGCCTCCTAAGTAGGTAGGATTAAACATGTGAACCACTGGCACCTATTTTTAATCAAAATACTTAACATGTTACAAACCCACATACAAGACACACACACAGACACTTTAGCGTGCACACATACATATATATTAGAACCATACAATTTATGTGTCTGCACAAGGTCTTGGGCTTTGAATGGTCCCTCCCTGGTTTAATAATGTACGGTTGCCACCTAGAAATTCTCAATTATTTTTGTTGAAAGGAATTCTTATTTTCACTTTTCACTGGGCCTCACAGGCTCTATCACTGGTCATGCATACCAAAAAAACATGTTAACTAAGATATAAAAATAACAATGCATAGCTTTAAGGTGGTTTCAGTGTACTGAAGAAAGCAGTTATTAAATGTATAATTTCAGAAAAGAAGAATACTCTATATAAGTGATACGTCACTTGAGCCAGGAATTCAAGGAAATCTGAACCTAATGTATAATGAAATTTGAACGTCAAATGGAAAAACACATTAATGATCTATAATTCTAAATCAGATCTGTTTGATTTTCCAGCCTGAGTTTCTTCAAAATGAAGTCTGAATTTTATTAAATGGTTAATATGTAGTTATTTATATGGTCATTTATTCTAGTTATACTCTCAAAGTATAAAAACAACACAATGCTAAATTTAAGTTGCTAGTATTTTACTTAGAATTTTTAATTATGCATAGAATTAGGATTTAGTTGTCCGCTATGCATATTCAACTGAGACTGGGCTCATTCTGTAAAGAGTTCTCTAACATGGACTTGAGAACTACAATGTAGGTGCTTAAGTATTTTCCAAACTGTTTGTTACTAGAAGACTTAGCACAACTCATACTTGTTCCATGGTATGAATTCCAGGCATGGATAAAACTGTCAGTTCCAAGCATTACAAAAGTAAGCATAACACGATTTGTTCTGAAGGTTTAATCAGAATGTGAAGAACATTGTTGGGAAGTGTATGTCAGCACATCAGAGATCCAGAGTCATGCAAAAAATAATGAAATTACCCAGACAGCATGCTAGAAGAGAGAAAAGAAAACTCCTGCCAGGAGGAAACTTGAGACGCAAGCACTGCAAAACCCACCAACAAACCCAACAGAGTGGCAGCAAAATTGGAAAGTCAGCAGTCGGTGTCCCAGAAGGCAAGAAATAGTGGAATTTTAAAATATATTAATCAGTACTTTCAACAGTCAGAGAACGGTTGAGCAAGATAAAGAAAATTTAGTGTCCACTAAATTTGGCAGTGTAGAGATTGTCTATAGCCCACAAGACAAGCCTCTGAGAAGAGAGGTGTAGATAGTGTGGGGAGAAGCACATAAAGTGAGTGGAGAGCATTTCAAAGATGTTCAGTAGTGATAAAAGAAATACATACATGGGCTGAAAAGCATGAAGATATAATTTAAGCTTTCATTATTGAGGTCTTGAAAATGTTAATAAAATGAGATTCTACTCAAGGAGGCAGGAATAGAATTAAGAAAGTAAAGATCCCTGTTATTTTTTTATATTTTCTCCATTTTACTTTCCTCTGTAAGACTTTAAACTCTGCAATCAGAATTCATTATATATCTAGTGCCTAGTTTTATGCTACTTATTGAAAGGTCTTTTATGACACTAGAAACATTGCTGAAATAAGTGTTGGCTTAAAAACTCCACTTAGTGTTAACAGATAGCAGCTATAGCTTACCTGAGCTTTGTTTTATATGCTAGATTTTGAAGAGACTATGTCCTTAACCACATTCTTTATAGATGATCAGTTACAAAAAAATTACATATATGACACTTTTCTTTACACAAAGAATTTGAAGTAAATGGAAAAATATTTTGTTGAAATCCCTTGATAGGTTTCCATTGTAATATTTGGTAACTTTGTGAGGCTATTTAGTTGCTCTTATGATCTCTAGAGCAGCAATACTTATGTCTCTTTCAACCTAGAATTCTCTGCAATCAACAAAATGCCTGTCAAGTAATAGACTATGTCCTGGTGTAACCTGAGGAAAGGGAGACCCCAGACTATACAAGTCATGTTTTTCCTATAGCGATATAGTTCTCTGAGTAAAGCTGCATTCACATACAGGAATGTTTCAACACTAACTACTGATTGGCATTGCTATATCTATGGTTCTGGCAAGGCTATCAAAATTCTAATATTTTATAGAAATTTAGAATACTTTCCTAACATAGAAGGCTGTCTTGTTTAAGTCTTTTTATTGATAGATTAGAAAATTAGCCCAATCACCCATTAATGGCAAGCCAGGTTTGTTTGTGCATAGTTGTTATTGCCTAGATCTCTTGAGACACTCATGGACTTATATACATGATATGGAATGACTAAGTGTGTTACAGTAGTGAATTTAAATGTACAGTGATTTTTTAGGTCCCTCCCCCAAGTTTCTAGAGTATTGCTTTGTACTGAGTATTTGAGTATTTGTACTGAGTATTGGTTCTATGTTCATTAGGAGCCAATTAAGAGGTATAGTAAAAGCCTGGAACTATCATCAGTGTAAGAAGAATACAGAAATTCGAATTTTCAAGGGACTAGTAATAAGCCATTGAGTTTGACACATCAGATAATGATTTCTTAAAACAGTGGAGGAAAGAATCATATATTTCTTGAGCATATAATTTATATTCTTCTTAACTTGAAGCCAGGTGCTTTGATTTCTTTGTATTTTATTTATTATGTTAGCAATTCTGCTGCCTACTTAAGAACCTTTTTAATTATGGCTCCATTTTTGTTAGAATTTTTGTTGTTGTTAATTTTTATTGATAAAGGGGATGTACAGAGAGGCTACAGTTACATAAGTCAGGTAATGAGTACATTTCTTTTTGAACACTGTCACCCTCCCTCATTTTCTCCCAGTTTTCCCTGCCCTACCTCTTTCCAGTTTTATGACCATTTTTCTGAACTTCTTCAGCAAGACATTGTTTTAACCAATGAAATGGAAAATGTTCTATTTGCTGTTGTGTGCACTTGAAAAATGATATGCTATGTAATATTCATTCTCTGAGATCTTTAAATATTTAGTTCAATTAGAAAAATAGGGTTTGATTCTTATTCTAAACCAACACAGATTATAAATTGTCTATTCTAAAATAAATTTATGAAATCATTCCCTTTATCAAAAACAAATGTCTCTCTATATTAATATATTTGAGTGCTTTTAAGCTTTTCAGTATGTATTTCCCTCTTTCTTTAGATGTTTGTATAACCAAAAATAATACCAAATAATACAGAAAGACAAAAACAAAAGACAAAAACAAATATGAGGTGCACACGAGTACTGACTATTCAAGAATGATCCAACAGTCAGTTGAGATTAGAGATATTTTTAAATGATATAAAATGATGTTTATCAAAATGAATGCCAAGAAATGGAAACAAGAGATTTTTGTTACTTTACCCCCACCCCTTTGTTATTGTTTGTTATTTCTGTACTTTTTGTCTTGTATGTAAATTTATGTTTTGGGTCTGGATAAGGGAGAGCACAGAATAATGGGACAAAGGGTGAACAAACACAGCAGTGATACTCAGTAGACATTATGTTGAAAATGAACTATACAACTTGTCGGGGGAGGAGGGTTGGGAGAGAAAAACTGGGAGAAAAAGAGGGAAGAGGTGATACTGTTCAAAAAGCAATGTACTCATTACCTGACTTGTGTTACTCTAACCTCTCTGTACATCATCTTTGCAATATTTTTTTAAAGAATACAAAACAAATACCAGAATACTGAATCTAGAAAAGTAACAGGAAATATCAAGTAGGTCACATTCATAGATTGATGGCTGTTATTTTACTCTTGGTTGGAGATCACAGTCTTATGATTTTAATTTTCTTTAGTTTCCTCTGAGTCTTTTTAGTCCTGATGACCTTAATGAGTTTTTGTGGTGTTGCCTGAATTTGACCTAGTACGTTCCTTTTTCCTTTTCTTCCTGTAAAATCTTTATTGAATATTCAACTGGAAAGGGGAATACTGTAAACAAACTTTTTGGCAAACCTTAACAGTAGACTTCTTTGTTAATAGTTCTCTTTTGGTAATTTCTTAGTGTGTTGGTCCAACTAATTCAATATGCCAAACAAGGAATGCTGCTTTTCTGTGTTTCTATACTGCCTCAAACAGTATACATTTCTAAAATATATATTTGCCAAGGTAATGAGTTTCTTCTGCTTTAATGCATGAACAAAAGTTTTGCATAGTTATCTGTTCCCATAGTATATATGTTGCTAGAATATAAGGCCAAATGATGCAGAATGGTAATCACTTCAGTAATAATTTTACTCTTCCATTAACTTATGAGGTTCCTTGAAAAGTTTTCAACTGCTTACCATGATAAATGTGCTGTACACATCCTATGAGAGTACATATGGCTTTCTTGAACTTTATTAAGTAGGTTCAACTTTATTCCTGGGTACATTTAAGAATGACCTCTAAAAGCACTCAAGATTTTCCCAACTCTAAATAATCTGTTAAATTCAACACCTAATTATTCAGGTAATCTTATGAGCTACACAATTTTCTAGGTGATCAATCTCTATCAGTATTCAAAGTATAAAAATAATTTGTTTAATCACATTCACATATTAGTGGAAAATACAGGATATATAATAAAGTAGAACTCATATAAAATGTTAGACATTTATTAAATTATATGGAAAACATATAGAATTTGTTTTTGGCATTGTGAAAAGAGTACTGTGAATATAAAATGAACTCAGTGAGCAGTAGAGATTTTTCTAAACTTTTTAAATTGCTGTTTTAAAGGTTATGTACAGAGGAGTTACCAGAACTCAGGTAATCAGTACGTTTCTTATTGGACAATGTTACCCCTTCCTTTACTTTCTTAGTTTTTCCCTCTTGTCCTCCCACCATGCTGTATAATTCATTTTCAGGTTAGTGTCTAGTGAGTACCACTGATGCATTTGTTCACCCTTTGTCCTTTCATTTCTGTGTACCTCTTTCTCTCCCAAAGACAGATAAACAGACAAACAAGACAAAAGAAAAGAAAACAGAAACAACAACAAAGAATCCTCTTGTTTCCATTTCCTGGAGTTCATTTCTATAAATATTATTTTATATGATCAGATGCACATAGGCATGGAAACTTTGTGTTCCTCCCCTAAGAATTTCCTCCTTTGGTTTTTGTGTGAATGCCTAGAATCTTGTACAATTTATCATGTATTTTAGAGCTTGCTTCCACATATGAGGGCAATCGTTCCATTTGCCTCTCTGAGCTTGGCTTACCTCACTTAACATGATCGATTCCCTGCAAATGACATGTTATTATTCTTTAAGTGGCTGTGTAAAATCCCATTGTGTATAGGTACCACGTTTTTTATCTACTCATCTATTTTAGGGCACCTGGGCTGTTTGCGTAACTTGGCTATTGTGAATAGTGCAGCAATAAACATGAATGTGCAAGTGTCCTGGCTTGTGTTGTTGTGAGTAGATGCCCAGGAGTGGTATGTCTGGGTTGTAGAGAAGATCTATGTTTAGTTTAGTTTTTTTTTTTTTTTTTTTTAAGAACCTCCAGGTGAGCAAGAGAGCTTTAAGGCAAGATTATAAAGAGGCCATTGGATGAGTCATGGATATGTATATAAGAAATACCTCCTGGAAGCTGAGCACTGGAATCTCTATTATCTTAGCTACTCAGAAATCTGAAATTTGAAGATCACAGTTAGAAACTAGCCCAGGCAGAAATGTCTATGAGACTCTTATCTCCCCCCCCGCCCCCAAAAAAGGAGAAGTGTAATTGTGGCTCAAATTTTAGAGCAACAACCTTGAGAAAAAAAGCCAAGTGAAAATATAGGGTACAAGCTTCATCATTGGTACACATGCATAAACACACACACACACACACACACACACACACACACAGATACGAAAGCAAGCAAGATGTAGCTTGTCTGCATCTAGGCATACTTCTTTCTCCTTCCTTTCCAATGGATATGGCTAATTCAGCATAGCTTACAGTCAGGACTTCCATCATGTTCATTCCTTACCCTGTGGTACCCTGGCTGCTTTCCACCATGCCCAACATTACAGTGGATTAGCGACTAGTTCCTGATGATATTTCTACTTCAAAAGCCTTTTTAAAATGATAAAAAAAAAATAACACATAAAGTTCAAGAATTTTAAAATGGAGACAAAAATTTTAAAAAGTGAAATTTTATCTATTTTGCTTCTAACAACCACACTGATATCATACTGCATACTTTCTCTCTGCACATATAAATGTTCATGCAAATATATTCATATATGTACAATCCAAATAAAATAAAACTGTTCCTCTTATTGCAACATGTTTTGTAGGACATCAGTCTTTATATTTATATTTCAGTAAGTTATTGCCTTATCTAATTTCCTAGATGCTCAAATTTACTAAATTAAATCCCAAATGTCCATTATACTGTAACTGTGGTTTATTTTATCTCCTTATTATACTAAAAAGCACAATCTGGGCTCTAAACATGTTCACTACCTAGACAGAGATCTCAGTGGTCATTACTAGAAAAATATGAATTATCATTGTTTTTCCCATTTTAAGAGTTTACCTTTTCTCATTTAATTAAAATTCATGCTTTGATTTCTTATCTTTTCTTAAAAATAAAAATGACTCCCAGTTTGTGGTCATTTGGATAAATGCCCAGAAGTGGGATTGCTAGGTCATAAGGGAGCTCTATGTGTAGTCTTTGAGGAACCTTCCTACTGCCACACTAATGCTACCAGCACACCTATATTTATCTTAGCATTATTCATTAAGATATAGAACCAACCCAAATGCCCCTCAGTAGATGAATGGATCAAGAAAATGTGTTACCCTGAGTATTTTATACATGTTTATCTGGACTAGGGAAGGGAAGGGAAACAACAAAGGGGTGTGACAAAAGACAAAGGGAGAAGAGAACCTACACAACAGCAATACTCACAAGACAATATGTTGGAAATGAGCTATATAACTTGGGGGTGGTTTTGGAGGAAGAGGGAAAGAGGAAAAAAATGAGGGAAGGGGTAACAAGTTAGACAAGAAATATAATCACTACCTTACTTATGTAACTGTAACCTCTCTGTATATCACCTTGACAATAAAATTTAAATTAAAAAGGATTCCTCCTAATATCATGAACTTACCTACTTACTTTTAATAGTAGGAGTTTACCAAGTTATTGTAAATTATAACCATTACATCAAAAATAGAACTTCTAAGAGAAGATTGACCTGTCCTTAGAGTTCTTTTCTGTCTCTTAAAAATGTCTTTCTAGGCGCTTTTCTGTAGCTGTTCTCTATAGTTATAGCTCAATTTTTCCATTAATAGTTATTTGACAAGTTTAATACATGGTTAGGCTTATTTGCTTCCAGTTGTTTTCAATGTTTTTTTTTTTTTCCTTGAGATTTGGTTATATAGAAATGCCTAAAACAGAAAGTTTTGTGTGGAGTTTTATTTGTTTTTTTATCCCAATTGCTAAATACTTTCTTCATATTGGAATATGAAGTTCTTTGGGGGAAGAGCTGTATAATTTATAAATGATCTATAGTTTTAAAGTTACTTAGTTTGGATGCACTTGCAAGTCTACTTAGGGTACATTTTTATTTGACTTGTCATATCTGAATCATTTGACACTTTTATTATTTTGTTATTTTCCTTTCCTATGTTTCCACTGACAACACTTTGCTAATTCGTTCTTATTTTGCAGACTTACTCATCCTTACCCATTCTCTGTCTATCCTAATATTTCTATTCCTCAGGGTTCCTCCCTTGGCACTATGCTCTCATGATGCACTTTCTGTGTCACTTCATCAATTCTGAGGCTTTAACTACAGTTTTACCAATGCTTCACACATGCATTAGCTACCTAGTGGGACCTCAGTTTTCAGCCTTGTTATCCATACTACCTGAACTTCTCAGTGATATCTCAAATTCAGCAGATAAGAACTTGTATTGATTTTCTACTTTATTCTCTCCACTCTGTATCTTTCCCAAATGTGTACTTTAATATTCTATTCATCTCCTAGACTCTAAACCTAGGAAAAATAGATATTAATTTCTCGATAGTAGCTACTGTATCCTATTTTACCCAATCTGGCTACCTTTGTTTGGGTTTTGGTTTTATCTCTCTTTGGTAAAAAACCTCCCTATTAGGTTTTCTCCAGAACAATGTTGTCACTTACAGTATTTCAATGAAAGTCCATTTTTATTATGAGGGTATGTTTCATTTGCATCTTATAGCATACAAAGTCTTAGTGATTCATTGCCTTTTCCTACCATCCTCCAATACCTGATGTTCCACCAGGTATGCAACCCTCAAGATTCTCCAACTTTCAGACTGCCTTAAGTCTTTTTATGCCATCTTTTTAGCCTAAAGAACTTTCACATTTCAACCTACAAGTTAAGTGCAAGTTTAATTTCCTCAGGGACATTTTATCTAATGTCCTTGTATGAAATAACGGCTTTATTTCTGTCAAATGCCTATTTGTTATGTTTTGATGGCTCTAAAATGTTATCATCTCATAGTGAGAAAATTGCAAGTACAGACTGTTATTCTGTTTGTGATACCTTGGAAACCTAGCATCATGCTTGTTAGGTATTTGATGTATGTTGAATGAATGGATGATTTCTGCTGTTTCATAATCACATGATCAGACTTTTACAGGTTCCAAGACACCTATTTTGTTTGTGGTTTTACTCTGAATATTTAGCATAGTCCATGGACATTAAGGGACTCAGTAAGATGGGGCTCGGAAGGTAGCTCAGTGGTAGAGTGCTTGCCTCGCATGCATAAAGCCCTGGGTTTGATTCCTCAGTACCACGAAAACAGAAAAAACTGGAAGTGGCATGGTGGCTTAAGTGGTAGAGCACTAGCCTTGAGCTGAAGAGCCAAGGGACAGCGCCCAGGCCCAGAGTTCAGGCCATGATCAACAACAACAAAAAAAAAGGGACTCAGTAAGAATATAACCAGTATTATATTGGAAGAAGATAACTGGTAATTAGGGTATAGGTTAATTGATTATCTCACTTCTCAGAAATTCAGGTAGACTGACTCCACCCTTTAGATGCATCTAATTTTTGAAAAGTAAATACACTATTATAACTGCTTTATATGTATATGACAACAGTTGCCTACTAAGAGACTTAATGTCACAGACTTAATACAATATGGATTGATTACAGTGTAGAAAGGAACAATAGTTTCTTTGAAAAAAATTTCCTCCAGATTGATTCAATATCAAGCAAAAGTGTGTGAATGTTCTATGGTGAAAAATAGACTTGGTAATGTAGGACTGTGAAAAGGAAGATAACTTAGTTAAATATGAAACAGACTGTTATATGAATCCTTTAAACATCTTTCTTTAAATAATTGTATTAAGTGAACATGCTTTCATTTTAATGTAAGATCAACTGTAGTTAATTTATTCTCTTATTTCTTCCTTCGAACAAGACATTTTAAATAGAAGAGAGTGGCTTTAGAAAGTATTTTAGAATTGTTTGGGTTTAGTTACACCATTTGATTTATGGAGTTATTTGGTTATAGCAATATTTGTGATGACTAACAGTGGTTTCTAGATGGCCCTGTAAATAGTTTTTGTAAGTGTCTTGGCACATGATATGTTATATTGCATAAACTGAGTCCATAAAATATGTTATAAAATAATAAGGGAGTTGGTTTTGCTGTTGATTTGAAATTTGTGTTTTGGACAGATTTATAAAATACTTTACCTGATTTTGATAGGTAATCATTGGATAATACTCATAATATAATCATTGATGAATGAGTGGTAGTTTCTTTAAAATTAATGTGGTTAAACTCCTCTTTGATGTCCTTTGTATTTAGAATCTTTCAAAGTATGCCATGTTACTCATATTTCATAAAATTTTGATCAGGTAGATTGATCACAGGAAAAATAAACAATTTATGATGAGATAGTTACACATTAAAACAATAATACAAGATTCAAGGATAGTGTTAGTACAAGTTATAATATTTCAACACCCTAGAAATTTTATATGTCAATGATTTTATTTATTTTTATTATCTTTAAGTAGTTGTACAAAAGGGGTTTCAGCTCAAAATAATCAATTTATGAGTATAATGCATCTTGATCAATGTCACTCCTTCTAACATTTTTATACCTTAAAAATTCAAAACTATTTTATACTCATGTTACCGTCCTTGAAAATATTGCTCAGAAGCTTCTCTTAGAGCAGGCTTCAGGAACCCAGTATATTAAGATCCTTTTTATTTAGTAATGGGTTTGGTTTTTCTCCACATTTTTAATTAGATTAATTAGTTGTCCAAGGGAGATTTATTTTGACATTGTGAATATATACATTCAATCTATCTTGAGCAGTCTCATTTTTCTTTTACTCTCTCTAATCCAGCACTTCCCCAAATCACGGCAAGCTTCATTGTTCCATTTTTATACATGTACATAAAATAATTTGATAATATTATTTTTCCTTCATCCTCTCCACTCACCCTTCTCCTCCCACTAGAACCTCTGCCTGGGCAGGACCTGCTTTACATTCCTGTCATTAATTTTTAAAAGTGCAAAACAATTTGGAAACAAAAGCATTTTGACACTCGGACAAATAAGAATTAATTTTTGATCATAAACTCAAATGCCCGCAAAGCCAGTTAGGCACTGCAAAGTGAGTACATGGAAGTGAGTACCCATGTACTCACTTTGGTTAGAGAACTCCAGCTTTGTCTGATGGATGCCGAATGCAAACTCAACGTTCTCTGGCTTTCCAGTCTTGCAGGTTTAATTCAAAAATTGAATACTTTTATGGACTTTCCCAAGTTTCAAATGTTGGTTTAAGTTTTGTAAATATTTGATATACAATCTGCTTTAGAATAATTCCTATTCACAGTGCTTTTACCCTGGGCAAGTTCTACTTGAACTTTTAACAAATTCAAATTTCTTCAACACAAACAACGAATGGGAGCAGTTGAAAATGTCTCATAATCTTCCCCCCATAAAAGAGAATTTCCCTCAACTTATCATTTATAGATATTGCACAGACTATTTACTGACATGTTCATTGTCTTGTCTCAAACTGTAATATAAGGAAAATATAGGGACTAGAAATGTGGCTTAGTGATAGAATGCTTACCTAGCATGCCTGAATCCCTGGGTTCAATTCCTCAGTACCTCATAAATAGAAAAAGCCAGAAATGGTGCTGTGGCTCAAGTGGGAGAGTGCTAGCCTTGAGCAAAAAGAAGCTCAGGGATGATGCCCAGGCCCTGAGTTCAAGCCCCAGGACAGGCAAAAAAAAAAGATATATTTCTTCCACCAATGTTTCTTTAGTTTGTAAACTATTTGTGGTCAGATAATAGGCTTTTAATATATAGCCATTAAATGAATTAATGTCCAATAGGTAGCCAAGTACACTGTATTGGGGGAATAACTAAAGAACTGGGACATTTATCTATAATAAGAAAAGACATAGTAGCAATACACCTCATAGTATGCTGGACTTGGCTTATCCTGACCTTTGAAAGTAATTGTGTTCCTCCTTTCTCATCTCTGCTTCCAGAATGTCCCATTAGTAACTTAAAGTTATCCATGGTGTGGTTCATTCACAAAATAAATCAGCAAATGATACAAATATTGCATCATTTATCAGGATGTCGGTGGATGCAACAAGTGTGAGAGAATTTTCATAGAATTACCATTTAATATTTAGAGTCTTCTAACAATGGAATGGCCTGTCTCACCAAGTATTTTGTACTGTGTTAGAGATTAACTTTTTTGTATTTGTGTGTGCCAGTCCTAGGGCTTGAATTTAGGGTCTAAGCACACTGTCCCTGTGCTTTTTTGCTCAAAGTTTATACTATTCCATTCAATCTACAACTCCACCTCCAGCTTTTTGGTGGTTAATTGGAGATAAAAGGCTCACAAAATTTCCTTCCTAGGTTGGCTTTGAACCATGAAACTCAAATATTGGCCTCCTGACTACCTGGGATAATAGACATGAGCCACCAGTGTCCAACTGAGATTAATATTTTGAGATTCAATACCATAGAATCATAGAATTTCTAGGACATAGGTCATGTTTCTCCTTTAAAAATTCTGTCCTTTTTCCTGTGGCTACTTAAAAAATTATTATCTTTAAGTAGTTGTACGAAAAAGTTGTCATTTAACAACACATTTTATGAATACAATATAACTTGATCAATGTCACCCCTTTCAACATTGTCACCAGTCCCTCCCCTCTCCACATATATTGGATTCCCCTGGCTGCTTCTGAGAGTTTTTTTTAATTGTCTTAATGTTCTAAAAGTTTTCTTATTTAGATTTATGGATCATCTTAAACCTATGGTTTGGTATCTTTTAACAGTTATAGAAAAACCTCAGCTATTATTCAAATAACATGCCTTCTAATAAGTATCCTATAAATGAGTTGTTCTACTTTTTCATTGCACTTTAAAGGTCTCTTACCATTTGCACCAAATTTCTATCCTGTTGTCTTTGGTATGAGGCAAAGTAGTCTACTGCTTACCAGGACTAGTTTAATTATTTCTATTCTTTCTGCCAGATTATTAATAATTTATTAATGAAGTTAATCAAATGATAAATCATACTGAAGTAGAGGTTTCTTCTGATCTGTTTGAAAGAGGTAGTTGGTTTAAGATGGGAAAACCAGAAGGTTTAGAGGTATAACTCTTCAGCATGCAGACTCACCCACATGTGCCTTAGTTTCTGCTCTTTTCTACTATTCTTCCATTCTGCTGGATATTTAAAGCTCACTCACTCTTTCACGTTCTGTTTTGTTTTTTGTTGTTGTTGTTGTTTTCAGAAAATGCAGTGTCAGACCTTTGTAGAGGGATGGGAAGTGGGATGGCAGCAGTGACACACCATCTTTGTATGATAGAGCTTGGGGCTGGGATCAAGCTAAGCTGCATAGATATTTGTCTCCAGTGTCTTGTATTTTAGCTATACTTCTGACTTTCATCTTCCACAGAATCCAAAGAAAGCCTTTCTATTCATAGCAACCCATTTTCTTCTAACTTGTTTTTTTTAACCTCATTAGGCTTTTTAAAACACCTTTCTTCCCTCTGCTAAACTCAGTTACCTTACCTCAGTATTACATACAGACAAATCTCATCTGGCATATTTACTCCTATTCTCACTGGTTTTTGTAAAATATTATCATTTTTATTTCTTTAAAATTTGGCAAATTTATAGTCATAACAGAAATAAATGTGTGTTCAATCTGCCCTGGTTTATAAAGAAGGTGAGATAAAGTTTTTAACAAACTTTCTAAGCAATCCCATTCATCTCCTGTCATGTTTTTCATGACTGATTTTATTCTTCTTTTCAGATGAGTGTTTTCAATCCAATGTCTATACTACTATTACTACTAGAGATTATATTAAAATATACCTTTAAGTAACTTATTAAATGCTAGTCATTTTTTTGAACTTGGCGTATTTTCTTATTTAAAGCTTCGACCTTGCAATGAGTATCAGACATCTATTGCTACAATAATGCTGTATAATAAGTTATTCTGAAACTTAAGATAATGAAAATTACAAATTTTTTCACAAGTCATTGTATTTATTTGGGTTAATTCCCCTGTGTGCTTCCTTGGATGAGAGCTGAACATGTAAGATGACCTCAGATAGAATTGCTTGGGAATTCTCTATTTGTTCATTCATTTTTTTAAAGGGGATTATTCCATGGTCCGAGCAGGGTTCTAAGAAGAAAGAGTGGAAACTTAATGCTTTTTATACTCTAGCAGAATATACACCACCACCTACTACATATTCTAAGCAAGTTGAAATACTGAGCCAGATACAATGGGTAGAGAACAAATACTATTTCTTAATGGGAAAAACTACAAAGTCAAAGTGATCATTTTAGGAGAAGGGAGGACATTTCTTTTCATTTTTCCCATAGATGCACATTGTTATTCTCCTTATGTTACAATAAATGGAGATATGAAGACACTAAGTAACACACCCAAGGACATTGACAAATGCAATAGTAGAACTATTTTGGATTTAAAATTTGACAATCTAGTTTCAGTCTTTGTTCTTAACCCCTAAACTATGCTTTCTCTCTCTCAATTGAGATATCAAACTACTTGAAAGAATAATAGAAGAGAGGCAAAGAGAAGAAAACAATTTTTAAAAATTCTACATAGATAAGAAGGAAAAAGCAACAACACAAAGGAATATCACTGCAAAAATGTGGCACTATAAACATTGCTCCCTTTGTGAAATCAGACAAGGTCTGCATGGAGCCTGGGTAGTTTTTTTGGTTTTTGTTTTGTTTTGAATTTGAATTTTATTGTAAAAGTGATGTACAGAGGGGTTATAGTTATATAAGTAAGATAATGAGTACATTTCTTTTTGAACAGTGTTATCCTCTCCCTCATTTTCTCTTACTTCCCTTCCACTGCTCAACCCCACAAGTTGTAAAGTTTACTTCCATTATAATGTCTAGTGACTATCACTGTTGAATTGGTTCACCCTTTGTCCCATTGTTTGGGTGATTCCTTTTCCCTTCCCCAAATCAGATAAACTTATATACAAGACAACTGATACAGAAAACAAAAAACAGTGACAACAGGGAATAAACCAAAGGAAAAAAAGAAAGAAAGAAAAAAGAAATAAGTGCAAATAGTACAATAGAAAAAAAAAAACCTCTTGTTTTCATTTTTTGGAGTTCAGTTTGATAAGCATCATTTTAGATGGTCATATGCTATCTGGTTATATTGAGCTATTGTGATCCTCTCCTAAGAATATCCTCCTTTGTTCTCACAGTGTGATGCTTACAGTGCTTTTTAATGCAGCCTATGTTTCTTTGGGTCGAGCTTACTTCACTTACTATAATTTTTTCCAAGTCTTTCCATTCCCTTACGAATGGGGCATTGTCAGTCTTGCTGATAGAAGCATAATATTCCACTGTGTGTATGGATAGATAGATAGATACATACATACATACATACATACATACCTAGATACCTAGATACATAGATAGATACATAAATAGATAGATCACATTATCTTGATCAATTCACCTATTGAGGGGCAAATAACCTATCTCTTAGCAAATAATGCTGCAATGAACACGAGTGTGCCAGTGGCATTAGTGTGGGCTGGTTGATGGTCATTTGGGTAAATGCCCAGGAGAGGAATTGCTGGGTCATAGGGGCACTCTATGCTTAGTCCTTTGAGGAACCTTCATACTGCTTTCCAAGGTGGTTGAACAAGTTTACACTTGCACCAACATTGTAGTGTTCTCTTTTGGCCAAATCCCTGACAGCATCTGTTATTATTAATTTTCTTGATAATGGCCATTCTAACTGGGGTGAGGTGGAATCTCAATGTTGTCTTTGTTAGGTGCTGGGGGTGGGAGGGAATGGCCCTTTCCCCATTGATTGTTCTTCCTGGGTACACATGTGGCCCCTTCCCTTGAACAACCCCCCCCCCCCAGCATTCCTAACCCAGGTAATTGGTGTACCTGGGGGCAGTGGGAGGTCCCCAGGCTCTGAGGACTTCCCTGGGGCCACACCTCCTTCCTGTCCTCTCCCTATATATCATTCTCCATCATTAGTTCTACCCCTTGTTTTTCCCCTGGTCCCCTAGCAGCCTTTCCCTTGCTGCTTTCTCTTTCCCACCTTCCCTTCCTTTTCCCTTCCCCTGTATCCCTTGCACCCTGCAATCTTCCATCTTGTGCAGACTAGCAATATGCTCTCCCTTCCAATAAACTCTTTTCTGCCTGAACCATGTGGTGATCTCCTTTCATCCAAAACTTAGTCTTGATTTGCATTTTTTAAAGGCCAGAGATGTTGAATATTTCTTCATGTGTCTATTAGCCAGTCTTATTTCTTCTTCAGAGAGGTTTCTTTTTAAGTCTTTAGCCCACTTGTTGATGGGGTTGTTATTTCTGAGGATTTGTTTGCAGTGAGGTTTAATTTTTGAGGTCTAAATATGTTTTTTTTTTTTTTCTTTTTTTGGGTCCGGTCGTGGGGCCTGAACTCTGGGCCTGGGTGCTGTCCCTCAGCTCTTCAGCTCAAGGCTAGCACTCTACCACTTGAGCCACAGCGCCACTTCCGGCTTTTTTCTTTTTGCTTATGTGGTGCTGAGGAATCGAACCCAGGGCCACAGGCATGCAAAGCAAGCACTCTACCACTGAGCCACCTTCCCAGCCCCTCTATGTTTTAGATATGAGGCTCTTCTTGTCTGATGTAAAGCTAGTGAAGGTCTCAAAAGCTGTGGGCTTTCTATTTATCTTGCTATCTACATCCTTTGCCTATGCAGAAACTCTTCAGTTTGATGCAATCCCGTTTATTTAGCCTTTCTTTTATTTGTTCCTGGATCTTTATTAAGGTTTTGACCTGTGCCAAGAAGCCACGGTGTTGCTCTTATCCCTTCCTGTAATATTTCCAGAGTATCTGAACTTACACTGAGGTCTTTGATCCATTTGAACTTGATTCTGGTGAAGGGTGATATATAAAGATCTAATTTCAGTTTTCTACACATGTATAGCCAATTCTGCCAGCACCATTTGTTGAAGAGGCTGACTTTCTTCCATCCTGTGTTTTTGGCTCCTTTATCAAAGATTAGATGGCTATATGTCTGTGGGTTCATTTCTAGGTCTTCAGTTCTATTCCATTGGTCCTTGGCCCTGTTAATATGCCAAGTTGTTGTTATAGCTATGGCTTTGTAACAGAATTTAAAGTTTTGGTATTATTATTCCTCCAGCACTGTTCTTTCTGCTAAGGATTGTTTTTGCTATTTAGAGTCTTTATTATTCCATATGAATTTTTGGATTGTTGTCTCTATATCATTGAAGAATGTTGTTGGGGTTTTGATGGGTATTGCACTGAATTTGTAGATTGCTTTGGGCGGTATTTCTATTTTCAAAATGTTAATCCTCCCAATCTTGGGCAGGTTTAAAGAGAGAAGTATGCTATAAAAGATTATCAGCTTGCCACAGGCTATGGTAACTCCTCTTTATCACAGTCCCTGGAAGGAGTTCAAAGTATAAAGGACAACAAAAATGGCAACAATTCCTCCCTCCCATTCACATAAAGGATGAAATCTTGGAATACAGCTTTTGCATCTGGGCCCAGTGGCTCACACACAATCCTAGCTACTCAGGAAGCTGAGATCTGAGGATTGTGTTTCAAAGCTAGCCTGAACAGGAAAGTTTGTGAGACTGTTATCTCTAATTAACCACCAAAAACCAGATGTGGAGCTGTGGCTCAAGTGGTAGAATGCTAGCGTTGAGCACAAAAGCCCTGAGTTCCAGCTGCAGGACTCACAAAACACAAAAACAAAAATGAAAAACAGGTTTTTACCCTCAGCTGAAACAGTTTAAATTTTGTAGTGTAGATGACTAAGTTTGTTCATGAAACTAAGTTTGTCTAAGATACAAGATATGTACATGGAAAATGATTGTTCCTAGATAGGTTGTTATTGTTCTAGGTTTCTGTTTGTTTACAGTTCTGAGGATCCAATTTATGGACTCAAGCTTTCTTTTTTTTCTTAATATATATATATATATATATTTTTTTTTGGGGGGGGGGTCCAGTCATGGGGCCTGAACTCTGGGCCTGGGTGCTGTCCCTCAGCTCTTTAGCTCAAAGCTAGTGCTCTACCACTTGAGCCACAGCACCACTTCTGGCTTTTTTTTTCTGCTTATGTGGTGCTGAGGAATTGAACCCAGGGCCTCATGCATGCAAGGCAAGCGCTCTACCACTGAGCCACCTTCCCAGCCCCAATATATATTTTTTATTGTAAAGATACTATACAGAGGGGTTACCGTTGCACCAGCAAGGTAATGAGTCCTTTATTTTTCCCCTACCATCCCTTTCCTCCCCACCTCCCCAACTCCTTCCTCCCCCTCCCCTATCCCCGTCCCCTGCAAAGTTGTAAAGTTCATTTTAAACATACTGTCTTGTACATCTCATTGTTACAATGGTTCAGCCTATATCCTTATTTCAACATTTTGTCATTTCCCTTCCCATCCCCAAATTAGAAAAATGTATATACAAGATTCAGGACATCAGAATCAAATACAGTGACACCAGAAGCCCCTCAGTAGTAGATGAATGGATCAAGAAAATGTGAGATATATATATAGGAGTTCTATACCTCCATCAGAAAGAGTGACACCGCCCCATTTGTTAGGAAATGGAAAGACTTGGAAAAAAATTATATTAAGTGAAATAAGCCAGACTCAAAGAAACATAGGTCCCATGGTTTCCTTTATCTTCAATAACTAGTATATGTTTAGGATAAATAAAAGAGGTCAAAAGCTATGTACATATGACCATATAAGCTGACGCTAAGCAAATTGAACCCCAAGATAGGGACACAAGAAGTTTTATCTTTATTGCTGTTCTTTTTAATGTATTGTAATGTACTATGCATTTTTTTGTTTGTTTCTTTGTATGTTCTTCCCCCATGGACTCAAGCTTTCTAGGCAAGTGTTTTTTTACCACTGAACTATACCTCCAGCCCCTATAAATGGAATGTCTAACTTTTTACTTACACTTTTATTATTTCCTATAACATCTTTCTGTAACATCCATTTCCAGTTTTGCTACTTTTACTGTTATTGGCAGTAACCAGACTACTAATATGCATATTTTCAGCTTAAAATTATTCAGTAATCCATATTATATTCAAAAATAATCTTAATTTCTTAATGTTTATTGCATGACTTCTTTTTATCTTCTCCAACTCACCCAGCATTTATCTTCCAGGTAAATACCTTGTAAAATTTCAAGTGCATCATACACTTTCACATCACTTTTCCTCTGCTCACCTTTAACAACAAATATCCTAACACAGGTTCTCTTCCTCTTCCCCTTTCTCCTTGCCTCCCTATCTCCCTTTCTTCCTCCATTCCTCTGTATCTCCCTCCAGCCCTCCCTCCCTTCATCCCTCCTTCTTTCCTCCCTGCTTTCCTTCTTTCCTTCCTTCCTTCCTTCTTTTTTTCCTTCCTTCTTTCCTTCCTTCCTTCCTTCCTTCCTTGCTTCCTTCCTTCCTTCCTTCCTTCTTTCCTTCCTCTCTCTATATCTCTCTCTCTGTGTCTCCCTCTCTCTCTTCCTCTTGTCAATTTAAGAGATGGACAGTGCTAGAATTGGAAGGACATGTGACCAATACCAATCAGGTGACAATGAATAGAAGTGACAGGTCTTATTTCTATACCAAGGCAGAAAAACACTATGTGACCCTCCAGTTTTCTCTTATAACTCTTCTTTTAACTCATCTAAGAAGGGCACAGGTTCCATGTATAGCACTTTTAAATTGAGAGGTACTTATTAGTCTAAGTAACTATATGAAGCAATACACCTATAAATTCTGCATTAAGCTTGATGTATGAATAATAAATGAATTTTTGTATTAATTTACTGAGATATGAGAAACCATATAGTACGACACCATAACTTAGACTACCATAAAATATTGTGTTGTGACATTAATACTTATTTGCATCATTATTAGTGAATTCAAGTTTTCTTCTACTTCTTGGACATTTATTGTTATCTTCAGTTTTTCTTTGATAAAATTTCTTCAAGTATTTTGTTTACATTTCATGATGCTATACAAATTAATACATAAAATATAATTATATGCAGGTTACATTAATTTTTATATCATTGTTGCTCAAAGTGTTTACAGTTACTTAATTGCTTTTAAATGGTACATTTTAAAACCCAAATTATTTTTTATCATTTTTGTGATAAGAAAGACCTTGTAAAATACAACATTCACTATTCTCTAGTCTACTATCTTAAAATATGAAATTATATAATCTATTGTGGTTTATTTTTTATCATATTGTCAGATATTATTCAATTATCTAAATACTTACTTGACAACTTCAGTAGAGTGTTTTTGAGTTATTGTTTAAGCTACCTTTTTAGACTATTAAATATCCATTTAATGCATTCAGTGACTTGTCCTTCCCCGATGGTTTATCTGCAGAGAACATCAAAGAAGGCCAGGCAGGAATCAGGAGCCTTTCCTGTCACAAGGGGAAACTTACCATTCAGTGATTTAATTGGTCATAACTATAGCTGGAAGCTTCTCTCTCCCTTTGTAGAACTTCCTCTAGCATCTTATTTCTTCTCTTAGTCATACAGTACTTCTCACCATATTCTACATGACTTTTAATTAAATTGGTAAATGTTTTTTTCCAGGCCAGTAGGAAATAAGCTTATTGTGGGGGAGAGGGGTTCTTATCGTTGAAACATTGACTAATTTACAATCTTGGAAATGTTTCCTATGCTTGGAAATAAACACTACAGATAGTGAAATATCCAGTTATTCTTCAGTTATATGCTTGTGTTTTCAGATGTTTATTAGATTGAAGCAACTGACTTGAATCAAGTTTATGTAATTCTTTAATACAAGAGTCTAGACTCTTAGATGCTCTTAGACTGAGATTCTATGGTTTTCAATTCAGTTTATTATCAGCAATGTATCTGAGTAATGATGGTAGATTGAGAGTCATGTCTATGTGCATAGACAAGCAAGAAGGAAAGGGAAGGAAGGGGACAGAGAAGATGCAGGAGAGGAGAGAAGAGAGAGGTGAGAAGAGAGAGAAGACTAAGACCAGGAGAGAGGAGATAGGAGAGAGAAGGAGAGAGAGGCTAACCAGACAGGTGGTTAGAAGGAGGTTTATTGCCAAGTCATTAGTCTTTGGCTTTAGTAGCCTGTCTTCTCTTTCAGGAGATAAATACCGCACCCTGCCTTACCTGACTCACCTTGAAAGTAACTTTCCATGCCTCCAGTGTAAAATGTTACTCAGGAAAAAAAATGAATGTGAGTCTTAGTTTTACCAACTCAGAAAGCTGCTGATGGCAGCCACAACACCAGAATTCTGGTAATTCATTGAAAACATGTGTTCCTACATTGCTAGTTCAAAATCCTACTATTTTGATTTCTTAGGAAGCATCCATTAGAGCTCTATGTGGACTTGCACAATTCCATCTTGGCCTAATATCAAACACAATTAAAAACAATTAGTATTAACTTTAACATTACACTCTTGTAATTTCCCTCCTGTTTTAATATTCAAAGAAACTGAAAAAATATATACAAAAATGTCTTGTCCTTTGAGAATAAGTCTTCCAAACACAGACCAAGTCATAATTCTAACCTCTCAAGACATAGACCAATTATTTAGGTCATTTGACTGCATTTCTCTAATCTTTTATCTTTGGAAAATTAATTATTGATTGTCAGCCATTTCCAGGTACAGTAGTAGATTATGGGAATATTGGCATTGATCAAAAGAAGAAATACCTATATCCTTCTGGACTTTGTATTTTGGTATGGAGATATAGATAATAAAATATAATTAATAATTAAATTCCAAATATCTAAGGCTATAAATATTATACAAATTAAGTGAAGATTTTAGGAAAATATCCAATGGGTAATGGGCTTTAGTGACAGCAGACTTCCTGCTGTCAACAAAGAATGAACACTACAGGCAAAAATAAATGTGAGAACATTTTTTGTAAAGAAGGGGTATTTTTTGCTTCTTGGAAAAATGCAAACTTGAGTTGGAGGTCTTTTAAAGACTCTTAACAATTCGATGAATGACTAAAGTAGTATTATCAGTACAGTTATATTGGGGTAAATTGCTGGTTTAAAGCATGATCCTCAGATATTAGCTTCCTGAGTGCTTAGGATTCAAGGCATGAGTCACAGACACCTGTCAGGCTTTTAAGTTATTGATAATAAAATTAATATATTATTTGAAATGAGTATAGAAAACTGAAAAAGAAGACAATGGAAAAATCATACGTGAAATCTCTCAAAATAACATTTTTCTATACTTAGAATTATTGAAAAATTGCTATTGTTAATGAAATATATTTAATTAGTAGTTTGTTGGTATAAGAAAATCTGTTTAAAGACAGAAATTTCTTTACTGACTGTGTATGCTAGATTATCTCATTAAATTATTTTCATCAATATTTAGTCAATATTTAGTTTTCTCAAACAGAAAACTATTTTATCAGCAAATAAACTAATTTAACACATTCAGAGGCCATATTTATAGAATTTCTCCCTTCAATTTAGTATACCTCATATTTTTGCCTGTTTTTGGTTGGTCATGGGGCTTAATACCTCCTATTCTTAAAAACAGTTTTAAACAATTTCTTTAGCTCACATTCTAGAGCAAGATTAATAATAATATTGGGAGGAAACATGTCTGGTTGCTAGTTTAAGCTTTCTAAAACATATTTTAATCGTCTTTATTAAGAAGTCCAAAAAATGTAGAAGAGGTGTTTGGTGATTTATTTTTGGTACCTACAATGATTACAGAGTACTTCTCTCTTCGTCTATTAATGGTAATCATTCTGTTAACAAACTTAGCATTAAATGATTTCTGCATTCTTAGTGTGAGCATCATTGCCAATGTTCATATGTCTTCCCTTCCTTTTTAAAATTATCTTTATGTAGTAGTACAAAGGAGTTGTCATCTCACAGAGCAGTTTATGAAAACAATATATCTTGATAAACGTCATCCCTTTCAGCATTATCACCCATTCCTCCCCTTCCCACCCTTCCCTCATTTTCTTTATACATTGAATTCTTTTCTGCATTTCCCCCTTCTTTTCCTCTTCATTCGTCTGCCCCTTTACACTTGACCCCACCACACCCTTTTTGAATATCTGCTTCTGGGTGTTTTATTTTGCTGAACTTTGATTTTGCCTTTCTAAGAAATTACATTATATGCAATCTCCTTTGAATCTACTGTATTTCACTTAATACATCTGCATATACTTGCATACCACCCAACTTATTTACCTATGAGTTTGTTACCTAAATCTAGCTTCCACATAGGAAGGAAAACGTGGATCTTTTGTCTCTGCAGGTCTGATGAACTTCATTTAACATAATTTTTTCCAACTTTTTCCATTGCTTTACAAATGGCACAATAGCATTCTTTCTAATAGATGAGTAAAATTCCATTGTGTAGATATACCATGTTTTCTTGATCTGTTTGTCCATTGGGCTGATTCCATAGTCTTGGCTTTGAGATTTAACCTCACCCTAGCTAGAACAGACATTATCAAGAAAATAAATAACAGATGCTGATGAGGATATGAATGGAAGGAAATCTAATGTACTGTTGGTGGGAATGTAAACTTGTTCAACCACTCTGAAAAGCAGTATGGAGGTTCGTCAAAAAATTAAATAAGAACTATCCTATGCTCAGCAATTCCACTTCTGGGCATTTACCCAAAAGATTTCAAACCAGGATACAGGAAAGCCACCAGCACAACTATGTTTATTGTAGCACTAGTCACCACAAAAATGTTTATATTTTATTACCAGTGTTTACTGTTGAATTCAACTTGAGATTAATTTGTTTTATTATTATTTTATTTATTTTGACTGAGTTTTTTTAGAACTACATTAATTTTATATGATAGAATATTAACCCTTTCCTCCATCCTCTTTGCTCATAATTCTCTGAAATCATAAAGAATTCTCTATGATTTGTTTTTATATAATAACTTTATCAGTACCTTCTTCTATTGCTGATTTGTTTTGAGATGGTGTGATTTATATAATTTACAGAAAAAATGTCTCTCAAACTTTCACACACGTAAGCAAATAATTTTATATTTTATGGAGTAAACAACTTCCCTGGGAACTGAAAATAAAGGAATTATGTATAAGTATTAGTTTATATTATTTTATAGACTTATAATTCCTTGTCATTATAATTTTTACTACTTAAAGATAACAAGAATACAAAATATAAATAAATACAAAATAATACTTATCTAAATGAACTCCAGGAAATGGAAATAAGAGAGCTTTTTTTTTTTACTGTTTTTTATTTCATTTCTTTTTGTCTTGTTTGTCAATATGTCTCTCGGAGTACAAGTTGAGGCACAGAAATGGAAGGATAAAGGGCAAGCAAATGCAGCAATTGTATTCACTGGATACTCTGTTGAAAATGAACCATATAGTGGGTAGAATGGGAGAGAAAAACTGGAAGAGAACAAGAAAAGGGGTGACATTACCCAAAAGAAAATTTACTCTTTTCCTGACTTATGTAACTGTAACCCCTGTGTTTTTTTAAAATAAATAAATAAATAAGAAAAAATATTTGCCTATTTTTTCTTCTCTTCCCTGAAGTAACATTTAACAGAATAAATTATATTAATATTTTATATATTCTGCTTTTTCCCATACGTTTACAATGATTTTTTCCTCAAACTGAATGGTAACACACCTTAATCCTAGCACTCAGGAGGCTGAGGCAAAAGGATAATGAGTTAGTGTAAGGCCAGGTTAGAGTACAAACAACAACAGAAATAATAAATGAAAATGGGTCTATAGTGAAACACAATGGTCTAATTTGCATGATAAATATGAACATCTATTGAAAAGCAGTAGCAATACACTGAGAGACAGTTAATTTTTCTATATTTTCTAGCTTAAGACAGTCACAGGAGGAACTCTCCTCTTTTAAGGCTACCTGCATTTCAAGCCATGTTCCCCAATGACTAACCCTGAATGAGAGTTGGCAAAATTTGTTTTACTTAACTTCCCTGAAAACTGCACATTTTCAGGAAATGGAGTTGCACATCAACTTTAAGTGTTTTTCTTAACACTGATTTAAATTTACTGCATTTGGTAGTAATCCCTGCCAAAAAATGTGCAATATATTGTTGGAAATATATGACTAGTTTCAGAATTGATATACATTTCCTTAGTTGGCTTTGTTTTGTGTTATATTTGCAGATACATCTTAGTTTCCAAGAAGACTTTATTGATGATTTGCATAAGAAACCACTGAGTTTTTCTCTTTATATAAATACAGATGAGCAATGCATCTATACAACACTGTGTATTTGAATTGTGAGACAGCTAGAATCTTTTGTGTCCATTATAACAGTGTGCTTCTAACAAGCTAGATATAATTCATGCTAACAAGTAATGACAAGTAAAGCTTGTCATGGTCAAATAAATGCTAATAACACATGCAAAACGAAATAAACATGATGCTTTACCTAAGGCCATTTAAGTACCATTAATAGACAAAATAGAATTACAATTCTTCCAGGTATACAAAACATGCAAAATTTTTCAGAACACTGAATTCAGATAAAATTCAATGCTTCCACTTATTTCTTTAAAGCATCACAAAGGAAAATTAAATTAGTATAGCAGTCTATACTAAAATTTTGCTATAACAGCATCATTTTCAAATGATAGGTAAAAGTTTAGAAGACAGGATAGATCTTCTAAAAGCTTTGCAAAGTTAAACATAAAAGTTATCCCTACCTCCTCTTCTCTCCCCTTTTAAATTTCTCAACAGTGAAATTCTTGACCAAATATATAGTAAAACTATGCATGTAGCAAATGCTTGCCCACTATGTGTAACAGAACACGCTTGATTTGTATTCTCATCTAATATGAATGGAAAAATTAATATTACAAAGTAATACTTTCATCCTCTGATTTTTAAATAGTGCAAGAATTGAATAAAGATTGCATCATATTTTCCTGCAATTAAATCTATGGACTAACATTTAAAATATGCTCTTACATCACAAGAATGTGTTGAAATTTATTGCGAGATTTGTTATGAGTTCTGAATATTTCTAAATTTATGATATTACATAGTAGATTAGCTTTATAATAATATCACTGTCATTGCTTTCTGTCATGATCTCTTAAGTGAGAGAAAGAATTTTCAACCAATCTTTGGAAATTGCTCTGGGTATGCACTGCAGTGTTGTTGCTATTTGGCATACAATATGGTTTGGATGTGCCACTCAAAGTTTATGAGTTGGAAAATTAGTTTTAACAGTGTTGTGAGGTGACATCTCTGTGGGCTGACAGAACTGGAGGGCTTTGCTGATTCTAAAGGTATGCATAACACAAGAACTTCTACTTCAATTTTAGGCAGTGACTTATTACCTAGGAATTCATAGTTGATAGGATATTTGGGTCAGACTTACTCTGCATGGTTTTGTGATAGAATGAACTCTAAGGCTTGTGCTTGAATGACAATATTTCAGCTGGTGCTATACATTAGACCTGCTGACATCTTGTTGGAAGACTTAGAGTGAACCATAACTAGGTCTGGGGACACTGACTTTGTTGTGAATACTGGCCCAGGAGAAGCTATAAGAGGTAAGAAAAGCACCTAGAACACTGAATCCATCTCATTCCTAGTTCTGAAGCGTACACACCAGGCAACACAGCCTTGCAGTTCTACAGGCTGAGCCTGGCAAGTTTAAATCACATTGAAACTGAAAAATGGAAATCCAGGAAATTAGTAATTCCTCGAGAGCCATGTTCTGTAAGCCATATCCATAGCATAAGAAATATCCACACAAAAGAAGGGACTGACAAGTAGTTTATAATTTTGATGGAGCTAGACACCTGGCTAGGGGTCAGAAAAGCCTTCATGTTCCATCAGAAAACCCAAAAATTGGCAGAAGAACTAGAAGTGGCAATCAGCCATGAGTCCTAACACATAGGGAGATCTGTGTAGGACTTGGGCTGTAGTTAAATGCTTCCTGACATCTATCTGAACACTCAATTCCAGCATTCAGCATTCATGGCAGTGCCCTATAGAGGAGAATTGTGCAGATAGGACTTGGTACACACAGGCCCATGAGGTTCTCCTCAGAACTTTTCAAGGATCAGAAAGAAATCTATCACAAACAGTATCTCACATGCTGAGTACTCTCAGAACAAACCCAGAAGCTATGATTACAGGTGACAATCATTAGAGGAATCATTTGAGGACTTGGAATTGTGGCTAGTGTAGCGTCTCTCATTTTGTATCTCTTGGTTTTACTTCTTTTTGCCACTATTACATTTGTCCCATTGAATCAGCACTAGTAAATGAGATGCATGTAAAGATCCCTCCACAAGAACATTGAGCAAGAAGGGGAGGAGAAAGCAAACCAAGGAGAAGTGTGCCCCGACTACTTACCTGGAGTTTGTAGCTTCTAGCTACAGACATAATTTAAGTATATCAGGGATTGGGACTCTTTCAAAACATTATGTTCAAAATCTCTGTGTGAGGTCCAGACATATTCTTCAACTCTTTGGGTGATTATAATACTAATATATGAGAATAATAATATATAATAATAATATATGAGAATAATACAAAGGTATGGAAAATGTATCAATGTATAAAAACTACTTGGATTACACACACACACACACACACACACACACACACACACACACACACATTCTATTGTTTGTTCATTTAGCTGCTACATTTGCACACTGTGAAACTTTAGCCAAAGTATGGTCAAGTGAGTATTAGTTCCTGAGTATTTGTAGTTTGTGAGAACAGGGAAGATGAGTTTGAGAAATTCTAGGTAAAATCTAGTTACCTTGATTGCTTCCTCTTCATTTTTTTCATCTTCCCTCTTGTCTTCTCTATTCCCTGTTCCTATTTACCCTTTCTTCTACCCATTTTCCCCACTCTCTTCTTACCCTTTGTCATTCCCAGTGGGAAGATATAGTATCAACTATGTCTCAAGCTAACTTTTCTGAGAATGTGTTTTCTTCTCCAAGAGTCCATTGGCAGATGCCCCATGGATGCATACTTGGAAAAGCGTACTATGGGTGTGGGCTAGGAGAAAATATGGTAATGTCTTATAGAGGCTGGGTCCTCACTGCTAGTTGCTGCTTCCTTCTTTTACCAGCACTTGATCTTGGGTGCTCCTCAATCTGAACATTGTTCTTACTTTCCTCCTTGATTAGACAGCTCAATAAATACTTACTAAAATTATTCTCATACTGCACATCTAATGGTTTAGTAGAGTTTTCCAATGCAGGAGGAACCCCAGGTTATATACAACATTTGTGAGACACATAATCATTTTGTGCAATGTTGACTATAAAAACATCTTAGCAAAATAAAGATGAGTGTGTAAATGGATACCTTTATGCAAATATACATGGTCTCAGCATTGAAGTGCAAATATATTTCCATCATATGCCAGTGTTTGACAATCTCAGAGAATGCTCAAATATTAAGAGTTGATCTGGCAACCGTAGGATGATGTATTTTCCTATATTTGTGACCATTTCTCCATGAAACTTTCTTACCTCTTAAAATACACTCATCAACATTCATTTCAATCAGTTATACAGGAGGAGATGTGACTTATACTCCTCTTTCTCTCACTGAGGTCACTATCCTGAAAAAGAAGCATGAAGTATTTGATGAAGACTGATGATTAGAAGTAAGAGTCTTCACATTTTTCCAGAAATAAGAGTCATTATCTTTCCTTCCATGTCTCTTCTAGAACACCCAGCTCAGCTGCCTCCTCATTCAATGCTATGTATATCATCAGTCAAGGACATGTACTTGACAATAAGCCTTGACTAAGGTAACTTCTGATGCTCCATCCATCATCACAAAAAGGCTGATCAGGTCTACTACACATTTCAGTGAAGAACTAGGGCTCTTAAAGAACTGTTTAAAGAAAGCTGGTAATAGTTTAGCACTGGTCAATGGAAAGAAGAGCTGAAGAAGAGCCAAAACATAAAATCCATTCTTTTATGAGACTAGAAGAAAATGATGGAAAAATAAATTATTTTCACAAAGAAACCTTAAAGTTATGATTTGTCTATGAATATTTAAAACAAATATGGTATAGCTAATAAAATTACTGGTACCACCTATTGATTATAATAATCAAAACATTATCAGCATCTTAATTATTCTTAATGTCATTTTTATCGACATTTAACCACTTTGGAATTTTTGTCCCATTTGTGAACCTCAGATTGTTTTCTATCTTTGTAGGTTTCTTCCAAGAGTTTTGTCTGCATTTTAAAACTGTGGTATTAACTATGGAATATTTGTTTTTGACTGATATTTCCTTCTCTGGTTATTATTTTGCCAGATGGTTTTCAATCACATCATCAGAGATTGTTGTGGTCAATGTGACTCAGAGTTGAGTAGCATTACCATCATCAATAGCATTATCATACCAAGACGGGAATCCTATCAGGAAGAATCATGACTTCCATATTTTACAGGAAGTTATTTTAATGCAGATGACAGCCTTCTATTTAAATTTTTGTGCATTATGGAAATAAAATCATTTTACCTTATACCACCAGAGGGAGCCCCCAAATCTATGGATTCTAAAAGGAAATAAGAAACAAATGGAAAAATTATGTTTTATAGTTGACAAACAAAATTTCAATCAGATATACTACTTGACTTAAAAGTATACATAGATCCAAACCAATTGATCATTGGCAACTTCAACACATCATTGACACCTCTGGAGAGACCATCCAGTCAAAAGCTCAGGAAAGAAAGCTCAGACCTCAATAATTGCATTGACCAACTAGACTTAACAGATACCTATAGACTAAGTCACCAAAAAGCCTCAGAATATATTCTTCTCAGTAGCCCATGAAACGTTCTCTAAAATAGACCATATATTAGGTCACAAAACAAATGTGTGCAAATATTAAAAAACTGAAATGATTCCCCACATCCTGTCAGGTCACAAAGGAATAAAACTAGAGCTCAATAGTAATAGCCATCACAGAAAGCCCTCTAACTCATGGAGACTGAACAAAGTATTGCTGAATGATCAGTGGTCATTGAGATTTGAGGGGAAATTCAAACATTTCTGGAATTTAATAAAAAAGAAAACACACAATACCAGCTCTGATGGGATACAGAGAGGGCAATACTTCTGAGCTCCTACATCAACAAATTGGAAAAGTGTACTGATGCCCTTCAAGCTCCTTGAAAAACAGCAAACAAATAACTGAAATTAAATCATAACAAACGAATCCGAGACTTTAAAAACATAGAATTAAGAAAATAAAGATTTGGTTCTTTGAAAAAATTAAAATTGACAACCATTAGCAAATTTGACTAAAAAAAAAAGAAGAGAACATACCCAAATTAGAGACAAAAATGAGTACATCACAATGAAAATATGCAAGATTCAGGGTATTCTTCAGGAATACTTTGCAAATTTGTTTTTGCAAGGGGGGGGGGTCGGTTATGGGGCTTGAACTCTGGGCTTGGATGCTGTTCCTGCGCTCTTCAGCTCAAGCAAGCTCTACCACTTGAGCCACAGTGCCACTTCCAGTTTTCTAGTGGTTTATTGGAGATAAGAGTCTCACAGACTTTCCTGCCCAGGCTAGCTTTGAACCCCGATTCTCAGATCTCCTGAGTAGCTAGGATTACAGGTGTGAGCCACTGGAGCCCAGCCTACTTTGCAAATCTTTATGCCAACAAATTGGAGAATCTGGAACAAATGGAAGCATTCCTAGAGAACACTGATATACCCAAACTGAATCAAGAATATTTAAACCAACTAAATAGACCCATAACAAGTAATGAAATTGAAATGGCAATAAAGGACTTCTCATCCAAGAAAAGCCCAGGGCCAGATGGATTCACAGCTGAAATCTATAAGCCCTCAAAGGAGAAGTTTGAAAGGAGAGCATGCCAATATTACTCACACTTTTCAATGAAATAGAGAGGGAAAGGTCACTAGCAAACCATGATCACTATGAAGCCAGCACAATTCTCATCTCCAAACCAGAGAGGAAACCATCAAAGAAAGAGAACTATAGACCCATCTCTTTGATGAACATCAATGCAAAACTTTTCAATAAAATTCTAGCCAACTGACTTCAACAACTAACAAAAAAGTCAGGCACTAGGATCAAATAGGATTCATTCCAGGGATGCAAAGCTGGTTCAATATATGTAATTCAATTACTGTAAAATTCAGCATATCAACAAAAGCAAAGACAAGAAGCACATGATCATCTAAACAGATGCAGAATATTTGATAAGATTCAACACACTTCATGGTAAAAAGTCCTGGAGAATCTAGAAATCCCTGGAACATTCCTCAATATAATAAAAGCTATATATGACAGACTTACAGCCAGCACTATACTTAATGGTGAAAAGTTAAAACCCTTCCCTCTAAAATCAGGAACAAGTGGACAAGAATGTCCACTCTATCCTCTGTTATTCATCATAGCGCTGGAATTCTTAGCAAGAGCAATAAGGAAAAACAGAAAACCATAAAGGGGATCCAAATAGAGAAAGAAGTATTCCTCGTTGCAGATGACATGATTCTGCATTTAAATTCTATAAGCCGGAAAGTCCATGAGACTCTTATCTACAATTAACCACTAGAAAACCAGAAACGGCACTGTGGCTCAAGTGGTACAGGAAGAGTGCAAGGACAGCTCTCAGGCTTAGAGTTCAAGCTCCACGACTGGAAAGAAAGAAAGAGAAAGAAAGAAAGAAAAAGAAGAAAGAAAGAAGAAAGAAAGAAAGGAAGGAAGGAAGGAAGAAAGAAAGAAAGAAAGAAAGGAAGGAAGGAAGGAAGGAAGGAAGGAAGGAAGGAAGGAAGGAAGGAAGGAAGGAAGGAAGGAAGGAAGGAAGAAAAAGAAAGAAAGAAAGAAAGGAAAAGAACTCCATATATTTTTCACCAAAGCTACTTAAGTTGATCTGAAACTTTGGCAAAATAGCAGGGTATATCACCCTGCACCAGAATCAACTCCAAATGGATCAAAGACCTCAAAGTCAAAACAGATACCCGGAAAACATTACAGGAAGGAATAGGAGAAACTCTAGGGCTAATTGGCTCAGGCTGAAATTTTCTTAATAAAGACCCAGAAACACACCAAATCAAAGAAAGGTTGGACAAATGGGATTGCATGAAACTGCATGGCAAACGACATAGCTAGTAAGAGCAATAGAAAGCCCACAGGTTGGAAGAACTTCACCAGCCATACAATGGACAAAGGTCTCATATCTAAAATATAGTTAGAACTCAAAAAATTGAATCCCCCAACAACAATCCTCAAAGAAACAACTGCCCAATTAATAAGTGGGCTAAAGACTTAAAGAGAGACTTCTCTATTTTTCTTTCTTGCTATTGTTTTCAATGTATCTAAAATGTAGTATGTGATTTTTTTGCTTCTCTTGTATGTTCTTTCCCCATGGTACAACCCCTGTTTTCACTGTATTTGATGTGGGTGCCCTGCATCTTGTATATACATTTTTCTAATTTGGGGAGGGGAAGGGAAATAACAAAATGCTGAAACAAGGATACAGGTTGACCCATTATAACAATGAGATGTACATGACACTATGTTGAAAACAAACTTTACAACTTGGAGGGGGTGGGGAGAGTTGGGGAGGTGGGGAAGAAAGGGATTGTAGGGGAAAAACAAAGGAGAAGGTAACAATGCTGGATAGAAAATGTGCTCATTACCTCACTCATGCAACTGTAACCCCTCTGTACACTATTTTTACAATAAAAAACAGAAAAGAATGGCCAATAGACACATAAAAAAAATTCAACCTCTCTAGCCATAAAAGAAATGCAAATCAAAACAACACTGAGATTTCACCTCACCCCAGTTAGAATGGTTATAATCAAGAAATCTAATAACAACAGATGCTGGAGGGATGTGGCCAAAAGGGAACCCTACTGCATTGTTGGTGGGAGTGTAAACTTGTTCAACCTCTTTGGAAAGCAATATGGAGGTTCCTTAAAAGACTACACATAGTGCTCCCCTATGACCCAGCAATCCACTTTTAGGCGTTTACCCAAACAATCACAAACAAGGCCATACCAAAGCTCTATGTTTGGTCTTTTGAAGAACCTCCATACTGCTTTCTAGAGTGGTTGAACACATTTATATTGCAACTAACAGTGTAGCGATGCTTTCTTTTGGTCACAACCCAAGCAGCAGTTATTGTTATTTTTTTTGACTGGGGTAAGGTGATATCTCACTGTTATTTTGATTTGCATTTCTTTTATTAAGAAAAAAGTAGCAGAGTATAAAATCAACCCACAAGAAAGAAAGAAAGAAAAGAAAGAAAGAAAGAAAGAAAGAAAGAAAGAAAGAAAGAAAGAAAGAAAGAAAGAAAGAAAGAAAGGAAAGAAAGAAAGAAAAAAAGAAAGAAAGAAAGAAAGAAAGAAAGAAAGAGAAAGAGAAAGACAAACCAAGGTACTTGAGTTGATCTGAAACTTTGGCAAAGTAGCAGGGTGTAAAATCAACCCACAAAAATCAGTAGCTTTTCTGTATGCCAACGATGAGAAGAGCAAGACTAATAGCAAGAAAGCTACTCCATGTGTAATAGCCTCAAAAACAAAACAAAAACTAACCAACAAAATGAAAGACCTCTGTCTGAAAACTAAATATCTGAAAAAAGAAATTGAAGCAGATTTAAGGAAATGGATAAACCTCTCATGCTCCTGGGATAGGAAGAATTAACATCATAAAAATGGCAATAATGCTGCACAGACCAATTTACAAATTCAATGTGATATCCATTAAATCCCAACAATTTTATTCAAAGAAAGAGAATGGGATTCATACGGAATAATAAAAGAGTCTGCATAGAAAAAATAATCCTTAGCAGGAAGAACAATGCTGCAAGCGTAGCAATACCAAACTTCAAACTCCTCAGAATAAGAAGTAAGAATGCTCAATAGATACATGAAGATATGCTCAACATCTCCAGCCATAAAAGAAATGCAAATCAAAATAACAGTGAGATTTCACCTTACCCCAGTCAAAAAAAAATAACAATAACTGCTGCTTGGGTTGTGACCAAAAGAAAGCATCGCTACACTGTTAGTTGCAATATAAATGTGTTCAACCACTCTAGAAAGCAGTATGGAGGTTCTTCAAAAGACCAAACATAGAGCTTCCCTATGACACAACAACCCTACTCCTAGACATTTATCCAATAGAACAAAATGCCACACTAAAGCCACCAGCATAACCATGTTCATTGCAGCATTGTTTACCAGAGCTAAGATATGGAATCCACCCAGGTATCCCTCTGGATAATGGATCAAGAAAATGTGGTATACATGCACAGTAGAATCTACTCATCCATCAGAAAGAATGACATTGCCCCATTCAGAAAAAAAGGAAAGACTTGGAAAAAAGTTGTATTTAGCAAAGTAAGCCAGATCCAAACAAACACATTTTTCATGGTTTCCCTATTTTGTGGTAGCTTGAATGAATGTGCTTTTAACTCTACAAGTAACACAAGTAAACATACTGAATGACTAACACACACACACACACACAGAGGAACTTGATAAATTATATGTCTCTAGACAGTCACACATTGAAGCCAAAGGAGGATAGGTATAGGAGCAGATCACAAAGGCTTAATAGCTATGTGTCTATGATCATGTACAAAAACATTTTATGAAATGAACTCCAAGAAATGGAAGCAAGAGATTTTTCAAGTTGCTGTTGTTGCTTTATTTGTTTGCTTTTTCTTTTATATTGTATGTTAGATTGTTTGTCTTTGGGAGGGTAATGTGGGAACAGAAAATGTAGAACAAAGTGTGAACAAATACAAAAATAGTGGTATTTACTAGACACTATATGGAAAATGAACTGCACATCTTATGGGTGGGGATGGGAAGGACAAGCTGGGAGAGAATGAGGGAAGGAATTGTACTCATTTCCTGTTTCATATAACTATAACTCCTCTGTATCTTACCATTGTCGTAACATAAACATTTTTTCAATTAATTGTTCCATTTTATTGGGCTTCCACTAGTCTCTGAATGTAAAGTGTAATAAATCTTGTTCTACTACACATGACATGCAATTTTAATTAACTGTCCTTATGTAATAGTCTGTTTTATGATTTTTTTAGTTTGAGTCAATGTTATTTTAGTACTATGTTTTACTTTTGATTGTATTGACTCATTCTTTGTTTTTAAGACATAATTTAATTATATTCTCTTTACCTCCTGTCATTTAAGTACCACCTCTCTTGTATTTTTACATTCTCAAATTTATTTTTTCTGTAACCAAAATTTCAGTGCTCACTACATCTGTTTTGATCCATTACCTGACTTGCTACATTACTGAAGTTTATTGAAGACATGCTTTTACTTCTACACAACATAATATCTTTCATATTTGGAATAGGGCTTGCTGCCTTATACAGCCATGACAAGTAAGATGGGTGTGATATTGACAGGTCATATCTCCTTTCCCTTGTCTATGATTTTATTTTTTCCCCAAGAGAATGAAATTCTTTCATTTTCCCTCACAAACATTGTGTCGCTGTGCAGTGGAAAAAGAAATTATCCAACTACTGCTGGCAGGAAGAGCAAGTTTCTAAAGGGCTGGCTGTCTTCAGTTAAGATAAACCCCAGAAAGATCCCCCATCTGAATAACAAATGTCATGTAAGTTATATATCTTTGTAGTTTGCTGTCTGTCTGTCTGTCTCTCCTCATCTTTTTTCCGTTTTAACCAAACTCTAATTGTTATAATTAAAAGAACTGCATTTTAAGTTTAGACACATTGTATACACTTTGCCACAATCAAAGAAGTAAGCATATTCAATCACCTGAAAAACTTCCTTGTGTTCCACTCTTATGGGAAGAACACTTACTTTAACAAGACAATTCTAATGAAAGACAGTGCCTGCAGGAACTCTGTTTATTTATTGCTTCTGTACCCTACTCTAAAGTGCCTCCAAGTTTTCTCACAGAATAATGTAATCAACCCTGTTTTGTGGCTGTGGAAACTGTGGTGCACAGAGGTTAAGCAAATTACCCAAGGGCATGGAACAGATGAGTGAGAAACCTGGGAGCCAGTCCAGAACTCTAAACTGATGGGTTGATATATTCCCTTGCTTCACACATCTGCAAGTTGCCGGTGCACTTCTCCCCTTCTTGTTTAGTTAAAACCTGCTATTTTAATTGTCATCTGTGAGATAAGTAAGTGGTATTTCACTACCATCTCTAGCTAGTATATGGTCTCAGCAGAAAACAAATTATGAATAATGACTAGAGATTCATTCAGTATCAACATAATCATCCTTTCTTATTTCTGTTGCAATCTCACTCTCTCCAAGCTGCTTACAAACTTATGCAACTTGTCACCAAAATGTTTGAGAACAGACATTGAACAAACACTTAGCATTTTGAACAAAGAAAAAATTTATTGTAAAGGTGATGTACAAATGGGTTACAATTACATAAGTCAAGTAATGAGCACATTTCCTTTTGAACAGTGTCACCCTCTCTCTCATTCTCTCTCAGTTTTTCCACTTGTCTCCTTTTCCCCCTAAGTTGTATAGTTCATTTCCAACATAGTGTCTAGTAAATACCACTGCTAAATTGAGTCACCCTTTGTCCCACTGTTTCTGTGCTTCCCCTTCCCAAATCAGATAAACTTATATACAAGACAAGGGGTACAGAAATCCAATTCAGTGACAAAAGGGAATAAACTAAAGAACAAAGTAAAGGAAAAAAAAGAACCACAAATAGTACAATAAAAATACTATTGTTTGCAATTCCTGGAGTTCATTTTGGTAAGCATAATCTTATATGTTCGTATGCACACAGTTATCATGCTATTCCCTAAGAATATCCTCTTTTGGTCTCACTGTGTGAATGTTTAGTGTGCTTTTTAATTAATCATGTCCAAGAGTAATCATTTGTCTTTTTACTATGCATTGGGTTTACTTGTAGATTTATAGGCACATTCTAATTATTACAAATAAGGGAAACCACGCAGCCTATGTTTCTTTGGGTCTTTGGCTTATGTCACTTAATATAATTTTTCCAAGTCTTTTCATTTCCTTATGAATGGAGCAATGTCATTCTATCTGATGGAAGCATAGAATTCCATTATGTATATATACCATATTTTCTTTTATTCATCTATTGAGAGGCATCTGGATTGATTCCTTATCTTAGTTATGGTAAACAATGCTGTAATGAACATGGTTGTCTAGTGGCTTTAGTGTGCCCTGGTTTGTGGTCTTTTGGCTATATACCCAGTAGTGGGATTGCTGGGTAATAGGGGAGGTCTGTGTTTAGTCTTCTGAGGAACTTCCATACTGCTTTCCAGAGTGGTTGAACAAGTTTACATTCCCATCAACAGTATGGTAGTTTTCCCTTTTGGCAGCATTCCTGCTAGCATCTGCTATTTTTAGTTTTCTTGATAATGGGCATTCTCACTGGGGTGAGGTGGAATATCGATGTTGTTTTTATTTACATTTTTTATGGTCAGAGGCTTGAACTTAGGGCCTGGGTGCTGTCCCTAAGCCTTTTTGAGCTCAAGGCTAGTGCTCTATCACTTGAGCCACAGTGCCACTTCTGTGTTTTCCTGAGTGGATTATTGGAGATTCAAGTCTTAGGGAGTTTTCTGCCTGGGCTGGTTTACAATCCTCAGAGCTCAGCCTCCTGAGATTACAGGTGTGAGCCACCAGCATATGGCTGAAAGGTTTAAGTTTTTGATCCCTAACTATATTCTAGATATGAACCTTTGATGGATAGCTAGTAAAGATCTTTTCCTATTCTGTAGGTTTTCTATTTATCTTGCTAGCTATGTGCTTTGCCCCTGCAGGAACTCTTCAGTTTGATCAATTCCACTTATCCAGTCTTTCTTTGACTTGTTATGATTCTGGATTTTTACTTAGGAAGTTTCAACCTATGCCTAGGAGCCCTAGTGTTTCCCCTATCCCTATATTTTCAATATATCTGCTCTTACATTGTGGTCTTACTCATTTCATGTTCACATAAATCTGTATTTTATCTATATATATGTGAATAATGAAAAAGCTATTTGCAAATAAAATAAAAATATTAGATAAAGTCATCACGTGAACTGTTTTGCATAAAGCACAGATGGTCTTTAATATATCCTTAATTCCTTGCTTCTTTTTGGCCTTTAACAAACCAAAAGAGCTTACTTACCTCTAAATCTAAGAGGCTGAAGCAATAGTGAGGTCTCTGACACAAGGAGTATCAGTCAATTTCCCTCTCTCAGACTGATGGCCAATGCTTTCACAGCTGCCTAAGATTGTGTACAGTAAATCTCTGCAGTTCTGTGGTTTCCCAATACATGAAGCATCCCAAGTGTTACTTTACCCCCAATCCTTACCCCCAGTACTCCACTGCCCCCATCATACTTCCAAATAAAGGCACAGGGCTGGGTTCCTATGGATCCCTTTTCACACACACATTATACACAGAGGCATACAGACACATAATTGCTGTCTCCCCAGCTTACCACAGGGGGCAGACACTGACTAATAACGTGTTCAGAAGAACATATTCCTAAGCAAAAGCAAGAAGAAACAAGATGTTTTTATGAAGGCATGTAATAAAGTGAAATGTTTAAGAACATGTTTCTCATGTCACCTTCAATAGCACATTACATGAAATCTTAAGACAGGGTTTATTTCACTTATGCAAGAAATAACCAACTCTTCATTAATGCTAAAACAAGAACTTCAGGATAAGCCAGGGTGATTTGAAACTGTTCTTCAGTATAACCTGATGCCAAGCGACATTAACCCCAAGATAGGGACATAAGAGATTTTACCTTTCTTGTTGTTATTTTAATGTACTTATAATGTACTATGTGATTTTTTTATTTCTTTTGTATGTTCATCCCCCATGATCTAATCCCTGTTTTCACTGTATTTGATTCTGATGTCCTGCATCTTGTATATATATTTTTCTAATTCAGGGAGGGGAAGGGACAAAACAAAATTCTGAAATAAGAATACAGGCTGACCCATTGTAACAGTGAGATGTACAAGACACTATATTGAAAATGAACTTTACAATTTTGCAGGGGTGGGGGGCTGGGGAAGAGTTGAGGAAGTAGGGAGGAAAGGGGCAGTAGGGGAAAACAAAGGCGGGGGTAACAATGCTCAATAGGAAATTGACTCGTTACCTTGCTCATGTAACTGTACAGTATCTTTAAAATATATATATTACAAATTTAAAAAGAAACAAAAAACAAACTCTGTATTGTGTTCACATTTTTTATATTTTGCATTTCAAAGTTAATAATTCTATGACTGTTTCATTCAGATGTCCCAGATTTGTTATAACCCAATATATGAACAATGCATTCCTTCTAAAATACCTTTCCCAAAGTAAAAACATGAACATCAGTTTTAACTTTTCATGCCAGTCAATAGATTTTATTTTTTTTTACAATTCTCCTTTTTTTTCAACTCATACACATACATAAAACCTGAGCAAACCTGCATAAAGCATTTATATTCTCAATGAGTTGACCTATGAGCAAAATTTAAAACTCTCAAATTAATAATTGTTGAACACAGATTTTTCTGTTATCTTATCTACTTGTTTTAAGGATAGTTCTAACAAGTATGAACCCTAGCGCTCACCTATTGAGGTTTGAAATTTAGTTTTCCTACCTACTGAATTATAATAGGCATATTACTTAATGTTTCTGTGGTTTATTTTCTCACTTATTAAATAGAGATAACAATAGTCCTCAGATTGAAGTAGCTAGTAGCTGTAAATTAGGCATAATTTAAATAGAGCATATATTGTTTGTTGAAATCAATAAACAATCTTTTTTTTCATAGCATCAGTATGCTAGATCAACATTTCTGTACTAAGGATTGACCTTTTCCCCTAGTACAATCCAGGCGGCTTGTATTAGAAGTCAGTTTGTCAGTGAGATGAATTAGGGAGCGGTCTGGTCCTACAAGATAGTGCTGGCAGCTTTTCCTTGTGAATCTGATGTGAAATAGAGGGAAGTATACACATTCAGTGCTTCAGAAAAGGATCTAATTGGTTACAGCCATGAGCATTTGATGAATGCTCACTGATAAGTAGAAATAATTATTTGCAACGTTTTCACATAAGCACAAACAAACCACACAAGCATTCTAGAAGATAAAATAAATATCACAGAAACAAAACAAATGGCATGTAAAAAGGAGTAAATTGTTTTACCCTCCTATTATCTGATTCAAATATGTAATTTCAGTCCATACTTATAAAATCAAAGAACAATTTATTTGGTTTATCCCATCTGAGACCTCCAGATATTTCTTAACTTAAAATGAACATATATCAATATTTTAATAGTACATTTCTGCTTACTAGAAAAGTCCTGTAGAAATACCATTACGTTTTAATCAGAAACAAGAGATAGTTTTGTTATTTTGCTTTTTTTTCATTTGTGGCTGTTTCTGATTTCTGCACCTTTTGTCTTGTATATAGTTTATGTTTTGGAGAGGGTAAGGGAGAGCATAGAAATGGGACAGAGGGTGAACAGAGGCAGCAGTGTTACTCACTAGAAACTATGTTGAAAATCGACTATACAACTTGTGGAGGAGGGGCTTGGGAGGGAAAAACTGGGAGAAAATAAGGAACCAAGGGACACTCATCAAAGAAATGTACTCGTTACCTGACTTATGTAACTGTTACCCCCTTCACACAATAACAATTTAACAAACTGCAATTAAGGAAAAAGATTGATACATACAGGACAAATGCAGAGTGTGTGTTTCTTGCTTCTTTGTACAACTCAATATTAGGGGAATACCACTCATGGTTTTGTTTATAAAGACAAGTCGAAAAGAGAGTAAAAGAACACATACTTAACTTCAAGTTAATTGTGCAGAATCCAAACTTGTAATCCTAGCACATGGGAATCTAGGAAGGAAGACACAGAGTTCAAGGACAGTTTGGTCTAGAAAGTGAGGACCTGTTCCAAGCAAATAAACCAACACGCAAACAAAAACCATGTCTGTTATTTCTGTACAAAATTTAAAAAAAGAAGCTAAAATTGTGTGCTGTGGAGTAGGTGCCATCATAATTTTAACCAACAGGATTTTGCTGTCTGATAACTAAGTGTAACCCATATAATTTCTCATACACTAAACAATTAATAATTTCAAGTAAATTTTGTGGCTTTGTAGACCTTAGTCACCCATGGGCAATTCTAAGTAATTGAAAATTGCTTCATTTAAGTGAATATATATATATATATATATATATATATATATATATATATATATATATATATATAACTAGTCATTCTGTAATTTACACATATGATCTTAATTAATCAGGAGGCTAAGATCTGAGGATTGAAATTAAAAGCTATCAGGGGTAAAAAAAATCTGGTAGATTCATGTTTCTATCAACCAGCAAAAAGCCAGAAGTAGAGATGTAGCTCAAGTGATACGTGAGGACTAGAGTTCAAGCCCCAATGACAATACAAATACAAATAAAATAGTCATGATATTATAACTGGGGTCTTGTCAGATGTTAGGACAGAGTAAGATTAGGAATAAAGGCTCCAGGGTAGTATCACTGAGGTGCAGATAAGTTTATCTGATACTATCTGAGAGAGTTCTAGTGTTCCTGGCACAGAGTCCAATTCAAGCAAAGAGGTGGCAGCATGACATATAGTTCCTCACATAAGCAGTCTCATGGATCCATGCCTACTCTTTGCTATGGACAGCCAAGCAGTGGTAGGCCACATCTTGTCATGGTTTTCTTCCTTAGAGAAGATAACACAGAAGAAATGGGAGAGAGGAAAAAGTCCTACTTGAATTGTATCAAAAAATCTATTACCCTCATTATTTCCTGGGGACAATTGTACCTTTAACCTAAAATTTTTTTCTTAATACTCAAAATTATGTCAATATTACATCAAAATTATTCCTCCATATCTAAGTGTTAAGAAGAAAAAAACAGAATAGTACATTTTTGTGAAAATGTTATCACTACAAACTCTATACTCAATCAATTATTGGCCATGAACGTTGGCAACACAAAGGTCTTTTCTCATATGCTAACTCTCAGAGAAGATACTGCTCACGTTCACTTTTGAAGAAACTCACCACTTGATGAAGAGGAAATTATTAGGTCATTTAATCAACTCAGATGCCTATCAGTGGATGAATGAATCAAGACAATATGATATACATACACAATGGAATTGTATGCTTCCATCAGAAAGAATAGTATTGCCCCATTCATAAGGAAATGGAAAGACTTGGAAAAATTATATTGTTACATAATCAGACCCAAAGAAATATAGGCTGCATGGATTCCCTACCTCATTTGTAATAATTAGAATGTGTCTATGAATCTACAAGTAAACCTAAATGGATGGTAAATGACAAATAATTACACTTGGACATAATTAAACAGTACTCTGAACATTCACACAAAGAGACCAAAGGAGGATATTTTTAGGAGAGGATCACAACGGCTCAATAAAATCAACGTGTATATGATCTTATAAAATGATGTTTATCAAAATGAACGCCAAGAAATGGAAACAAGAATTTTTTATTGTATTATTTGTGGTTCTTTTTTTCTTTTTTCTTTGGTTTATTCCCTTTTGTTGCTATTTTTGATTTCTGTACCCTTTGTCTTATATGTAAGTTTATCTGATTTGGGGAGGGTAAGGGGAAGCACAAAAATGATGAGACAAAGGGTGAACCAATTCAGTAGTGACACTCACTAGACACTGTTGGGAATGAATGGGAATGGGAGGAGAAATACTAGGAGGGTATGACACTGTTCAAAAGAAATATACTCATTACCTGTCTTATGAGGGTATGACACTGTTCAAAAGAAATATGCTCATTACCTGTCTTATGTAACTGTAAACCCTGCATCACCTTTACAGTATTTTTAAAAATAATAATTAGGTCAGATCACAAAAAATGAGTAAGTATGGTATAAAACAACATTTTTTGTTTTGATCAATAACTGCACCATTCATGAAAATGTGAAAAATAATTATTTAAATAATTATTTAGATTGTGTTTCAAGACTCCAGATTGTTTTTATTTAAATTAAGCAATAGTATAAGGCTGGTGGCCAGAAGAAAAGAGCTAAAGCAAGCTCATTCCTCATCTCATGGGAAGAAATTAGTGGGTGGCATTTGTACATCACTACAGAAATTAAGGGAACAGCATAGCTATTTAAGGAAAATCAAAATAAATAGAGCATTAAATGTACTGATGTCACTATGATTAAATATTTTATGTAAAACCACCGATGTAACGAAGACTAAACTCAATATGACAACAGCTAGGCTAAACTTTGGCCCTTCCAAAATGTCAAAATATACATTATATACAAAGAAGATAGCAAAATATGCAAACAGTAAAATGCTTTACAACAGTATACTTCAACAATTTAAAACAATTAGAGAAAAGAGTGGAACTTCTAATATTTACTAAATATAATCCCAAATCAACATTAATATTTGCAAAAAAGATTAAGAATAAACATACAAACTCAAGACATATACACCAAAGTGTAAAGGAAAAATTACCTAGTATCGACATATGCAGAACAGAAAATTCTAAAGAAAAAAAGGGAGAGAGGTGAAACAATGTAATTATTTAAAGACATATACTGCTTTCTATTTTTGACAAAACATTTGATATAAAAAATAAAGACATAAAATAATAATTGCTAGGTTAGATTACTGAGAATGTATTTCTTCCTTTAAAAGTATTTCACTCTGTTCATTTTCTTAAAGTATTTACTCTATATATAGCAAAGAAATTCTAATAAATTTTCCATGAGGAAATACACAAGTCATGTTTTAGAACAGCACTTCAACAGATCTCAAAGGAAAGAACTCATAGCTTTTGAGAACAAGCCTTTAGAAACTCTTGAAATTGGAATTAGAACTTCAGAGTTTCTATTTTTAACAAAAATACAGAAGTCAAAACCTGAAAAGTATAGCACAGTGTACATTTTCATAAAGGTTGAATACAATAAATATGTCAAATAAAATCTAATGGGAGAGGATCCTTGAAGGTAAAAATAAAGACTCAGAAAATGAGTTGGTAAATAAGATTGAAACCATGACCCCTCCAAAGAATAGTTTCATACAACAGTTCTTCTTCTCAGGAAACCAGATCTAGGGCTTGGGCAAGAAGGAATTTCTAAATGAAGCCCTAAAAAAAGTTGAAAATCAAAAGGCCTAAAAATCACAACAAACCCCTAGATAACAAAACACAACAAAAGTTTTTTTTCTGAATAAAGATAAAACAACAACAAAAAAAAAGCATATGTGTTTTGGCTTCTACTTTCACTGAACAAACAAACACCAGAAATACTTCTACTGAAAATTTCTAACCACAGTGGCGTGGAGGTCAAATTTACACTACTCATATGCTTTGGGGAACCACAAGCTTAGAAATAAAATTAAGTTGCTTTATCAAACAAGATATAGTATGAATAGGAAAACTCAAGTGAAATGAAACAGAAAGGAAGAGCAAAATCAGTGGCATGAATTAAGATAATAGATTATGGGAAGAAAAATGTAAACACTCTAAGGAAGGATGTATTTACCTCAAGCCTCATGAGAATCCCACAGAACAGGTCTCTGAATATGAACTCATACTCAAAATAAAAAGATAGCAAGAAATTAGCCATACTGAATGAGAACAGCTGCAACATAGAAAATAAGAGAAATAAGCATGTGAGGAAATTTGGACTAATAAAAAACCAAAGGAACTTATAATGAAAAATGTATTGAATATATGTCTGCTAGGAGTTTCAGTAGAAGAGAACTGAAACAATGAAAGAAGAATTATTTAAAGAGATAACACCTAAGATTTCTCCATAATTGATTAAAGGCAGGAATCCTTGTCTTCAAAAGCATAAATGAATTTTAAGCAGGCAAAATGAAGATGAAATCAATAACTAAATGCATCATACTTTCCCAATAGAATAGTAGAAGTAAAAGGATCTTTAAAAAGCTATAGATAAATGAACCTATACATGAATAAAAACAATAGCAAATACCTTAAGAATGCAAACCAAACGAGAGCAGAAGATACTTTCAAAGTATTACAAAATTAATTGGGCATTTTTACTGCATGCTAAGCACATAAGTAAATGTTACCAAGAATACTTTATGTATGTAAAGTGAAACATTTACATTTGGGGGTAAGCTAATCACATATAAAAATAGTGTGAAAGTTGAGTAATTGATCAGAGATAAAGTGTTTAAAAGGTATTTTTTGTTGTTGGAAAAGAGAACAGAAAAAAAACAATGTAAATTTAAAACAATGTACATATCAAACACTTTAGAAGCAAAAGTATAATTTAGGGTTTAAATCCATCATTTGAGTCCACAAAGTATTATATTATCTTCCCTAATTCTAGACCCACGTCAAGTCCCAGAATAGAGCCTATTAATTGGAGGATAATTTGAGAATTACTCACAACGTAGCTATCTACCATTAACATCTTTAGCTTTACCAAAAGAGAATTGAAACTAATTACTGGGTTAATATACAATGACAAAAAATAATCATCTAGACTTTTCAGGAGTTGACACAAATACCTATGGATTCAAATTTCTAATGTCAAATTTATGATAATCAGATAATAAATGGAGATACGTACCTATTTTGAACCATTCAGTTCCTAAGGTGTCCACCTACACACTTAATGGTTATTTCTCTAGGTCCTGAATGTATAATTGGAAAGGATGGACATACATGACATTTGTCAGAATCTATGGCATAGGATGTAAGGCTATCATGCTAGGAAAGATAAGTAGAAAGTGCTAGAATTCTGCTCCTGCCAGGCCTTATGCATATAGTATTGAATTTCCTGAGTCAAAAGAAACATTGAACTCCCTCAGGGAATTGTGAAAATGAGTGCAATAGAAAAGGGCTCAATATGTAGGGAAGCTATTTGCATTCCCATCGCCTTCTTGTTGGACCATACAGAAGGTGATTAGTCTATGAAAAAGGCTGCATTATTTTGAATTTCATCTGGTTACAATTTCAATTGCAGTTGATGTTCCAGGTTTTGATTTCTAAGTAGGTCTTTTTCTTAGAAATCATTACCAACCACCACTTTGAAGAATGATACAGGATAGAATGGACTTAATGATTGAAGTGAACTTGAGATTTTCCAGGCTAGAGATAAAGTTACCAATGCTGATACTCTTCTAAGTGTCCCTCAAATACTTCTTTAAATTTTATTTTATCTTACTGATTTTTACATTCCATTGATTTAGTGCATCTTTGTTTAAAGCTGCCAGAATTTTTTTTTCTAGTACAAGGGACTGAACCTAGAGATTTGTCTTCCTAGGATTTCATATAACTATTTTCAGGCTGCCACTGCCTACTTTGCCTGAATAAACATAGAGAAGTGCCTAGGAATTTAGTTTCTCCATTTACTACTGAATGACAATAATGGAAGTATAGAATTTCTAGCTTTTTGCCATTAGTCTTAGCTGAAAGTCTACAATCGTTTGTGGAATGAGGTATAAGTTTCTACAGGCTTCCGTCTGAGAATGGTCCCTTGGCTGACTGACTCCTTTCCTCCTTCCATCCTTACTGTTTATCCCCAGTGAACATTCTCTTTAATTTTTTTTGCACATGAACCTTTCCCTTTGCATCTGCTTTTGAAGAAGATACCAGATACCAGATAACCCTGTTAGAAATTTTGATGGAAAAAAGATTTCATTCGTAATAAATTGACAGCAAAAATTGTGAAATACCTATGAATAACAAGATGAAAGAAACTATAAAATGTTCATGAGCAACTTTTACAGAACACACAAAAATGAAGAGATAGGCTGTTAACTTATATAAGAGGATTAAATGTCATATGAATATTTTCTCCTCTTTTGTATAAAAATTTCAAAGCCATTCCAAAGGGATTCTATAACAAATCTGGAAGTATTAGCAGGCAATAATAACTATGCACAGTACTGAGATTACCATGTAAAAGTGTTACTGACAGAATGTTATTAATGTTACTTCTAATAAACTTGTCATATACATACATCTACATGTACATATTAAACTACACTGATGTTTATAGGTATTGTTACAGTTTCAGTCTAAAATATTTTCTGAAGACTCATGTGTCAAAGCCCAGGTAGCCAGCTGCTGAACTTTTGAGAGGTTATTAGTTCATGAGGGTGGAAACATTTTCAAGAGACTCATCCATTGATAAATGAATAGTGGACTGGGCTACTACTTAGAAGATGGGACCTACTTGGGAGGAAGCAGGTCACCCTGGGTTTGCCCTCAAAAGGCAGATCTTGACTCCAACTCTCCTTTTGCTTTTTGCTTACCATGGAGTAGACACCTGTGCTCTATCACACACTCAATATCATAATCTGACTTACCTCAGACCCAAAGCAATAGAGAAAGCCAACTGTGGAGTGCAAGCTCTGAAAGTGTCAGCCAAAATAAATCTTTCCTCTCCTAAGTTGTTTATAGCGGTTATTTTGTCCCAGCTGTACAAAATGAACTCAGTATTATTAACAAATTGAAAGTAAAAGGACTTTTGAGAAAACACATCAAAAAGTACAAAGTAGTTCATTTTGAATGTAGTGTCTAATGAGCACCACTGCTGCATTTGTTCACCCTTTCTACTACCATTTCTGTGCTCCCTTTACCCTCCCCCAAACAGGCAAATGAACAAACAAGACAAAAGGAAATGAAAACACAAATCACAATGAAGAAAACAGAAACTCTTGTTTTTGTTTTTTTCCACTTCCTGGAGTTCATTAAGAGAAATATTATTTTATATGGACAGATGCACATAGTTATTGCACCTATGTGATCCTTTCCTAAGAATATCTTCCTTTGGTCCCACTCTGTACAAATGCCTATATCCCTATATAATTTATCATGTCCAATTGAATCATTTTTCTGTTACCACTCATTTTGTTTATTTGTAGATGTATAAGCACATTCTAATTACCCCAAATGAGGGAAATATGCAACCTATGTTTCTTTGGTCTGACTTACTTCACTTAATATAATTTTTTCCAAGCCTTTCTATCTCCTTATAAGTGGTACAATATCATTTTTTCTGATGGATGAGTGGGTGAGGATGGGAGGGAAAACCTGGAGGAGAGCAAGGGAAGGATGACAATGTTCAAAAAGAAATGGATGTTTTATCTGACTTAGGTAACTGTAACCTCTCTGTACATCATCTATACAATAAGAGTAAATAAATTTAAAAATAAAAACCATAAAGAGAAGGACATACTATTAATATTTGCAATAATGACAGAAAATACTACTTTGAACCAATACAACAGTGATACAAGACAATATGTTGAAATGAAATTACAACTTGGGGGGATTGGAGGCAGGAAAGAAAGTGGGAGAAAAAAGGAGGAGAGGGTAGCAATGTTTGACAAGAAATGTATTCACTACCTTATGTATGTAACTATAACCCCTTTGTACATCACCTTGATAATAAAATTAAATTAAAAAATTAAAAAGTAGAATATATTTTGCTATCTTCAAATAGTTATACAAAGAAGCCACTATTCAACAAAGAAGTTTATGAATACAATGCCTCTTGGCTTTTAAAAACCATATTACATATACATTTCTATAGTATGTACACACATTATACACAAATATTCACAATTCTGAGTATTATTTACAGAGTTACAAAGAAAAAAATCGTATCTGAGTGAGTTAAATTACATGCTCAAAGACATATATGCAGGGATTTTAGAGTTGAGACTTAAAACTAGGTAATTGTATTCAGATTCTAGCTATTTAGCCACTTTTCTAGGTATATTTATATGATAACATGGCCTTACCAAAACCAGAAAACTATTAGGATTCATCAGAAGTAGGCAACATTGTCATATGGAATAAGAAATTTCTACCAAAACTGGCATTTCAAGATTGACTTCAGAAATGACATTATACAAACTATTACGTATTTGTTTACATTTTCTGGTGAATAGTGCTCTCATGGTTGCGGAAAGGTGACTCATTTGGAGGCCTAGCTCCCATGCTTACTAAACCCACCTGTTTCAGGAGCTTGTGCTGTGCCAGTTGTCTCTGTTTTCAACTGTCATCCTGTATGACCAGTCCTAACATATGTTTAAAAACTTGAGAACTATTTTTGCTCTTTATCTTTTATGTCCCTTATTGTCTAAAAACAATGTTAGATATTTCTTAATTTATTAAGCATTAGGTCAAATATTAAACAGTAGTTGTCTTAGTGAAGCAAATGTCTTCACTCTGATACAGAGTGGAAGGATCAGAAAATTATGCTATCTGACATGTTATCATTACAAGCAGTTTAGTGACCTACAGGAGCATCATGAACATTTAACCTGTCAACATTTCAACCATCCATTTTGAAATGACTCAGTTATTAAATTTTACCTACCATCTTGAGAACTTTTGCAATCACATTTTTCAAAAACACAGCACTGAAGCAAAGTATATTTTTATTCAAGTCATGTACCATGACAATACTTTCCTTTCCAAATATATCAGATATTATTCTTATATTGACCATAGTTTTCCTTTATAATTTATTTTATTCTCATTCAAAATTCATCATCTTGTGCATGTTAGCTGAAAATAATAAAAACAATAATAATTTTAATTATATCAATTGAGCATAAAAACTTTACTCATTAATACATACATTGTCCACTACATTTTAGTATCTTATTCATTTATAGAGATCATTAAGTGTTTCTTTTTTTTTTTTTTTTTTTTTTTTTTTTTTTGAGGTTATGAGTACACTTCCTCTTGAACATTGTTACCCCCTCCATTGTTTTCCCCCTACCATCCCCTCCCTCCCTCCCATTTTAGTATCTTATTCATTTATAGAGATCATTAAGTGTTTCTTAATATCAATGGTCTTTGCATAACTCAAAAGAGAAGATAATTAATGGCCAAGTATTACATCAGTTAGCATATTGACATTGCCATAACCTGTGAGTAGGAAGAGTGGAGATTAGAAACTCAGTTTCCTTCATCTGATCATCTTGAAGCCAGATTCTTTGAAAATCAAGAAGAGATAGAGTTAAATACCACAACAGAAACAAATATGATTTCTGTTTGTTACAGAGGGAGGATTACCAATGAGTGTGATGACTGCATATCGCTGCTGATGAAAAATGACCGCCAGAAAGGATGACATTCTGGGAGGAAATGGAAAGCAGACACATAATTCACAATCCAGACACTGAGAGAGTAGACTCTGAATGACAATAAGCATGGAGGGATATGTGGGCGGCAGAGTGCAGTATGGGCTGGCTGTAGGCCTGGAAGAAAGGCAATGGCATCAGGCTCTGAGCACATTTCATCAGCAGAAAATGAAGAGCCTCTAAAAACATGAAAGATTACTTATAGAAAAGTGATGAAATTGTTTCCAGGAAGAATAATTAAGAGAGACACTTTGACATAGGAAAAGATAGTGTTACTTTGTCCCCATACTCATTCAATAAAATTTGAACCTAAATTGAACCTGGAGTTTCATAAGTAAACTTTAGAGAATGTATCTAATTCTTGTGTGTGTGTGTGTGTGTGTGTGTGTTTATTGAACATATAAGAGAATAGAGTCTCAGAAAGGCTAAGTGACTTTCCAAGGTCAAGCTGAGACTAATGTTCAGATTTTTGAAATGTAAGATTACCTACACCTATTTGTACCTTAGATACTAATATATCACCCTCATCTTTTAGCATAAATAAGATATTGTGCTTAGGGGAGAGGCTAGTATTTATTCATATATTCCTTAAATCAATTCAACACCAAGTGTTTATTGCATGCCCACCATGTGTGAGCAATGTTAGGTAGCTATGCAACCTGGGTTCATTAGCTTTCTGTCGCTGTGACACAGTAGCTGAGATAAACAACTTACAAAGAAAGATATATTTTGGCTCATGGTTTCAGTCATGGAGTTTGCAAGTGGCTGAATAGACATTTAAAACTGGGTTTGAATTTGAATTTCAAGCCTTTGTCATTTCAGTAGAATGTCTTTCAGGTGTTCTTGATGAATAGGTAGGTTTGTACCAGAAAGAAATTGTGATGGAAGGCATTTGGGGACACAAAAGTCTCCAAAAGAAGAGATGTGAGAAGACAATTTGGAAAATTTGTTTACAGGTCATGGAGGCTCACTGCTCTGTTAATCATAAAACAACTGACTGATTTGTTCAGTACACTATTTTATTATGAAAAAATGTTATATATTAAAATCAAGAAAGAATTCCCCTTTTTTGAGAATCAAAGATTTAATATTTACCTGTGCCTATATTGCTCTGAATTATAACGGACATACTGAGTACAGTGCCATAGTTGCTGGAAGAGAAAAAAAAAAAAGCTAACAGTATGGAACAATAAGTTCTGCTGGGACTTTAAAATTCCAAGGATCCTATCTTTTCTGGAAGAAATCTCTAGCCTGGGCAAAAGGTGAAAGCCTTTATTTCCCTTTCTTCTTCATTTTTACCCTCTTTTTAATTATTTTAATATTATTGTACAAGAGATTTCAGTTTAACATGCCCATTTATGTGTGCAATGCACCTTTATCAGTGCCACCCTTTCCAGCATTCTTTCACAGCACAGCATTATTTCTAAAGAAATTTCTAAAGCAAGGTAACTACATATCATCTATGATCCTATTTTTAATACTATTTGATTTCTTCTGATTATCAACAGGAAAATGCAGTTGGATGTTAACTGTCTAAAAATATGTAATGTCTTTTTTTCAGAGGAAGAAGTTATCAGAAGACTCGTTGATAAAAGCAGCCATTAGAAAACAGAGAATGTTTAAGGAAGGAGAGAATGTATGTCATAAAAGCTCTGGATAGCAAATCTCTGATTGAGAGCTGTCTGAGCAAAGTGCACATTGTCTCCATTGACTGTGAAGTTACTGTCACTAACATCAGTCCTGTGCCTGGAGGACCAGTACTTTATTATTCCAGGAAACAGTCACTGTAATATGTTAAAATGTATGTGAAAGAACTATAAGATTGGCAAAAGCAAGTAATGTTTTTATTTATTTATTTATTTATGTTGGTCATGGGGCTTGAACTCTGGGACTGGGCGCTATCCCTCAGCTCTTCAGCTCAACGCTAGCACTCTACCACTTGAGCCACAGCACCACCTCCAGTTTTCTGAGTGGTTTATTGGAAATAAGAGTCTCTCGGCCTTTCCTTCCCAGGCTGACTTTGAATCGTGATCCTCAGATCTCAGCCTCCTGAGTAGCTAGTATTACAGGCATGAAACACCACGCTCAGTGCAGTAATGTTTTTCATGAAAGTGAAATGTTCACAATGTGAGCATTTTAATGTTTTGCATATAGATGTTAGAATTTTCATAGCTATTCAGTTATTGTTTAGTCATCAAACACATTTCTAAGTTCCCAATACCATAATGTGTACTGAGAACAAAGGAGTAAAAAATGAGCATGTCCTGTTCTCACTGATTTTACAGTTTAGTGGAAGAAACAATTGGATGATTGAACAAACATCTGGATCACAAAGGAAATAAAACAAATTCCATTGGTGAGAAACAAATTCCATTCAGTAGGAGAGGAGACAGTGAATGGAAAAACAAGTAAGGCTGAACTACTTTATATGCACTGATGAAATTAAGAGCAATAAAACCTATTGAAAGGATTTTTAACATTTTTAAGGGATGAGGATGATAAAGGAGACTAATGAAGAGGACCAGGATGACCAGGGTACATTTTATACATGGATGGAAATTTCCAAATGAAACCTCCCTTGTACAATCAACATATGCTAGTAAGATATCTTTAAAAAAAAACTTCAAATTTAAATTCAAATATATGTGATAACCTGCACTATTTGAAATAAGGGTAGAAATACAAGGTAACAGGAAATTTTTAGTTTAATCAATAAATACTTTTGATATACTTGTCTTAAAATTTTACACAAAAATAGAAAGCTAAGTGGGATATACTCAAGCTATAAATATGACATCAGTGTGGGTTTATAGGCATGAAAGTTCATGTCCAGTCAATGATGAGTCTGAAGTTCCAGGACTATGGAAATCTTAGTAGTAAGTGATAAGAACAAAGAAGAGTTGGGGCCAGAATTTATTTATTTATTTACTCATTCATTTATATATGTATGTATTTATGTTTTGTCCGTCCTGAGGCTTGAACTCAGGGCCTGAGCACTAGCCCTGAGCTTCTTTTGCACAGGCTAGCACTCTACCACTTGAGCCACAGCACCATTTCTGGCTTTTCTGTTTATGTGGTACTGAGGAATCAAGCCCAGGGCTTCATGCATGCTAGGCAAGCACTCTACCACTAAGCCACATTCCCAGCCCCAATGGCCAGAATATAAATGATATAAAATATCATTCCAAAAAGTCTGAATATTTATTACGCACTGGAAAGCATTCAACATTTTTGAGTAAAGAGTGCCAAAGCTATATCTTTATTTTAGAAAAATAACGTGATAAATAGAGGCAACATTAAGGTTTATTGGAAAGATGTGCGAGAAAACAAGATAAAAGGACAGACACAAATTAGGCAGCTCTACATTGATAGAGGTAAGAAATCAAGAAGGTGACCTTATTAGGCAGAGGCACTGAGAACAAAATGGGCCAAGGTTTCTTAAAGGGAATTAAAACCGGATTAGAATACGGAAAGCATATAAAATGTCTCAGTCTCCTAGTATGGAATGAGGGTAAGTTTATCATAATTTTCAGAAATAGTCCCATGGAGCTCTGATATGAAAAGAATATTGGTTATAGACCTATCAGAAATGATGCCTAGAACATAAGGTTATATACCTATTAAAGATGATGAATAGAATATAATCTTAATCTATTCATTCTAACTTAATGCATAAACTAAAACTTTTCTCCAATGTTCATAAAAATATTATAAAACTTAAGATTATGTATGGGTATGCCACATTAATTATCTATAGTATTTGTAAAGAAATAGAGATAGTTTAACTACTCTAAAGATATATGCTAATTTTTGGATTTTTTTAGATTAATTAAAAGAATCAACCTTAACTCTTTAAAAGTACTATGAATATAAGTACAAGTCTCTTAGAAAAAAATCTGAGTTTTATGTTCTTAAAAATCTTGTTAAATTCAATTTAGTACCCCATAAAACTGCATTCTATTTATCAAAGGCTTTCCAAAGACACAATAAAGCTACTCTCTAAGACCAAGTTTCACTGTGGATTTCAAGGGAGTTTCCACAAAGCAAGATCCCACAAAAATCTCTCATACAAGCTCCATAATATCAAATACAATAGACTCACTAATTAAGTTTTTACCCAACATGGACATGAGATAATCTCTGATCTAGTATTACACAAAATCATGACACAGATCAGTAAGGACAGTTAAATTAGACTGAGTACATACTGTGTGTGTCTCTGAGTTTATATACATTCTAGCTTTATAATGTTGATATCCATTCCATAGTGTTCATCAAGTTATGAATAGCCCCAAGCTAGAGTTAATGGTGAGTGGATGGTTCTCTCTCAAATGTGTTATACTATACTTTAGTACAATGTTAGGTAACACATTTTCAACATTTCAATGTAAATATATACTTACTAATTATCGGATTATTAAAGTCTTACTAGCTAAAATGGAAAGGCACTAAAACATGGAGAGAATGTAATCATAATAGGCAAGATGAAAATAATTAAGTTTTAAAGCAAATGGTACTATGAACATAGGTTGTCCTGCCACTGTGAGTTGAAGATGTTCTATTTTTTCCATCTCTTTAATGGTAATTATGAAAGTAATAATGCTCAAATGGTTCTATTATAAATCTTATGTGTAAATTATTAAATTGATATAATCTTATTAAAATGCTAGAAATAAAATAGATACAATGGTATCAATTTTTCCTAGCCAACTAAAAGCTGTTGTGAGATTGTTTTATTTTCTTGAGGAAATACTCAAATAAAAAGTCTTAACTTCATCCTCAAAAAAAAAAAAAGAAACCTCACAACTAAATTATAAATCATTAAGTCTGGATTATTGAACTGTAGGCAAATAAGTCCAGGAGCTCAGTGGGAACTCACAAATCCCTGGCATTTATAATTCCCAGAATTCTGAATAAAACTTTTCATAATTTTAATGAATGCTTTTAGATGTGCCCCTTTAACCTTCCTTCTTCCCTCCCTTCCTCCCATTTACCCCTTCCTTTCTTCCATTCTTTTTTATTTTTACCTCTGTGTATTTTTTTGTGGTGAGTGTTTTGTTTCGTTTTCGTTTTAGAGATAATATCTCATTATGTAGCCCAAGATGACCTGAAACTTCCAATTTTCCTGCCTCAGCCTCCTACATACTAAGATTAAAGTTATATGTTATCACACCCAGACCTGTAACTGTCCATCGTAAACTATTTCAAAGTTGAGTTCTCTTCCTCACAGTAACAATGCAAAGCTTGATTAGGGAAAAAAAAAATTTCAACAATTTTCAAAAAGCCAGCAGCCAGAATCTCACATCTGTAATCCTATGAACCTTGGAGACAGATTGGTAGGACAGCAGTTGAAGGCCAGTCTGTGCATAAATGCAAGACTCCGTCTCAATCAATAAATGGATGCAGTAATGTGTGCCTATCATCTAGCTTTGTGAGAAGTGTAAATAGGGGGATTGCAATTCAAGTAGCCTGAGTACACACACCAGATGCCTATCTCAATCAATAGCTTGTCATTCTAGCTACACAGGAAGTGTAAATAGGCAGATTGAAAGCTATCTCCTGTATATACTTGGGACTCTATTCAAAAAGTAACAAAGGTGCCGGGCGCTGGTGGCTCACGCCTGTAATCCTAGCTACTCAGGAGGCTGAGATCTGAGGATCGCGGTTCAAAGCCAGCCCCGGCAGGAGAGACCGTGAGACACCTATCTCCAATAAACCACCAGAAAACCAGAAGTGGCGCTGTAGCTCAAGTGGTAGAGCGCTCGCCTTGAGCTGAAGAGCTGAGGGACAGCACCCAGGCCCAGAGTTCAAGCCCCACGACCAACAACAACAACAAAAAAGTAACAAAGGCTAAGAGGATTGGAGATGTGACTCAGAGGTTGAATACCTGTCTAGCAAGAGTATCGTCCTGATTTCAAGTCCCAATCCCACCAAAATAAGTAAATGAATAAAAATTTCTATCTTAACTTCAAAATATAGGATGAATGAACCAAATTCACTGTAATGGAATGAGGAGCTGGTGTCTACCTTGGTTCCCCTGTAACCTGGGGTTTTCATAAACGGTGGCTTGAAAACCATACTGGTGTGTCCAGTCTTCAAAAACGGGGCATGGTTTCTGCATTCCTCTTGTTCTAGCCAAAGAAATCCACAGATTTCATTAGAAATTAACTGAGCTTGGGGAGAATTCTGTCAATAACCAATATTAAAAACATGGCTACCCGAGTTGAGGGTGTATCACGGAGGTTCAGGGTAGGTGGAGCCTATGTAAGACCTTGGGAGCAAGCTCCAGCAAGCAATGAACTTTAAAAAAAAAGGAGGAAAGAGGAAAAAGGAGCTTGCCTTATTTTAAGATAATGAATTTAAAAATAGGTAAGAACTTGCCATGAAATAAGCTAAAGTTAGAAGTCCCACAGCATAACTTTCTCAATGTCCTTTTGAGGCAAGAAGTTTCATATTTCTGAATTTTTCCCTGGTGTATTCCATTTCTGTGGGGTTATTTTCAGTAATATAGGTAAATAAAGAAAGAAAAGTAGATGATAAAAGAGTTGACAACTTATAAGAGATGAACAAAAAAAGCATGTGAATAAAACTACTAACAATTAATGACTCAATAAGATATGCTACTAATTCTTAATATATTTATCTTATTTTGTGGTGGATAACAAATTAAGTAGGTATGTGAAATATGTTTATATTGTAGCAAGAAAATAAAACTGTACTAGAACATAAGACATGCAGGAGAACATTAAAAGAACTAAAATTATATCATTATTGGGGCTGAGTTTTAACTTAAAACTTTCAAACTTTAGCAAGAAGCAAGAATTGTGTGCTAGTGTTGCTGAATGAACTGTACTTTGGGGGATGCATGTGGGCCTGGGATCAGGTTTGAATGTGGTAAAAGGAAGGCCGATCAGATGGCATATGGCTAATATTTCAGAAGTTGCTCATCATTTGGCCCCTGATCCTGACTTGCTACAGGGTTCCTATTTTGAACAAATTATACCATGGTATTTTATGTAGTCAGTCATTATTTCCTAAAAAATATCACCAGGCAGAAAATAAGAAGACTGCTTTTGAGAGTTAAACTATCCCACTGGTCTTAGATTCCTTGCCTGTAAAATACAATCTACTCCTTAATATTTTGTAGTCCTACTGATTTTAGAAAGCACATGCCAATAAGGAGACAATTTCTGATCAGAAATGTCACACTGTCACATTTTCAGGTGGCATTACTTATTTCTCATGTGCCACACACAGCAGCCCCCATCTGATGGATCAATATTTTAATCAATTCTATCATATTCTCCTCAGAATTAATTAGCATCATGGCCAGATTTTCACTAAGCATACCACATTTAATTAACACACACAGAAATCATTGGTATATGCCTTTGGCATTTCAATATGAATGAGACTAAGCTTTCTCAGTGGCTGATTAGAATATTGTTATGATTTAGAAAAATGAATTAGGAACTAAAGGAAATTTAAAAGCAAGATCAATAGAAAGCTCACGGATTGGGAGATCTTCACTAGCCATACAAGGGTCTCATATCTAAAATATACTTGGAACTCAAAAAATTAAATCCCCAACTAAAAACTCTCAAAGAAACTACTGCCTGATAAATAAGTGGGCTAAAGACTTAAACTTCTCTGAAGAGGAAATAAGAATGGCCAATAGACACATGTAGAAATGCCCAACCTCTCTAGCCATGAAAAAAATGCAAATCAAAACAACATTGAGATTCCACCTCACCCCAGTTAGAATGGCTATAATCAAGAACTCTAATAACAACAGATGCTGAAGGGGATGTGGCCAGAAGGGAACCCTACTGCATTGTTGGTGGGAGTGTAAACTTGTTCAACCACTTTGGAAAGCAGTATGGAGGTTCCTCAAAAGACTACATAGAGCTCCCCTATGATCCAGCAATCCCACTTTGGGACATTTACCCAAATGATCACAAACAAGACCATACTAAAGCTACCAGCACAACTATGTTTATTGCAGCATTATTTACCATAGCTAAGATATGGAACCAACCCAGGTACCCCTCAGTAGATGAATGGATCAAGAAAATGTGGTATATATACACAATGAAATTCTATGCCTCCATCAGAAAGAATGACATTGCCCCATTTGTTGGGAAATGGAAAGACTTGGAAAAAATTATATTAAGTGAAATAAGCCAGGCCCAAAGAAACATAGGTCTCATGGGTTCCCTTATTTTCAATAACTAATATATGTCTGGGACAAGCAGAAAAGCTCAGATAAGATGATGTTAAGCAAAATGAACCCCAAGATAGGGACACAAGTGGTTTTTTCTTTCTTTCTTACTATTGTTTCTAATGTATTTATAAGGTACCATGTGATTTTTTTTGTGGCTTTTTATGTCCCTCCTCCACGGTAAAACCCCTGTTTTCACTGTATTTGATGCTGGTATAATCTGGGGAGGGGAAGGGAAAAAATGTTTAAATAGGGATACAGGTGGACCCATTGCAGCAATGAGATATACAAGACACATTGTTGCAAAACAAACTTAACAATTTGGGGGGGTAATTGAGGAGGTGGGAAGGAAGGGATGGTAGGAGAAAAACAAAGGAGGAAACAACAATGCTTGCTAAGAAATGTACTCATTACCTTGCTCATGTAACTGTAACCCCTCTGCACAGTATTTTCACAATAAAACACATATTAAAATAACAAAAAAGCAAAGCATTAGTGTTTAGGAATATAGCATCATAGCATGAATCCATTTCCTAGACAAGAAAATATTTGCTTTTTTATGTTTGATCTGAAGATAATCAATCAGTAAAGAGCACTAGCAAAGACAAAGCAAACGTTCTTTCCCAGACTTTCTTGTGAGGGAGACCTGCTTCTTGGAGAGATAGTCTTCTTGACTAGTCTATAGCAGCCTAAAATTGCTTTTATGTTATTATTCTATCCTTTGTTTTATATTTACATATGATAATTATACATATTTATGGGATTGAGTATGTTGTGATGTCGATGCATTCACACAGTATGTAATTTAAATAAATATGGATAAAAGGAAATCTGTCACTTCATATACTTACAGTTTTGCTGTGGTTAGAAGATTTGAAACCTTATTTTCTAGTTCTGAAACATTCAGTTCACTGTTATTCTCTCCCTGTATAATTTTCCATAATCCTGTGTTTCTATTCATTTATTTATTTTCTATGCCTCCATGAACATGCTTAATGCCTACGTCAATCTTGTTCACTTCTGTTTTACCCTCAATACTTAGAACAGTACCTAGCCCAGCAATTAGGTGTTTCTTAGTTCACTCAATGAATAATAATAATGGTCTCGTGTATATCAAGAGAAAAAGTAACAGAATTCAGTGACTAGGAGCAAGCTCACCAGAGACAAACATTCCAGTATTGAGTGCAAGTTGGATCAGCTACATAATTTGTAGAGTCCAATACAAAATTAAAATCCAGAGTATTTGTTCCAATTTTATGAAGAATTTTGTGATGGTCACAGCTGATATTAAAGAGCGGTTCCTTCAGAGAAGGGGCTTTCAACTTAACTGCACAGGTTGCGAGTCTGCAATACCAGCCCTGAATGATCCTGAAAAAGATATTCGAGTTTCCTGCATATTTTATGCATATCTATTCCTTTTCTTATAGGATTTTTGTGACAATGAAATGAATTTGATACTCCCAGAGTAGCAAAAATCTGAATACTTTTTTTAATTAGAAAGAGGAGTATTGAGACCACAATCATGTGTACAGAGGCATAAATCAGTCTTGAACGAAGTTATTTTCTAAGAAATCAATTTTGTTTCATTTGGCTACCAAATGTATGAATGTAGACTGCATTACATGTCTTTTATTCAGAGCATCATAAAAACTGGAGATGAATTAACAGAATAATTAAATACATACATTTTGATAATGTTTATTGTACTCTTTGCAGTTCATTTTTTTCTTTTCTTCTTTGGTTTATTACCTTTTCTCAATGTTTTTGATTTCTGTATACCAAAATCTTGTATATAAATTTATCTGATTTGGGGAGAGGAAGGGGAAGCCCGAAACAGTGGGACAAAGGGTGAATTAATTCAATAGTGATACTCAGTAGACACTATGTTTGAAATGAACTATACAACTTAAGGGGAGAGGGATTGGGAGGGGAAAACTGGGAGAAAATGAGGGCAGGTGTGATACTGTTCAAAAAGAAATGTACTCATTACCAGACTTATGCAACTTTAACCCCTCTGTACATCACCTTTACAATAAAAATAGTCTCAAAATATATAGAATATACAAACTGAAACTCTTGCAACTACTCAATATATAGAGATTTGGTACTGTAAAAAAGTAGTAATTAGTCTTAGTATGAAAATATATACATAGAAACATTATTTACCATGACATTGTATAACATACTAATTTACTAATTTACAGATCATATACTAATTTCTACATATTTTCCAATAATGAACTGATGTCTCTAATTTGTTAGATGAAATTAAGATAAATATCTGCTTTGTTTGGTCCAGTTTTGTCATTGTGTGTGGTTTCCAAGTCCAGGTCTTGAGCTTGCTAAAGCAGGTGGTCTACCACTGGAGCTATATCCCAAGTCCTTTTTCTTTTAGTGTATCTTTCAGGTAAAGCCTTGCTTTTCTTTTGATGAAGCTAGTTTCAGAACACAGTCCTCCTACCTTGCCTTCACCACACCTGGCCGTCTAATCTGTTGGGTATTTTTAATTATTATTTTATATTTATCATGCCCAAACCTATTTTTTAGAGTAAAACATTCTTTCATTCATCTGTTCCTTCCTTCCCTCTATCCTTCATTCATCTTCCTTCCCTTCTGTTCTCTCTTCTTGTTGTTATGGTATTAGTAATTGATCCAGGGCCTTGCACTTAATAGACAAGAGTAGAGTGGGGTTTTTCTTGAGTAAATTATAATTTATTCAATTACAAAATACAACAAAATTCCACATAGATTTATCAAATCTCATATTATGTCATATTTGTGTTGGACCTTAAAACACTAGCAAATTTAGTCATTTAACATTTTTTTTTTCACGTCTTCTATGTGCTGGGTGTTATTTTAGTTGTGGAAGTTATAACAGAACCTGCAACAATATCCCCACTCCCAGAGTATACATTACTCAGTAAATGAAGTAAAAATTAGTGTATTGGGATGCGGTGTGCCATGGAGAAATTAGTAGAGGGTGAAAGAATGAGTACCAGGTTGGCTAGTTTTGGGAAGAGTAGTCAGGGAAATTCTGGGGAGGTCGCACTGTAGCATAGTTTATGCAAGGGAGCAATTTATGTGGTCAATTGTTCCCTAAACATGAAAGGTATGGCCAAAATGCAGAAAAAAGGACAATGTGCTTAGATTGTTGAAAGAGCATCAAAGGGACCAGAACAATGATTTTATTCTGACAGATATGGGATATTAATGGAATGTTTTGCACAGAATATTGCCACTACTGAATTAATCTTTTAAAGGAAACTAGTCTCTCTGCCCATTGGATAAGAGGTCTAAGGAAAAGGATGGAGGCAGAAAGATGAGCAAGAAAAATATCACACAATGTTCCAGGCAAGAAGTAGTGTTTACATAATGGGAGTGTTACTGTATATGAGTGGATTGGGTGTAAGCTGTGAAAGAGAAGGAGGAATTGAGGATGTCTCAAAAGAGTTTCAGCTGAAAGCAAGAATGAATAGGTTCATTATTAATAATGAAAAACTCTAGAGAAAAAAAGAGTGATTGCTCATTAAAAATGTTTAGTACGTGCAAGAATGTAGTTCATCAGAAAATCAAGTACTCAGTTTAAAAAGGTGTTAGCATTTCTTCATGTGACTATTGGCCATTCTTATTTCCTCTTCAGAGTAGTCTCACTTTAAATCTTTAGGCAACTTTAGCCATAAAAGAAATGCAAACCAAAACAACATTGAAATTCCACCTCACTCTAGTCAGAATAGTTATAATCAAGAAAACTGTTAACAACAGATACTGGAGGGGATGTGGCCAAAAGGGAACCCTACTGCATTATTGGTGGGAGTGTAAACTTGTTCAACCACTTTGGAAAGCAGTATGGAGGTTCCTCAAAAGACTCCACATAGAGTTGTCCTATGACCCAGCATTCCCACTTTTAGGCATTTACTCAAATGATCACAAACAAGACCATACTAAAGCTTCCAGCACAACTATGTTTGTTGCAGCATTATTTACCATAGCTAAGATATGGAACCAACCCAGATGCCCCTCAGTAGATGAATGGATCAATAAAATGTGATATATATACACAATGGAATTCTATGCCTCCATCAGAAAGAATGACATTGCCCCATTTGTTAGGAAATGGAAAGACTTGGAAAACATTATATTAAGTGAAGTAAGCCAGAACCAAAAGAACATAGGTCCCATGGTTTCCCTTATCTGCAATAACTAGTATATGTCTAGGACAGGCAGAAGAGGTCAAAAGCTATATACGTATGACCATATAACATGATGCTAAGCAAAATGAACCCCAAGATAGGGACACAAGAGATTTAATCTTTCTTGGTGTTCTTTTTAATGTACTTACAATGTACTATGTGATTTTTTTTGTTTCTTTGTATGTTCTTCCCCCATGGTATAACCCCTGTTGTCACTGTATTTGATTCTGGTGTCCTACATCTTGAATATACATTTTTCTAATTTGGGGAGGGGAAGAGAAATAACAAAATGCTTAAATAAGGATACAGGTTGACCCATTGTAACAATGAGATGTACAAGACAGTATGTTGAAAATGAACTTTACAACTTTGCGGGGGGGGGGGGGGGGGGGGGGGGGGGGGGGGGAGGGAGGAGTTGGGGAAATGGGGGGATGGGGAGGAAAAGGATGGTAGGGGAAAGACAAAAGAGAGGGTAACAATGCTTTATAGGAAATGGATTCATTACCTTGCTCATGTAACTGTAAGCCCTCTGTACAATATCTTTACAATAAAAAAATATATTTTTAAAAAGTGTTAGCTTTCCACTATTTGAGTTCAAAAGTTCAATATTTCAAGATTTAAAAGTTGTAGCCAGGTTCTGGTGGCTCTCACCTGTAATCCTAGCTACTCAGGAGGCTGAAATCTGAGGACTGCAGTTCAAAGGCAACCCCAGCAAGAAAGTCTCTAAGACTCATATCACCAATTAACCATCAGTGGTGCTGTGGTTCAAGTGGTAGAGGACTAGCCTTTTTTTTTTTTTTAATTTTAATTTTTTGTGAACATACTGTACAAAGGGGTTACAATTACATGGGCAAGATAATGAGTATATTTCTTATCAAGCATTGTAGCCTCCTCCTTTGTTTACCCTTCAGATCTCTTCTCAGCCTCCCCCGCCCCCCCCCATCCCCCCTCCCCCCCCACCAAAGTTGTAAAGTTCGTTTTCGACATGACAACTTGTACTTCTCTTAGTTGCAACGGGTCCACCTGTATCCTTAAACGACTTGTTTTCCCCATCTCCTCCACAAATTATACCGACATCAAATATAGTGAAATCAGGGGTTATACTGTGGGGGAGGGACATAAAAAGCAACAAAGAAATAATCTTATAAATGCATTAGAAACAATCGCATGAAAGACAAAAACATTTAAATACATATCTAAGGGTTCATTTTCCTAACATCACATTATCTGACCTTTTCTGCTTGATTCATACATATACTAGATATTGCAAATAAGGGAAACCATGGGACCTATGTTTCTTTGGTCTTGGCTTACTTCACTTAATATAATTTTTTCCAAGCCTTTCCATTTCCTAACAAATGGGGAAATGTCATTCTTTCTGATGGAGGCATGGAATTCCATTGTGTATATATACCACATTTTCTTGATCCATTCATCTACTGAGGGCATCTGGGCTGGTTCCATATCTTAGCTATGGTAAATAATGCTGCAATAAACATAGTTGTGCTGGTAGCTTTAGTGTGGTCTTGTTTGTAAACATTTGGGTAAATGCCCAAAAGTGGGATTGCTGGGTCATAGGGGAGCAGAAGAAAGAAGGATGGCCAATAGACACATGAAGAAATGCTCAACCTCCCTAGCCATAAAAGAAATGCAAATCAAAACAACATTGAGATACCACCTCACCCCAGTTAGAATGGCTAAAATCAAGAACTCTAACAACAACAGATGCTGGAGGGGATGTAGACAGAAGGGACCCTTACTTCATTGTTGGTGGGAGTGTAAACTTGTTCAACCACTTTGGAAAGCAGTATGGAGGTTCCTGAAAAGACTTCACATGGAGGACTAGCCTTAGCCTTTAGCTGAAGAGCTGAGGGAAAGTTCCCAGGCCCAGAGTTCAAGCTTCATGACAACCACCACCACCATCAACAACAACAAAGTTGTAGCTTCCATGGATGAATCAGAGACAACTATCTTTACCTTTAATAAAGCACTTATCTTTTTCCATGTTCATTTATATTATTACCATGTATCTATGCATAAAACACAATGTGTATGTTTCATAACTGTAATATAATAGTTATTCACACTTCTTTTATGCTTTTATATAGACAACAGACACTGCATTTACATTATATTGAATAAATTATATTTACATCTTTACATTATATTGAATAAATTGTCCAGGTTATATATGTCTTTGTTTCATTCATTATTCATTCATGCTGTTGAATGAACAGTACTAGTTCATTCTCCATAGATACTTAATCATTTTTTTCTGTCATAAAATCTTCCAAGCTTAAAAAAAATCTTCAAGCTATGATTGTTTATATTCTCCATTTTATAATCTTCATTTTTGTGCACATAATCTACATTTTTGTACACATGTGGTACAATTTCTTTAGGAATTACATTAGAATATAAACGACTGGATTAAAACCAGTGAACATCTACAGCCAGATCTAAACAGTCTGCTTTCCTACCTGTTATATCAATTCCATGTTCACATAACTTGCTAACTTTTGCCACTGGAATATTACATTTGCCATTTTATGAGATCTATGACTCTCTTGAACTGTCCTTTTTTCTTTTGTTCTTGTAATTCTTCTATTTTTCTTTCTTTATTTTTTGCTAGTACTGGGGCTTGAATTCAGGACCTGGGCACTATCTCTTAGCTTTTTCTTCTCAAGGCTAGTGTTCAACCACATAAACCACACAACCACTTACAGCTGTTAGATAGTTAATTGAAGATAAATGTCTCATAGACTTTGCTGCCAGGGCTGGATTCAAACTGTGATCCTCAGATCTCACCTAGTATTAGTCATGAGCCACCAGATCCTGGAATTACATATAATTTTTGATTAAATGTAAAATTTTATTTCTTTCAGTTGTTTTAAATATCTTTTTTTGGTCAAGATCTCTAGAAAACTAGAAACCTAATGAAATGACTTCAATACATATAAAGTATAATTTTCTTAAGTAAGAATTCCAGAGCAGTTGTGTTAAACACAGTTTGGTTCACTCTTTTAATGCACTGACACTCATTTTCATTTGTCCTTTGGCTCATTGTTTTGTCCTTTGATACATAACTTAGCAGATACCACATAAGCATCACGTGTAGAAATGATAAAAGCTACCACTGTAATGTTTTAACTGCCAACAAATTATTCTGAGGAGCACTAGTATATTGTTAGTATAACTTCATAGCTCTCTCAAAACTAATGATGTGAAAAAGAATAATAAAAATCAGCGATGATTGAACAATTCTTTCTGGAATTTACTTCTGAGATGAAAATCATGGCCTTTTTTTTCCCTCAAGAAATAGAAATGTGAACAGCATCTGTACTCTGTCAGCAAGGAAGATAAAAATGTATGTTTTTTAAATAGAAAATATGCCAATCTACACCAGAGTTCTGTTAACATATTGTGGCTGTGTAAACATAATACCTTCTCAAGTGTGTTTTCTAAGTTATGTTACTGATTATGTAGAAATTAAGGATTTCATGAGTAAATAATATTATTAGTTCAAATAGCATAATACTTTTGTGTGGAATTTAGATAATACTGTCTTAATTTGAGAACAGCATTGTTTATTTGTTTTTTATCATTTATTCTCTCTTGTTTTCCACTTTTACATTGCATTAGCAATATTTTTGACATTATGATCAATAGCAGGAATAGAATTTTTGTCTTGTGTCTTACTTCAAAGAGCATTACTTTTCTTCTGAATGGATTCACATCCTATAACAAATCTATACCTGTAGACATTTCCAAGAAAAACATATCATCTTCATATATACCAAATGTACAACAGTTATGTACAGAAAAGAGGCTATTTTGTAAGGTTTTGCAAAATAATTTTCAAGGATGTTTTATCAAATTCATGGTAAGTGTCAGTGTAAGAATGTTTCAAGATTATTTTAAAGATATAATCCAAACCCTGACTTGAGCTGACCTGTACTCCTAGCTACTCAGGAAGCTGAGACCTGAGGATCACTGCTCAAAGCCAGCCTGGGCAGGAAAGTCCATAAGACTGTTATCTCCAATTAACCACCAGAAAATTGAAAGTGGTGCTGTGGCTCCAAATGGTAGAGTTCTAGTCTTGAGCAAAAGAGTTCAGGGACAGCGCCCAGACCCTGAGTTCAAGTCCCACAACTGACAAAAAAATTAAATTAAACCCTGGCTTGTGCTCTTTGGGCCTCAATATTGCTCAGCAGAAATACATTGTTAACATTTTTTTCATATACTTTCTTCCCTCAACTTACTTTTTGATCACTAACTTTGAGCTAAACTTGGGGAATGCATATTCTTCTTATGGAATAACACACATAAACATTAGTTATAGACTCCATACATGAAGCATGACAAGACTTATATACAAAAGGCCGGAGAATGAATCCTGAAAAATACATTCACAAGTACAATTTAAGGAAGTAGAGAATGGGGATTGGTGAGTTGATCCATTAGACCTACAAGAAATATTAACAATGGAGTCAAAGTTGAAAACTTAGGCATATGTGGAAAATGGCAACCATATTTCAGAGCCAAAGTTCAAGGCTTCTCATTCCTTCAAGGTTCTGTGGAAAACAAAAGTTCCTGCCTGTTTTGAAACGTCCAACAACTATTGCTCTCTGCTGTTTGTGGTTTGTCTGTTTGTGGTAGAATTCCAAGATGGTTTATATTTCTGACAGAGTGTCATAGAATGTAACAGAAGAAAAGAAAGCAGAAATGAGAAGTATGTAAGAATAAAATACAGCGTATTATTCCACTCTTACTTCCTTTAGGATACCAGAGCCATGCAATTTGTCCCAAATTGCTTTTATTCTTCTTGAACCCAATACTTCACTGGTAGATGTGTCTCAGTTGCTAATTGGTGCTGTTCTAGTTTGTTTTAAAGCATTAAAATCCAGGTAAAAATTCTTTATTCTGCCAACCTGCAATCAACAATGAAGCCTGCTGAAGTATATTACAGCCTTCAACCTTCTATTGTCATTTATAACATACATACAATTCACAATGTGTCCCATTCTCAAAAGTGAAAAAAAAGATTCAAATGTAGCCTTGTAATTGAAACCCAGCAAGGGTTGCTTTCTAAAGGCTTTTTATTTCATCCTGTGAGTCCAGGCCCATATGGAGCAAAAGATAAAGCTCTTCACAGATGATGTAAATGACATACCTAGGTTCCATTCCCATAGTGTTGTTAAAGTCTTCTAACAAGGTTGTGATGCTCAGAAACTTCCAAAGGTTGTCCTATTTTGTGACTCCTTGGAGAATTAAATTAAATCTGAGGAGCTCAATAAAGCAGTGTTAAATTAGTACCTTTGCTTGTTTTTTGTTAGGCTTGTCAAAAGGAAGATTAATGTGCAGATTTTCCACCCTCAATGCAGTTTTTTCTTATAGGCATGTGTGCCTGAATCAAAATAACATTTAGATGAGGAGAAGCTGGTTAGTTTACAATGATGCTCATCTCACCTTTCCTTTGATGCCCACTCTTGATTTTAGTTTATTTTTGTAGTAAGTGAAGATTTAGTCTTGATTTACCCCTCCCCTGCTGTACTTTTTCCAATCTTGTGATGCCAAATACCATAATCTTAGTCTCACTGCATAATATAGAACAAAAAATAAATACTTCCACAAAGGTGAAAGCCAGGAGAGAAAACACCTGTAGGGTCATTTTACAAATGGGTTCACTAAAAAGAAGTGCTTCTTGCTGGGTAATAGCACAGACCTTTAAATCATAGAAATTAGTGACAGGAGACCCACCAGGTCACCTTGTCCACCTCTTATAGCAGCTTTATGTATTTCATGTCAACTGATGTGAGCAGTGAAGCATGTACAGCAGCCCTGTGGAGACTCGACTCTTCGGTAATAGATCTCCCTGTTGAGAAAATGTCCCAGGGAGAAGTCCAGCTATTCTTTTGCTTAATTTCACATTGTTCTGCTCCTCTATGTCCTTTAAAAATGCAGCTCCTTTACCTTTAAAACCTGCAGTCCAGCAAAACTACATTATTACTGTTTTTTTCTTGTAATTATTTGAGGCAAACTATACAACTTGGCATCCTAAATATGACCTTATAAATTAAGCCTGTTCCTAAATGTGGTGTTTTTCTAAAGAGTCATTCGCTGGATTTCTATTCATTCTCATCAGAAGCTATAGTTTTTGTAATTTCATTTTTTTGTGTGTATGTAGGCTCAATAACTACCAAAAATGAAGGTAGTATGCAAGCCAGTAACTGGAATTACAGTGCCATTAAAATTTCAGACAATTCCTGAAGGCATGATTTATTTTTCTAGAGCCATAAATTACTCAAGCAGCCTCAAGTCAGCCATTTTATAACTCTAGGTAATCTCGTGTGTCCGTCCATGCACATATCTGAAGAAACACTCTCATTTAGTAATTTCTGTTCTGTTTAAGCATAACTATGTGACTTTTATTCCCAAGTATTCAAAAATAGCATGCATGGTCAGAAAACCTAATTAAGTAATGGTAAGCATAAGATCTTCAGTTCAAACCCCAGTACTGCAAAAAAAAATTCTAAAGAAAGAAACAAACAAAAATATTGATTTTACAAAATACAATGCATTACACAAACTTCTAGAAGATAAAATTCTACACTTGGTACTTTCAAAGCCTCACTTCTTCCAGGTAAGAAACAAAGAGGGAATCTCCATTCAGGTATCTAGGCTTAGCAAGGGCAAGTTGAATATTCAAGCACTGACTTAAATCCCAGATGCTCTCCTATGGGATATAGAAAGGACACTGTCCTCACACCTCCTGCAACCACTGCTTGCAACCCGAACACCATCTTTCTGTTTCCAAGCTGAACATTGCTCACTACTGAACATCCTCACCAAGAATGGACATGTTGCCTCTAGAATAATGGCTCAGGGCAAGATTACAATGTTTAAACAACCTTAATAAAGGCTTTTGTTTAACTTCAGAGACATGCATACAGAGAATGTGCCATACAGATTATAGCTTGCATCTTAGAATTCTATCCTCTCTGGTATTAGTTTTAGACCTATTTCTTCTTAGAATTTTTTTGTTTCACCTAGGGTCCTAAAATATGTGTTCTGTTGTCTCAAGTTTAATACTCTTTTGAATCTAAAAAGGCTGAAGATTAGGAAAAAAATGTGCCTAACTCCTGAAGACTTTTCTGAAGCTAGCAATTTGCTATGGTTTGAATGTGACATATATCTGGAAAGGCCAATGTGTTGAAGCCTCAGTCCACAGTGGATGGGCCCAATCTGGGAGAGGGCTGGATCATGGAGCTCCAACCTAATCAGTATATTGATTTACTATGGATTCATACTAGATGACATTATTATGAAATGATGGAAATTTGGGGTGATGTTTCTAATTGGATGAAGTAGATCACTAGAAGAATATCCTGGTGGAAATACCTTGTTCCATGCCCTTCTATGCTTAACTCTGCTTCCTAGCTACCATGAGATGAACAGCTCCCTGATGCCTTCCCTTTCATGACGCTCAACTGCACATTCAACCCACCTGATACACTCCCTTCCATGAAGTTCACACCCAAAGTGGGGAGGTTCAGAGAACATGTAGTGAACCACTTGAAACTATTAGCCAAAATCACTTTAAGTTTCCATCATTTAAGTTGCTCTTCTAAGGTATTGTGTTGCAGCAGTAAATAACACAGATCCACACATGTCCTTGAATATCTATAAAATCCTATGAATCTTTTCCTCAAAGGCACATAATTTCAAGGCAAAAAGAAACAAAAACTAAACAACAACATTCTATTCTAGAAGACGATTTGATAAGCAGCAGGAAAGAAGATGGAGAGAAATTCATAAATTAATGGCTAGTGTATATAGAAAGAGTGATAAAGAGAATCACACAAAGATGCTTCTGTGTTGTAATGTGCTTCATGCACATTATCTCATTTACTTATTACCTAAATGATTTCCAGGTAGGTAAATGGGAAGCAGGTATGATTCCCTCCGGCTCATGCTCTTCAATCCACATGCACTGCACTATTTTTCAAAGACATGAGAATTAATGAGACAATAATGTTGGTAAAGTGTTCTAATTTCCTTTGAGAAAAAGAGCTATAAAATTTTATTGTTATTGTTACTCTTATTATTGAAGCTCAATGAATGCTTTAGTAGTGCTATTGATGTAACTAATATTACTCTCATTTATTTCATTTAGGGAAATATTTCATTTAGAGAAATAAAGTCTAAAAATAAGAACAGATTTATTGGGGCTTTCTTTCAGCTAGTTTTCTATCTAGTGCGACAGTGCAAATGAGGACTTTTAGAACTACATCAATAACTAAATCTATGAATGAGTTTGGAGGACAAAAGTGAAACAATAATCTGGAAGGCACCCTACCTCTCCCTCCTGCTTTCTCACCTAAAGGTTGATAAAAAAATAAAGGCGTGCATTAAGTTGAGAGATCCCATCCACTGAGGCTTCTCAGAGTATAATTGTTGGAGTGAGATTGTGGTAATGATTCCTCTACTTATTTATGAGAATAATGGGCTCAAGCGAGACCATTTTCTTCTCCAGGAGAACAGACAGTTTTCACTATTTTTTATGAAAGAGAATTGTGTTTATAATAAAGAAAACAGTTACGTGAAGCACAGGAAAGTGTTGCAAAAAGACATGAAATCATGCATATTTTTAAGTACAAATAAGAATGCTAAGGGCTGGGAAGGTGGCTCAGTGGTAGAGTGCTTGCCTTGCATGCATGAGGCCCTGGGTTCGATTCCTCAGCACCACATAAGCAAAAAGAAAAAAGCCGGAAGTGGCGCTGTGGCTCAAGTGGTAGAGCGCTAGCCTTGAGCTGAAGCGCTGAGGGACAGCGCCCAGGCCCAGAGTTCAGGCCCCATGACTGGGCCAAAAAAGAAAAAGAAAAAAAGAGCTGAGGGACAGACCTGGAGTTCAAGCCCCATGACCTGACCAAAATAAAAAAGTCTCACAGACTTTCAAGGGAGGGGAAGGGTAAACAAGGAAGAGGCTACAATGCTTGATAAGAAATGTACTCACTATCTTGCCCATGTAATTGTAACCCCTCTGTACAGTATTTTCACAATAAAAAAAATAAAAAAGAATGCTAGCATGAGGTTTCAGGCTTGTCAATTTTGAGTCTTTTTGAAAAATCAGTTTCTTCCTCAAAGCTCCACGTATACTTAAATAATTACCAGCTTCAACAATAATTTAAGATTAAAAGAGGACTGGAGACAAGGCTCAAGTGGTAAAGCACCAACTATGAGCAAAGCTAGGTGAGAGTAGATACCTTGGTTTGAGTCCTGATACTGGTTCTCACACACACACACACACACACACACACACACACACACACACATACACACACGAAGATAAATAATAAACTTTTTATGTTTATAGGCAAGTTATTTAACTTGCTTAAGTTGTATCTTATTGTATTCTTTTTTGTGTCTTATTATATTCTTATTTTTATTGAGCTATATTTTTTCAGTTAGTAGAATTATGTACTTTGTTCAATCCAGATAACTATATTTGGGGGGGGGGGGGTACTAGGGATGAAACTCAGGACATTGCACTTGCTAGGCAAACACTTTGCCATTAAACTACACCCCAGACCTTCAATCTGATTGCAGCAGAAACTTCATATGGTTCAGCCTCTTTATTTTAAGGAAAAAAAATTGGAAACCTATGAAAACAAGCACCTAACTGAGGGATTGTAACTACTGAGCAGTGCTGAAAATGATCCAAGTCCTGTTCCATTACAGTATTCTCCCATTTCATTCACTTCAAATTATTACAGACAAGAGTTTGTGTTAGATTATTTCACCTTAAGTTTCATAAACCTTTTCCCCAATACAAGAAATTGTTAGATTGTTGTCACCCATTATGTGACAGCACATGGGAGTTTTGAAGCTCTTCTCTGTGGCCTTCTGTGTACTACAAGCCTCTGCATTAAACTGACATTCACATATATGTATGGGTAAAGTTCTCTGAGTGCAATGGAGTCTGCTAGCAAAAATGATTTCTAGTTTGTTAACTAGAAAACATCTTACTACTAAGCTCTAGAGATCCTCTTTTCCTTGTCTCACTTTCCTACTCAAACTGTAGGATAAATGAAGGAAGGAAAAGAGAGGAAATGGCTAGAAATAAGGGAAAATAGACACTACCAAATGTCTTTAAGCATGTATGTAAACCTGATATCTCAGGCTAAAAATAGTTATTGTTCCAATTCCTGTCTTTTTCCCTTTTTTTTGTGGGTGTGGGGGGAGGTGGTGATCATACTTTCCCTATTTCTTTAGTGAAAAAATACCCATTTATTATCTCATTTTCACACTCCGAGTCAAGCCCCCAGGAATGCTGGACTCTTTAGCTTACTTCCTACAGCTGAAAGAAAAGGAAGAGCATGTTTTTGTTTATAGCTTTGTGTCTTGTATTTAATTAGGGGAACATGTTATTTTTCTACAAGTTCAGTAAAATATCTAATGGAGAGTAGATGCTAAGAATATGTATATGTGAAATGAGTGCATTGGGTCGTTGGAGGGTTTTACAATCATTTTTTGAATACCTGTAATTGATCATTTTTGGTAGAACAAATAGAGTGCCAATCTCTGTGGTAAAACAGCTTAGTGTATTCTAATGGAAGAGACAAGTAAGTAAATAATAAAACAGTGCAGCATAATTGGTGGCATTAGGAGACAGGACGAAAGCAGCTAGGAGAAATTGGAGGATAAAATGCATATACACTGGTAGGGTCATCAGGAAAATCACAGTAGCATTTGTATTTGAGTAAGATATTCAAGGATAACTAAGACCATTCAAGCTCATGGAGGGAAGCTTCCAAGTTTTGTTAAAAGACAGGAGTTCACGGACATGGGATCTGAATGTCTAAGATATATTGTGTTCATAAATTGATCTGTTAAATGGCAGATCCCTTGTACAAGTACTTAAAGACAATTAAGAGTTCAGTCTGCTATCCCGGTGTTGGTGGCTCACACCTGTAATCCTAGCTACTCAGGAGGCTGAGAGCTAAGAAAAGGGTTCAAAACCAGTCCAGGCAAGAAAAGTCTCTGAGACTCTTTTCTCTAATTAAGCACCAAAACAAACAAACAGACAAACCCTGGAAATGGAGCTGTGGCTCAAGAAGTACTAGCCTTGAGCACAAAAGCTCAGGGATAGTGTCTAGGCCCTAAGTTCATGTCCTCTGACCTAATAATCTCCCTAAACCCAATTTTTAGCTACTATTATATTTGGTATCGGATTTGACATAGAAAATTTGGTAAATATTTAATCCATGTCACATGTAAACATCACATTTTCAGTTCTCAGATGCGAGATAGGAGTGAATTGGTATTTAAAATAGGCTCAACACTCCCCCATGGTATAACCCTTGTTTTCACTGTATTTGATGTCAGTATAATTTGGAGAGGGGAAGGGAAAAAACAAAATGCTTAAATACAGCTCATTGTAACAATGAGCTGTATAAGGCACTGTTGAACAAGGAACAATTTAGGTGGGATGGGGGGGAGAGTGTAGTTGTGGAAGTGGGAGGGAAGGGATGGTAGGGGAAAAACAAAGGAGGAGGCAACAATGCTTGATAAGAAAGGTACACATCACCTTACTCATGTAATTGTAACCCCTCTGTACAGTATTTTCACAATAAAAAAACTTATAAAAAATAAAATAAAATAGGCTCAACAGAATGCAATGACTGATTGGCAAGGATTTGGCAGTAGAGAGTCTCATAATGGTATGTTAGTAAATTGAGAACACAGGATGTAGATAAGATTTCATGTGTCTTCCATCAAGAGCTATCTATGGACTAGGATCAGGTATGTGAGAAGTATATTCTCCCATTAACTCAGAGTTATAAAATAATAAAGTTTATTATCTCCAAGTTAATAAATGGAATTGGCCCAGGTGGCAGAGCACCAGTCATAAACAAAAAAGTCAAATAAAAGAAAGTACGAAGACCTGAGCTCAAGTCAGGTATGAAGCCCGCACGCGTGCACACACACAGACGTATTTACGTAGAAGTTTGGACACAGACAAAAAGAACATTCTTAAAATCTGCTTAGAATTAAAGCAATGTTAGTGTATCTCCAATCCAGAATATTTGGCACGAGCTTAGAAGGCCCTATGATTAGAGGGTCTCAAGATAAAGAACACCAAGGGGTAGGACTAGCCCCACGATTGCCAGGAAAATGAAGAAAGTGGAATACAGACATCAGAACAGTTTCCACAAAGGGGGACATTGAACAGTGTCAAGCATTATAGGGAAGCTATGCAGGAGTGAAAATAAATTGTTGTATTTAATAATTGAAAGGAAATTAGTTCTGGTTAGAAGAATTCGTATCATCTGCTCATGATGGTAGTCTCATTTAAGAAACTAAAAATGAGAAATCCTGAAGGTAGTGATTGATAATTTATGTTTGAGGAAGGTAATTTAAAGAACAAAAGTAAGTTATTGTCTGTGGATAACTTATTATCAAAGAGAACTTGGGAATTATCAGGGATAAAGGAGGGACAGAACAAATCATTCTTACAAAGCTCTCATTCTTACAAAACAGGCAAAATATAGACAGTCCATGGATAAGGTATGGATCAATGTGATGTTACCTCATGTCACTCCAACTGCCTTATAGTAATTTAGCAGTGTTTCCATAATATCATTTCATTCATTAACCCATGTTTTCCATTTTATTTTCATTATTAAGTGATACAGAAAATGCTTTCTCTCCATACTGTGTATGTGCAAATATTTGTGCATTATTGGGGGATGTAAGAGGACATAGAACATATTCTAGGCATAAATATCAGCATTATAAGGCCAGGTAGGGCAAAAAGAAATTTTTACTAAACTATGTGAATTACAAAAAGGCTGGAGTATATGGGAGTGGTAGGCCACAGTGGTATTTTTGGCAGGAACAAGTAAATCTAAAGCAAAAGCCGAGGGAAGAGGAATAATTAGAATCTGCATTTGTGTGATGTTAAAATAATGTACCTATATACAAATGCGAAGTTTCACAAGATGGGATGAATGGAAGTCAGGAGAAGTCTAAAGAGAAAAAAAAGGGAAACATTAGCAAAAAAGTGGCAAGAAGTGTGGTAGAAGAACCTTGTTACTACAATTGGCATCAGAACTATACATCATAGTAAAGTGTAAGTGCTTATTTCATTCCTGGTTTTCCTACTGTGACACACAATGTTAACCTGTTACAGACTAAAAGTTGAGAAACCAAACACCACATAGTATGTTATCTCCCTGTAAAATCCTTTGCTTTATAATGACAGAAAGAAAAAATAAGCATTCATCATTTGCTCTTGGACAATCAACACAAAGCAGATTATTAATACAGAACTTTCAGCTTCTGGCCCCATACATAGGTTTGTTGATTGTGAAATGGGAGTTGCCTTGAGAAATGTAAAGGAGAGGGAAAGTGGCATGCTCTTTACTTTAGAAGACCCTAGGTTTACTGGGACATGTGAGTGATGGTAGCTCTCTCTCTCTCTCTCTCTATATATATATATATAGATATAGATATAGATATATGTATATATATTCATATATACATATATATATATATAATGTTTCTCTATATAAATGTCATGAGGATTTTGAATGGAGCATGGCATGCATGTTCCCTGTGGTTCAGAACACAGAACAACAGTTACCTGGACTCTAACATGGTTGGTTTGTTAGTAAGGCAGATGCATTAGGAGCAGTTTCAAATGTAACAATGGTAGAATGATGAAGAGGGCAGAATTCTTGAGAAGAGCCCGCTTGAAAAGGCTTTCTGCTGAAACAGAAACACTTCAGGCTGAGATGCAGAAGCCGAAGGTGCTGGGGTTATTGCAAGTTTCCAGAATGCTCAAAGAGGCATTTTCAGCACCTGAAAATTGTATCCGATCAGCCGGGTGCCGGTGGCTCACGCCTGCAATCCACTCAGGAGGCTGAGATCTGAAGATTGTGGTTCAAAGCCAGCCAGGGCAGGAAAGGCCATGAGACTCTTATCTCCAATAAAAAACCACTAGAAAACCGAAAGTGTCGCTGTGGCTCAAGCGGTAGAAAGCTCGCCTTGTGCAGAAGAGCACAGGGACCGCGCCCAAGCCCAGAGTTCAAGCCCCACAATCGACCAAAAATAAAAAAAATAAAAAATAAAGAAAAGAAAATTGCATCAGATGCCCCTGAAGAAGCAGTAATTTCTAAGAAATTCCTAAAAGAATCTTAATAAAGAAAGAGCCAGAGAAACAGATTGAAATCCTGCTAGAATTTTTTCTGTCATTTCAAGCTTTATTCAATTTGTTATATTTCATTTATTGGAGGAAATGTCCACTGAATGAAAAAACTTTGGTTAATTGACTTTTTTCTTTTACAGTTTTAGTTTCTTTCACAGTTTTGTTTTGTCTGCTGTTTGTTGTGATGAATAATCAGCTTAGATACTTCTAAGAAATTACCATGCTTTTTAATTATTTTTAAATTGAAAAGTTTAACTAGAATGATCAAATATTGAACATTGACATTCATTATATTTCCTTTGGCTTTTTCTTGCTTTGAATCATAACATTTCCTAGTTTTTTATATTTCATACTTTTTATATTTTATATTTTTTATTGTAAAGTTACAGAGTGGTTACAGTTACATGAGTAAGGTAATGAGTACACTTCCTATAGAGCATTGTTAGTCCTCCTTTGTTTTTCCCCTACCATCCCTTCCCCACCCACCACCCCAATACCCCCCCCCCAAGTTGTAAAGTTGGTTTTCAACATAGTATCTCCCATGTCTCATTGCTACAATGGATCAATCTGTATCCTTGTTTCAACATTTTTTATTTCCCTTCCCCTCCCCAAATTAGAAATATATAGATACAAGATGCAGGGCACCAGAATCAAATACAATGACAACGGGGGTTATACCATGGGAAAAGCACATACAAAAGAAACACAAAATTATATACTATATTAAAAACAACAGCAACAAAGATAAAACCTCTTATGTCCACATCTTGGGGTTCATTTTGCTTATATGGTCATATGTACATAGCTTTTGACCTTTTCTGCTTGTCTGGTAAGATTATTGTACACATATACTAGTTATTGAAAATAAGGGAAACCAAGGGACCTATGTTTCTTTGGGTCTGGCTTCACTTAATATAATTTTTCCAAGTTTTTCCATTTCCTAACAAATGAGGTGGTGTCATTCTTTCTGATGGAGGCATAGAATTCCAATATATATATATATATATATATATATATATATATATATATATATATATATGTGATAAACATAGGTGTGCTTGTAGCTTTAGTATGGCCTTGTTTGTGATCCCCAAAGTGGGATTTCTGAGACATAGGGGAGCTCTTTGTGGAGTCTTTCTTTTTTTGTATGCTTTTTTATTGTAAAAAATGCTGTACAGAGGGATTACAGTTACATGAGCAAGGTAATGAGTACATTTCTTATTGAGCATTGCTGCCTGCTCCTTTGTTTTCCCCCTACCATCCCCCCTCCCACCCATCCCCCACCTAAGTTGTAAAGTTTGTTTTCAACATAGTGGTGTTTTTTAATAATTTTTTTGTGTGTGTGAAAATACCATACAGAGGGATTACAATTACATGAGCAAGGTAACGTAGTCAACATAGTGTTTTATACATATCATTGTTACAATGGGTCAACCTGTATCCTTACTTAAGTATTTTGTTTTTTCCCTTCTCCTCCCTGAATTAGAATATACAAGATGCAGGGCACTGTTTTATTATGTGAAGTAAGCCAGACCCAAAGAAACATAGGTCTCATAGTTTCCCTTATTTATAATAACTAGTACATGTGTAGGGCAAGCAGAAAAGGCCAAAATCTATGTACATATGACCATATAAGATGATGTTAAGCGAAATGAACCCCAAGATAGGGACACAAATATCTTTTTTTCTTGCTTGCTATTGTTTCTAATGTATTTATAATGTACCATGTGAATTTTTTGTCTCTTTGTATGTTCCTCCCCCATGGTATAGCCCTTGTTTTCACTGTATTTGAGGTCAGTGCCCTGCATCTTGTATATGTGGAGTCTTTTGAGGAACCTCCATACTTCTTTCCAAAGTGATTGAATAAGTTTACACTCCCACCAACAATGCAGTAGGGTTCCCTTTTGGCCACATCTCCTCCAGCATCTGTTGTTATTAGATTTCTTGATTATAGCCATTCTAACTCGGTGAGGTGGAATCTCAAATGTTATAGTGACTTGCATTTCTTTTATGGCTAAAGATTCTTGACCATTTCTTCATGTGTCTATTTGCCATTCTTTTTTTAAAATAAGTTTTTTATTGTGAAAATACTGTACAGAGGGGTTACAGTTACATGATCAAGGTAATGAGTACATTTCTTTTCTTTTTTTTTTTTTTTTTTTTGGTTGTGGGGGCTTAACTCTGGTACTGGGCTCTGTCTTCCAGCTCTTCAGTTCAAAGCTAGTGCCCTACCACTTGAGCCACAGTGCCACTTCTGTCTTTTTTCTGCTTATGTGGTGCTCAGGAATCAAACCCAGGGCCTCATGCATGCAAGGCAAGCACTCTACCACTCCTCCTTTGTTTTTCCCCTACCATCCTTTCCCTCCCACATCCACAACTACACTCACCCCACCTCCACTCCACCCTAAATTGTCAAGCTCGTTTTTCAACATTGTGTGTATCTCATTGTTACAACGGGTCAACCTGGGGTCAACCTGTATCCCTATTTAAACATTTTGTTTTTTCCCTTCCCTTCCCCAAATTATACTGACATCAAATACAGTGAAAACAGGGGTTATATCGTGGGAGAGGAACATACAAAGCAACAAGAAAATCACATGTTATCTTATAAATACGTTAGAAACAATAGCAAGAAAGAAAAAAAACACTTGTGACCCTATCTTGGGGTTCATTTCGCTTAACTTCATCTTATCTGGTCATATATACCTCTTCTATGTGTCCCAGACATATACTAGTTATTGCAAATAAGGGAAACCATGGGACTATGTTTCTTTGGGCCTGATTTACTTAATATAATTTTTTCCAAGTCTTATTTCCTCTTCAGAGAAGTTTCTTTTTAAGTTTTTAGCCCACGAATTAATCAGGCAGTTGTTTCTTGAAGATTTGTTGTTGGGGGATATATCTTTTTGAGTTCTAAGTATATTTTTGATATGAGACCCTTGTCTGTTGTATGGCTAGTGAAGATCTTCTCCGAATCCATGGGCTTTCTATTGATGTCGCTAGCTATGTCCTTTGCCATGCAGAAGCTCTGCAGTTTCATGCAATCCCATTTGTCCAACCTTTGATTTTTTATGTTTCTTGGTCTTTATTAAGAAAATTTCAGCCTGTGCCAAGGAGTCCTAGAGTGTCTCCTATTCCTTACTGTAATGTTTTCAGGGTGTCTGCTTTGGCTCTGAAGTATTGATCCAGTTGGAGTTGATTCTCCTGCAGAGTGATATATATATATATGTACGTATATATGTATGTATATATATATATATGTACTTATATATATGTATATGTATACATACACATATACATATATATATATGGTTCTAACTTTAGTTTTCTACAGGTGTTGAACCAATTTTGCCAGCACCATTTACTGAATAGGCTGTCTTCCATTCTATTTTTTAGCTTCTTTATTGAAGATTAGGTGGCTATAGGTCTGTGGGTTCATTTCTGGGTATTTGGTTCTATTCCATTGGTCCTCAGGTCTGTTCTTGTGCCAGTACAAAGCTGTTTTGGAGTAGAGTTTGAAATTTGGTATTGATATTCCTCCAGCACTGTTCTTTCTGTTAAGGATTGTTTTTGCTATTTGGGGTCTTTTATTGCTCCATATGAATTTTTGTATTGCTTCTTCTATTTCATTGAAGAATGTCGTTGGGATATTGCTAGGTATGGAATTGAAATTGTAGATAGTCTTTGGCAATATTGCCATTTTCATAATCTTAATCCTCCAAATCCAGGAGCATGGAGGTTTTCCACTTCCTTACATCTGCTTTCCATTTTCAGGTTTTTAAAGTTTTCATTATAGAAGTCCTTTACTTCTTTGATCAAGTTAACTCCTAGCTATTTTATTTTTTGTGGAGTTATTAAAAAAGGAGTTTTTTCCTGATTTCAGCCACACTCCTCTCATTATTGACATACAGATTTTTGAGGGTTAATTTTGGGTTAATTAAGGGTTAATTGAGGGTTAATTTATGCTACTTTGCCAAAGTTTCAGATCAGCTTGAGTAACTTGGAAGTGAAGTTTATGGGGTTCTTTAAATATAAGACCATGTCATCTGCAAAGAGGGTGAGTTTTACTTCATCTTTCCCTATTTGAATCCCCTTTATGTTTGCATTTTGTCTTATTGCTCTATCGACTTCAACAACTCATAAAAAATATCATACACTATGATCAAACAGGATTCATTTCAGGGATGCAAAGCTGGTTCAATATATGCAAATCATTTAATACAATTCATCATATCAACAAGAGCAAGGATGAAAACCACATCATTATCTCAATAGATGGAGAAGAAAGCATTTGAGCCTTTTATGATGAAAGCTCTGGAGAAACTAGGAATCCATGGGACATTCCTCAATATAATACAGGCTGTGGATGACAAAACTATAGCCAGCATTATACTTAATGGTGGAAAGCTAAAGCCATTTCCTCTAAATTCAGGAATGAGACAAGGATGTCAGCTTTTTTTTAAAAGAACTTTTTCTACCTACTCCTCTGGGCTACCCCAATTCGTTCATTCCAATCAGGTCACAAATGAGAGCAAGTAGGAAAGAAACAATAAGCGAGTACCCTTCATCCAACTTCTGAATTGAGGAGTAAAGATTTTTTTAATTGCAGAAGATTGAGAGTTTTCCTGATGGATTTTGATGGTCATATAAATAATTGTGTTATTTGATAGCTAGTATTAATGGCAGAAGAGGAAACAAAATCACTTTTTGTTTACCAAGTTCACTTTATAAGGCAGTGTCAGTATTCTCATGATCATATATTTAAATGATTAAAAAGAAGAGCTACATCGGAGAGTTCTCTCAAATTCTATAGACATGAAAAAGGTGAAGAGGGTTTGAGTGTCACAATCCTTTATCAGCTGTACTTTTCTAAGACTTAATTTCCTTATATGTAAAACAAAATCACAGCTGCTCTATTGTATTGGTTTTCTTTAATTTCTAGTTTTTCAGTGTACTAATCTATGTTAACAAAAACTATTTTTCCTCTGTGACACCATTTTTAGTTGATAAAATTCTTAGCTGCCTGATCTTATCCATGTAGTTCATCCTTTATGTCTTATATGTGTTCTCTTCATCCACAAGTCCACTGTGTACTTGAATATCATAATGTTGGACCATGTTTATTCCTTGCTCTTTTACTATATGTATTAAAGTGATTTCTTTGAGACCCTAACTTTTTTGTTATCGTCAATGTGATATACAGAGGGATTTCAGTTACATAAATAAGTAATGAGTACATTTCTTGTCAACCTTATTAAACTAACAATTTAGTTATTTATCAGAAGAATTCTCAATAGGAGACTTTAATATGTGTCTATCAGCTCATTCCGTTCATCATCTATTTATTTATCTATCTATCTATCTATCTATCTATCTATCTATCTATCTATCTATCTATCTATCTATCTATCTATCTATCTATCTATCTACCTATCTATCTTCCTATCTATCTACCTATCTATCTTCATCATCATCTATGTCTTTGATAGTATGTATACTAGAGTATATTAATCACTAAACCATTGATATCTCTTTCTTTTTTTGTATATCTTTCTATCTCTTCCTTCCCTCTATCTTTGCCTTTTCCAACTCTCTCATCCTTCTAGACTCTTGACTTCTGTGATACTTGATATCACCTTGAAAATGATAGTGAGAGCCATTTGGAAAGATTTTATTTCTTCAATCCCTTCTTTATCTACTCCTTTTCAACAAATTCTGATTTCTATTCAAAGTGATTCTGTAATATCCCTACCCTTTTACTTCATGCCAGTTATTCATCTTTTACTTAAATTGTTACCAAAATTCCTAATGCACATTTTCATTTTTGGGTTTTCACATTCTAATCCATGTTGCTAACTGTGAAATTTCTAAAATGCACATCTGGTCCTGTCATTTCCTATTTTAAAATTATCATATTCCTCTGCACATAGGAAAGATTTCCAACTCCTAACTTAGCATGACATTTAAGGCTGTTATGATGTTGCTATAATTTGTTTCTCGTGTCAGCTTTCATTTTCTATACTGTGGTCAGATACTTTTTGTGTGCCAATGTAGGTCTTGAACTCAGACCCTTAAACTCTCTTGGTTCTCTTGCTCATGTCTGGGCCTGTATTACTTGAGCACCAATTCCAGTCTAGCCAATTTTTTTCTTTTTTTCCATAATCACACAGCTTCACAACTCTTAGCTTTTACAAATCTAATTCTTTCTGTGTAGATGGCCCTGGACTTTTTTTAATCTAGCTGTCAAATCTCTTTTCTTATATTTTCTTCTGGGAATCAAATATGAGATACACTTTTCTATATGGTTTTCTATAGAATTCTAAGGTATATTGTGCTTCCATCTACTTTCCATTGCCCATTTTCTTTAGTTTTTTGCTTCTATCTCCCACTCAAAATGTCTTATTCAGGATTGAACTACCCTTTTAAATACTTATGGATAAAGTGAATGTTGTTTATTTATTAAAGCAACTAATGCATTTTTCAGGTGCACCTAGGTACATTATTTGTACTCAACAACATTTCATTGTATTTTCTTAAAAGAAGAAAAAGGAACTCTCCCTGGCCTGGTAAATGCTCAAAAATTTGGTGCTGGTGCTGGGAAGGTGGCTCAGTGGTAGAGTGCTTGCCTTGCATGCATGAGGCCCTGGGTTTAATTCCTCAGCACCTTATAAACAGAAAAAGCAAGAAGTGCCACTGTGGCTCAACTGGTAGAGCGTCAGCCTTGAGCTGAAGAGCCGAGGGACAGCGCCCAGGCCCAAAGTTAAGGCCCCATGTATGACAAAAAAAATAAAAATAAAATGGTGATGATTTGATAAGTTAATGAATGAACAAGTAGTTCTTTGACAAATGGATCATCACAAAACTTGTAGGAAAATATGAAGCATGGAACAATTGAAGTTGTTCAGTTTGATTGTCACCTATAAAAATCAGGGTTACTAGCTGGGTGCTGGTGGCTCACACCTGTAATCCTAGCTACTCAGGAGGCTGAGATATGAGGATCATGATTCAAAACTAGTCTGGGCAGGACTGGCTTTATCTTTATCTTCAATTAACCACCAGAAAACTGTAAATGGCTCTGTGGCTCAAGTGGTAGAGCACTAACTTTGAGAGAAAAAACTCCATAACAGTGCCCAGGTCATGAGGTCTTCAAGCCTCATGACTGGCCAACATCAAACTCCTCACAAAACAAAAACAAAACAAAAAAGTATCTTTCTCTTATTGGGCAGCACAGGGGGAGAACTTAGTATTTTAACTTCGTGTCATAGGATTTCAATGCTATGGTGCAATGGTTCTGTGATGGTCCAATATGAGAACATTTTTTTTCTTGGCAGTAACTGGGAGTTGAACTCAGGGCCTTCTACTTGTCACACAAGTCCTCTACCACTTGGGATGGATATCCCACAGTCTGACAGTGTTTTGTCTGAACATGAATGGGCAACTACAAAATTAGACTGCAGTAAAGTTTTTTTTACAAATAACACTAGTTTCATTTCCCATATCGTACTTAAAATAATGTGCATTAGGTTCAATTTTTGTCTAGATGTTATTGTCCATTAATTAAACCATCAGAATTATAAATCCTCTTATCACTCTATGATACTGTGATATTATAGAATATCATAATTATTGTGCAGTTCTACGAATGTGTAACTTGCTTCTTTTGTGGAATAAGGATGCAAAATAGTTTGAAGACAAATATACTAAGACATCCTAAATTCTCCTTTACCCTCAAAACTAATATAGTCATGCATTAGTTCTCCATAAAGAAACTCATTTATCAGAGCAGGGAGAAGGGCTACATTTCACATTTAGCTACCACTGAGAGAGCTTTTTCACTGTCATTTCTCCAAATGTCAGGCTTACAGATTTGACATGCTCCCAAAAATCATTTTAATTTGGATTAAAATAAGTAAGGGCTTGTCACATGCTAAATTACTGGAACTATTTCCTTCTCAATTCTGTGGTACAGAAAACAACCAGCTCTCTCAAGACTCCTCTTTACTTCCCCCCAGTGCACCACACTATTTCCTATCACACAGAGAATTTTGAGTATTTGAGGTCTCCTGTGATACACTAGTGTTTGACATTTTATTTCCGTTATTAGATGTTTCTTCTGCCTTGTTTCTTAAAAACAGTTTCTTATTAGAAACATTAATTCTGTGCCTCTCTTCTGAGAGAGCATCAAATCACTATATCAATATTTAGTTTAGAAAGAAATGCATGATATCAAGAAGAAACCATGCCTGGATTGCATATGTATTATATGCAAAAGCTTGTGCACATGAAATACACATTCATGGTGATTTTTATGGTAAACACTTGAAGAGAAATATCTCTTCTTTTTTCCAAGAGGTAGAAACTAAACAAGGAATAATATTGATCCCGAGTTTGTGTTGCTGAGACGTGTTCAATTTTGTTTGTCCTTATCCAAATATAGTCAGTAAGGGGATGAATACTCCTGCCTCCCAGGTAATTACATATGAGTAGTTGATTTACTGAAAAACATTGGACATTCCGTACTTTTAGGGAGGTTTCCTTTGACAGTGGGATTCCATCCACAGTCAAAATCCTTTACATGTCTTCTAGAGAACTTGTTATTCCATTGCCCAAGACTACATTGTGAGTCATGGGAAAGAGATAACATACAGAATACATTGATAGATCTTATGAGCACTTTCACAAAGAATGTGGGAAAAGAATTTGGATTTGGAAGAACAATTTGGGTTAGATATTCTAAGCAGCAGTTTGAATCTAGAATAAGTGAGGCAAAGAATTCGAGACCAAGAAAACAGCATTCCTAGGATTATGTAGATGGTCACAGAAGCTCTGCTCAATGATAATAGTGACAGCTGACTTCTTAAGGCACAACAGCTGGTGATCAGGGTGACATTGTCAACGTTAGTGGCATTCTCTGTGGACTATTCAGAGGCTTGGTTTTGATGATGCTTCTTTTTTTTTTTTCTTTTTTTTTTTTATTGTAAAGCTACTATACAGAGGGTTACAGTTGCATGAGTGAGGTAATGAGTACACTTCCTCTTGAACATTGTTACCCCCTCCATTGTTTTCCCCCTACCATCCCCTCCCTCCCTCCCTTCCCCGAGGTTCTTTTTTTTTTTTTTTTTTTTGATTGTGATTAAATGATTACATAATTTCAAAGTCACAAGTTCATTCTAACTTCCCTGGAGCAAATTGTCTACCACAGTCTGTAATATATAACAGTGTTCACATGTTATATACCATATTTGTGATCAGCAGCATGGGGATATTTAGTAGTGGTTCAACCAGATGAGCAGGAGTTCTTTGTTTCTTAAGTCCTGTTAGTTTTGTCGTATCACCTAACCTTTTGGATTTAGCATCCACTTATCAGGGAGACCATGTACCGTTTGTCTCTTCGTTCTTGGCTTACCTCGCTCAACATGATTCCTTCTAGCTCCATCCATTTCCCTGCAAATGCCATTATTTTGTCATTTCTAATGGCTGCATAATATTCCATTGTGTATAGATACCACAATTTTTGGATCCATTCATCTGTGGTGGGGCATCTAGGTTGTTTCCATATCCTAGCTATTGCGAACAGTGCTGCAATAAACATGGAGGTGCACGTGTCCTTGTATATTGGTTCCTGTTGTTCAGGGTAGATGCCTAGAAGTGGTATGACTGGGTCGTAAGGGAGGTCAATCTTTAGCTTTCTAAGGACCCTCTAGACTGCTTTCCAAAGTGGTTGTATAAGTGTACATTCCCACCAGCAGTGTAATAGTGTTCCTCTTTCTCCACATCCCCTCCAGCATTTGTCATTGGCTGATTTGTGGATGTGGGACATTCTGACTGGGGTAAGGTGGTATCTCAGGGTTGTCTTTATTTGCATTTCCTTCACCACCAGGGATGATGAACATTTCCTCATGTGTTTCTTTGCCATTTTTATTTCTTCATTTGAGAAGTCCCTCTTTAGTTCCCTTGCCTATTTAGTAATTGGTTTGTTAGGTTTGGGAGGGATTAGTTTCTTGAGTTCCCTGTATATACAGGATGTTAACCCCTTGTCTGATATATTGCTGGTAAATATTTTTTCCCAATTAGTTGGTTGTCTTTCTAGCTTAGTTGCAATAGATTTAGCTGTGCAGAAGCTTTTTATTTTAAGGTAGTCCCATTTGTCGAGTCTCTCTCCAACTTGTTGTGACCCTGGGACTCTGTTCAGGAAGTTCCTTCCTGTGCCTATTAGTTCAAGTGTCTCTCCTACTCTGTCCTGCAGTAGTTTCAGAGATTCAGGTTTAATGTTAAGGTCTTTAATCCATTTTGAGTTGATGTTGGTGCATGGTGATAGGCTGGGGTCCACTTTTAGTTTTCTGCATGTGGCTGCCCAGTTTTCCCAGCACCAGCGGTTGAAGAGGCTGTGTTTCTTCCATTGTATGTCTTTGGCTCCTTTGTCGAATATCAGCTGGCTGTAGGCCTGTGGATTTATATCTGGATCTTCTATTCTGTTCCATTGGTCTTCGTGTCTGTTTTTGTGCCAGTACCATGCTGTCTTTGTTATTATAGCTCTGTAGTAGAGTTTGAAGTTCGGCATGGATAGCCCTCCCATATTGTCTTTATCCCCTAGAATTGTTTTGGCTATTCTAGGTCTTTTGTTGTTCCATATAAATTTTTGGACTGTTTTCTGTATTTCAGTGATGTACGTCATTGGGATTTTAATAGGAATTGCATTGAATTTGTATATTAGTTTTGGAAGTATCACCATCTTTACTATATTAAGTCGGCCTATCCAGGAGCATGGGAGGTCTTTCCATTTCCTAGTGTCTTCTGCAATTTCTTTCTTTAACTTTTTATAGTTCTCATTAAATAGTTCTTTTACCCACAATATAACCCCTGCTTTCACTATATTTGATGTCAGTATAACTTGTGGAGGAGATGGGGAAAAACCAGTTGTTTCAGGATACAGGTGGACCTGTTGCAACAATGAGAAGTACAAGTTGTCATGTCCAAAACGAGCTTTACAACATTGGTGCGGGGGGGGGGGGGGGGGGAGAAGGATTGGGATTAGGGGGGGAGGGGGGAGGCTGGGAAGGGATGTGAAGGATAAACAAAGGAGGAGGCTGCAATGCTTGGTAAGAAATGTACGCATTATCCTGCCCATGTAACTGTAACTCCTCTGTACAGTATGTTCACAAATAAAATTAAATTAAATTTAAAAAAAAAATAGTTCTTTTACATCTTTGGTTAGGTTAATTCCTAAATATTTTATTTTTTGGGAGGTTATTGTGAATGGGGTTGCTCCCTTTATTTCCCTCTCTTCCTGTACGTTATCAGTGTATAGGAAGGCAACTGATTTTTGTGGGTTTATTTTGTATCCTGCTATTTTGCCGAAGTGACTTATGATTTCTAAAAGTTTGGGGATGGAGTTTTTGGGATCGTGGAGGTATAGTATCATGTCGTCTGCAAAAAGGGATAGTTTCACTTCTTCTTTCCCTATGCGGATCCCTTTAATGTCTTTTTCTTGCCTTATTGCCCTGGCTAAGGGTTCTAGGACTATGTTGAAGAGGAGTGGAGACAGTGGGCATCCTTGCCTTGTTCCTGTTTTTAGGAGGATTGGTTGTAGCTTTTCCCCATTAAGTATAATATTGGCTATTGGTCTGTCATAAATGGCTTTTATTGTTTTTAGAAATGTTCCTTCTATTCCTATTTTCTCCAGAGCTTTTAGCATGAATGAATGTTGAATTTTATCAAAGGCCTTTTCTGCATCTGTGGCGATAATCATGTGATTCTTGACCTTGGCTCTGTTGATATGCTGGATTACATTTATTGACTTACGTATGTTAAACCATCCCTGTGTCTCTGGGATGAAGCCTACCTGATCATAGTGTATTATTTTTTTTATGTGTTTCTGGATTCTGTTAGCTAGAATCTTGTTAAGGATCTTTGTATCTGTGTTCATCAAGGAAATTGGCCTGTAATTCTCCTTTTTGGTTGGGTCTTTGCCTGGTTTGGGGATGAGTGTGATATTGGCTTCGTAGAATGAGTTTGGGATAGCTCCCTCCTTCTCTGTTTCTCTGAAGAGCTTGAGGAGTATGGGTATTAGTTCTTCTTTAAAGGTCTTATAGAATTCTGCTGTGAATCCATCTGGTCCTGGGCTTTTTTTTTGTTGGAAGACTTTTGATAGCTTCCTGTATCTCATTATAGGATATTGGCTTATTTAATTGGTTAACTTCTTCTTTGCTCAGTTTGGATAACTTGTATTTCTCTAAAAATGCATCCATTTCCGCCAGATTTTCTTCCTTTAGAGAGTATAGCTTTTGAAAGTAGTCTGTTAGAATTGTTTGGATATCTTGGGTACGTGTTGTGATGTTTCCCGTGGCATCCCTAATCCTATTAATATGGGTTTCCTCTCTTCTTTTTTTAATTAATCTTGCCAATGGGCCATCAATTTTGTTTATTTTTTCAAAGAACCAGCTTTTTGTTTGGTTTATTTTGGTTATGGTTTTCTGATTTTCTAATTGGTTAATCTCTGCTCTCAATTTGGTTATCTGGCTTCGTCTAGTAGCTTTAGGTCCCATTTTTTCTTGTTTTTCTAGCTGTTTTAGTTGCAACATGAGATTATTTACTTGGTCTGTCTCCATTCTCTTGATGTGGGCACTGAGGGCAATAAATTTGCCCCTCAGGACTGCTTTTGCTGTGTCCCACAAGTTTCTTTGTGAGGTGTTTTCATTTTCATTGAGTTGTAGGAAATGCTTTGTTTTTCTCTGATCTCTTCTGTTACCCAGGCCTTGTTAAGGAGTGTGCTGTTCAATTTCCATGTATTAGAGAAATTTCTGCGGTATGCTTTGTTATTGAAAGCTAGCTTGATTCCACTGTGGTCAGATAGGATACAGGGGATTATGTCGATCCCTTTGTATTTGCTTAAGTTCCTTGCATGAACTATGATATGGTCTATTTTGGAGAAAGTTCCATGAGCTGCTGAGAAGAATGTGTACTGTGTTGTTTTAGGGTGAAATACTCGGTAGATGTCAGTTAATTCCGCTTGAAGTATGGCCTCACTTAATTCGGTAGCTTCTTTGCCAATCCTCTGGTTGGTAGACCTGTCCTTTGGTGAGAGTGGCGTGTTAAAGTCTCCTAGTATTATCGTATTGGGATTTATTTTATTCTGTAAGTTTGAGAGCATTTGTTTAACATATCTGGGTGCACCGATATTTGGGGCATATAAGTTGATAATGGTTATATCCTCCTCTTGGATTGTTCCCTTTATTAATATGTAGTGTCCGTCCTTGTCTTTCTGTACTGATTTTAATGAAAAGTTTATTTTGTCAGATATCAGGATAGCTACACCTACTTTCTTATTGGGGGAATTTGATTGGTAGATCCTTTTCCACCCCTTCACTCTGAGTTTGTTTGTATGTTTGGCTGAGAGGTGGGTCTCCTGAAGGCAACAGATGGATGGGTCTTGTTTTCTGATCCAGTCCTCAGTTCATTTTCTTTTAATTGGCGAATTCAGCCCATTTATATTAAGAGAAAGTATAGAGAGATGCATTGTTGTCCCTGCCATTCCGTTTTCCTAAGTTTTTCTTCTTTCCTTTCCTCCTGTGCTTGCTCAGTTAGACTTTGAGTAATGCCTGTCTGGGGCAGGTCCTAGTTCCTGGTTGCTTTCTTCAGGTTGTGTCCCCCCTCTTAGAATTCTTTGTAATGCTGGCTTAATGTTTATGTATTCATTTAGTTTTTCTTTGCTATTAAAAGTTTTCAGTTCTCCATCGAATGTGAATGCTAGCTTTGCCGGGTATATCAGTCTGGGTTGGCAGTTATTGGCTCTCAGGGCTCGTATGGTGCTTTCCCAGGCTTTTCTTGCATTCATTGTTTGTGTGGAGAGATCTGCAGTGATTCTAATTTTTTTCCCATTGTAGTATAGCTCCTTCTTCATTTTTGCTGCATGCAAGATTGTTTCCTTATTATTCAGATCCATCATTTTTACTATAATGTGTCTAGAAGTGTTTCTCCTGGGATCTTGCTTGTTGGGTGTTCGATAAGCTTTTGTAATGTAGTTAAGATGGTCGTTTTTGAGGTGGGGAAAATTTTCATTGACTATCTTGTTAAATAGGTGTTGCATTCCCTTGCTCTGGAATTCCTCATCTTCGTCCACTCTGATTATGCGAAGGTTAAATTTTTTAGCATTATCTGCTTGCTCTTGAATTTCCCTTTGGTTTAATTTGAGTGATTTTTCCATATCTGTCACTTTTTGGTCCAGTTGGTGTATTCTGTCTTCTGTATCTGACACTCTACCTTCCATTTCATTCACTCTGTTGACCGTGGCTTCTATTGTGGTTTGCATGGAGGAAATGGATCCCTTTATGGATTCAATGTTGGTTCTCAGAGTACTGATCTCACCTCTCAATGAGGTGAGATCAGTATGCATTACCTCTAATTTGGCGTTTATCTCACTTCTTACTGAGGTTTGTGCAGCTTCTATTTTTGCATCCAACTTTTGTTTGATATCCTGTATATCTTTTGATAGTTCATCCTTGTGCTCTTTCAATTTCTGATCCATTTCTCGCTTTATTTCTTGAGTCATTGCCTCCAGCAACCCTTGGATGTAGCTTTTGTCTTCCATTCCTGCTTTGCTCCCACTGGGGCTCTCCCCTGCATGGCTGCTGGCTTTTGAGGTGAGCTTGCTGTCCTGGGTAGTGGTAAACCTTGTGATTTTTCTCTGTGATTTTCGCATGGGGGTTCAGGAGACTGCTCTTCAATCTTGTTTTGGTGTGTCTGTCTTTGCTTGGTTGCTGATTCTGTATTGGTAGAGAGAGTCTGTGCCTGATCTGGATTCTGTTGAGAGCCTATTTCCAGCTGCTATTCTGACTTACTTAGGATTCTCAGCTCTCTGCTGTAGATTGCTGGCAATTCCCGCCTTTGGAAGGGTTGAGCAGCCTAGACTGCTTGTGTTTGCTCCTGCGGGTGCTCTTGGGAAGATCAGATGCTCTGGATGCACTCTCCCAAATACTGGAGTCTGCTATGGGCTCCTGATATGTTTTTGTTTGTTTGTTTTGGGCTGGTTGTGGGCTTGAACTCTAGGTTTGGGTGCTGTCCCTCAGCTCTTCAGCTCAAGGCTGGCACCTTACCATTTGAGCCACAGCCCCACTTCTGACCCTTTTTGCTTTGTTCAGGCGCCGGTCCCTGGGCCTTGTTCCGGCCCCAGCCTGGAGCGCGCTCATTAGGCCTGTGCTAATGTGTATACCACCTAGGTTATGCAGCCTGGAGGACACAGTTCAAATTTCTTCTACTGTTGGTAGTCTTGACCCAGGGGCGCTGTTCCTGGCTTGGGCATTTAAGCTCCCTTCCAGGGGCACTCTTGCTCTGGCCTGGCCAGCAGAGTGTGCTCCACCGGCTGGTGGAGCTCTTGAACAGTTCCCAGTTTTAGTGGGTCCTATGGTCTGGGTGTTGGGGTAGGGAGTCTAGGTCAGGGTCTGGGGATTCCCTCCAGCTCTGGTCTCCCTTGATGGATTCACTGTCCCCTGTGGGGTACTCACCCTGTAGGTCATCAGTTGTTGTTGCAATCCGAGTTCAGTTGGGGTGGTTGCGGGCTGGGTTGGGCGGCCCCTGCCGGGTCGTTGCGATCGTGATTGGGCGGGTGGTCTGCCGACAGGTCCCTTCGTCGCGCTGCTGGTGCCGGGCGGCTTTGGCGGTATGGAGCCTCTCCGCTCCGGTGGAGAGTGAGGGGTGGGGGTGGGATCCTCGTGGAGACTCCCGGCTGGTAGGTTTCTCTGTTCCTGGCAATCCGCTGTTCTGCAATCCGGTACCTGGTGATCTGCAAGCAGCCCCCTGTGTCTCTGTGGCTCCGGCAGCCCCTGCCGGGCCGGCTGGCCAGCGGCTTGGCGCACTGCCGGGCGGCCAGTAAAGGTTGGGGGAGGGGTCTTTGCTCTTCTCTGGTCTGAATTTCTTCTTTTCCTCTCTTTCTTTTTTTGTTATTTTCCACCTCTGGTTTTTCTCTGAGTGTTCGTCTTTTTGTTGTTGTCGGTCTCTTGGGGAGATTAAGCGTTGGAACTCGAACTCTCTTTTTGGTTGGAGAGAGCTGTGGCGTTTCCCTACTGCCCCGTCGCCATCTTGGTCCCCCCTCTGATGATGCTTCTTATCTGCATGCTTCTTTTAACATTTTTTAAAAAACCTAAAATTTCACTTGACTCATGATTTTCAGAAGCCAATTAATATGCTATAACACATTTACTTTCTGCAAAAAGAATGTTTAAACACATTTAAGCAAATGTACAGAAACAACTTATGGCTGAGCATGGTGGCTCATGCTCATAATTCTGCCTATTTAGGAGGCAGAGATTGGTATGATCACAGTTCAAGGTTACTTCAGACAAAAATTACATGAGAACTCATCATCAAGGAAAAGCTGCATTGGGTAGTGCACTTATTGTACCAACTACATAGGAGCATAAATAAACGAGTAATGGTTGAAGCCAACCCCGACATAAATATAAGACTATATTTGAAAAATAACTAAAATAACTAAAGAATAGCTGGATACATGGCTCAAATAGCAGAGTACCTGGCTTGCAAGCACAAGGCTCTGAGCTAAAACTGTCACAAAAAAATTATAAAAACTATTATAAAAAAACAACAAAAATAAAACCCCCATGGTTTTTTTTTTAGTTTCCCAAACTACTACATACTAAATTAAGAAAAAAGTTGGAAAAAATGAAATTAAGAAAAATACATAAAAAATTTAGGTATGACTTTGTACATACGTACCTACATACATACCTATATACCTTCTTTGTTTCATCTAGCTTAAAATTAAATGTTGTGACATTTCAATATCTATAAATATTTTTATATGGCTACTATCAACACATGTGTTTTTCTCATTGTTTACAAGAAATTAGAAGAATCCAAGGATTGGTAATTAATATTGTGGAAAGAGAACAAAATTTGACTCTATGCTTGAAATATCAATATGAAAGGATGAAGGAGAAGAAGAAGGAAGTTGAAGACAAAAGAAGGAAAGATAGAAAGTTGAAGAATTATAAGAATCGAAGAAGCTAAAGGCTTGGAGAAGACATGGGCCTGGACACCCTAGACAAAAGACTTTACAGTATTGTCATAAGCCTATTACATATGGATTAAAACACATTTTGCTACATAGTTAAATCTAGACACTTATATGTCTGCATCTCCCCTCTATACTCATGCTTGAATCATTTATCCCAGTTTAATCTGAGAAAACACATCAGATAAATTCTTAACTAAGAGACATTAAAAAAACAACAACAACACAGAAAACTAGGGCTGGGAAGGTGGCTCATTGGTAGGGCGCTTGCCTTGCATGCATGAGGCCCTGGGGTTGATTCCTCAGCATCACATAAGCAGAAAAAGCCAGAAGTGGTACTATGGCTCAAGTGGTAGAGTGCTAGCCTTGATCTGAAGAGCTGAGGGACAGTGCCCAGGCACAGAGTTCAGGCCCCACGACTGACAGGAAAAAACAAAAACAAAAAACAAAACAAAACAAAAAAACCCCCAGCAAACTAATTTTTCATTCAATACAAGGGACTGACTGTATTTCTTTCAAGAAGAATCTAGGGAGGTGTGACAATTAAATTCAGTGTTGTACCCTGGAAAAGAAAAACTAAGAAAATGTAAATAAAGTATTAACTTTGGTAAATAATAATTTCAACATTGGTTTATTAATAGTGAAAATATGCATATAAAATTAGGTCTAAATCATTACTAAAGGACCCCATGCTGCTGAATACATATATGGTATATATGTGCACATCAGAGGGAAATTAGGAGGAGGACACAGAAACAGAGGGAAACAGGGAGACACATACAACAGTGGGACCCATCAGCTACACTGGACATTGATCAAAATGAACTAAGCAACTCAATGGCAGCGATGAGAGGGAGGGAATAAGTGGGAAAGAGGGAACAGCTGACACTAAGCAAAAGGAAAGAAATGTACATATCACTTAATGTGGAAGAAATAACTGTATTGTTGAAGCTCATAGAAGTCATAAACTTTATAGACCACAATAAAGACAATTTGCTCCATGAAGGTTAGAATGTGTCTATGACTTTAAGTATCACTATCCCACAATACTGTGAAATTTGTGAAATTTATGTATTCACTTAATCACAATAAAAAATTGAAAAAAATTAGGTCTAATGTCTGTGCACCATTTTAAAAATCTAACAATTTTTTAGAAAAATTCAAGGTTTGGAATAGATTTATTGAATGGCAAAGCACAACCCATTTCTATCATTTATTTTATATCATTTTTGTGTGATTTGTAGACTTTAATTTGGAAATTGTCACCTGATAACTATGCCTACTTTTGACCCAATTAGTATAGTTACAAAATAGATAGTATGCATATATGCCTTACATTTCTAAATTCCAAAATAATTTGGAATCTAGAATTCATGTTTTTTCACAGCTTTCAGTCAGTAAATGCGGACCTTTGCATGGGAAGTATGTAGGGTAATTCTTTTGACAGAAAACCCAGGACCTTGAACAGCATATGTTACAATGATCATCGTTTATCTTCCTGACAGACTGATTAGGGGAAACAAATTTGCCTCTATACATCTTGAAATCCTAAGAGGTTCCAGATACTTGGAGATGTTGAAGGAAATTGTGGTACACCAAATTCAGATAAATGCTTTCCAATGAGCACTCATGTTTTCATTATGCCCTCATTAGAGAGACATTGCCTTGTACTCTTCCATTTAAGTTCTGATGCTATTGATTGGCTCTGTAGAAGAGTAAGATCGATTGTGTGCACTGGGCTGATCTGAAAGATATCCTAACTGTATGGCTTACTTTCTACCCCTGAAATTGAACTTTTAACAGACACACTCCTCTCTCTCTCTCTCTCTCTCTCTCTCTCTCTCTCTCTCTCTCTCACACACACACACACACACACACACACAGAGATTTAAAGCATTTTGATGAGTGCACATCCTCAATCTGTGAAATATTATGCATGTCATCAAAGTCTCAGCTCTCCTTTTTAATGATTGAATGCTGCGCTAACAGCTGATTATCCAACAAGTCTCACAAGAGAATCAAAAGCAGAATGGATCCATATCTGTAGATCATCACCTCGTATAGCAGATGGTCCAGAGGGCAGAGATAACCAAACACAGTGCGGAAATACACATTGTTTTCCCTTTGTGGATCCTGACTCAGATGCTTCCTTTTCTTCCTGTTTGTGAGCCTCTTAGTTCAGGAGGACTTGGTACTGGCCCACACCCTCAGTTATCGTACAGTTTCCAGGAGGAACCTGAGGAGGGTACATACTTTCAACATGATTTTATTCAACCTGGAAGTCCTGGTCCTTGTGATTCTTCCTGTCCTGAAAACAAAATTTCTTTATTGTCATTTTTTGTCTTCCTTTGTCCGTTATCTTTTCACTGGTCTTGACACCTTTTCCTTGTTATCTGTCTTATTTTGGCTTCTGTACTTCCTTCCTTTGGCAGGGAGACAATGCCATGTAATAAGGGGGAAATACACTGGACATCAGCTCCAATATTTTCTTTAGAGAAATTAAATCTGCAAAGACCTGTGTTGGTGCTGAACTTGCTACTTAACACTGCTTAATTAGAGAAGATTTAACTTGCATTTAAAATGAATTGTAGAACATCAAGCTGCATTTTTAAAGGTGTTTATGATAGCAATAGGGGCTATTTGCCCTAAAAGCAAGTGGCTTTAAAATGATTGTGTCTGAAATGGTCTCAGCTGTATGTCACTAAAATGGTCACAGCTAGCTAGATATGGAACACAAGAAGGACAACTGTATAGACTCATTCAGCCTGGCTCTTAGTTCTTGTCTTCAATTCCACATCTTTAAGCCTCCACTATTTAACAGATGAGATTCTGGAATTCTGCTAAGTAGATCTTAGCCTATAGCCTTGGCCCCTTTGAATGTGGGATCTGAATGAGTTTGAAAGACCATATGAAAGGAGACATAGAAGTTATGAAGTCTGAGGTAGGCTGAGATATCATTGCCACAAGTGAGAGAGAAACTGAGGACCATTTATACCTTATTTTACAATATTACATGGGCCAGAATTTTACAATTTACCCTCTTTAGCCTACAAATTTATCCCATCCTACTTCCAGTTAAATAAATTATGAGTCTATAATCACAGCTACTCATGAGGCAGAAATGGAGATGATTATAGTTCAAGACAAGCATAGACAAAACATTAGCAAAAGTTCATTTCAACAGATAAGCCATCATGGTGGTCACAACTATAATCTCAGATATGCAGGAGGCATAGGCCAGAAGATCACAATCTGAGGATAGTTTTAGACTGAAAACTAAAGCAAAAAAGAAGGCTGGGGAGTGGCTCAAGCAGTAAATCAACTGGCAGCAACATGCAAAGCTCTGAGTTCAGATCCTAATGCCACCAAAAGGAAAACAGAAAATAAGTGCCCATAATGGTAACAGGATCTGTCTCTAAAAGCACAGATTATTTCATTTAATGAAAGAAGATTCATAGGTTGCATGGTTTCCCTCATTTGTAATAATTAGAATGTGCCTATAAATCTACAAATAAATCCAATGGGTAGTAAAAGACTAATAATTACACTTGGACGTGATTATTTAACAGCAGGTTAAACATTCACACAGTGAGAACAAAGGAGGATATTCTTAGGAGAAGATTACAAGCACTCAATAGCTATGTGCATATGATCATATAAAATGAGGCTTATCAATCACCCAAAAGCCAGACATGAAGATATGGTTCAGATGGTGTGCCAGCCTTGGGCAAAAAGAAAAGCTCAGGGACAGTGTCCAGGCCTTGAGTTCAAGCACCAGTATCCCCGCTTGCTGTCCAAAACAAATACGCCCTTTCAAAATGCAAAATCAACCAATACGTTTCCATTTCTCCACGTAAAAAATGAAACAAATTACTCTTACAAAAAGGTATCAAGATATATGCAAATAGGTACATACTTTCATTCATGGAAATTATGTTTTAAATGATTATTTATTGGTTCCAAATACATTCATTAAATTTTATTACAGAAAAAAAAATGAGGTAAATTGAAATGAACTCAAGGAAAAGGAAACAAAACATTTTTTAATTGTACTATTTGAAATTCTTTCTTTTTTTCTTTTTTCTTTGGTTTATTCCCTTTTGTCACTGTTTTGGATTTCTGTACTCTTAGTCTTGTACATAAGTTTGTCTGATTTGAGGAGGAGAAGAGGAAGCATACAAATTGCAGGACAAAGGGTGGACCAATTCAGCAGTGATACTCACTAGACACTATGTTGGAAATGAGCTATCCAACTTTGGATAGTGGGGGTGTGGCAGGGGCTGGGAGGGAAAAGACTGGGAGAAGATGAGGGAAGGGATAACACTGTTCAAAAAGAAGTGTACTCATTACCTGACTTATGTAACTGTAACCTTTCTGTACATCACCTTTATAATAAAAAAGAGGAAAAAGATTCAAATAGACTGATTTACTTGTTTAATTCTGTTCGTTCTTTTTTTTGAGGTGGGGGAAGGATCATGTCTTGCTATGTATTTAGACTGTTCTTCAACTCATGATCCTCCAATCATAGCCTCCCAAGTGCTGAGATTATAGTATTGTACCACCTGGTTGGTTTGAAAGTCTTCAGGGATAGAAACTGTACCAATCATTAAACCTAGCCTGAGTCTTCCAATGTGTGCCTTATAATCATCAACATTTTGGTACATCTGTGCTCCTTCTGTGATTCAGAATGACTCATTATTTTCTCTCCGCTTCCTTATTTGGTACAATGAGCCCTTTCCCTTCCTCTGATTTCATTTCCTTCTGCAAAGAAAACAACCTGTGAGGAAAGTGTTTCTCTAAAAGAAGGAGCTTCCTCTCCTGCTATACTATGCTTCATAAACTATATACTACAAAAGCACCCCGTTATTCAGAAAATACACATCAAGGTGCAATTTAATCTTTGAATGCATTAGAAGAATAACCAACTATTTCTTTTTTATTCCAGATAAATCATTTTACCTATACTCGTCAATTTGTGTGTTCTAATCAAGCAACATTCCAGCCAAAAGTTTTATTTCCAGATTTAATAAAGTATATACCAAATCATGTAATAAACTGAATTTGGTTATTTGAAAATTTCAAAATGCTGCTCAAAAGGACAGATTGCCTAATAGGAAGAAAAATGTGCCAAGCAAGACAGGCTCTCATGAGCATCTGTTTGGAAGCATCTGTTCAGTTGCTTTAATTTTCTTCTCAAGATCTATGAAAACATAGGTTTTCATGCTCTTAAAAGGTGCATATTTTCTTCCCTTTTATGTTAGGTTCAAAAGACCAGTTCCTTATAATAAAATTAGGAAGCAAAACACAAACACTCTGATTTTCATAGAAATTCTGCTAATTTTCAGGCAGGATTCAAAATGGCCTACAGAAAACAATGCTCAGTGTCAATGATTATAAAAGAAAAAACCCCAGGAGTGTCACCTTTGTTCCAGCAAAGAAATGACTCACATGTAACATGTTCCCTTTCATCATGAATTACTCACAGACACCATTATTTCCAGTAGGATACTCAGATTATCATCATGATTTTTTTTCTTCTGTAAGGAAATATTTTAGTCTTCAACAATTGTTGGAACAAGTTTTCAAGTATTACCACAAGACCATGAAGATTTAGACTTCCTTCCCTTCTGGTGTATGTAGTAAACATTTGAGAAAATTTGAAAAAGCATAAAGAAAGTTTATCATTCCAATTCAAGCTCATGATACCCAGATGGACTTGGAAGTTAATACACAGAAGATGCACAGAAAAAGAATTTAGCTTCCCTTTACTAAACATAGAGCTTCCCAATGACCCAGCAATCCCATTCCTGGACATTTATCCAAATAATTACGAACAAGGCCACATTAAAGCCTCCAGCAAAGCCATGTTCATTGCAGCATTGTTTACCATAGCTAAGATACGGAATCAATCCAAATACCCTTAATGTATGAATGGATCAAGAAAAATATTATGTATTATATGCATATACAATGGAATTCTATGCTTCTATCAGAAAGAATGGCATTGCCCCATTTATAAGGAAATGGACTTGGAAAAAATTATATTAAGTGAAGTAAGCCAGACCCAAAAAAACATAGGCTGCATGGTTTCCCTCTTTTGTAATAATTAGAATGTGCCTATAAACCTAAAAGTAAATCCAATGGATAGTAAAAGACAAATAATTACACTTGGACATGATTAATTAAACAGCAGTGTAAACATTCACACAGTGAGAATAAAGGAGGATATTCTTAGAAGAGCATCACAAGCACTCAATAGCTATGTGCATATGATCATATAAAATGAAGCTTATCAAAATGAACTCCAAGAAATGGAAACAATGTTTTTTTTTATTTTTTTCCTGTACTATTTGTGGTACTTTGGGTTTTTTTCTGTTTTCTTTTTTTTTTTGTTTTCTCCCTTTTGTCACTGTAATTTGATTTGTGTAAACTTTTTCTTATTTATAAGTTTATCTGATTTGGGGAGGGATAGGGAAAGCACAGAAATGGTGGGACAAAGGATGAACCAATAGGCCCAATGGCTATGCATCAGGCACATGGTTAACACCTGTGGTGGGGACCCTGCCTAAGAGCAATTCAGAATTTAAAAGAAGACACATTATGTTGATTTAGGCTGTATTACTAATGAATTAGGAAATTTCAAGATAGGGGATATATATATATATATATATATATATATATATATATATGCCACCACTTGAGCCATAGCGCCACTTCTGGCTTTTTTTATGCTTATGTGGTGCTGAGGAATCAAACCCAGGGCCTCATGCATGCAAGGCAAGCACTCTACCACTGAGCCAACTTCCCAGCCCCATAAAAAAATATTTGTTAAAAAACCTGTTAGTGATAGCAAAAGAAAGGGTATTGAACAGATTGAGAGTTGATTCTTTCATGGAGAGTAGATGCCATTACCATTTCAGAGTGAAGAAGATTGGAAGTAAGTGTTGATTAGCAGCATGATGTTTTCTGTTTTTGTTTTGTTTTTTTTTTCTTTTTCAGCTATAATTCACTTATTCAGAGACTGAAATTCTCTAAAGTACAACTTACTCACTTATACCTTCAAATAAACTACAATTATAAACAAGCAAATAGAAATCACATAAGAAGCTGGTGCTGATTCTGTAACAGATATAACAAAGGTGTGTTAAAATAGGCTCTTGTATTCCATCCATACAGAATTATTTTGGTGTCTTTTAATATGATATTAACTTTTATTTTAGAAACAATTTCACAATAGTTAAAATTTTTATTGCATAGTAAATAAAAATAGAATATTAAGAAAGGCATTGAGCTATTTTTTTCTTTACCTTTATTAACTCTAGAGAGAGTTTTGTTAGTTTTCCAGATGTTAAGAGTCAGGATAAAATTTTTATGTGTTTTAATGTATTAGATGTGCTATACAAGACTATACTCTCTTCTCAGGACTTACTTCTTACAAGTCATACAAAGAAATAAAGTCTTTAGAAAATAATTTCTTTTCTATTGCATTCTGCAAATTCTGAAATAGTATAAAGGCTAGAATTTAGAATTTGTAGTCTCATGGTAGCATGAGATTATAACATATTACATCTTTCTACTTCAATAATTATTTTAACACATTTTACAAAATTTGAATTGTCTTACTGCCATTAACAGAGATGTTATTCTACAAAAGGATTTAGAAAGTGTAATCTATCTTATCTAACTGTCTCCCTAGACAGTGTAGAATTTTTTTTCTTCTTTCATTTTAGGAATGTTCCATGGTTTGTCCTAGATGTGTGTGTATGTGCATGTGTGTGTGTGTTGATTAATCATAACATGCTATGATGTGTTCTGGTTTGAAGACTATAAGGTCACTCTGCTGAAAAAGGACACCTCTTTCTGGTAACTGATTTCCCATCTGTTCTCTACCACTCTCTTGGAAACACCTGTTTCATGCTCATTAGCTCTCCTACGGCTGTTGTGACCTCTCTTGTCTTTTGACTTTGTGGAACATGATTTTTTGTTGTGGCATTGTCGTCTTCTTCCTTGAAAACTCTGGCTTATGACATACTTTTGTTTTCATTTTTAAATTTGTTTTGAAAAGCAGAATGCATGCATAGTCAAATTCTATCTCCTTGAGAACCCTCATTATCCTTTGCCTGTCGGTTCTATTTCTCTTTTCTTTCTTTCTTTCTTTTCCTTTCTTTTCTTTCTTTTTTGGTTGTTCATGGGGCTTGAACTCCGGGCTTGGGCGCTGTCCCTCAGCACTTCAGCTCAAGGCGAGCGCTCAACCACAGCGGCACTTCCTGTTTTCGAATGGATTATTGGAGATAAGAGTCTCACGGACTTTCCTGCCCGGGATGCCTTTGAACCTCGATCCTCAGATCTCAGCCTCCTGAGTAGCTAGGATTACAGGCGTGAGCAACCAGCACCCGGATAGGTTCTATTTCTTTATGGATTGAATTTCAATAGAAGCTGCCAGATACTGATTTCCAACTTTATTTTCCTCCTATAAGTGAATAAACATTTCAAATAATTTCTATTTCCTATAGAAATATACAAGTACGTTATTTAAGAAATAAAGAGGAAAGTAAAAGAAGATATCTCCAGAAATTAATGGAAAATGAAAATGTAATTTACCAGACATACAATACATAGAGTGCCAAGTAAAAAGTCTGTGGTATTGAAAAACAACATAAAACACAGAGAGAGAGAGAGAGAGAGAGAGATCTCACATAGCCTAATGAATTCATAGACAAACAAGAATCAGCTGAACCAAAAACCAGTAAGTAGAAAGAAATAGTAAATATTAGGGAAGAGATTAATGAAAGGGGGCATAAAAATTATTCAAAGAATAAATGAAACACAAAGTTGGTCCTTTGAAAAGTTAAATAATAGATTTACAAAGACTTCAACAAATTGACCAAAAGAAGAAAAGACTCAAATTTATAAAATTGGAGGTAAAAATGTTTTCATCACACAATGAATACAAATGAAATCCAGAATATCACTGGATATTTTTTTTATATAGTAATAAATGAAGAAATCTAGATGAAACATATAACTTTATAGATACATTGGATCTAACAGAACTGAATAGAGAAAATATAAACCACTTAAGCTGATCTATAACAAGCAATGGGATTAAAAGAAAAATAAGTAATCTCCCACAAAAGAAAAACCCAGGACTATATTGATTCACTGACAAGTTTTATAAGACCTTTAAAGAACTAAAATCAATCCTCCTCAAATTGTTTTGTAAAATAGAAAGAGAATAATGCTATTAAACCCATACTATCAATACAATATTACACTGGTATCAAAACCAAATAAGGATAGAACATCAACAAAAAGAAAACAGACAATTTACTTGATGATCATAAAGATAAAAATTATCAATAAAATGCATCAAATCAACCATGAACCAAGAAAATGTTAAAGAAACCCTGCAAAATATAAATTTAGGAAAAGCCAGTATAAACTTACTCTTTTAGAGTAGTATTATGTGGATTATTTTGCGGCAGACCAGAAGCTAAGGAAGGAAGAGAAGCTTAGAAGAAGACTTAAGGAAATTAAGTACTCAATGTTTTCTTTCTGGTATTTATTTGTCCATAAGTCTTCCCTTCTAGCAGTAAATTCTATCTACCTTTGGGTGATTTATTAGAACTACTTAAAATCCCCCAGTAGCTTTCACAGCTGAGCAGAATAGGGATTTGGGAGAATGACCATGTTCCATTACATTTACTGTGCTTGTATCCAATTAGAGTCCGGAGTCTGGCATAGATTGAAGCACGTGACAAGTATAAGCCTAACAATGCATGCCTGTATGCTGTGTGCTGACATGTATATGTGCTACATGTGTGTACATGTGTGTGTTTAAGAATAAAGTAAAAAGAATCCTTGTTGACAACCTTTTTTTTGGTAAAAATTTCGAAAACAGTAGCCTTTTATTGTTCCTGACAATATGGAATTTTCACAATAGAAGTTATAAAAGCTCTGCTCTCTATAGTTCTGGCTATATTAATACTTTTCTAATTAACAGTACCATCAAGAAATACACCTTTTAGGAGCTTTTCTTCTCTCCCTCAACATACACACACACATTAACACACATACATACACACATAAACATATATACACACATATACACACATATACACACACATACACACACATATACACACACACACACACACAGAAGACACAATTTGGCCTCTGACCTCTGTAGTTAGCATGAATATGTTTTTTCATTTCTGCATTACCATCCTTAGCAAGAAAGGGTATTCTTCTTGTGAAAAATCAATATTAAAAAAAGCAATGCCTAAGTGACACTTAATATACATACTGAAAGAAATTCCAAGATATGAAAACAAGGACTTCTTTTTGTTTTTATCCCTTTCTTTTTTTAGTTTTTAGTTAATACCTTTGCATTGTTATATTCACAGTACAAATAAATATATTGCTTCCAAACATTTAGAATAAAGGGATTTTTCTTTATTGTGAAAATACTGTACAGAGAAGTTACAATTACATGAGCAAGGCAATGAGTAAATTTCTTATCAAGCATTGTTGCCTCCTCTTTGTTTCCCCTTACCATCCCTTCCCATGTCCCACCCCCACCCTGGCCAAAATTGTAAAGTTCATTTTTCGACATAATGTCTTGTACATCTCATTGTTGCAATGGGTCCACCTGTATCCCTATTTAAACAATTTGTTTTTTCCCTTCCCCTCCCCAAATTATACCAACATCAAATACAATGAAAGCAGGGGTTATACTGTGGGGGAGGGATATACAAAGCAACAAAGAAATAATCTTATAATTATGTTAGAAACAATCGCAAGAAAGAAAAAAACACATTTGAATACTTATCTTGGGGTTCATTTCACCTAACATCAACTTATCTGAACTTTTCTGCTTGTCTCAGACATATACTAATTATTGCAAATAATGGAAACCTATGTTTCTTTGGGCTTGGCTTACTTCACTTAATATAATTTTTTCCAAGTCTTTCCATTTCGTAACAAATGGGGCAATGTCATTCTTTCTGATGGAGGCATAGAATTCCATTGTGTATATATTCCACATTTTCTTGATTCATTCATCTACTGAGGGCATCTGGGCTGGTTTCATATCTTAGCTATGGTAAATAATGCTGCAATAAACATAGTTGTGCTGGTAGCTTTAGTGTGGTCTTGTTTGTGAACATTTGGGTAAATGCCCAAAAGTGGGATTGCTGGGTCATAGGGGAGCTTTATGTGGAGTCTTTTGAGGACCTCCATACTGCTTTCCAAAGTGGTTGAACAAGTTTACACTCCCACCAACAATGCAGTAAGGTTGCCTTCTGTCCACATCCCCTCCAGCATCTGTTGTTATTAGAATTCTTGATTATAGCCATTCTAACTGGGGTAAGGTGGGGATTTTTCAAATTTTTTTTATGTCCCTCACACATACTTCCCCACATACACTCTTATTCTTCAGATATTAGATCTTTCTCTGTTGCTTGACAGTTTTATGAAAGAAGTTAGAGAATCAAGATATTTTTCGATAGGACTGTACTTTCTATTTCTATTTTCATGCTCACTGCAAATTTTTCTAAGATTTCTGGCTTTTCTTTACTGAAAACAAAGAGAGATGTTCTATTGAAAAAAGCAGTCCTTTGCTACTTTCTTGAGTAGGTTGCTAATTCATTTCTTTATCTTGATATTCTTTCAGTTTTTGTCTATCACCAATTAATCACCAATCCTGCTTATAAATCCCTTGTAAAACCCTTCTCATAAATTATGACACTTGGTAAATATTTCTTGGTAAATGAATAAGCACTAATAAATGCTGATCCTAATCCATAATGATTTAATGTTGAAGTCAATGCTAAAGCTCTTTTAGTTTACAAATTCATTTAATGTTGAAATCATTTTATCTGTTACTTTGTCCACACAGGACTAAATTGTTAGTTTGTCTATTTATTTTGTCACAGTTAAACAGTGTGTATTTTAGTAAAAATTTACATTTGTACCAGCAGCAGTGAAGGAAGCAAATTGACTGTCATAATTAAAGTAAAATGTTTCTAAAAGAAGTATGCAGACCTTTCTGTTGTTTTCTTTTTACAATGATTGAGATGAAAGACAATGTCATTTTCTTGAAACATGAAAATGTTATCTTCTTCAGTAGATGCAATGCAGGAAAGAGCAGTATTTCACTTTACGCCTACATTCCACTTCCATCTCTAGCATGAGGTTATGTGTGGGTGAATTTTTAAGGAACTTTATAATATTTTTAACTTGTATAATCAAAGTAAAGAAAATGTAAGGCTGCATGTGAAAACATAGACCTCTAATCCCAGCACTTGGGGAAACTGAGTCAGGAGGATTGTGAATTAGAGACCACCCTAGGCTGCTTAAGAAAAACTTGTTAGCAAGACCCAGAGACTGAGAATATAGCTCAGTGGTAAAGGACTTGCCTAGCATCCATAAATTCCAGGTTCCATCCGCTCTACCATGAAGGGAAAAATAATTTTTTTTATCAAATCTCTTTTGTTATTGTATTTATTGATCCAAATTCATCTCTTATAGCTATTACTTTGAAATCTAATGGGATTTTTTTATCTGGAGAGGAGGTAAAGGAATTAATTATGAGCTATTACTCTAATGAATATGATCTGATGATAGTTATATCACATTCTGAGTTACCTGGAAAATATACTAGCTTGGAAAAGATTGGGATTGGGGGTCAATTCATTTTCATGGCTGGAGAAATAGCACTTGAACTTAAATTCCCATAGGACCATTGAAAAGACTAGCCTTGCTTGCCTTGATCTCCAAGGTCTATCATTAATAAACATAGTCTTACCAGCCAATGTGTATGGCACTGGATTCCAGGTTGATTGGTGCTCAATTCTGTTCATCCCATGGATAACAACAAAGAAGACTAGAAGAACATCAAAAAGGACTGACTCTCACTTAGTGGCCTATCTTTGTTTACCCTCTTCCTGAGCAGAACTCATTTTCCATGAGCAGACGGAAGGAAGAAGCAGCGGAGATCTTCATTTACTTACTCACTCCAGCTTGTAAGCTTCCCTAGTAAAACACATTCTTAATTCACACCATGTAATACAGTAGGATTCACTTACTAACAGTGTATTAATGTATTTTCCTACTTTCTCACTTGTCCTATCTATCCATCCTCAAACTCTGTTTAGCCATTAGACGCTGGAGACATCTTTTTTCTTTTTGCTTAGGGCTTGAACATTCTCCCTGAAGTTTTTGCTCAAACATAGCACTCTACCATATGAACCACAGCTCCACTTCTGGCTTTTTGATGATTAGTTGGAGATAAGAGTCTCACAGATTTTCCTGCCCAAGCTGACTTTGAACCTTGATCCTCAGATCTCAGCCTCATTAATGGCTAGGATTACAGGTATGAGCCACCAGCACCCAGGAAGGGGACCTTTTTTACAATGGCAAGGAAGAACACTCTCACGTCTTGGAGGAAGCTGAAATAGCAGAAACATCCAGGTATCTAATGTGGTCCATTTCTGTGTGATGGGTACTATCTTCCACTTCCAAACTCCTTTTATGTCAAAGAGAGCTTTAAAACTTAATAGTAATGCACAAATACTATTGGAAAAATGTGAAGTAGACACATTTTTCTCTATAGTTTCCATTAAGTTCATGTTAAAGTCCTGGAAGTTACAGAAAATTATGAAAGGCAGAGAAGTACAATGCATGTGAGAAACACCACCACCTGGAGAATGATATGGTGGTAACTTTCCCAGATTTTCCTTCTGCCATATATATCCTGGACTGAGTGACAGAGAAGCTAACACAGTAAAAATGCCAATAGAAACAAATAGCAGAGGGAGGAAGGAATGAGAAAACATGTACTCGTTCTGTCCAGAGGACTAGAAGACCAAAAAAGAGCAAGACAGTAATAAATATATAGTCCATGACTACACTATTTCAGCTCAACACCATAGAACAAAATGCAGCCCATATAGACCTATACCAGCAAAGATTGATGGTGGGATTCAGGCTTCCATCATCCCTTTCAGAGCAAGGTACTCCTTCTTGCTAGATTGTGTCAGAAAATACCAATCAAGAAAATGTGGTATATATACACAATGGAATTCTATGCCTCCATCAGAAAGAATGACATTGCCCCATTTGTTAGGTAATGGAAAGACTTGGAAAAAATTATATTAAGTGAAGTAAGCCAAGCCCAAAGAAACATAGGTCCCATGGTTTCCCTTATTTGCAATATCTAGTATATATCTAGTCTAGCAGAAAAGGTCAGATAAGATGATGTTAGGAAAATGAACCCTAAGATATGTATTTAAATGTTTTTTTCTTTCATGCATTTGTTTCTAACGCATTTATAAGATTATTTCTTTGTTGCTTTGTATGTCCCTCCCCCACAATATAACCCCTGCTTTCACTGTATTTGATGTCGGTATAATTTGTGGAGGGGAAGGGGAAAAACAAGTCGTTTAAATAAGGATACAGGTGGACCCATTGAAACAATGAGAAGTACAAGTTGTCATGTCGAAAACGAACTTTACAACTTTGGTGGGGGGGGGGAGGATTGGATGGGGGCGATGCTGGGAAGGGATGTGAAGGGTAAACAAAGGAGGAGGCTACAACGCTTGATAAGAAATGTACTCACTATCTTGCCAATGTAATTGTAACCCCTCTGTACAGTATGTTCACAATAAAAAAGAAAAAAAAAGAAAATACCAAGCGGGGAATCAGTCACGCCTACTAATCAGTCCATAATGACTTCCTCTTTTCCGTAATGATTTCCTATCCTCCTTGCTTTCACTGGAGAAGACACAGCCTGAACTGCCCACACCTAAGCAGCAGCAAAGACATACCCTTCCCTCTTCATGCTGTGATAATATCCTAACAGGCTGCCTGAGCCATCAGAAGTTCACTGATGTCCAGCAATGATATGACTGCACCATGCAGTGTTAATGAAGGCTATACAAGGAACCAAAACAGGATACTCTTCTCTTTTTAAATGGCTTAAGTGGAGACCTGGTAGGAAATCAGAACCATTCCAGAAGAGTAGGTAACAAGGTGCCCTTACACTTTTTTCTCCTATGGCATTTTCTTAATTGTGTTTTGTACTTGAAGCAAAAGTTATAGACCTGCCTGATGTGTTGTTTCCAGTGTGCATGCAGAAGAAATAGTTAAGATGCTTTCATTATACACAACGGGAAGGAATAAAGAGCTAAAGAGAGGGAAAATTTCTAAATGTACTCACTTTGTACTGATAAATGTCAACATGAGTTTACTGTGACCAGATGCTGGCAGCAATGTAGAGAAATTGCATCTCTCGTTGATGGATGGTTGAAATGTAAAATAGTGCAGATACTCTAGAAAATAGTTTGGTAGCCTCCCATCCTCTGGTTGAACAATTTTACACCCAAGCAGTGAGTGAGAAGAAATAGAAACTACATGAAAATCTACAAATGTTCAGGACAGCAGGACAACTTTCCTTGGAACACTCCAGTACTTTCACAATGGAATCATCCCAGATCTTGTTCAGTGGAGAATGGGTAAGCAAGTTGTGGCACTTCAATTTCCTATAAACAACTGAGCAGTAACGAGAGCTCTATTATTCATATTCATGGCAACTTAAATGGCTCTCAAGGGCCATAAGGTAAGTGAAAACAAGCCAGTCTCAGACTACCATATACTTTAAGATCTTATTTATACAAAACTTCAAGAAGACAAAAATATGGACATGATGGTCAAGGGCTAGGAGAAAGGTATTAGGGAGATAGGAGGGATTATAAACAGTAAAATACAAATCTTTAGGATGATGAAATAGTTGTAGATTTTAGGTATAGTCACACTAAGTAAACAGCTACTTATGTGTTTGGTTTTTTTTTTTGAGGAGAAAAATAGGTGCATTTAATTGATCCATTTTAAAATCAGTCTTTAAGACATTAACCACCATAACATCACAAATAATACCAAACAGTTAGTTTTAATTTTAATGTAATCACAGACATTCATAGTGGTTAGTATATGAATTTTAAAATTATATGAGTCTATTAGTTGTGTGATCTGTACCCAATTACTTCCCATTTGGTCTGTGCTGCTTCATCTGCAAGCTGGAATGTTAGAATAATACATACCTTAAAATTATATGAGATTTTTAAGTATAAGAATTCTCCTAGTGGGTTTAACAGTTATAAATTCTCAATGTGGACTGATAGTTTAACTTTTTAACATTATTATGGAATATCTGAAAAATTTTTAAATATAAATGAAATGTACAAGTTGATGCAGTGTAATCAACAGATATATTATATCCAACTCATGCCTGAGTTTCATTATCTTCCTTTGTTTTTGCTTTTGTTATATGGTAAAGAAGCATGAGCTCTTCACTCTTTAATTTTTTTTAAAGGAAGAGCAGCACTGAGCCTCAAGATTTCCAGATAGGCACTCCAGCACTCGAGTCCCAGCTCCAGCCCTTTTCTGCACTAGTAATTTGGATGGGGACCATGGAGATAGCCACTATCTTCCTACCTAACTATTCCTCAGGGGTTACAAACAACCCTTATTTATTTGTTGAGATGGGATCTCTCACTCACACTTTACCTTGACTGGTCAAAAAAACATGATTCTCCTGCACTTGACCCACTGAATTGCTGGGATAAAGGTATATGCCACTGTGCTGGCTGGGCCCACAGTTAGGATTTTAAAGAGATAACTCCATTCCCATGTTTGTTGCAGCATTATCCACAGTAACAAGATACAGACTGGATGCAATCCTACTGATTACTGACAGATGCATGGATAAAGAAAATAGAAGAGAATATTGTTCTGGCTTAGGAAAGAAGGAAATACCATCCTTTGAGACAAGATGGGTGAGCCTGGAGAGCACTTTACTAAGTGAAACACAGCAGCCATAGAAAGACAGACACTGAATGATCCCAGTTACTTAAGGTTTCCATAGTAGTCCAACTCATAGGAGCAGAAAGTCCAGTAGTGGGTGACAGTGACTAGAAATGGGGAAAATGGAGAGTTTTTGTTCAATGGATATAAATGTAACTTCTCCAAGAAGATTAAATTCTAGGGACCTGCTGGGCAGCATACTATTCACGGTAGACAGCGAGCACTCTACTCTTTATCACTGTGTTCCAGGAAATACAGGGAAGTGTCTTAATGTCAAATGCAGCAAACACACTAAAACCAAGTTTTATTTCTAAAAAAAAAACCCTCAAGACATAATGGGTGCTGTTTTACAAGACTTGATAAGTCTGTGTAAGTCACAGGGGGATTAGAAGAATTTAATGAAATATTAATCAAACCAAGAAGTAGACTTGATTGTTCTTTATAATTGACCAAATAAAATGTTTCCTGAAACTTGCCAGAAATGAAGTTAAGCTCAACTTTATACTAGACAAAAGAGATTATCTTAGAAATGGTTTCATGGGATATAAATTTAATATTGTATAAATTCAATAATTTATGAGGCAGAGATTTACTAGGTTTTCCACAACTGAAGTTTTAAGAGAATGGTTTTCATAACAGAATAAAATACAGTCAAAATGTTCCTGATGATTATTTCATTTTAAAGCCACTTTATTAACATATGATTAAAATAAAAAAGCTGGGCATATATGTAAATGCATATATGTCAATGATATGGAGAATGTACATCCATGAGACCACCAAAGCAACAAGTATATATTACTTCTTTTTCTTTGTAATTTAAGAAAGCTGAATATCTCACACATGCATACCTTCAGTCATAGATATTAGAATTTGTTGTTCTTAGGCTTTTAATCAAATACAGCCTCATTTTCCAATATAAGGAAAATACAGGTGTCAGAATAGTTAACAAGTCTACCTCAAAATATTCATCTTGTCAAATATCAATGGAAGACAATATAAGGTTTCTCTTTTATTTTATTGTACTATATATATGCATATATATCTTTTTCTTTTTATTTATTTAAGATAAATCTCACTATGAACCTTATGCTGGCTTTGAATTTGTGATCCTCCTGTCTCCAAGTAATAAGATTACAGGTGTGCACATCAGGCTCAGATATGGCTTCTCTTTTAAGTAAGATAAAGATGTTTTTCAAAAAAGATTTTTAAACTTCACCAAAACTGAGTGATTAATAGGTAGGAAGACAATAATTTCCATAGGTACGGTGATGTGCTACCTACATCATTGTAGAAATAAAGGGCTTGCTTCTCCCGCTGCTGGAGAATATTTACCAGATGGCTTTCAGCTGTTGGCCCTCTCCAGAGAACATTTCTGTGGGCTAGACAGAGCTGCCTTGCCTAGTGTCATGCCCTCTGTTGGGCAGACCCCATCCAATCACTGCTCAAGAAAGGAATATGAAGAATGACTTCTCTCCGTAACTTGAGACAGTTCTGAACAGTCTTATCAATTTTAGAATTCCCCTTAGGGGATTTTATTAAGAACACATAAAGTCCAACTTCTCTTTCTGTCTAGTTTCAGTTCCCCCTTTTCCATGTGTTGAACTGTGGGAGAATAAAATAGCCCCATCTCAACTATATCTTGTGGCATATTTCAAGTTGATTACTCAGAGAAACTGCAGGCCTCTGCAGATACAGGAATAATACAAAATTCTGTGCTTGAAAGACAAGCATACACCTAGTGAAATTAGTGAACTAAAGTCAGAAACTTTTGTATCTCTTATTTGAAATTGCTTTCATAAGAAAGAAAAGATTGCAGTCCTGACATGTGGCTATACAGAGATGAGGAGAAATGCCTAGTACCTGTAAGACCTCATTTGCATGAGAAGCCAACTTTGATTTCAATTTATGTCTACCCCCTCAACTTTCCATAACTCACTTCACTTCCTTTCCTGACATGTCGATTCATAGAAGTTCCTCTATTCCTTGGTGTAGTACGATAGAAGGTTCAGCTATCTTGCCCTCTGACTCTTATAATAAAATGTAAAGTAAGCATGTTTGTTGTTGTCTGCCTAATATTAGGAGTTTTATTTGCCTGATTGACTAAAATTACTGAAGCTGTGGTAAGAAAAGAATATGCTTAGCCAGGCACTAAGAAACTCACACTTGCAATCCTAACTATTCAGGAAGCTGAGATCTAAAGACAGTGGTCCAAAGCCAGCCCAGTCAGGAAAGTTTCTAAGACTCTTAACTCCAACTTACCACCAGAATACCAGAAGTGAAGTGGTAGCTCAATATGGTAGAGCCATATTCTTGAGAAGAAAACCTCAGGGAAAGTGCCCAGGCCCTGAGTTCAAGCCCCACAACCACCACCACTACCAACAACAAAAAAATAGCCAGGCATCAGTGGCTCATGCCTATAATCAGATCTCAGGAGTCTGAGATCTGAGAATCATGGTTCAAAGCCAGCCCAGGCAGGAAAGTCCATGAGACTCTTATCTCCAATTACCCATCAGAAAACTGGAAGTGGTGCTGTAGCTCAAGTGGTAGACTATTCACCTTGAGCTGAAGAGCTGAGGGACAGCACCCAGACCCAGAGTTCAAGCCCAATGACTGACCAAAAAAGAAAAGTAAACTTAAAACTGCATTGTGAGGCCAACAGTACTCCCTAATAAATATTCTATACACTAATCCATCAGCCTTCCACCAGATCAAACATTTGAACCGATGATATAATCAGATCTCTGTAAAATTGGTAATGTCAGAATTAAATAAAATAATGCATTTTATACCTGTCAAAATCATATGTAGTTTACATTAATTGATATAAGTTATATTGTGATGTTATTTAAAATTATAATCCAAGAAAATAAACTTGGAGTTAACATTTGTGTAAAGCATAATTTTCAATGGGAAGAAATAGAATCATTATTTTCATCATTGATCTTAAGATAATGCTCCATCACTGTCTTATTCCAAAATTCATAATAACTGTAAAAAAATCATAATGACTGCAAAAAGCATCTTCAATAATGCTTTACAATATTCTGCAGGGAGACTATTATTTTCCAGGCACAAAGCTAATCTAATCTCCCCATTAAAAAAAGTGTATTTTGTACTAGAGGAACCTGATAGGACAACTACAGTCATGTGATGTGCCTGACTTATTTCTGCTGCTTCAGTAGCCCATGGGGTGTAGGACACCTTCTTGAAACACTTTCATATTTTAAGAGAACTTTTTTTGAAGTAGACCAAAAACTTTTTTGGGGGGTTCATTTCACTTAGTATCAGTTATTATTATTATTATTGTGAAAATACCATACAGAGGGGTTAAAATTACATGGGCAAGGTGATGAGTACATTTCTTATTAAGCATTGTTGCCTCCTCCTTTGTTTCCCCTTCCCATCCTCCCCCCCACACTCTCCCCATGCCAAAGTTGTAAAGTTCCTTTTTCAACGTAACATCTTGTTAGACCCATTGTTGCAATGGGTCTACCTGTATCCCTATTTAAACAATTTGTTTTTTCCCTTCCCCTTCACAAATTATATCAACATCAAATACAGTGATAACAAGGTTATACTGTGGGGGAGGGACATACAAAGCAACAAAGAAATAATCTTATAAATATGTTAGAAGAAATTGCAAGAAAGAAAAAAACATTTGAGTCCTTAACTTGGGGTTCATTTCGTCTAACATCAACTTATCTGACTGTTTCTGATTGTGTTAGACATATACTAGTTATTGCAAATAAGGGAAACCATGGGATCTATGTCTCTTTGCACCTGGCTTACTTCATTTAATATAATTTTTTCCCAAGTCGTTCCACTTCCTAACAAATGGGGCAATGTCATTCTTTCTGATGGAGGCATGGAATTCCATTGTGTATATATACCACATTTTCTGAATCCTTCATCTACTGAGGGGCATCTGGGTTGATTCCATATCTTAGCTATGGTAAATAATGCTGCAATAAACATAGTTGTGCTGGTAGCTTTAGTATGGCCTTGTTTGTGATCATTTGGGTAAATGCCCAAAAGTGGGATTACTGGGTCATAGGGGAACTCTATGTGGAGTCTTTTGAGGATCCTCCATATTACTCTCCAAAGTGGTTGAATAAGTTTACACTCCCACCAACAATGCAGTAAGGTTGCCTTCTGTCCACATCCCCTCCAGAATCTGCTGTTATTAGAGTTCTTGATTATAGCCATTCTAACTAGGAATGAGGTGGTATCCCAATGTTGTTTTGATTTGCATTTCTTTTATGGCTAGGGAGGTTGAGCATTTCTGCATGTGTCTATTAGCCATCCTTCTTTCCTCTTCTTTAAGTTTTTTTGAGGATTTGTTGTTGAGGGGTTTAATTTTTTTGAGTTCCAGGTATATTTTAGATATGAGACCCTGTCTGTTGTATGGCTAGTGAAGATCTTCTCCCAATCCGTGGGCTTTCTATTGATCTTGCTAGCTATGTCCTTTGCCATGCAGAAGCTTTGCAATTTCATGTAATCCCAATTGTCCAACCTTTCTTGATTTGTTGTGCTTCTGGGTCTCTTTTAAGAAAATTTTGGCCTGTGCCAAGGAGACCTAAGGTTTCTCCTATTCCATCCTGTAATGTTTTCAGTGTCTGCTTTGACTCCGCGGTCTTTGATCCCTTTGGAGTTGATTCTGGTGCAGGGTGATATAGGATCTAGCTTTAGTTTTCTACAAGTGATTAACCAGTTTTGCCAGCACCATTTACTGAAGAGGCTGCCTTTCTTCCATTCTATATTTTTAGCTCCCTTATCTAAGATTAGATAGCTATAGGCCTGTGGGTTCATTTCTGGGTTTTCAAGTCTATTCCATTAAAAAAATACCATAAACTGGGTGCCAGTGGCTCATGCCTGTAATCCTAGCTACTCAGGAGGCTGAGATCTGAGGATCATAGTTCAAAGCCAGCCTATGTAGGAAAGTCCCTGAGACTCTTATCTCCAATAAAAATCACTAGAAAACCGAAAGTGGCACTGTGGCTCAAGCAGTAGAGCATTCACCTTGAGCTGAAGAGCGCGGGGACAGCACCCAAGCTGAAAGTTCAAGCCCCACGACCAACCAAAAAAATACCATGTCCTGCAGATATCAGTCTATTAGAGATTTCAACAATAAAGTTCATTGATATAAAATAAAACTTAGTTTTATGAAAAGAATTTTTAAAAATCATTGTATTTCAAAAATACACTCTACACAAGTAAAATTATACCATACCAGTGTATGTACAATTAAGAATCTGTTTATATCAATGTATCAAAGAATAATCTACTTACATTGTTTTGGTGTTTTCAAAATTAACATAAAGACTTTTTGTTTTAATAAATACAAACTGTGTGGCTTTATAAAGGATCATTGCATTTGAAAATATTTTATACAATTTCCATAGCTTTGTCCACTAATCAGGAAATACTTTTTTTAATGTTCATAAAATTATAATTATTACATACCCTTTTATCTCAGATGAATCATAGTTCATATACTAAATTATATAGAACATCTAATTAAGACAATTAAGCAAACACTTAGCATGTGACACTAGGTGTAAAAAATAGAGAATCCTTAGCAACAGGGAAAGAAAAGTGTCTAACCCATTGTGCCAGATATACAGAGTAATGGAATGCTTTATTGAAGAAAATGATGACCACTTTAAGTCTTTTAAAATGAAGATATATCCAAGCAAGGTTATAGGAAACAATACTTCAGGGAGGTTTGGCAGCATAAAACTGTCTCAGAGGCAAAGCCAAGGTCCTGTCTATAATAAGATCAGTGGGTCTTTGGAGTGGCATAAAATAATTTGGATTTAAATCAGATAAAAAGCAGAAACCACACAGTGTTTTAAGCAGGGAAATACCAAAAGAGGGTTTTCAGAGGGACATTTAGAAAATTACCTTCATTCTTTTCTTTAGATGGATAGATTTTATATTTGATCTTGACCACAACCTTGTGCTCATTTTTCCCATGTGGCTTCTCCAAGCTTAGACATTCCAACGTACAAACACTCTGAAATTATAGATAAATGGCTTTATTAATATTTATGGCTCTTCCTCATGGAAGGCTGTAGATATGAATGGATCCGCACATTTGTGGCCTGATTACCCAAGGCTGGGATATGCTCAACAATCTGAAATGATGAGCCCAAGATTGACAAGGTGCAGGAGAGCTTTGAGAAACATTCAGGCTGAACGCTTTTATCGGATGTTAGATGACAATTCTGGAAAGAGCATTGTTCTCTAACAAAGCCTGACACACCACACAGTACACAAAACACTCTTGATAAATATTTATTAGATGAATAACACCAAAATCTTGACTACAAACTTATCAGTAACAAAGGACTGTTTAGCAAGCCATTGTTTTACTATCATTGTTCTTTCTGTGATGGCAATAAGGAGTCCTTAGGTAGTTGGCAGAAAGACTCCATGACTATGAATAGAAATGTAGGTTGCTCTTACTGAGTCAGCATTGGCACTTGTGTGGAGAATTTTTTTTTTTAAAAATACATGATTTTCAGTGACAATGGCATAATTGCAGTTTTGTCATCTTGAACTGCTCTTGATCACTGTTGTGGGGCTTTAGTCACCATGTTTGCTGTCACCTGGTTGTCATGGAACCATAGACACTCTCTTCATCATGAAATCTAAAATCAATTTTGCTGTGCTAACCAAGTCCCCTCATCCAGTGTATCAACTCAGGGTCTTGGATGCATTTCTGGAAGTCAAATTATTCTGAACTGTACCATAAAACACTGGATTGTCACAACTGACAAGGGACCAAGCTCTTTCTAGTCAAGCAAATCACTTGAGTTACAGAGATACGTGATGGAACATACCAAAAAATGCATGCTAAACAAGACAACTGTTACATTTCTGCTGTTTTAAGCCACCAGTTTGTACTACATTGTTGTGTGACAATGCATACACACTACTATTCTATCACAAAATAATTTAGTAATGATATAAATCATACCACATGGACAAACCTAGGAAACAGGCTGAGGGACAGAGAGAACTGATACTGAAGATTATCTCTTCCATGATTTCATTTATATAAAATATTCAGGAGAGAAGATCAATAACTGTGTAAGAAGGGTAAGCAATTGTTGGGGAAAATGGTAAGAGACAGATTGTCAAATATGCAGTTTCTTTTTAGAATGATGTAATATTCAGAGACTGATTGTGAAGATGGTTGCACAATTCTATGTATATAATAAAAAACCATTGACTTACGTTCTTTAAATAAGCGAATTATAAGGGATGAGAAGTACATCTCAGTAAATTTATTTTTAAAACATTGCTAATGGTTGGAATAGAGAACAACAAGCTACCAGTGTGAAACAGCTTCATGAAATTTTAGGTTATTCACTTACATATTTCCCCAAATCCAAAGTACTCTGCACCTGGAATAAGACCATCCAACTGTAAGCATTAAAATGCATGCATGAATTCATTGGAATAATCCTAATTGATATGTGTCAAGTAAGATTCCTAGAAACTTGCGTGTTTTCCTTAGGAGAAAGATAGTGGCTAACTTCTCTGAAACATTCACAAACTCCATTACCTGTTCTGTGCTCAAAGGTCCTGAATCCATAGGATACTAGGAAGGTTTTTCACCTTCCAATATGAATTAAAATGCAGATGTCTCCAGGATACTGTATCCCAACTAATCCTTTCAAGTGCTACCTATTTTTGTCTCCACACACCTCAACAGAAATGAATGTTAAGTTTTCATTTGTTTATTTTCTTCTAAGACTTACTCTCAGTGGAATTATTTATTAGTGTTTGTATAATCCTTGTTTTTCATTGTAAAACAGGTTTAGAAGAATAGTTACAAAGAAAGTCAATTTCTAATAAATGGCATACTAAAACATTAGAAATTAGTGATGAGGTAAAGTTGAAAAGCTATTCTTTTAAATTTTTCAGGGATTAAAAACAAATGAAATTATGTGGAATGGTACTTTAAGGTGTTGAATGTTTCATGGGCACTTTTTCCCCTTAATTTAAGCAATAGAGTGGATAAGAATTTACTGCAAGCAGAAAGGACACTGTCTGTGGTAAGGGAATTATTAATGAGTGAAATCAAGTTTCAAAAGAAGATAAAGATGATACTGAAACAGGACAAAGAATCAATCTTGACCAAAAAAAAGCAAAACGAGAAGTTTTCCTCTTGGTGTGAAAGTAGATAGTTGGAGTGTCAGCAATGGCAACCAGAGTTAATGTGAGTAATGGATAGCCTCCATCAAGACTGTCTCTCAGAAAAGCTGGGATAGTCTCATGCTTCAGTACAGTGACTACATGAAAGAAAAAAAGATTCAACAAGAGCTATTTTCTCTAGTATCTTCCTAGAACTTGTGAGCACAGCATGGCACTGGCACATGAGATCAGCTTGATCTAACTGTAGAACAAGATGCATTAAAAGCAAATGGCAAATGACATTTATGAATATACCAAACAGCATTGAATGACAAAGGAGAAACACATGGAGAAATCTGTTTTCCATATATACAATGATCTTAAAATATCTAACTAAAAGAACAATTGTGACAACAAAAGAACACCAGAAACAACAAAGTGTTTCATAGAGAGTTAGTCTGCAGCAGGACGCCGGTGGCTCATGCCTGTAATCCTAGCTACTCAGGAGGCTGAGATCTGAGGATCACGGTTCAAAGCCAGCCCAGGCAGAAAAGTCTGTAAGACTCTTATCTCCAATAAACCACTAGAAAACTGGAAGTGGTGCTGTGGCTCAAGCGGTAGAGCTCTTGCTTTGAGCTGAGGAGTGACCGACAAAAAAAAAAAAAAAAAAAGAGTAAGTCTTTAAGTGGCCAGTTTACATTTGTTCTTCATGGTTCAGCCTTAGAGATCTAGCAATAGTACTTGTAGCACTTGCTTCATGGACCTATAGCCTTGTATAGCATTTCTTCTTCCTACTGTCCTCTTGGCTCCCCCAAACCAGAGATTCACCAAGCTGGAGTCAGCCTTATTAGTGAAACAGACTTTTCCTAGTATTTTCAGGACAGATTGTGTATATATACATATATATATCTACATATACATATACATGCATTGATCCATTTAGAACTGATTTTGGTGCAAGAAGATATTTGAGTATCTATCTATCTATGCTTACACACTGGAATGTGATAAATTTGATAGGACTCTAGTTATTCACATACTGAGGCCAAAGGAATATATATATATATATATATATGCACACATATATATATACAGAAATAGATAGATAGATAGATAGAGATATGCATAGGAGTGGTGGACAAAGGCTCAATAGCTATGTGAAGATGATCATACAAAATAATATTCTACGAAATGAACTTGAAGCAAAAGAAACAAAAGACTTTTTTTAGTTTCCATTGATGTTTTTATTTCTCTTTTGTCTTGTTTGTTAGGTAGCATTTGGAAAGGCAAGGGAGGGTACATAAAAGGTGGAACAAATGAACTAATACAAGAGTGATACCCACTAGACACTGTGGAAAATGAACTGGATATCTTGTATATAGGGACAGGAAGGAAAAACTGGGAGACAGCAATGGAAGGGGAGACATGGTTCAAAAAGAATTGTACTCATTATTCATTACCTGATTTGTATAAAAAGAAAAGAAAAAGAAAGTGTAGTGCTCAGGATGGAAGGATATTCCACGAGGAAACTAGCTTACTTAAGAGGACAATATTTACCTATTTCTATTCATCACTAAATTGGAGCTATTAGGAGTAGAGAATATCTGGGCCAACATTTTAGACCAAGCCACCCCCAATTTGAGTATGCCCTAGAGGGTCTCTGCTGGAAGCTGAAGCAGATGAGGCAGGATGGCTGGACTCCAGCAAACACTGGGGTGTTCCTCCTGTGGGATTCCCAGGTGGAAGAGAGAAATTTGAGAGGGCTGAAGAGCACTTGGAGTAAGCAGGGCTATTATGTTTCCTGTCTGACCCTCAGAAGCTTTGCCCTAGGGAAGTATGGTTAGATTTCAACAGGGATTAGCAATGCAAGCTGGCAGCCATTGAAGAGTAGACTTATTACAGCTGGTGGAAACTATGAAGTAGGAAGAATTTAATTAATGAGGGAATTTATTAAACTAATACTTCCCAAAAAGCACATGGAGCAATCTTGCTTTAAAGTTGATATATTTATAAATTGGAAAATGAGGGAGATTTTTGTTATTTTATCCTATTTTGTCATCTTATTTCCATTAATAGAATGATAGTTAAGCTATCTTACAGAAGCCACAATAATGATTTATATTAGATCTCCCATTAAATGAGAGCACATATATAAAATGCTTAGATTAGCCAGGTACCAATGACTCACAGAGTTACTCAGTAGGCTGAGATCTGAAGATCATGTTTTGAAGCCAGCTGGGGCAGGGAAAGACTGTGAGACTCATCTCCAATTAAGCACCAGAAAACTAGAAGTGGCACTGTAAGCAAAAGTGGTAGAGTGCTAGCCATGAGTGTAAAAGCTCAGGGACAGTGCCCAGGCCCTGAATTCAAGCCTCATGATTGACCAAAAAAAAAAAAGACTTGAATTTTTTTGAATTATATAGTGCAGATATTCAATAATTAATATAACATTGCTGAATAGCATTAGTGCTAAATGTTTTAAAATGTGATGCATCTGGTAAAATATAGAGGGTATCAGGACAGTGCCCTTATTGTTTTACTGTTTAATTTTTCATATAGTTGCTGAATTTTTTTATTTTTTTCTCACTTTGAAACTTATTTTTAGTGAAATATAAACTGAAATTTTGACAACATATATTATACAATGAATACTAGGCCATCAAGTGGCCTCCACAAAATACAAAGTACATGGTAAGGGCATTTTGCCAGAGACAGGACTGCTCACCAAATACTCCATCTGTTTTTCTCTACCCTAGGCAAACTTGCAATGTCTCAGAGTCATATCCCTATCTGACAAATTTTCTGTGGTCACAATTGTTATTTTTTTTTTTTTACTTCTTGACAATACTACAGTGGCTTTAACAAGGGCCTGGCACTAGCAATCCTTACTTTCCCTCAGCTAGCATTCTACTACTCGAGCCACTCCTCCAGCCCAGCTTTTTGATGAGCAACTGGAGCTGGAGTCTCACAGATTTTTCTGCTTGGGTTGGCTTCGAACCTCAAGTGGCCTGGATTGTAGAGGTTAGCCAATTAAAGAATGGAAGAGCAATCTCCAAATCTCTAAGTAACCATTATTATTGACACAAATGCCACTGATAGACTTGACTTTTCATCAGTTTTAGAAGAATAATGAACCTGGAAACTGTTCAAACAAACACTATTTTTTTAAGAAAATGGGTTAGTAATAATTTGGAAAGAGATAAAGTTTGTTTTTTAAGACAGGAGAAGTAACATGCTATATTTTGATGAGAATAATCCAGTAGAGAAGTTAAAATTAATAACCTAGTATAAAATGGAGGGATTATTGGATCCATATTCTTGATCAGGCAAGAGGGATGAATCTTGGTGCTCCAACACAAGGCTTAGCTCTTTGGGTACCAACTATCATCTGTGACAGGAAGAAAGGAAAAGTACATGACAGAAATGTTGGTCAATGGAGAGATTTCTCTTTATAAAGACATACTAGTGTAATATTTGGTAATATTTAGTATTTTAAAATATTGAGTAATTATATACATAAAGAGAGTAATATATAGTAAGTCTGGCAAAGTGGCTTATAGATAGAATTTCATTTGCCTAAAACAACGAAAAGAAGAACTTTAGATATAAAATTAGCTGCCAACTATAGTTGAGGAATCTTTAACAAATGTGATGGAATTTTTAGAGCTAACTGTTTAAATATTATTGTCCCTTGAGTACAGGAAAAAAGTTCAATACTAATAATACATTGTATTATATGAGGCCATTCACACTGCAAAGTGTTTGCAGCGCAATGTTTGCTGTACTGAACAGAGTTTGGCAAACTACAGACTTTGGGTCAAGTTGACCTGCCATCTGCTTATGTAAATAGTAGTTTGTTGGAATACAGCCAGACCCATTTGTTTGTTATTGTCAATGACTGCCTCCATGAAACAAAGACAAAGTTGATTGTGACTCTAGAGACCTTACTTTCGGCAAAGCAAGCAATACTAAGTATCTAGGCCTTTAGAAAACAATTTCATAGATCCTCATTGAAAATTGATGAATAATTAAGGATGGCCCTGAAATTTTAGAAGAAAATAAAATATTTTTATCAAAAATATATTTTTAATCAAATATAACTTTAATCAAATATAACTATACCTTAAAACAAAACATATAGTCATGCTTCTGAGGACAGGCTTGACTGTGTTTTTTGTTTTTGTTTTTTAAATTTAATGATGATAGCACTTTGTATTCTGGGTGACACTAAAGTGGTAGTGGTAGTTAGGTACATATATAAAGGGGTCCACTTGTATAATCACATGCATTTATTTTAAAATTCCCCCTTGTTTTATTTGTTTTGGTGATTTGGCCCTGAGATGATTTTACTGAGATGAAAAGTTTTGGGTACAAAATAAAAAATGTTATCCAGATGGTGGTGTAACAAGCAAAAATGACACAGTATCTTTTTGTTTCCTTTATTTTTATTTCAATAGACTGGTTTTTGGAGCAGTTTTGTGTTCAGGGTGAAAGTCGGTGGAAAGTACAGAGAATTCCCACAGACCCTAGTAACAATGAGGCAAAAATTTCCTTCGCTATCAACATTCCATACGTTACCAGTACACTACTTATAATCAAATAACTAAATAGGCACATCTTGTCATCCAAGCACATAGTCACCTTAGGGTTCATCCTCAGTGCTGTACATTCTATGGGTTTTGACAAATGTGTAATAACATATTTATTATCATACTTTCAAGTGCAATAGTTTCACTACCTTAAAATCCTATCTGTATATGCTGCCTATTTCTTTCCTCCTCTTAACAGTCTCTGGCAAATGCTGATAGTTTCACTGTTTTCATAGTTTCATGTTTTTACAAAATATTTGAAAAGTAGGCAGGCCCTTCTGACTGGTTTATTTTGCCTGTTATGCAGTTAAAGTTCTTCATGTACTTTCATGGCTTGACAGTTTATTTCTATGGAGTTGAATAATACTACAGTGTCTGGAAGGATGGCCACTTATTTACATACCTATTGAAGGATATCTTGGGAGTTTCCATGTTTTGATAATTATGACTAGAGCTACTGTAGAACTTGATTCATGTCTGTTTAGTTTTTTTAAAGAAATTAACAGTCATTTTAAATGGCTAGCACGTTAAATTCCCAGCAGCATTTAAAATTTCTGTGCCTAAGGGAAGTATTTGAAAGAACTTAATCTCCAATGAATCATCAGCGATGGCAAGGGCAAGTGAGATTCATCAATCCCAGAACCATCAGACTTATTTTAGGGAAAACAAAAAGCAAGGGGTTAGGCAATAGCATAGGCAACAAAGGATTAGTTTAAAGATGTTTTCCATTTGCCATTTTTGCCAATAGTGAAACGTTAAGTGTCATGCTTTACTTTGTTTTATTCATTTTGGCAAACTAAAAAGACATTTTAATGTTGCCAGTTGTCTTTGTGGACTGCATAATTAATCATTCAGCCTATCAGTGATCTAAACTACAAGTTAGGCATGCAGGACAATATTCTGTGGCCTATACAGACTGATCAAATTCTTGTACTCACTAAAGATTGGCTCCATCATCTGTCTAGAATCTATCCTCAAAAAACAAGCAGAGCTAATAGTCTCTAAAAAGACATTTGAGAATATTTGTTCACAGATCTTTTTCCCCTAAAATTTACTTAGAGTCAAATTTAAACTGATAATGCTGCCTTTTGAAAATAAAACAAAGCCTCCAAGTTTTATTGAACATTCTATGAGCTGAAATATGCTTTTTAATATCTTTATTATTTGGCAGAGTACTTTTTAAAAAAATCTGTATATTTTAAAAAATATCCTGAAGTAGTTTTACAAAGAAAGGAGTTGCCATTTAACAAAGCAATTTATGAATACAATGCATCTTGATCAATGTCACCCCTTTCAACATTCTCAACCATCCCCTCCTACGCAAACTCATCTCGCTCAGACTCTTCTATCCCCCCTCTTTCCCCTTTTAAAACAATGTCCACAGGCTTCATGGTTCCATTTTCATTCATAAGTATAAAATATTTTGACCATATTTATACTCATTCAGCTATGTGTTCTCTCTGCTTTCACTAGCACCTGTTCCCCAACACTTGGCTTTTCTATCTTTTTTTTTTTCATTTTATATAATGTACTTTTTTTATTTTGGCATCCCTGGGGCTTGAACTCAGGTGTTGTCCCTGAATTTTTGTGCTCAGGGCTAGTGCTCTACTACTTGAGCCACAGCTCCATGCCTGATTTTTTTTGGTATTTAACTGGAGATAAGAGTCTCATGGATTCTCCTAGCCCCACTGGCATGTAACTATGATCATCAGATCATAGTATAGATGAATTGCTAGGATTACAGGCTCATGCCACAGGTGTTGGGCTCTGTGATGTACTTTTTTATTTTTTTAATTGTATTGTAAAGGTGATGTATAGAGGGATTACAGTTACCTAAATAAGGTAATGAGTACATTTCTTTTCAAGGAGTGTTACCCCCTTCTATAATGTACTTTTTTGCTCCAAATTTTTGTTATTTGCTTTCTAGGTTTAAACTTATTTTGTTTTAAGAAAGAAAAAACCATTTGTGTCCCTATCTTGGGGTTCATTTCACTTAACATCATCTATCTAGTCATATGTACATAACTTTTGACCTTTTCTGCTTGTCCCAGACATATACTAGTTATTGCAAATAAGGGAAACCATGGGACTTATGTTTCTTTGGGCCTGACTTACTTGACTTAATATAATTTTTTCCAAGTCTTTCCATTTCCTAGCAAATGGAGCAATGCCATTCTTTCTGATGGAGGCATAGAATTCCATATTGTGTGTGTGTGTGTGTGTGTGTGTGTGTGTGTGTGTGTATACCACATTTTCTTGATCCATTCTTCTACTGAGGGGCATCTGGGTTGGTTCCATATCTTAGTTTTGGAAGAGTTGTTGATTATATATTCAGTGTAAATTTAACACAAGTCATTCAGGATGATCTGTACTTACATGGTTTCCTCTTCTCGGTTTGAGTTTCAAGGATTCTAAAGATGTGAGAAAACAGGAGCACTATTGCAATAGTGTGCAAAATTTAAAGAGGTAATTTCATTTGGGGGACATTGCGGTAAAATCATTTATCAAAATTGAACATGTACATCACCTTGACAATACAAGAAGACAAAAAAAAAAATGGCCGGGTGCCCAGTGGCTCATGCCTGTAATCCTAGCCTCAAGAGGCTGAGATCTGAGGATCATGGTTCAAACCCAGCCCAGACAGGAAAGGCCCCGACACTCTTATATCCAATAAGCCACTCAGAAAATTGGAACTGGCACTGTGGCTCAACAGGTAGAACACTAGCCTTGAACTGAAGAGCTGAGGGACAGCGCCCAGGCCCAGAGTTCAAGACCCATGACTGACCAAAAGAAAAAAAAAAGTGAAAAAGAAAAAGAAAAATATGAACATGTGTATGTTTCCTGTTGGGCAATTTCTTTCTCCATGAAGACATGTGTACCAAGACATGCCTACTTAAATAAAAGGGCTGTTTATGTACTGATATAATTAAGTGAAAAGATCCTCAAAAAGTTAGAAACATATTCATATGCAAAGGAAAGCATAAAGGTCTACTTGTATCATTTATATAAGAATGGGTGCACATGTGTATCATATATGATATAAATAATTCCTTTGTTTTAAACATTCTATATATCTGTAATATATATTGTACCTTGTATATATATGAAGAATGAATAAATATCATAATATTATATAAAAGAAATGCATTCTATTTTATAATAAATGAAATCTGTGATTAGGACTGGGGATCAAAGAGTCATTTTAATACTTTTCCTCAATTTTAATATATATGTAATATTTTTATTTTATCCAACTACTACATTTCATTAAATCTGAGATTCTGAATATTCTTCATCCTAGAAGGTTTTCAGTCATCTCAAATCTTTCACCTACACAACTGGTAGTTTTCAGTGATTATTATATCCCAAAGAAATTTACTTAAAAATAACATCAAAATATTCATGTAAATTGTCAAGAATACTAAGAAATTATAAATTACATTTATTTGAAGTAATTCTCAGGTTAAATAGAAATACAATTATTAAAAATATCCATACTCATTATGTAAAATTAAAATTGTTGATATTTATAATTTTAGATAATTATAGTTGATAACATATGTAAAGAATTATAAGATGGATTTGTAAACTGTCACAACATTCTGCACATTTTAAATATATTCTGAGATTTTAAATATATTTAATCTAGCTATTCCCAGGCTAAGCAAAACATAAATGCACACAAAGACTTTTATGAAGAATTATGTCACATATTTATTGAAATGAAATGGGCAAATCATATTATCTTTTTTTTTTTTTTTTTTTTAATTTAATTTTATTTTATTTGAGAACATACTGTACAGAGGGGTTACAATTACATGGGCAGGATAATGCATACATTTCTTACCAAGCATTGCAGCCTCCTCCTTTGTTTACCCTTCACCTCCCTTCCCAGCCTCCCCCCTCCCTCCCACCCAATCATACCCCCCCTCCCCCCCCCCGACATTGTAAAGCTGGTTTTGACATGACATTTTGTACTTCTCATTGTTGCAACAGGTCCACCTGAATCCTTAAACGACTTGTTTGTCCCCATCTCCTCCACATGTTATACTGACATCAAATATAGTGAAAGCGGGGGTTACACTGTGGGGGAGGGACATACAAAGCAACAAAGAGATAATATTATAAATGCGTTAGAAACACATGCATGAAAGAAACAAAAACATTAAAATACATATTTGAGGTTTCGTTTTCCTAACATCAAATCATATTATCTTTAACAAAATTAAATGTGAGCTAAAATTGTTGTCGTAGATATTTAATAGATCAGGAATAATAGCAAAAATTTGTTTTCAAGTAGTATTTAATAAGCACAGTGATTCATGCCTATAAATCTCAGTTACTCTGCAACCAGAGGTGGGAAGATCAGAGTTCAAAACCAACAGGAACTGGGCACAGGTGGCTATTCAGGAAGCTGAGATCTGAGGATCATGATTTGAAGCTATTCCAGGCAGCAAAGTCCCTGTAACTCTTATCTCCAATTAACCAGCAAAAAGCTGGAAGTGACAACAGGCAATACACCAAAGGAAAAAAAAAGAATGAAAACAAAAGAAATGACTTCACAGAGTACATTAAAACAACAACCACAACAAAAACAAACAAACAAAACCCTCTTGTTTCCTGTTGTCAATGTTTTTTTTTATTTTGGTACCCTGTGTCTTGTATATGTGCTTATCTGACTTAGGGTAGGGAAGGGAAGGGGAATAAACAACAAGGGGAGACAAAGGACAAATGGTGAACCAATGCAACAGTGATACTTACAAGACATTATGTTGGACATGAATTTTACAACTTCAGCAGGGGGGTGGATTGGGAGGAGAGAAAGTGGGAGAAAAATGAGGGAGGGTAACAATGTTCAATAAGAAAAGTACTTATTACCTTATGCATCTGCAACCTCTCTGTCCATCACCTTTACAATTAAATTAAATTTTTGAAAAAGCTAGAAGTGGAAGAGTAGTAGAGCATTAGCCTTGAAAAAAGCAAAAACAAAAAACAAAAAAACCTCAAGGACAGGCCCTGAGGTCAAGCTCTAGTATCTGTCTCTCTCTGTCTCTCTGTCTCTCTATCTCTCTCTCTGTCTCTATCTCTGTCTCTCTCTGTCTCTGTCTCTCTCTCTCTCTCTCTCTCTCTCACACACACACACACACACACACACACACAAGCTAACAAGGGCAAAAGCATGAGATCGTGCCTGAAAAACAAACTAAAAAATGAAAAAATTGTGGGCATGGCTCAAGTTTTAGAGCACCTGCCTGTATACAATCTTCTAATAACCATTTAAAAAGAGGGAGGAGATTAATAGCCTGGAGAAAAATCCATGACAAAATTCCAAATGAAAAATTAGAAAATGAAGTTAAATCTACATTATGATTTCATATTTGAAAAAATTCAATCCTATATGATATATACCATATATGTGCATATGTGTGGATATATACATATCCCCATATATATATAAATATATCTTAAGTAATAAAATCTAAATTATATATTATATGTATGCAAAGTAAAATATTGGAAAAAATAACTCAACTATTCCAGGTTTATTTGGATTAAATATTTGTTTCTCCCTTATAATTATCCTGTATAACATAGACCCTAAGCCATTGTACTGCCATTACAATCTTCTGTAATTACCTTGACTTTAGTGGACTCTACAATAGGATTTCTTCTCTTGGCTTCCAAATATTCCTCTGCTGCTTTCCTCAATTTTGAGAATTTATTTTCTCTCTTGTTCTGCACTATATATTCACAGCTGTACTTTCTCTTTGGTATAAAAACTCATACTCGGAAATGTAGAGTCTGATCAGGGTCAGTAAACCAAGTGTTCTCTGCTTGTTCTCACTTTTATAGACCTCCCTGCTTTTATGAGTTCTGCTGACATGTTTTAAATACTATGTTCAGTGTCATTTCCCATACTGGCCCCTTTCACACCTGCTCACCATCTGATGCATTTTGAGGTTTGTTCTCTTTGCATCTTAATGCTGGCCTATTTCTGTGCTTATTATAAAGAAGCTGTGAGATCACCTTCTCAGTGTACCAAAGAGGAATTTGCATCTCAATGCCATGATGTGAACAGGAAAAAACATTACTTTAAAGCAAAAAAGACCTTAAGAGTTACCTTAAACAAAAAAAGTCAGCCTCCTTTCTCTAGATTTACTCACTCACTGCATACAGCTATAGCAGACCATAAAGAACTAAAGTTAATAAGCAGAAAAGACTGACTTTAGAAACCTATTTCTAATATATTTTAATGTCTTGTTGATTCATGTATGAATTTTATTAAATGAAGTTAATTAACAAAAGAAAAATAAATCATATAATATTTATTCTAGAGACAGCTTCAATTAATATTGTTTTATATGTTCTTCCAGAATGTATGTGTGTGTTTGTATATGTATATAAGGAATATATTAAATAGTTCTTTAGCCAGTGTTGGTGGCTCATGCCAGGAATCCTAGCTGCTGAAGAGGCTGATATCTAAGGATGTGGTTCGAAGTTAGCCCAGCAGGAAAGTTCATGAGATTCTCTTTTTTTAAAAAGCTGGAAATGGACCTGTTGCCCAAGTGGTAGAGCACTGGCCTGGAGCATAAAAGCTCAGGGATAGTGGCCAGAGCCTAAGTTCAAGCCCAGGATTGGCATTAATTCAATCAATACAGATAATTTATAATAGTTAATATGTAGATCAGGATGTTTAAGTAAGACATACAGAAGTCACTAGAAAGGAAAGCAAATTATTGTTTTTCTCTGGCATATATAAGTTATTAACATACTGCTTTAATTCTTTGGGGACACTATTAAGTGAAATGAGAGTAACTTGAACAAGTGACTCCATGCCTCTCTATCTGGTAGTGGTATGACTATTCATTGACTAGCTGGAAGCAGCACATACAGATTGACATCTGAGTAAGCCAAACAGGGTGGTGTACAATGTTGTCATGCTACCAAGAATGCTATTCAGTTTAAAACTGATAAAAATTGTTTATTTCTAGTGTCTGCCATTTATTTTTGGGTAAAATCTGATTATTGATGACTGAAGTGAAAAGAAGTAAAACTCTTGGGGAAAGAAACAGTACTGTAGTTCAATTATTTTATATTACTACATGGAATTATTAAGGTCACATATCTGTGTGTTATAAATATAATTGAGTCAAGTGCCAGTGTCTCATATTTGTAATCCTAACTACCCAGGAGAACAGAGAACTGAGGAGTGTGATTCAAAGCCAACAAGGACAGGAAAGACCATGAGACTTATCTCCAATTAATAACCAAAAAAAAAAAAAAACAGAGTAGAGCACGAATCTTGAACAAAAAATCTCTGGGACAGGGTCCAGCCCCCAAGTTCAAGGAAGGAAGGAAGGAAGGAAGGAAGGAAGGAAGGAAGGAAGAAAGGGAGGGAGGGAGGGAGGGAAGGAAGGAAGGGAAATTAAATTTGATGGTATACATCTAAAATAAAAAACAGTCATTCAGTTCAAAAAGGCACAAAATATTACTATCCTTATCTTAAAACAAGATACATTGTAACATTTAAGTTTATCTTTGTTTTTGTTGCTTTGTTTTTTTGTTTTGTTTTGTTTTTGTCAGTCATGGGGCTTGTATCTGGGCCAGGGCTCTGTCCCTCAGCTCTTCAGCTCAAGGCAGTGTGCTACCACTTGAGCCAAAGCACTATTTCCAGTTTTCTAGTGGTTAACTGGAGATAAGAGTCTCATGGACTTTCCTGCCCAGGTGGCTTTGAACAGTGATCCTCAGATTTCAGCTTCCTGAATAGCTGGGATTACAGGTGTAAAACTCCTGCACCCAGGTAAGTTTATCATTTTAATGTCTATACAGTGACTTCAAGTTTACTACACAGTTTTATGATTTTACATAAAGACATGGAAACGTACACATAGTCAAGAAACAGAACATACCTTCCAAAATTCTTCATGCTATCTCTGCCCCTCCTCTCCCTTCCTTCCTCTCCATTGTAGATTTTTCATCCCCAATAGCCTTAACCCCTAGCAACTGGTCCATCCCAAGAGCTTTCCTTTTTTTAAATGTCAAATTAACATACTCATCATTAATCTTTTGACTGGTTAGTTTATTTTTTGGTTCTGGGAAACATAGCTAGAGGTTATATATGCTAGACAGATGCTCTACCATTGAGTTACATCCCTAGCCAAAACTAAAGACCCTTTTGAGCCTAGCTTTTTCCATTTGGCATAAAGTATTAGAGAATAGTCATGTAATAGCATAAACCAGTAGCTCATATTTATTGGTGAAAACAATTCCACTATATAAAGATACAATGGGTCTTTCATGTACTTATCATCCATTGGACATTTCAGTTGTTTCCAGTTTTTGAGATTGTTAATAAAAATTATTAGAAATATTTGCATAGGTTTTTGCAGACATGCACCTTAAATTATTCTTGACTATATAATAAAACTGTAGGAGGCTGGCCTGGTGGCTCACGCCTGTAATCCTAGCTACTCAGGAGGCTAGATCTGAGGATCGCGGTTTAAAGCCAGCCCAGGCAGGCAAGTCCGTGACTCTTATCTCCAATAAAGCACCAAAACCCAGAATTGAACTGTAGCTCAAATGGTAGAGCACTAACCTTGAGCTGAAGAGCTGAGGGACAGCGCTCAGGCCCAGAGTTCAAGCCCCACGACTGACAAAAATAAACAAACAAACAAACAAACAAACAAACTAGGCTTCACATGATGAGAAATTGCCAAAAGTTGCTGGGCACAGTAATTGGGACCTGCTTTGGAACTAATGATCAGAAACATCATAGCACAAAATCAGTCTGGTAAAAACCTTTCCCTGGCTTCATCTCAACCAATAAACAGGGCACTGAATTACATCTCTTTATTAGAGCATGAGACTCCATCTGAAAATAAAATTAGTAAAGCAAAGATGTCTGACATTGTGGGTCATGTAGTTGAACTCCTGATCAGGGACGGCAAAGTCCAGAGTTCAAATCCCTGTACTGCCAAAATAATGATGATGATGGTGATGATGATGATGATGATAAATGCCAAAATAGTTCCTAAATGGGTTTCCAAGTACATTTGCCACAGCAGTATATGAGAGTTTTTGTGGCTATGTACCCTTGCAAACACATAACATTAAAAATAGTACATGTTCTAGTAGATGGATAATGGTATCTTGTTTCAGTTTTAATTTATATTTGCAACTAATTAATTGCTAATAATGCTATCTCTTAATGTAATTACAATGTTAAGGAATTCCTCTTCTATGACAAGTTTGATGAGTATTTGGAGTTTTACCATGAATGAATACTGACTTTTTTTCACGTTTCTTTACATCTTCTTTTTCACTTCTTTGCTTCAAGGGGTTGAAATAGTGAATTAAACTTAATTTTTGAATGTCAAAACAATCGTGTATCTGGGTAAAAACAGCACTTAGTCAAGATGTGCTAATATTATTTCTTGGAGAATTTTTTTCATGTTTACTCAGGAGGGCCATTCATCAGCAGTGTCTTTATCTTATCTCTTGTACTTACTTTTGCAGTACTGGGGTTGAACTCTGGTTCTTACACTTGCTGGGTAGGTGCTCTACCGCTTGATCCACACTCTAGCTCTTTTTGTACAATGGTTATCTTTGAGGTTAGGCATCCCCTTAGCTCTGGTGGCCCTGGACTTCAGTCCTCCCAAACATGCTTTCCCATTGCACTGGGCTCAGCCATTGTGTTCCCCTTCTAGCTGGGATAACAGGCACACACCAGAGTGCCTAGCTAATAGTAGAAAACAGTCTTTCAAACTTTTACACTTAGGCTGGCGTTGAACTGTCCCCTCCACTCCGCCCACCAGTCTCCACTCTACAAATAGCTAGCATTAGTGGCTTTTAAGCCACCTCACCAGTCTAAATTTTAGACATATGCTTCTCCAATAATACACTAGGTTTTATTTCTTTGATTAGTTAATGCCACAATAACAAACAAGACTTCAAACTCTCGTGGTTTTTTCCTAAAAAAAAAAGCTTTATTTTTTGCAAAGGAAAATATTTTTATTAATAAGTTTTTTATTGTGAAAATATGGTACAGAGGGATTACAATTACATGAGCAAGGTAATGAATACATTTCTTATCAAGCATTGTTGCCTCCTCCTTTGTTTCCCCTTCCCACCCCCGCACCTCCCAACCCCGCCGCCAAAGTTGTAAAGTTTGTTTTTCAACATAACATCTTGTACATCTCATTGTTGCAATGGGTCCACCTGTATCCCTATTTAAACAATTTGTTTTTTCCCTTCCCCTCCACAAATTATACCCACATCAAATACAGTGATAACAGAGGTTATACCGTGGGGGAGGGACATACAAAGCAACAAAGAAATCATCTTATAAATACATTAGAAACAATAGCAAGAAAGAAAAACCATTTGAGTCCTTATCTTGGGGTTCATTTCACCTAACATCAATTTATCTGACCTTTTCTGTTTGTCTCAGACATATACTAGTTATTGCAAATAAGGGAAACCATGGGACCTATGTTTCTTCGCGCCTGCCTTACTTCACTTAATATAATTTTTTCCAAGCCTTTCCATTTCCTAACAAATGGGGCAATGTCATTCTTTCTGATGGAGGCATAGAATTCCATTGTGTATATATGCCACATTTTCTTGATCTATTCACCTACTGAGGGGCATCTGGGTTGGTTCCATATCTTATCTATGGTAAATAATACTGCAATAAATATAGTTGTGCTGGTAGCTTTAGGATGGTCTTGTTTGTGATGATTTGGGTAAATGCCCAAAAGTGAGATTGCTGAGTCATAGGGAAGCTCTATATGGAGTCTTTTGAGGAACCTCCATACTACTTTCCAAAGTGGTTGAACAAGTTTACACTCCCACCAACAATACAGTAGGGTTCCCTTCTGTCCACATCCCCTCCAGCATCTGTTGTTATTAGAGTTCTTGATTATAGCCATTCTAACTGGGGTGAGGTGGTATCTCAATGTTGTTTTGATTTGCATTTCTTTTATGGCTAGGGATGTTGAGCATTTCTTCATGTTTCTATTGGCCATCCTTCTTTCCTCTTCAGAGAAGTTTCCCTGTAAGTCTTTAACCCACTTATTTATTGGGCAGTTGTTTCTTTGAGTATTTGTTGTTGGGGGATTTAAGACTCAAGAGAAATTCCCTTTCCTGTGTTACCTCAGCAATCAGGTTGCTATCAACATTGTCATGCATTGTTCTGAATATGAAAGCTCTACAGTATCTATGCAGGGGAAGGATGATAAAAGCATGTCACATAAAAATTTTAGAAGAAACTGAAAGAGATAAAGAAAGAGAGTGAGAGAGACATTACCATCTAGGCAAAGAAATCTTAAAAATCTGCTGATTAAAACCAACTTGTATTAAAAGAACAAACTGTTATAAGGCTTGATTCTATCTGAAATTTAAATGTACTATAATTAATAAATCATACAGATCCATGCAGGAACCGGGACAATCATATGATTATTATGGAAAAAGAGAAATATTATTGCAATAGAGGCTTACACATGTATGAGAGGATCCAGACAGATTTGAAATGTACAGTCAGAAAATCAGTTATATTACAAACAATTCTACCTTAAGTGGTAACATGTGAGGTCTTGCAAGGAAAATGGGAAAACCAGAGGTATTTACTCGCTGGAATAGAGCTTAAAAGTTATTGATGTGGAAAGCTAATGACTCCATTCCTAGAGGACAGACCTGGATTGCTGTTGATCCTAAAGGTCAATAAAAGAAGATGATCATGGAGAGTGAAGCTTGGAGTCAACCAGGAGCCTAGAGACCTGCTTTTATTGTTGTTTCCTGCATCTAATTAAAAAGCCCTTCAGAAAAGAGATGTCAGCCCCTCTATTCCTGACTTGAAATATAATGTGAATTTCTCTTTACACTAACTGTAACTCAGAGTCCTACAGCCGGAATTTTTTGAAAGTAGTACCCAGTTAGCTAACATTGACATCATAAACCATAAATATGACCTCCCAATTTTTTTTTTGCCAGTCCTGGTGCTTAAACTCTGGGCCTGGGCGCTATACCTAAGCTTCTTTTGCTCAAAGCTAGTACTCTACCACTTGAGCCACAGCACCACTTCTGGCTTTTTCTGTTTATATGGTGCTGAGGAATCGAACCCAAGGCCTTATACATGCAAGGCAAGCGCTCTACCACTGAGCCACCTTCCCAGCCCTACCTCTCAATTTTTTACATGGCATTGGCTAGAATTGAAAAGCACCACTTCTTTTTTTTATAATCCATTGGATAAAAATCAATCATAAAACCTCATTTAAATTTTAAGGATCTGGAAAATAAGGAAATGCAGATGAATATTCATTCAGCAAATATTACTGCTGATATGTATTATATCAAGAGGAAACACACATCACAGTTTATAAAACTTTAAATAAGTTGACTGTGATTTGTAAACAAAATATTTTGGTTTGCTTTAATAAAATTTTTAAATGAGGATTACAACTATTGTTAATGTCATGAGGATATTTTCTCTAAGTCTGAAAGTTTATGGTTTCACTCAGCCTGTTTTTTAGACAGCTTCTCCATAGAGAAATCTTCTTTCTTCACCCCTCTTGTGCTTTTCTTAGCCTTATTAGTGTGAGTAACATTAAAGTCATTTTCAGCACTGAGATTTCCTATTGCAGCATTGATGAGGCCTTTCAATGTTCTTTCAACTACCTTTTTTTGATGGGTGGAGATCAGTAAAGAGAAAAATTAAAAATGGAAGATTAAGAAAACATTGCAAATTAGGAAGCTAATAATCTGATTCTTTATGTATTTCTGTGGCAAATATGATGTTACCTGAAGTGGAAATATGAACCTTAGCAAATGTATCCTTTGACTGTCTTTTATATTGATGTTGTGAGTGAGTCCTGGGATTAGAAGGAACAAAGGTAGTTAGTTGTCCATGAGACAACTACTTTTAAAACTCCTTTTTAATTAAAAAAGAGATTCAGAAAGAAAAAAATATTTAGGTCTAATAATATTTAAGAAAGCAGGAAAGGGGACAAAGAGTTGAAATTTTCTTTTTTGAAAAGCTTTCCATTTAAAAAAAGAGTACATGAGAAGAAGAGCAGATTGAATAAAAAAAAAAAAACATGATCCATCCAATATTTGCATTCTGTTTTGGATTATTTTTGAATTGATTAAAACTTCCACTAATTATTTTATATGTCTTTTAATATATTACTTGTGTAATATATTTATTGAATAATAAAAGCTATGAATTGCTGATCTTAGATATAAGAATTCAGATACAGACATTTGTACAAAATGACATACCTTTAGATATAAAGAAATGTCAAGAATGTCATAAAGGCCATCTAGCTAATTTATACTAGAAAATAATAACCCTATTGCAAAAGAGGAAGAAGAAGAAGAAGAAGAAAAAGAGGAGGAGGAGGAGGAAGAGAAGAGAAGAAGAAGGAGGAGGAGGAGGAGGAAGAGGAGGAGGAGGAAGAGGAGGAAGAGGAGGAAGAGGAGGAGGAGGAGAAAGAGAAGGGGGAGGAGGAGGGGGAGGAGGAGGGGAGAAGGTGGAGGAGGAGGAGGAGGCAGCAGCACAGTCCCAAGCATAGGGTCTTTTTTCCTCCACTACTTCGTGAAAAAAAATGAAAAAAATTAAAGGAAGGAAGGTAGGAAGTGAGGACCTTGGGTATATTGGCCCTTTTCCACCTCAAAAGTACATGAGAATCTTCTGACTTATAGACAAAACTCTGGCTATAGTGAAAATAATTAAATTACTAATTTGAATTTTTTTTTAATTGAGACAAACACATGTGCCTGGATAAAAATCTATTGTTAGAAGTACTAGCTTTTTATTTCTATCAATGTGATAGAAAAAAAAGAGACACTGTGATGAGCAATTTATAAGGAGGAAAAGAGAGCCCAGTCCATGCTAGGTTGGCTCCATAGCTTTGCAACAGCTGGGAAGCAGAGAAAAGCAAAAAGAGATCAGAATCCCAATAACCCTCAGAACACGTCCTCAATGACCTAATTTCTTTCTAGTTATAGGCCCTTACCTTCTAAAGCATCTACCTTCTACTAATACTGCCACAGGCACTGCACAGAACTTCAATATGTTGGTATTTGAGGGTCATTTGTTCAAACAAAGCAGATATCAAGTTGTCAATCTGCACAAAATACTGTGGACTGAGATCTATAAATATCTCTTGATGTAAGAGGCAGAGACATTTTATTGTCTCTATGTGAACATTCATGTACATTTCCATATTTTCCAGCTCCTTGCAGCTTGTGTTGTCACATGACTGATTTTGTCTGATTGGCTATGAATAAAAACATGTCACATAAAAACTGAAGATGAAACTTAAGGAGAAAAAGAGAGAGAGAGAGACTTGTTAACATCTACGAAAAGAAAACTTTTAAAGATCTGCTAAATTAATCCCAACTTGTGTTAAAGGAACAAAGTATTATAGGGCTTGAGTCTATCTGAAATTAAAAATTACTATAATTGCAACAACATGGATTATTTCCTCTGAGAATTACTTCTTTAATATATTAAACTAAAGATAGGGTAACATTACAGAAACATCATTGCTGAAAATTGCTGATCTTCTTAGCTATAGTACCTCATTAGCCACCTGATCACTAGGGTGGCCTGGATTGGAAATTAGATTATAGGAAATCAATATGACAAAATTATTACACATATATGTACAATATATCATATATGTATGTGTACAATGCCATTAAAAATCTCTTCATATAATTAATGCAATTAATGACTGTACAAATATCCTTTTAAAATTAACAATAACAGGGCTGGGAAGTTGGCTCAGTGGTAGAGTGCTTGCCTTGCATGCATGAGGCGCTGGGTTTGATTCCTCAGCATCACATAAGCAGAAAAAGATGGAAGTGATGCTATGGCTGAAGTGGTAGAGTGCTATCCTTGAGCTGAAGAGCTGAGGGACAGCACCCAGACTCAGAGTTCAGGCCCCAGAACCAACAAAAAACAATTAACAAGGACATTGATAAAAATGAACTAAGCAACTCAAGGGCAGAGATGGGAGGGAGGGCATGAGAAGGGAAGAGGGAACAGCTGACACTAAGCAAAAGGAAAGAAGTGACCATATCACTGATTTGGAAGCAATAGTTGTATTGTCAAAGTTTATAGAATTCACAAACTTTATAGACCATGATAATGACAATTGCCTTGTGAAAGTTAAAATGTGTTTGTGACTTGAACTAAGTATCACTGTCCCACAATGCTGTGAAATTTATGTGATCACTTAATCTCAATAAAAGTTATTTTAAAAAATAAAATCAAATTAACAATGAAAACAATGAATACCAGGAGAGTGAATTTGAGGAGCAGGTCTAGAAGGAAAGGAAGAATAAACCAAGAGACTGAATGAGGGTCAATATGGTCAAAGTAAATAAAATAATAAAACCTGATAAAATTGTTTTCAGAAAGGGAGGGACATGAGGGAGAATGACAAAAGGGTAGGTTTGATCGCAGTACTTTGTATGCAGATGTGAAACTATCACAGTCAAACTCACCTTGCATAACTCATAAATGCTAATAAAAATCTTTGAAATGGTTTAGCACTTAGTCCTGACTCTGTCTAGCTATGTGACTTTGCAAAATGTTAATTTCTCTAAATCTTTTTTTTTGCCATGAGCAAAATGAGGTATTTTGATGAAATGGCTTTTATAGCATCATACTGAATAGAAACATAATAGAGTGATACACTAATTTTATAATTTCAATACTTAGAATGTAGAAAGCAAAAGGAATGTGGATAAAGTTGATTTTAAAATATATTTTACCTAAACACTATATCCAAAACAGAATGACTTCAATGTGTAACAAATATTTAAAGTTACCAATGGAATATTTTGTATTCCTCAAGCTACTTTGTGTATTGTACTTACGTCTGATTTGAAGGCAAAATTCAATTGGAACTACTTGAACTGTATTTAGATTAATACAATTTCCAGTAGAAAATTAGTTTCACATGCCAAGTTGGTTCAAATACACTGAACATTTTCTAATAACTGAATAAGATGTCAGGGTTTAAATATAAATTATTATAAAAATAAAATAGGAGTTGTGTCACATTCACCACATCCTGGGTTCTCTGAGTCTTTTTGGAGATATTAACAGTTCTAGTGGATGAGATATGGAGTACAATGCATCATTCACTTCAGCTTTTGGTTCTATCTAAATAATAGTAGAAGTCACAGTCATAGACAGAGAAAAGTGGTAATTTTCAATGAATTATAGTACAAATATCTAAAATAAGGCCAATTCACTTAAAATTTTAGGCAAAAAGTACAGTATTATTTTTTAACTATAGGCACAATGTTTAGAGCAGATCTCCAGCTATTCCTCTTGCCTAACTGAAACTTTATGAACTTAATATTAACTCCTCATTTCTTCTCACTCCAGCCATTGGTAGCTACTATTGTATATTGTTTCTATGGGTTGGATAATTTTATATATCTTATCCTAGTGGTCCTTTGTAGTTTATTTTACTTAGCATGATGTCCTGCAGCCTCATTCATGGTGCTATATGTAACAGGTTTTCTTCATTTCAAATGTGAAAAATATTCCACTCCATGCCCATACTACATTTTCTTATTGATTCATCCAGTTATGAACATATAGATTGTTCACATAGCATGATTGACAGTGTAAATTATGAATAGACAGTGAATAATAAAATAATTATATAGTAAGATAATTATTTTTATATATTTCTGGAAGTTATAATACTGGATTATATGGTATTTGTGGTCTATTATTTCTGTAGAATCTTCACACATTTTCTAGAGTAGATGCACCCTTTACCTTCCCACTAAGAGTACACAAGAGGTATTCAATGTCATTACAATTTGACCAATACATGTTATCTTTTTGGTTTAATGACATCTGTCTTACGAGATGTGAGGTGGGACAGATGCCAGTGGCTCCCGCCTGTAATCCCAGCTACTCAGGAGACTGAGATCTGAGGATCACGGTTCAAAGCCAGCCTGGGTAGGAAAGTCCGTGAGACGCTTATCTCCAATAAACCACTAGAAAAACCAGAAGTGATACTGTGGTTCAAGCGGTAGAATGCTAGCCTTGAGTTGAAGAGCCTAGGGACAGCGCCCAAGCCCAGAGTTCAAGCCTCACGACCGACAAAAAAAAGAGAGAGAGAGAGAGGTGATAATTCATTTTGACTTTGTTTTGCACATAGTGCAAATGATACTTTATGGTAGAAAATAAAAAGCTTGTCTTCTGTTGTCAGAAGCAAAACCAGGCAAGGATGTCCCTTTTCCTAGTTGTAGTCAATGTAGCAGTAGAAGTTGCAGCCAGAACAATGATACAAGGAAAAGAGCTAAAATGCACTCAATCCAGAAAAAGAGAAAATTTTTCTCTATTTACAGGCAGTATGATCTTATATATAGAAAATGCTGGGTCTCATAAAAATACTATTAGAACCATTAGCAAATCCAGTAAAATGCAGGATTTTTAAAAAAGACAAATAATAATCACTTGCCTTTTTAACACTGAGATTAAACTGTCTGAAAGAGAAATTAAGGAACAGTAACAATTTTAATAACATAAAATGATAAGACACTTATGAATAATTTTATCTGTAGAGAGAAAAAAATTAAACACTAAAACCTATTAAACACTGATGAAAGACATTTAAGATGACAATTTATGGAAAAGTATCTGGTAATCATGGGGTATGTTAAGATGATTAAGATCATAAATGTGCTCAAAGTGATTCAATGTAGTCCCTATCAAAATATCAGCAATAATTTTCTACAAAGCAGCAAATATCTATTTTGGAATTCATATGGAACTACCAAAGATCTCTGACAATCAAAACAAACCTAAGAAGACTATCAAAGCTAGTGGCATCACATTTCCTGATTTTCAAAGTATATCACAAAATTAGAATAATTCTAGCAGCCTCACACTGCACAAGATTGACACCTAGGCCAATAGAATAGAATAAAGAGCCTGGATATAAACCTAAGCCAATATGCAACTAACTAATCTTCAAAAATATGCCAAAAATACACAATGGAGAAAGAAGAATCTCTACAACAGCAATTTATTAGGAAAACAGCATATTCACAGCAAAAGAATGAAACTAGATTATCTAATAGCAAACATAAAAAATTGAAATGTTTCATGATTAAAGACTCAAATTTGAAGACTCTAACATAAAAAACATAGAGAAAATTCCTCATGACACTGAATTTCACAATGATTACTTAGATATGATACTAAATGCATAAGCAACAGAAAAGCATGGACAAATTGTGACTACATCAGAGTCACAGGCTCTATACAGCAAGGTGAACAATCAATAAAATAAAATGAAATAAGGCTTATGAAATGAGGAAAATATTTGCATACTATGTATTTTGTAAAAGTTTAATATGTACAATATAACAGAAATAACTATAATAAGCAAAAGATTGCAATGAAGATATACAAATGGAAGAATGGGATTTGAGTCCCCATTTGTACAAATAGGCTTTGAGATGATAACATATCTCACCCATTTTAATAAAAGCCTTCCTATTGTCCACTCTGGGATCTCCTTATCCCTTTCCCCTTTCATTCCAGACTCAGTATTCAGGTCTCTTTGTGTTACCAGCTTACATTTGTGGGCACATCTTACGTGCCATTGAACCATCCAAACAACCCTCCTAGAAATGCCAGACAGACCTGCTCAGAGATACATTCCATTTCTACATTCCACATGGGGAAGAGGGAGCTCCCTGTCCTCTTGTCTTACCTGCTGAGTGACTTTGTTTTCCTCCCCTGCTTGATATAGCTGAAGGAAGCAAATGATTCTCCCATACACTTTCTTAAACCTCCAAGGAACAGTGAGTGACAGAATGCCTAGTGACATTTGCCCTCGTGATACATTATTTAAGCTTTTCATCTTTGCTAGGTCTTAGTTCCAAGACCTTTATAAACCATGGAAATATCTGTTACCTATGAAATGTGAAATCAACTTTTTATTAGAAACAATACATTATTATTATTGTTGTTGTTGTTGTTGTTATTTTGGTTAGTTGTGGGGCCTGAGTGCTGTCCCTCAGCTCTTCAGCTCAAGGCTAGCGCTCTCCCACTTGAGCTACAGCGCCACTTCCCATTTTCTGGTGGTTTATTGGAGATAAGAGTCTCAAGGATTCATTCATCTACTGAGGGGCATCTGGGTTGGTTCCAGATCTTAGCTATAGTAAATAATGCTGCAATAAACATAGTTGTGCTGGTAGCTTTAGTGTGGTCTTGTTTGTAAACATTTGGGTAAATGCCCAAAAGTGGGATTGCTGGGTCATAGGGGAGTTCTATGTGGAGTCTTTTGAGGACCCTCCATACTGCTTTCCAAAATGGTTGAACAAGTTTACATTCCCACCAACAATGAAGTAAGGTTCCCTTCTGTCCACATCCCCTCCAGCATCTGTTGTTGTTAGAGTTCTTGATTTTTGCCATTCTAACTGGAGTGAGGTGGTATTTCAATGTTGTTTTGATTTGCATTTCTTTTATGGCTAGGGATGTTGAGCATTTCTTCCTGTGTCTATTGGCCATCCTTCTTTCTTCTTCAGAGAAGTTTCTCTTTAAGTCTTTCGCCCACATGTTTATTGGGCAGTTATTTCTTTGAGGATTTGCTGTTGGGGGATTTCATTTTTTGAGTTCCAAGTATATTTTAGATATGAGACCCTTGTCCGTTGTATGGCTAGTAAAGATCTTCTCCCAATCCATGGGCTAGCTATGTCCTTTGCCATGCAGAAGCTCTGCAACTTTATGCAATCCCATTTGTCCAACCTTTCTTTGATTTGTTGTGTTTCCGGGTCTCCTCTATTCAGAAAATTTCGGCCTGAGCCAAGGAGACCTAGGGTTTCTGCTCTTCTATCCTGTAATGTTTTCAGAGTGTCTGCTTTGACTTCGAGGTCTTTGATCCATTTGGAGTTGATTCTGGTGCAGGGTGATATATAAGGATCTAGCTTTAGTTTTCTACAAGTAGTTAACCAATTTTGCCAGCACCATTTACTGAAGAGGCTGTCTTTCTTCCATTCTATTGAAGATTAGATGGCTATAGGTCTGTAGGTTCATTTCTGGGTTTTCAATTCTATTCCATTGGTCCTGAGGTCTGTTCTTATGCCAATACCAAGCTGTTTTGATTACTATGGCTTTATAGTAGAGTTTGAAATTTGGTATTGATATTCCTCCAGCAGTGTTCTTTCCGTTGAGGAGCGTTTTTGCTATTCGGGGTCTTTTATTGTTCCATATGAATTTTTGGATTGCCTCTTCTATTTCCTTGAAGAATGAGCTTGGAATTTTGATAGGTATTGCGTTGAATTTGTAGATAGCCTTGGGAAGTATTGCCATTTTCACGATGTTAATCTTTCCAATCCAGGAGCATGGGAGGTTTTGCCATTTAAGTTCTGTGTTGATTTCCTTTTTCATGATTTTACAGTTTTCATTATAGAGGTCCTTCACTTCTTTGGTTAAGTTAATCCCTAGGTATTTTATTTTTTGTGGGGTTATTACAAATGGAGTTGCTTTCCTAATTTCAGCCACACTTTTCTCATTGTTGGCATACAGAAAGGCCATTGATTTTTGGGGGTTAATTAAATGTGGTATATATACACAATGGAATTTTATGCCTGCATCAGAAAGAATGACATTGCCCCATTTGTTAGGAAATGGAAAGACTTGGAAAAAAATATATTAAGCGAAGTAAGCCATGCCCAAAGAAACATAGGCCCCATGGTTTCCCTTATTTGCAATATCTAGTATATGTATGAGTCAAGCGGAAAAGGTCAGATAATGTGATGTTAGGAAAATGAACCCTTAGATATGTATTTTAATGTTTTTTTCTTTCATGCATGTGTTTCTAACGCATTTATAAGATTATTTCTTTGTTGCTTTGTATGTCCCTCCCCCATAGTATAACCCCTGCTTTCACTATATTTGATGTCAGTATAACCTGTGGAGGAGATGGGGAAAAACAAGTCGTTTAAGGATACAGGTGGACCTGTTGCAATAATGAGAAGTACAAGTTGTCATGTCCAAAACGAGCTTTACAACGTCGGTTGGGGGGGCTGGGGGAGGGGGAAGGATTGGGACTGGGGGGGGGGGGAGACTGGGAAGGGATGTGAAGGGTAAACAAAGGAGGAGGCTGCAATACTTGGTAAGAAGTATACGCATTATCCTGCCCATGTAATTGTAACCCCTCTGTACAGTATGTTCACAAATAAAATAAAATATTAAAAAAAATGTAAAAAAAAAAAAAAAGAGTCTCAAGGATTTTTCCTTCCTGGCTGAACCTGGATCCACAGATCTCAGCCTCCTGAGTCTAGGATTACAGGCATGAGTCACCAGCGCCCAGCTTGTGTTACTAATTTTTTAGCACAGTAACTGGACCTGGATAATAGACTTTTTGAAGGCAACCGAAAGAACCCTAATTTGAATCTGTATTCCACTAGTAGTTTATATTTTTCTCTGAAAAATTATTGTCATAGATTGATTGCTTTGAGATCTGGTATTTATTGTAGTTATTGCATACTTGGTCAAATTGTTCTATGCACCTTCTTAAGATCCCATTTTATAAGATAATGGCTGTTATTTTGTAAAAGATAGTAAGTATTTCTAAGCAGGGACAATTACTTTGGGTCTATTTTTTAAATGATTTTGCTTATTTACTATAGAAAATTATCTCCTGCTCTATCTTGAAAAGAACACAAAAGCTAAATTTCATTAGAAGAAAAACTAGTATTTCCTCCCAGGCATTATCCAAAACAATGCATGTCCCTGAGCCATCTCTGGGAAATTCTGTTTCACTGGCCCCTAGGTAGGATTTTGGAGAGAATTATTTGAAAAAATTCCAGAAGTAATTATGATGTGCATCTCTGATGAACACAAGTTGAATTAAATCAGGGCAGGAGAGCAAGAGCTATTACTAAGCTTAGCAGGTTTCTCAGTATCATTCTTGATTCTTAGACATTTGTGCACAGTTTCATAGAGATGAGAATAGAATTTTAATTGAGGTTATATTTCCATGGGAACGAGAAACCTGGTGCTCCTTCACATTCACAGACATCTGTAAAAAGGTATCCTATTGTTCACTCCAAACTACTGCAATGCAGTGCACATGACTGATGCTAATTTGCTGTTTCACAATGCCCATAATAGAATAAAGCTGGAACATTAGTAATGGCAGAAAGTGGTGTGCTTGTATAAGATTTTTCAATTCCAGGGATTATCCTTAAGGACAAAGAATGTAGGGTTGATGACCACATCTCTGATTTTATAAATCAAAAATTAAAATGGGTGGTGAGTTATGACTTTGTCTAAAGTCACACAGCTGAATGATTTCTTTTTCTTTCTTTTTAATATTGCATATAATTAGTTCCTATTTTTCTTGCAGTGCAAAGACAGGAATACATTTTACCAAAGGTAGCAAAAAGAAAAATTAGTCATCAAAGCACAATAGAACTGTCTACAAACTGCACATATGCCAGGATATTTATTGTATTCTGCAGGTTATGATACTTTTCTCTGTTTTATACAAATCCTCTAATTGGAATCTTCAGTAACTTGTGGAATGTAAGGCACAAACTATGCTTTTTCTGTCTCTCTCTAGTCCTTCAGAAGGAAAACTTATTAATCACTACTCACTCCAGAGTGAGAAGAAAACAATATTTTTTATTATTTTATTTCTAAGTAATATGTGTGAAACCTGTAAAATGCACATAAAGTAATACATGGAATATTTGGGTTTAAGGTCCAATTTTATTTTTATATAGTTTTTGTAGATATTCAGATAAAATTCTTGTTAGTGAGTAAAATAAACACAGTTGTTAATATCTCCTTTTTCTTTCTGTTTACTCTTTTTACTTAATATTGAAAACATTCAACTAGAATTTATATGCTATGTATAGTTATAAAATTATAACAAACATCTGTGAAACCACAATTGGTTTAAGAAATAAAAATTTTTCACTATCTTTGAATAATATTCTTTGATCTTTTTATTGTAGTATCCTTTAGAAATAGCAAATATATTCTGAAATGAATAAAATGAGTATATAAGATAAGTTTAACATGTTTTTTCCACAAACTAAGCATTTCTTATCTAAATATCTTGCTTGATTGATTCAGAATCAGAAAGTACAGACATTTGATCTCTAGAAGGAGCTTTAATGGAAATTTAACACTATACAAAGAAAAGTCAACTGTCAATCAAAGGAGTTTAACAAATAGATCAAAGTCATATAGTAGTTTATAAACTGTATGGATGCTTAAGCCCAGATTTTCTACTTCTTAGTTTGTTATTAGGGAGAACTGATCTACAGTCCTGTTAACAGGAAGTGCAAAATCTTGTGTGTTTCATATGCCTATTAAATCCTATCTAATAGTATCTCCTCTGGAACTTTGAGAAATAAATAAATGTGAGTTACTAAGTAAGGAAAAAGACACACTTGTCTACTTTTTAAAGTTTCTTTTAAGATTTCAAACCAGATAGCAGGCACAACCATATTCTTAACTAGACATAACCTTAATTTTATTTTTCAATATGGCAACATTTTCCTAAATTTTCCAAGAAAGCTATGAATCAGAACATGAAAAGTGTCAATGGGAGAGTCATTTAGGGAGTAACCAGGCAGACATTTCAGAACCAGATTACTTATTTATCTCACATCCAGTGACTAAAAGGCAGATCTGGGCACCATATGATAACTAGATCCATGGTAATTTCTGAGAAGAATTTCCTACTTTTCACCACCAGAGTCCTGATGACAGGCAAGGACTCTAGAGACTGAAGAGTCATCAAGGCAGTTCAAAGCCTTCAGAAGTTAGAATATCTTACCATAGACATCAATAGGAGACAGATGGTGGAACTATTTTCATTTTCTTTCTTTTTTCTTTTTCAGTCATAACAACTTTAATGCTTTCCCAGGAATACTGACAGTACTAGAGGAATCTGGTATAGAAAATATATACAAGCTAAGCAAAGTCCTAAATTTCCCACCTTTATTGGGAATAAAGCTGTCTACCCTACGGTTTCCTCTTTCTAGCAGAGTCGCTGTCATGAGTGGGGTTGTTTTATCTTTTTTCTGAAATCTTATAAACATGGTCTCCATTCAAAGGTAACAAAAATATGGAAATGTTAGATACTTTGCTCCAAGTCACAGAGTCAAAAACTGGCAGAAAGGGGTTTAAATCTACAGCAATATTTTTCAAATCCTGCCCCTCAATGTCAATTGGCATTTGAAATCAATTATGTGGAATCTCTCAATTGATTGAAATCAATTATACATTTTATATTGTATACCAATACGTAGTTTTACTCAACAATCTTTCATCATCCAAAGATGAAAAATTTGTCAAAATGAAACCTTAGACAAACACATATACTGGTATGATTCTTTGGAAAACAAAATATGTTACTTGAGCAATAAGGCATTTTGCCTTTCCTATCTGTAATACTTTGGTGGGAACCTAAGTTAATTTTTATGATTTTATTCCACTTCACTGTAAATTAAATGTTTAATCTTATAATTATTGGGGCTTATTTCCTCCAAGGGATACTTACTTAAACAAATAATACCTAATATACCTTTGTGAATATAGTTCCTGGCTCTTTTTTTTTTTTTTTTTTGTCAGTTGTGGGGCTTGAAGTCTGGGCCTGGGCGCAGTCCCTGAGCAATTCAGCTCAAGGCTAGCGCTCTACCACTTAAGCCACAGCACCACTTCCAGTTTTTTGGTGGTTTATTGGAGACAGGAGTCTCATGGACTTTCCTGCCCGGATTGGAATTGTATCTTCAGATCTGTGCCTCCTGAGTAGCTAGGAATATAGGTATGAGCCACTGGCACCTGGCTTCCTGGCTCTTTTAAATAGGTAGATACTACCTATTAAGTTACCTACATATGAAAGTTTCTATGCACTGTCTACACATTAAATTTTATGGATATTGTATAGAATATTTTCAAGTTAAATTCATGATTTTAACTTGTGGATGGAATTTTGTCCAAATAATGAAGAAAATAAAAATCAAAGTTACAGAGTTTTAATTTGAAAGAGAATAAACAATCTGTACTATATAATCTCCTAAAATACACATCTTACTTCCAGCTACATCTACATTGAATTGATGTTGCCTTGCAATCATGCCAGACAAAAAATGTTACTTTCAAAGCTGAAGGTAAAAGGTGACTCATATTTAATCAACTGTGTAGATCATAATGAGGTGGTCTAACCAACTATGTTAAGAGTGCATTATCAAACTAAGGCATAAACTGAGCGCTGGTGGCTCACACTTCTAATCCTAGCTACTGAGGAGGCTGAGATCTGAGGAACATGATTTGAAGCTAGCCTAGGCAGGAAAGTCCATGAAATACTTATCTCCAATTAACCACCAGAAAACCATAGGCGGCACTGTGCCTCAAAGTGTTAGAGGGCAAGCCTTGAGCAAAAGAGCTCAGGGACAGTGCCCAGTCCAAGGCTTCAAACCCCATGATAGACAAAAACCAAAAAACAAAAAAACCCCACACAAACAGAAACAAGAGTAAAAACAAAACAAAAAAACCTAAGACATAAAAATGTTATTGCTTGCACGGAATTAATAGGTATGAAGATTGTAAAATCAAAGTCAATACTGCACATTGAAATTTTATTCTTTTACTCATATGAAATTTTGATTAATGTAAAATAGGTTGGGAATAGAAAGAAACAGGAGAATGGAAAATATAGAAATGACTTCTTTCTTTTTTGTTCTTTTGTAACTGATAAGGTTCCAGGTACCTTACAACAAAATCATGCATTCACATTTTTTTTCTTTCAACACAATGGATGATTATTCATAATTCATGATCATTTCCTGTATGAGCCTGATGATTTTCATTCTGAGCTTTTGAAAGGGTAAATTTAGTTAAAAAGCTAAAAGGTTTGGTGGATTAGTGAGAGCTCAGAGCCTCTGAAAAACATCCTGAAGTGGAAGGTAATATTAATTTGGTGAGCAAAGAACAGCCTATGGGAATGCACCATTGTTGAAGATAGTCCATCTCTAGAGAATAAAGTGTCCTGTCTCCATCCTTCTTAGTTTATGAGACTAGATAAAGATTCTAAGAATAATTTTCCTTGCGGGAGAGGGAATAAGGGAGATGGACTTAATTGAGAACTACAGTTCTAGGTCAACAGACCCACAGTGATTCCGCAGGTCTTCTCTGATTGATCAGGTTGTTCTATACCTTCAGGGTTGCCCAATCAGAGCATATTTCAGGTTATATATATTAAAAAAAAAACAAACCCTAGATCCAATGCCCAGGAGACAGAGAGAGACAGAGTGATCCCACAATGGACAAGGAAAGCAGACAAAAACAGATTAGCTGATGCCTTGACGGAGATACTTCTTTGAATAAAGTCTTTCCTACTCACTCTCTGTTGTCTTGGAATTCATTTGTCAGTTGCCTGAGACAAGAACAAAGGCAGTTCAGCAGATCTGGCAGTGCAAGCTGCAAATGGGCAAGCATTGTCTGCTGCTGCACTGCCACCAGAAGCAGGTGTTGCCTGCCTTAGTGGGTTGCTGGCTGTAGAGCCATAAGGGCTGCCATTGTGAGCAACAACAGAAGAAAATTCCATTTCACCAGATCTGTAATGCCTACTTCAGCCACATCCTTCAGAAACAAACACCTCATATCTACCAACCCAGATGCCCCTCAGTAGATGAATGGATCAAGAAAATGTGGTATATATACACAATGGAATTCTATGCCTCCCCTAGAAAGAATGACATTGCCTCATTTGTTAGGAAATGGAGAGACTTGGAAAAAAATTCTATTAAGTGAAGTAAGCCAGGCCCAAAGAAACATAGATCCCATGGTTTCCCTTATTTATAATAACTAGTATATGTCTGAGTCAAGCAGAAAAGGTCAGATAAGTTGATGTTAGGGAAATGAACCCTAAGATATGTATTCAATTTTTTTTTCTTTCTGGTGATTTTTCTAACACATTTATAAGATTATTTCTTTGTTGCTTTGTATGTCCCTCCCCCGTGGTATAACCCCTGCTTTCACTGTATTTGGTGTCCGTATAATTTGTGGAGGGGAAGGGGAAAAACAAATCGTTTAAATAGGGATACAGGTGGATACATTGCAACAATGAGATGTACAAGTCGTTATGTGGAAAAACAAACTTTACAACTTTGGTGGGGAGGGGGAGGAGGATTGGGTGGGGGGAGCAGGGGAAGGATGGGAAGAAATGGGAAGGGGAAACAAAGGAGGAGGCTACAATGCTTGATAAGAAATGTACTCATTATCTTGCCCATGTAACCACTCTGTACAGTATTTTTACAATAAAGAAAAGAACCACATCAAGTAGAAGATTAAGAGGAATATTTCTTTTAGTCTCTTTAAAATTATTTCTTTCAGTCTACTGATTTGCTGTAACTTCACAAAAGGAGAGGTGAACACTGGAAGTTTAAATTACTGGAGACACAGTAGCTGGTCTATTTTATCTCGCTGATTGTGAGGTCATCTCTACATGACACCAAAACATTATGAAAAAGGGAGAAAATTAAATCAACTTTTTCCTCAGTAAGAATCAATACACCAAATATTCAGTATATTTTTGTTTCCTTAGAGATTTATTTTTAGTTGAGTTATGCAATTGGATGAGCAGAGTGTAGTAAACATTTCAAACTCTGTGGCTCAAGTGGTAGAATGCTCACTTTGAGCTGAAGAGCACAGGGACAACACTCAGACCAAGAGTTCAAGCCCCATGACCGACAAAAAAAAAAAAGTCCAAAGATGTGTTCTTTTGCCCATGAGATGACAAACTTGGAAATTGTTACTAAACAAATGTTTTTATATATTTAGACATGTCAATGTAAATGAGTTACTAGAATGATTTATCAATTTCTGTACTTTTTATTACAACATAAATAAATACTTGGAAAAATTCAGCAGCAATGGTCATTGAGAAATAAAAAGTAATGTACAAAAAAAAAATCCCTAAAAGCAAAAGAATTAACCAAATTAAACACTGAGAATAGGAAGCAACTAGACTACAAAGGGATGCAGTCACAATTTGGTAATCTTATAATGTTAAGTATAAGCTTACATAATTTTCTGAAATAGCACACCTGAATATTAACCCAAGTGAAACAAAACCCATCCTCATACAAAAGAAAATGTATATCTGTACAGCTACTTACAATGACTTTTATTCATAATTACTGAAAACTAAAAGCCATCCAAATGCCCTTTATTTGGTTAGTGGATAAACAAATTCGGTATACTTATACAAAGACATTCTCCTCAGCAAGATATAAATTACTTCAGCACTGGACAATGTGGATGGTTCTTAAGTGCTTTATACTAAGTAGGTAAAACAGATGAGTGTCTGTAAGGGACTTGGAGTTGATGCAGTGAACTGCTTGCATAGTTGTCCATTTTTAGCCACAGGATATTGTTGCTAAAATCCTCTACAGATACTAAATCCAGAGATATTCAAATCCCCCAGATTAGTGACATAGTATTTGTTTACTCATCTTCTTTTGTAACTCAAGTTACTATGATCCTTCCCATAGTAGCTGAAACAAGATTGTTTATGGACTCATGACAAAAAATATTGCACATGATCATCACAGAAGAAACTTAATTCTTTCTTTTTTTCCAAATGGTTTGGGTCTATGGTTGGTTAAATCCCCAGATATGGAAATTGTGGCTATTGAGGGCTGATTCTGAATTGTGGTGATGGCTACATGTTTTTTAAGTGTCATGTTTTTAAAAACTTGTAGAATTATAGAGTAAATAGTCACTTGCTTCCCAGATGAATGCAATCTTGAATACATATGAAATGGCCTCATCTTAATTCAGCTGTTGTTAGGTTTCAGCCCAGTATGTATTCAGTAATGCCTTGAATAAGAGCTCCACCCATTTGCTGACTCATTTGCACGTCTAATCTCTCCATTCTTGGACTTGACTAAAGGATTCAGAATGCATTCTGTAACAAAATGCTGAAACAAGGACACAGGATGACACATTGCAGCAATGATACTCACAACTTAGAGAGGGGGAGAGTGAGGGAGGTGAGGAAGGGAAGAGATAGTGGGAGAACAACAAAGGAGGGAGCAAAAAGGTGACAAGAAATGTGTTCATTACCTTACTCATGTAACTGTGACCCCTCTGTACAGCATCTTTACAATAAAATAAAATTTAAACATATGAATGGGAAGTGGGGCTGTGGCTCAAGTGGTAGAGCACTAGCCTTGCTCTCAAGAGCTGAGGGACAGTACCCAGGCCCAGGCCCAAGCCCCACAACTGACCAAAAAAAATTACATATATATATATATGTGTGTGTGTGTGTGTGTGTGTGTGTGTGTGTGTGTGTATATGTGTGTATATATATATATATATATGTATATATATATATATATATATATATGAACGTATTATGTTTTGCTTGGAGAAGTCTAATAGCTAAAACATGGACATATACAATTCCATTACTGGGAATACTTAGAATGTACCTAAGAATTTTTCTTAGGTCAATATTATGAAATACTAGAGTCTGATATATTGTATTGCAGTGTCAGAAATGAAAGAATAGTGGCATTTAATATTCCTGAAGTCTTTCATATTTACTGCAAAAGAAACAATCCAGATCCAGTCTTATTGACTAAAAAATAAAAAAGCCTTAGGTAGTGTTGGGACTGTGGCTTAGTGGTAGAGTGCACCCCTAGCATGCATAAAGCCCTGGGATCTATTCCTCAGCACCACATATACAGAAAAGGCTGGAAGTGATGCTGTGGCTCAAGTAGTAGAGTGCTAGCCTTGAGCACAAGAAGCTCAAGGACAGTGCCCAGTCCCTGAGTTGAAGCCCCATGAATGGCAAAAAAAAAAAAAAAAAAAAAGCCTTAAGGTAAATTTCTACCCTCTATAAAAGGAGATAAAATTGTGGAAATAAATCCATACGAAAATAGTTCAAATTACTACTTTGGAATCCCAGGTAAACAGAAACATCATTTCCAGAGATCCATTCTTTGAAATAAAATACAATGTTTTAAGCACTTTTAAGTAACTGCTTGGGCAATTAAAGACACAGCATGATCTAAATGTCAGTAGCTTGGATTGGGGAGAAGTACTCTGAGAGCCAAGAAGACAGATTAAATGTGGAAATATGTATTCAGTCCCTTTAATAAGGCTGTATATTTAACTGCCTCTCTAATTAGAAATACACGGAACTTAATACAACTTAGACGACAGTTAACATTCCACTGCCTACTTTCCTATAAATTATGTATAGAAAAATTTACACACCCACAACCACAAGATTGTGAGATTAAACTGTACCATGATATACATTTCATACAAAGTTATTTAACACATTCTCTTGGATCCTTCCTAATGTCTTTCTGAAATTACACTTTGCATAAACATAATTCATTCAGTTAAGTCAATTAATGTAGAGCATAAAGCAAACAAGAGTCCTAAAATACTGTTTATGGGCACCGTTTTCTGTGTTTATGACTGTAATTCTCAAAGCACAAGCTTGTAGAGCCATCACTTCCAGAATCAGGAAATGTTCTGGCAGCTGCTGTAAAGAATGCAGGATGCTTGTTTACAGCAAAGGTGTGAGCTGAATTCTAACAGATGCACTACAACCCGACAGCCCAGTCTTATTCAACAAGCACCTCATGGATGCCTCTAAGAGACTGTTGCTCTTCCCTCCTACAAACACAAAAGTTCCTGTTGATACTTTGGAGGCACACTACAATAGATTCCTATATATGTGATTAGGAAATAGTGGACAAACTCTAGGTTCCTAAGGGAAAAGGTCACCAAGGTGGAGAAACAAGGAATGAAACTATCCTGTACCAAACATGTAATCAAAGGGTATTTTGTTGTATACTTTACATTAATGATCACAGTAACACATACAAATGCTAATGATAGCTTCTTATCATTTGTAGCCCCCTGATGTAACTGCTTTCTCTTGGTAACATTTGAAAAATGTCTATCTGAATCAGGAAATCTTCCTCCAAGCATCTCTAGTCTTTCCAGTTGCTTCTCTAATATATATATATATATATATATATATATATATATATATATATATATATATACATATATATATATATATATATGTATATATATATATATATATATATAGAGAGAGAGAGAGAGAGAGAGAGAGAGAGACGCTCTAGGTTATTTCTCTTCCCCTCCCCAAATTAGATAAATGTATATACAAGATGCAGGTTACCAAAATCAAATACGGTGACAACAGGGGATATACCATAGGGGGAAGAACATACAAAAGAAACAAAAAAATCACATAGTACATTAAAAACAAAGTACTATCTATACAGGAGAGACTGGGGGAGGGGGAGTGGAAGGACTGGTACAAGACACAGATTCCCATGCCCCAGGTATGTTTTCATATTGCTAGGGTTTGGAAGTGGGAATTAAAAATTAGATTTCCATAACCACAAGTTAATCTGCATTGTCATATTTTATGCATGTAATTCATATAATATGATCATAATAAACAATAAATCTTTTTGTGTTATAGCTATATTCACTGTGGATCTTTGTGGGAAACAACCAAATAATAAATGTTAGGAAAATGGAAGAGAACTGAAAAGGAATAAACCAGACTCCATTGTCAACAGGCTAGGACTGTTTATTACAGGCAAGGGGCACAGACCATCCCACTGGTTTGGGTCTGAACAAGGAAGCACCTAGACCCCCAGGACAAAGCTAGTTTTGAAGTAAAGGGGAATGGTGTCACATACTAAATGCAGTCACTTTGCATTTACCCTTTCAAAATTAACCAGAGCTGGGAAATTAAAAAGAAAATAGAGTCTGCCTGTCTAATATTCATACTGGGCAGGGACTTACAGACAACACCAAACAAAATAACCAGAACAGAAAACCATTAAGACAATTTTGGTAAAGCTTGGTGGGTGGTGGGAGAGTGGAGGTCACTTCCTAGGTGGGAGTAGATCTTCAGGGCCTGCGGAGAATTGAGGAGGGAGGGATTCCTCCAGGGGGCCTACAGTAACCTCCAAGAGGAGTTTTGCCTTAAATAAGAAATTACAAATCAAGAGTCTGAAGTGAGTAGTCTCAGGAAAGAGAAAAGAAATGGATTAGTGTTCAAAAACAAAAATGATGGGTTTGATTTTGGCATGCTATCTATCTAACTGTTCCCATTATGAGATTTTGGGGTGGGAAAAGGAGAGAGAAGACAGAGAGAGAGAGAGAGAGAGAGAGAGAGAGAGAGATGTTGGCCGGAGTGTCTTTGCTAGCCAGCCACTGTCAGTGATAGATTCATGAAGGAGTTAGAACAGAGGACAATTTTGGTGGTGATCTGGCATAAGGCAGATGGAATGGAGGTCATCAGCGAGAGAAAGAGAGACAGAGACAGAGAGACAGAGACAGAGACAGACAGAAACAGAAAGACAGAGAGACAGAGACAGAGAAGACAGAGACAGAGAACAGAGACAGAGAGAGACAGGGGGAGAGAAAAGTGGGGGTAGGGGGGTGGAGAGAGGAGAGAGGAGAGAGGGAAGAGAAGGAAGAGAGAGGCAGAGGACTTGGTGATCAGGGCAGGAAAGCAGAGAGGGTGCACTGTTGGGCAGAGGACAGAGAAGACTTGGTGGGATATGAACCTGGACAAATACCCTTGGGCACCAGCCACTTCCCGGAGGGGAAGGAGATGAGAGGCACTGTGGCAAGCTGCTGAGCAGCTGGAGACTGGACAGAGGCAAGCTGGGCTGCAGCTGCAGCCCAGGTGCAGAGGCTCCAGATGTGGCAGGAAGCTGTGGTGCAGTAGGGTCTGAGGGAGGAGGTGGGGGGTGGAGGGGAAGGGGAAGCAGGAGAGTGGTGGTAGGGTGGGACTTATTGGCTGGGTCAAAAGTGAAAGTATTCAGAGACTTTGAGGCTAGACGAATTTGAGCAGGGGAGCAGAAAGTGCAGAGACTGGGCTTGGAGTGGAGAAAGGAAAAGCCTGTATGTAGGTAATTTCTTTCCATTTTTCTGAGCACTCACAGAAGTTATGAAGGTCCCATGAAGTGGCCACTTTGAGTCATTATCCAGAGTATAAAGGGCCAGATTTAGATGACACAGCTGGATAAACTGGGAAGGCTTGAAGTCGGGGGTGAGTTTAAGGGGAGTAAAGTTATTAAGGAGAGTTGGAGGGAATGTGTAAGGAGGATCCACCCATGGTAAGAACCCATGTGACCAGAGACAGTGGGCATCCTTAAACGTTTCTCGGACTGGTATGAGTGAGAAGGAGATGAGGAGGGAGGTTGTCACCCACAATCCTCCGTGTCTAGCCCAAATCCCAAGAAGAAATCCCAGAGCCTGGTACCAGGACTTCGAGAGGTCTGAGTGTCTGGGTTCCCTAGAGAACTTACTCACCAAGGAAGATCAGTGGGTGCAGATGGGCTCTGGTGGATGGGTGCAGATGGGCTCTGGTGGATGTGAAGTCGGAGTGCTGAGTGATGGGAAAAAGGACCTTGGATGATTTTCGGTGGGGAAGCCCGGAAGGGATGGGCGGTGGTGATGCGGGGTGGCGGCAGGATTCCCAAAGCAGCTCAGATTGCCTAGGACCGAGAAGAGCAAGGCTGATGGAAGAGCCCTGATATGAGTCATGGCACCAATGGAAGGCTTCCCCAAGAGAATCACTAGGACAGTTGGTCATATACAAAGGAAAAGGAATTTAATGCCAGTAACCTGATAGGCTAACTCGTGGGTGGAGTAGCCGCTAGAAGGAGCTACAAATCACAGTTATGAAGTGTTTTATGGGGGGGGAGGATCTTTATTGTGGCGGAGGCAGGGGCTAACATCTATGGTTGCAGGAAATTACCTCGGAAGAATCTGTTGTTACCCTTTATGGTTGTATCTGCACAAACGGGATGGGATACTGTTCAATGGGGGAACTATCCTTATTGAAGCAGCTGCCTGTTTGGAAAGGCCCTGACATCTCTGTGTCAGCAAATTTCAAGGAAGGGCCATGCTTTTCTGAAAGGCCTAAGACGGTGGGGGCTCTCCTAAGATGGAGGAGATCATGCTAACAGAGAGCAAGAACAGTCCAGAAAAAGAAACACCTTGATTCACGACAGATACAATATATGAGAAAATATTTTATAATGATTTGAGGTGGAAAGCTTGAGAAAGTATTATATTAAGCTCAAACCTGATCCGTCATTATCAAATTTCAAAATAAAAAAGCATTTAAAATCTATTCATATTACATTATTTAACTTTATTGACCTGATAAAGGTGATAAAAGTCATTAATGGCTCATGCTTATAATCCTAGCTTCTCAGGAGGCTGAGATCTGAGGATCCAAGTTTGAAGCCAGCCTGGCAGGAAAGTCCATGAAACTCTTAATCTCCAATTAATCTGCAGAAAACCTGAAATGGAGTTTTAACACTCGCAATGTTAGAATACTGACCTTGAGCAAAATTGCTCAGGACAGTGCCAAGGCCCTGAGTTCAAGCCCCGCAACTGAGAAAAAAATCAGTGATAAAAAATCTTAAAAGCAGGGGCTGGGAAGGTGGCTCAGTGGTAGAGTGCTTGCTTTGCATGCATGAGGCCTTGGGTTCGATTTTCAGTACCGCATAAGCAGAAAAAGCCAGAAGGTGCTGTGGCCCAAGTGGTAGAGGGTTAGCCTTGAGCTGAAGAGGTGAAGGACAGTGCCCATGCCGAGTTCAGGCCCCACACCGACCAAAAACAGCAAATAAAAGTAAGGATCTGTGTGTATCTCAAACAGTAGAAGGTCCTGGGTTCAACTCACAGAGAAAAGAACAGATACGTATTTTTATATAAAAATAAAATTGGAGGATGGTAAGGGAAAAAACAAAGGAAGAGGCAACAATGCTTGATAAGAAATATACTCATTACCTTTCTTATATAATTGTAACCTCTCTGTACCATATTTTCACAATAAAAAAAACGCATTAATGATATAAAAAAATAAAATTGGACCAGAATATTCTTTGTAGAAAAAAATGCTTCACATTACCATAACTTGTTATAACAAGTAAATCTCATATATAGCAAGTAAATATCACAAATAAATATTATATTAGATATGACTTAATAGAATTTTAAGCTGAAATTCAGTTTCCACACAGTAAATGAATGGGGAAGAGGAAATAATTTTGTGAACAAATTTGTATGTTGAGCTAATAACTGTTGGTGGCACTCACCTTTCGCTTTGACATTTAAAATAAATACATCATTAGAAACACAGTTAATTTGGATCTAGAACTCTTTTATCCTTAATAACAATCCTTGTTATTAAAAGGTTCAGTACAAGTCAGTGTGGATACTTTCTTAAGAGTATCAACAATGAATGTGATTTGCAGTATTGTTTATTTCTTTAGTACTAGTTCCCTCCAAGAGATGTTGTTCCACATAGAGTCAAAATTAATGCATTCATCTTCCAAGGCTAGAGTTCAGAGGAAATAGATTTCTCTCTTACATCAGTGCTCTCTAAAAATGTTACTATTACATTATTTCTTCACTTTAAGAGATAAGCTTTGGAGGAAAAATAGTTTTCTTAATACTGTCTACTTTAAACGGAAAGCCTTGGAAAAAATTATATTAAGTGAAGTAAACCAGGCCCAAAGAAACATAGGTCCCATGGTTTCCCTTATTTGCAATAACTAGTATATGTCTGAGTCAAGCAGAAAAGATCAGATAAGTTGATGTTAGGGAAATAAACCCTAAGATATGTATCCAAATGTTTTTTTTCTTTCATGTGATTGTTTCTAATACATTTATAAGATTATTTCTTTGTTGCTTGTATGCCCCTCCCCCTGCTTTCACTGTATTTGATGTTGGTATAATTTGTGGAGGGGAAGGGAAAAAACAAATAGTCTAAATAGGGATACAGGTGGACCCATTGCAACAATGAGATGTACAAGTCGTTATGTTGAAAACGAACTTTACAAATTTGGTGGGGGGGGAGTGGTTTGGGGGGGAGCGGGGAGGATGGGAAGGGGATGGGAAAGGGAAACAAAGGAGGAGGCTATAATGCTTGATAAGAAATGTACTCATTATCTTGCCCATGTAATTGTAACCCCTCTGTTCAGTATTTTCACAATAAAAAAAAATACTGTCTCCTTTAAAACTCAAAAGTTCATTGAAATTCAGAAAAGGGTAAATAGCATTTCAAACACTGAGAATAGGATGGAGAGAACAAAGGACTTTATTTCAACAAGTATTGCCATAGGATAAGATAAAGCTTTCTAAAAACATATCTGCAATGAGATTATGACAAAGAAAAAATATTAATACTGTTTTTCTAAGCTGATTATTATAATTCCTCTACAAATGCTATTGTATTGAGATTCCCTACAAAAATGGCATAATTGGCCAATACATTTGAAGTGTAGGTGGAATAATTTGGTAGAAGTTATTATAGGTAATGCTATGAAATACTTTAGAAGTTGCCTTTCTTTTATTTCCTTTTTCAGTGTGTCTTGGTTTGTGACAAACATGTTAAACTATGTATAATCAGGTAAAATTAATATAATCTGAATCGAAATCTAAAAATGAAATTTGTAAGAAATAGGCATTGATTTACCAAGTATTTTCCTTTTTAGTGTTTGGGAAGAGTAACAAAGTAAAAATCTTTAACATTACTGCATTAGATAAATACTTGCACACTTGAAATGATAAAAACACTTAGGTATTCTACATAATGACTTAGTAATGCAAAATATTCATAAATTATTACGTTGGATTTCTAGAACAAAACATAAAAATATTATTAGTTTGACAAATATGTATGCCAGCATTAGTTATATATAATTTTGTAATTTCAATAGGTAAAATAATACTAATTTAAACAAAATGAATCCAAAAATGAAATACAACTAAATTTGCTAGACTGGTAGAGTGCATCTGTGCTATGTTATTAAATAAAATTTTAACTGCAAAATACAATTCAGTGAAATTTTGTGCAAGTTTTATGTGAATTTATATGGATGCAAATTTGATACAGGAGTTATTTTAAAAAACGTTATGCATAAATATTGAATTTGCTGGCACTATATATTGTATATAGTAAGAAGTTTCGTTATGACATTCTCTGTAAGCATATAATGTACTTTCATCTTACTCATCCATTTTATTATTTTCTTCTCTTGTCTTTCCATTTTGTTTGTTTGTTCTAATCTGTTTTATTCTATTTTGTTTTCCTTCTTCCATAAATGAGAATAAGCATGCAGCACTCATCTCTGTAGGAATGTCTCATTTCTCTTAACATGATGACCTCCATTTCCATCCACTTGCCAACAACAACATTCTTTTAATTTCAAGGAGAAATCTTTTTTTTTTATTTCTTTCAGGTAAGGGGTAGGTTTATTCATCATTCTGGCTGGCACCAGGCCATCTTGGTCCTCCATGTGGTTGGGAAAGGCTTGGGAAAGACCTGGGAAAGAGAGGTGGGAAAGAGAGCTTCTGAGCCTGGGCGAGGCCTTATGTGGGGTAAGGGTGGATAAAGGTGTGGCCACATCAAATTCAGATGTGACCTCTTCTAAGTATGCTGGTTGCCTAGGTAATGCAGGTACTGGGTGGAGACTTTGCTGCGAGGAGGGTGGAGTCTGCTCACCATCCTGGAGCAGACCTTACATTACTGCCTTTTAATAATCATGAAATAGTTTGTTTTCGACATGACAAGTTGTACTTCTCATTGTTGCAACAGGTCCACCTGTATCCCTATTTAGACGATTTGCTTTTCCCCTTCCCCTCCACAAATTATACTGACATCAAATACAGTGAAAGCAGGGGTTATACTGTGGGGGAGGGACATACAAAGCAACAAAGAAATAATCTTATAAATGTGTTAGAAACAAATGCATGAAAGAAAAAAAACATTTGAATACATATCTTAGGGTTCATTTTCCTAACATCACCTTATCTGACCTTTTCTGCTTACTCAGACATATACTAGATATTGCAAATAAGGGAAACCATGGGACCTATGTTTCTTTGGGCTTGGCTTACTTCACTTAATATAATTTTTTCCAAGTCTTTCCATTTCCTAACAAATGGGACAATGTCATTCTTTCTGATGGAGGGATAGAATTCCATTGTGTATATATACCACATTTTCTTGATCCATTCATCTACTGAGGGGCATCTGGGTTGGTTCCATATCTTAGCTATAGTGGAGGGGGTAGGATTGGGTGGGGGGCTGGGGGAGGCTGGGAAGGGATGGGAAGGGGAAACAAAGGAGGAGGCTACAATGCTTGATAAGAAATGTACTCATTATCTTGCCCATCTAATTGTAACCCCTCTGTACAGTATTTTCACAATAAAAAATAAATAAAAATTTAAAAAAAGAAAGAAATGTACTCACTATCTTGCCCATGTAATTTTAACCCCTCTGTATGGTATTTTCAAAATAAAAAAATAATAAAAAGAAAAGAAAAATAATAATAATCATGAAATAGGGCACAAATTCTCTCTGGCTACTTCCTGATAACAAGGGGCTTCAACAATAGGGGTAAAAGGCTGGAATTTGGTCCCCTCCCAGAGAAGGCAGCGAGCAGCAGCTGTCCCTTGGTGACTTGAGTCCTTAGATGAAGTCTGGAGAAGTCTCATGAGGCATTGAGGGGCTGGAAAAAAACATACTAGAGAGCAAATAAATGGCAAGAGGAAGGACTTGGGGCTGAAAAATGTTGGTAGAAATGTCCTTAGCTACTTCTGACATCTGGTGACTAGGTAGAGGAGAACTCAGGTAACAAAGGCAAGAATATAAATTCCTGTCCAGTTAATAGGTAGACAGGTATGGACACTAGATGGGCAAGCTTCTTACTTCTATTGACCTCTGGCACTGGTTGATTTTGAAAGTGCAGGCACAAAGTTGTTGATGTGAAATCATCTCTCAAGGAGAAATCTTATGTATATATATATTTTCTTTATCCATTCATTTACTGATGGGCACCTAGGCTGATTTTATAATTTGAGCTATTGTGCATAGTGCCATAATAAATATGGTATCTTTTACACTAAAATTGTTTTTTTCTATATACTCAACTGTCACATGACTGTATCATATGCTAGTTCTATTTTTAATTTTTTTAGGGAATTCTATGCTGCTTTCTATTGTGGCTGTATTACTCTACACTCTGACTACTTACAGGAATTGGGACATATGACTCAAGATCGAGTCTGCCAAAGCACAAGTGTAAATGCCACCAGCAATGTTATAAAAATGCCACCAGAAATGATGTAGTTCTTGTTCCCTTCATTCTCGCCAGTCCTTCTTGTGACTTACTATTTTCATGGTAAGCCATTCTGACTGGAGTTAGATAGAATCTCAATGTATTTTTTATTTGTGTTTGCCTTATGGATGATGGTTTGGTGTTCATTTTTACTCATTTAAAAACACCAGCTCATTGGCTCAATAATCAATTGGGGTTTTGTTTGGCACTCTTTGTATATTCTGAGTGTTAATCCCTTGCTGAATGATTACCTGGAAGAGATTCTATTCCATTTTGTAGACTGTTCATTCTGATCATTGTTTCTTCTGGTGTGCAGAAGCTTTTGAATTTGATAAAATCTCACTTGTCATTTTTTACTCTTATGCTGAGTAATTGGAGTCCAATTCTGAACATTTTCTTCACCTAAATCTTGAAATGTTTTGTGCCTGTTTTCTTGTAATTGTTTCAACTTCTCAGGTCTTGTATTATATTCTTTGTTTTATTTTGAGCTGACTTTTGTAAACTAGTGGTGTAGTTTCAACCTTCAACATTGAGGTATCTAGTTTTTCCAGAACCAATTCCACTCCACCTGTATCCCAACTCTAATTTTACTTTTTGTTCTCTGTCTCTTTAGTTTAGAAATCCTGTTTATCTTTTGAAAGAAAAGACAACTTTTATTTCCCTTGTATTATTTTGTTTCCATTTCATTAATTTCATCCCTGATCTTCATAATTTTTTCCTTTTACTTATTTAGTGATTTTCTTCTTGTTTCTCTCAGTAAGGATGCAACATTAAGTTGTTTGAGCTCCTTCAAATGTTTAATGTAGGAACTCATAATTAAGTACTGCCTTTAAAGAACCATACATAGTTCTAATATATTGTATTTTTTCAATGTATTTTTATTATCTTTAAGTATTTGTATGAAAGGGTTGCCATTCATTAAAATAGTTTATAAATACAATACATCTTGATCAATGTCACCCATTTCATTATTCTCCCCAATGCCCCCTTATCCCTCCACTTCTCTCAATTCTTTTAATTTTGTAGAATATGCATTGAATGTTATGACTGCATTCTCTCCTCCTTCCCCTCTTCATTCCATCCTGATTTTTTGCATTAACTTTATGATAATTTAAAAGTATATTATTCAATCTCTATGTATTTGTATGATTTCTGTGATTTTTCTTGCAATTTATCTCAAATTTTATTCCATTATGATATGACGACAGACTGGTTTGAGAAGAGGGAGGAGTGTGGAAGAAAGGAGGAGTGATTCTGATACATTGTATACATAAATGGACATACTGCATCCCCAATGTATAACCAATTCAAATGCTTCAATGTTCTCGTATTCTTATATGGTATAAAATTTGACCTATTTTGGAAAATCTCCATGGGCTCCTTAAGAAGAATGTCCTTTCTGCAGCTCTTATGTAGTATAATGCCGGAGCCTGCCGGCAACGAAAGGGAATCCTGAATTAGGGGGCGAGGATGGAAAAATAAAGACATAAGACAAAGGATGGGGTCGGGAGGTCTGCAGCTCAAGACTGCAGCACCTTTTATTTTTAACTCTCCTTATTATATACTATTAGAAGTCAAGAGGTAACCTAAGGTCACCATAGTGAAGAAAAGCAAGGAAAATTTTAATAAAAACAAGGTGCAGATTGAAACAAGACAAGGTCAACTGATAGAAAGTAAAACAAACTCTACAGACATAGCAAAGCAAACCTGGGCACCCGGTGCTTTTCATGAAAGCCAGTTCCTTGTACGTGCCTTCAAGTGAGCACAAGGATCAAGATGACCTTGGAGCTTTACTGTCGGCTCCCAACAGTATATTCTAAATTCATCTGATCTGTGGCAAAATTTAAATCTAAAGATTTTGTTGAATTTTTTTGTTCTAAATGATACATATTTTTATGACAGTGAGCTCAGAAAGTCCATATTATTGTTTATGACTACATGCACTCATGGCCAATCATTTTCTTCTTCTAGCTGATTGTGCATAAATATTTAAAATTGTTATATCCTCTTTGAAGACTATTTGGTAATATGTGTCCCTTTTGTATTTCTTCTCATTCACTTTTTAAATGAGCATATCTATTGCTACTTGTTTTTAGTTTTCATTTACTCACAATAACTTTTCTACACTTTTACTTTAAGCCTGTCTTTGCGAGTAAAATTTGCTTCCTTTGGAAACCAATAGTTGAGTCCATTTTTTCCATACAATCTATGAATCTATGTCATTTTAATACTTTTTTATTGTAAAAACAGTGTACAGAGGGATTACAGTTACATGACTAAGGTAATGAGTACATTTCCTACCTCCTCCTTTGTTTTTGCCCTACTATCCCTTACCTCCCCACCTCCCCAACTCCTCCCTCCCTCCCCCCCCCACAAGTTGTAAAATTCATTTTTCAACATAGTGTCTTGTACATCTCATTGCTACAATGGATCAACCTGTATCCCTATTTAAGCATTTTGTTTTTGCCCTTCCCCTCCCCAAATTAGAAATGTGTATATACAAGATACAGGACAAATACAGATCTATAAATACATCACATTTTCTTGATCCATTCATCTACTGAGGGGCATCTGGGTTGGTTCCATATCTTAGTTATGGTAAATAATGCTGCAATAAACATAGTTCTGCTGGTAGCTTTAGTATGGCTCTGTTTGTGATCATTTGAGTAAATGCCCAAAAGTAGGATTGCTGGGTCATAGGGGAGCTCTATGTGGAGTCTTTTGAAGAACCTCCATAGTCCTTTCCAACAAGATTACATTCCCACCAACAATGCAGTAGGGTTCCCTTTTGGCCACATCCCCTCCAGCATCTGTTACTATTAGATTTCTTGATTATAACCATTCTAACTGGGGTGAGGTAGAATCTCAATGTTGTTTTGATTTGCATTTCTTTTATGACTAGAGAAGATGTGCATTTCTTCATGTGTTTATTGGACATTCTTATTTCCTCTTCAGAGAAGTTTCTCTTTAAGTCTTTAGCCCACTTATTTATCAGGCAGTTGTTTCTTTGAAGATTTGTTGTTGGGGGTGAATCTGTTATTTAATTTGTGAATTGAGACCATAACATTTAGAATTATGATTTAAAGTTATGTATTAATTTCTATTAGTTTCTTATATTTGTAACCTTGATATTTTCCTAATGTCTTATTTACTCATCTATTAAGATTGTTCACATTTTTATGCATCTTATTGTTTTGAAGAAGTGATGTACAGAGGGATTATAGTTACATAAGTCAGATGAAGCGTACGTTACTTTTTGAACAATGTCATCCTTTCTCTCGCTCTCTCTTAGTTTTTCCCTCCCAGCACCACTCACAAGTTGTATACTTCATTTTCCACATAGTGTCTAGTTAGGACCTCTGCTACATTTGTTTACTCTTTGTCCCACCACTTCTGTGCTCCACTTTACCCACCCAAAGACAGATAAATGAACAAATGAGACAAAATCAAAAGAAAACAAAAACAACATTAAAAAAAAACACCTTGCTTCCATTTCCTGGAGATCATTTCAATAAATATTATTTTATATGATCAAAGGAACATAGATGTTATGTCCTTGTGCTCCTCTCCTAAAAATATCCTCCTTTAAGCTCAGATTGTGTGAAAGCCTAGAGACAAAAAAAAAAGTTGTTCACATTGAGATTTTACTTCATTTCAATCAGAATAACTATCATTGAGGAAATAAAAAGCAAACACTAGTGAGGATTTGGGGGAACTATTTAAAGTATTAATTTAAATACTTACAGTTTTGTTTATTACAATGGCATGAAAATATATTTGTACTTAAGACTGCAATAAATATGAAAACAACAACGAAAGAGAGTACAAATATAAAAAAGGAGTGGAAACATTAAAGTTGCACTACTGTGTGCTTGATGAGGTGTTTATTTCTTCCCTTTTCTCTCCATATGCATAATGGAAGTCATAACCTGCAATACCTACCAACCTAAATGTAATTTTAAAGATTAGCTTTTAAATTTACTCTTATTATTCAAAGTGAACTTACTACATAAAGTTTCAGACATAATAAATGTCTCACATTTGAAATCATTTAATTCTATAAATGGGTTTAAAATGCTCATTTGTATCTTAGAGTCCTTCAGCTTTGATACATTTTTTAATTTAGCTTAGCCTGTCAGTATGCAATGAATGATTTTCAGCTTGCCCTTTAGAAGAGCAGTTTGTATTATGAATATTTGGGGAAATGATTATTTGGCAGTTTAAATAACAATAATGGATTTTCTCCAACCATTTTGCTTTTTAGAATTTAATCATGCTGTAAGGCATACTTAATTTGTGGATGAAACTTTGAGTAACACAATTACCAGCACAATTACAGACTGCTGGAGAAATTATTTGCAAGGCAAAGGACAATGACAGCACAAATGGTTCAAGCAGTGTCAGTGAAAAAGGTTTGGAGGATGTGTTACAACAGTAAGTGGAATGAAACACAAGATATGGTTACAAGAGGTCTTTCTTTGTTGTTTTTAATGTACAATGTGATTATTTTTGTTTCTTTTGTATGTTCTTCTCCCTATGGTCTATCCCCTGTTGTCATTGTATTTGATTTTGGAACCCTCCATCTTGTATGTACATTTATCTAATTTGGGAGAGGGGAAGGGGAATAGCAAAACGTTGAAACAAGGATAAAGGATGACCATTACAACAATGACCCTCACAAGACACTATGTTGGAAATTAACTTTACAGCTTCAAGGGGTGGAGGAGGAATGGTGAAGGTGGGGGAGGGAAGGGATAATAGGAGAAAAACAAAGGAAGAGGTAACAATGCTCAACAAAAAATATACTCATTGTCTTACTCATGTAACTGTAACACCTCTGTAAAGCATCTTTACAATATAATAAAAATTTTAAAAAAAACTTGAAAAAGTTCTTTTATGTATTTTTGCCTTTCTTTACTTGAGAAACAAGCCTCCTTTGTTTTATGTACTGACTGTTCTAGATTCTAGTTTTATACTGATGAACAAATGAAGACTCATGGATTTTTAAAGAATAAATCAAATGTTATTGAAACTGTCTCACCTGGCCTTTACCAAACTATTACCTCTAATATCTTTATGCTCTCTATTAATCTATGAAATTTGCTATGCCTAAATCACCAGCCATAGCTGAACAGTATGTAGGAGGAGGCTGCCCACTTCTTCCTCTTGTGTCAAGAGATTTGCCTAGGAGCCAGACTAGTAAGCAGACTTCATTTACTCCCCCAGTTTACGAGCATAATAAATATGCTTCTCTGAAGTACCTGCATATCAAGCTCGCTGTTCCAGCCTCTTCAAAATGGAATGATCTTTTCTATGCTTTTATAGTAGAAGAGGAGGCAATACCCATGGGACTGTGTTAGGACTATTATGAACAGTGGACACTTTTACCTTTCTGTACACCCTCCTCCATAAAGGAGTGATAAGAGTTATATTTTATCATTGTATAAGTAAAGATCAACACAATCTAGTCAGGATGATGTTCACTTTTTAGTTCTGATTGCCAAAGAAATTAAGATATTTTATGGGGCTTCAGCAATGTTCCTACTCTGCCTAATGCATAAATTGGCTTGGGTCATCTATCTACAGTGGTGAAGAAAATCTGGGCATCCAATTGTTTTGTTGTCAAAGCTTCCAAATGGAGAGGAGGAAGAAGAATATGGTGAAAATGCTTTATGTACATACATGAAAATTAAGTGAGAAAATCTGCTGAGTTTGATGGGGAAAGGTGAAGGGAAAGAAGGAGAATGATGGAGGGAAGAGTCAGATCAACATGCATTCTGTACATAAATGGACATTAAGATGAAATCTTCTACAACCAATTTGTAATAAATAATAGAAATTTTAAAAATAATAAATAAATCTTTTATTTTCAGCCTTACCTCTCATTGCTCTGCCTTCCCAGGTCCCTGATTCCACCATTTCCTTCCAAACATCTGGAAATGCAGTATTTCCCAATGTTTTTTATTATTTAATTCTTAGTCACGTATCTAGAAATTGTTAACCTTGTTCATCTATTATCACTTCTTCTTTTTGCTCCTTGATGTTATTTTTAAACATTTGCTTTGACTCTACTATCTATTTGAGTGGGGATAAATGTCTTTATAGTATCTTATGCCCACCTTCCATGATGGCTGACTATAGCAGAGAAGATCATCTGATCATTACCTCCAAATGCGTGCCATGTTGTATAAAAGGGGAAGGAGGTGGTGACCTTTTCTTATTACAGCAAGGTGCATACAGAAATTAAGAGCTGGGTATGCAGAAGTTCAATTCATCTTGCTAATTTTTTCCAATGTTTTTGTTTTTGTTTTTGTTTTGTTTTGCTTTGTTTGTTGTTAGTCATGAGGCCTGAACTCTGGGCTTGGGCACTGCCCCTCAACTCTTCAGCTCATGGCTAGCACTCTACCACTTGGGCCATAGCACCACTTCCAGCTTTTTCTGCTCATGTGATGCTGAGGAATCAAAACCAGGGCCTCAAACATGCAAGGCAAGCACTTTACCACTGAACCACCTTCCCAACCCTTCCACTGTCATTTTTTATTCTCACTTTCTATGATGCTCAGAGCCCTTAGAATTCTGATGTACTGATCATTTCCACCTCCATCTCCAGTCATAAACACTGTATTTTTCTCCACCTACCTCATCCATCATCACTCCACCTACTTTCTCTCCTCTAGAACTTTGTTAAAATGTCCTTTGTTTCAATGCCTTTTTAAAAACGTTATGCTACAATTTGAATGGTTTCTTGGAAAAGAGGCAAAATAAAAATCATCTTTATCCAGTCATTTTTGAACTAGAAACCCTTGGATAGAATTTCAAAGGAAACATTAAATAATTCTCAATTCTCTCTAGAAAAGTAGAAAACTAGAAACTTCTGTGTGTGTGAATAGCACATGAGTTAAATAAATCACCTGAGTTTAGTTATATTAGAATTGGGAAAGAATTTAATCTCTGATAAAAACAGAAATAGTTTAGCTGTCTATATAAATGTCTTTAGTGGAAGACATTTAGTTGTAAAATAGGCATCATTATATGACAAAGGCAAACTTCATGGAAATATTCAAATATATAGAAGAAATTTCATCTAGTTGTCATACCAGTGAGTAGTAAAAGTGCTTTGAAAAGCTTTTACAGAGAGTTATAAGAAAATTAATGAATTTATGATCTTCCTTTATCTCTATGAGAAATACACACCAAGTATGTATTCAAAGAACATGTTATTAAGTATTATGTATGACACAATAAAACATTTCCTTGGAAAGAACTTTTATCTCAGAAGAATGGATTAGTTTAAATTTGGAAATTGCTGAACTATATCAACCATGTAAACTTCACAGCAGTTTGCTTCATGTATACATTCACTTAAAGTACTCTGGACAGAAAACCAGGTCTCAACCAAGAAAAAATAAAAGTAGAGTGAAATGAATGTAATTAAAAAGAAAAACAATGAAACTGAAAGTTTATTCTTTGAAATTATTAAAGTTAATCACTTCCACAGAGATAAGGGAAAAAGAGACAATGTATGAATTACCAATATCAAAAATAAAAGAGATATTAATACCCACTTATTTCACAAACATTAAAAGATTTTAAAATAGTATTGAAAATCTATTCCCACAAATTAGATTGCTGACACAAATTAGCCTACACTAACAAAAGGAAGAAATTACAGTAAGAAATGAAGTACTAGTCCAGACTCCTATATTTACTTAGCTATAGTCTGGATCTATTGCTGAAATTTCCTGGTTTCTTCACAATGGTCAATATTTGCTGGTTCTGTAGAAAAACCAATAGACTTATAACTACAATAGACACATAATAGCTGGATGGCTTCACTGCTGTATTTTACTGAAGTTAAGGATGAAATAATAGTTATTATCCATAAAAATCTTCCAAAAATCGAAGCAGAGGGAGCACTTCACAACTGTAAGGCAAGCACTATTCTAATAACAAACCTAGATGAAGACATTATAATAAAACCCACAAATCAGTATCTCTCATAACATGGAGCAAAACCCTCAAAGTTGTTAGCAAACTAAAAATGAGAAAAAGTAAAACATAATAATAAACATAAGCAAAGGGGAATTATCCCAAATATTCAAGACTGGTTCAACACTTGAAAATCAATGACTATACTTCACCTTATCATTAATCTAATAAGGTGAAATTAAATGATGTTATCAATTGATATAAAAATAATTTAAATTCCAAAAATTCATTTGTAATAAAAAAATCACTCATGGAACTAGGCATATAGGGGGAAAAATTCTGTAAGAAAACTATTGATAGCATAACACTTAGTGGTAAGGCAGGTCATGAAGGAAGTAAAGCTATTCAACAGCATCCTGGTAGATCTCATTAGTGTAAATTGGAAAGGAGGAAATAAGACTTCCTTGGAAATGATTTGAAAGTGTATCTTAAAAAAGCCAAAGATGAGGTAATGATGATTAAAACAAATGCACTTATTCTCTTACCTATGTAACTGTAACCCCATGCTCATCACCTTTTAAATTAAAAATAAAACAAAAAACAATGAATCTTATGAAAATAAAAACAAACAGAAAAGTTAGCTTAGATTTGACTATAACAAATTAAGGTCAATATTAAAGGCATTTATTCTTCACTACACCAAACATGACAAATTTAAAACTAATAATAAATTAAGCAATAGTACCCACAAAATAGTCTTAAACACTTTAAATATTGATTATCCATGGAACATTCCTCAATACAATAAAGGATGTATATGACAAACCTACAGCCAGCAGAACACTTAATAGCAAAAAGTTAAAACTGTTTCCTCTAAACTCAGGGATAAGGATGTCCACTCTCTCCACTCCTCTTCAATTTAGTGTTAGAAAGCCTAGCTGGACCAATAAGACAAGATGCTGACTAAAAGGGATCCAAACAGGGGAAGATGTAGTAAAATTCTGCCTCTTTGCAGATGATGCGATCTTGTCTTTAAAGCACCCCAGGGACTCCACTTCCAAGTTATTTGAGCTGATTCAAAACTTCGGCAAAGTAGCAAGGCATAAAATTATCCCTCAAAAACCAATGGCTTTTATGTTTGCCAATAACGAGAAGAGTGTGGCAGAAGTCAGGAAAGCAAATCCTTTTGTAATAACCCCACAAAAAATAAAATACCTAGGAATTAACTTAACTAAAGAAGTGAAGGACTTCTATGATTAAAACTTTAAAAACCTGGGAAAGGAAATTAAAGAACTACTAAGGAAGTGGAAAAACCTCCCATGCTCCTGGATTGGGAATGTCAACATTGTGAAAATGGCAATACTGCTAAAGGCTATCTACAAATTCAATGCAATAGCCATCAATATCCCAACCTCATTCTTCAATGAAATAGAAGAAGCAATCCAAAAATTCATATAGAACAATAAAAGACCCAAATAACAAAAACAACCCTTAACAGAAAGAACAGTGCTGGAGGAATATCAATTCTAAATTTCAAACTCTACTACAAAGCCATAGTAATCAAAACACCTTGGTACTGGCATCAGAACATACCTGAAGACCAATTGAATAAAACTGAAGACCCAGAAATGAACCCACAGACCTATAGCCACCTAATTTTCAATAAGGGAACTAAAAATTAGAATGTAAGAAAGACAGCCTCTTCAGTAAATGGTGCTGGCAAAATTGGTTAAACATTTGTAGAAAAGTAAAGCTAGATCCGTACATATCACCCTGCACCAGAATCAACTCCAAATAGATCAAACACCTCAAAATAAAAGCAGACTCCCTGAAAACATTACAGGACAGAATAGAAGAAATTTTAGGGCTCCTTGACACAGGACAAAATTTTCTTAATAGAGACCCAGAAGCACAACAAGTCAAAGAAAGGTTGGACAAATGGGATTACATGAAACTTTAGAGCTTCTGCAAGGCAAAGGACATAGCTAGCAAGAATAATTGAAAGCCCATGGATTGGAAGAAGCTCTTCAGTAGTCATAAAATGGACAAGGGTCTCATATCTAAAATATACTCAGAACGAAAAACTAAATCCCCCAAAAACAAATCCTCAAAGAAACAACTGCCCAATTAATAAATGGGCTAAAGACTTAAAGAGAGACTTCTCCGAAGATGAAATAAGAATGGCCAATAGACACATGAAGAAATGCTGAACTTCTCTAGTTAGAAATGCAAATCAAGACGTCGTTGAGATTCCACCTCACCCCAGTTAGAATGGCTATAATCAAGAAATCTAGTAACAACAGATGCTGGAGGGGATGTGGCAAAAAGGGAACCCTACTGAATTGTTGGTGGGAGTGTAAAGTTGTTCAACCACTTTGGAAAGAATTATGGTGGTTCCTCAAAAGAGTCCACATAGGGCTCACTTATGACCCAGCAATCCCACTTTTGGGCATTTACCCAAACGATCACAAACAAGGTCATACCAAAGCTACTAGCACAACTATACTTATTGCAGCATTATTTACCATAGCTAAGATATGGAGCCAACCCAGATGCCCCTCAGTAGATGAATGGATCAAGAAAATGTGGTATATATACACAAAGGAATTCTATGCCTCCATCAAAAAGAATGACATTGCCCCATTTGTTAAGAAATGGAAAGACTTGGAAAAAATTACATTAAATGAAGTAAGCCAGGCCCAAAGAGACATAGGTCCCATGGTTTCCCTTATTTGCAGTAATTAGTATATGTCTGAGTCAAGCAGAAAAGGTCAGATAAGTTGATGTTATGTATTCAAATGTTTTTTTCTTTAATGTGATTGTTTCTAACACATTCATAAGATTGATTATTTCTTTGTTGCTTTGTATGTCCCTCCCCCACAGTATAACTGCTGCTTTCATTGTATTTGATGTTGGTATAATTTGTGGAGGGGAAGGGAAAAAAACAAATCTATTAAATAGGGATACAGGTGGACCCATTGAAACAATGAGATGTACAAGTCCTTATGTCGAAAACAAACTACAACTTTGGTGGTGTGGGGGAGGAGGATTGGGTTGGGGGGCCAGGGGAAGATGGGAAGGGATGGGAAGGGGAAACAAAGGAGGAGGCTACAATGCTTGATAAGAAATATACTCATTATCTTGCACATGTAATTGTAACCACTCTGTACAGTATTTTCACAATAAAAAATGATACAACTGAACACAAAAAAATAGAAAGAAAGTAAAACAAACTGTTGGGAGATATATCAGTGGGAAGCAGAGGGCTATTGGAGAGGATGACTGAGGATGAAAATGATCAAAATAGTTTACCTGTATACATACAAATAGCTCAATGAAACATACTGAAATGTTTCAGAAGGGGGAATATGTAGAGAAAATATTAGAGAGGATGAGTTTGATTATGATTGTATGCATGCATGGAAAATTCACTATGAAACCCCCTTGTAAGACTAATGTGAGCTTTAATTTTTTTTTTTTTTTGGTCAGTCGTTGAGCCTGAACTCTGGGCCTGGGCGCTGTTGCTCAGCTCTTCAGTTCAAGGATAGCACTTTACCCCTTAAGCCACAGTGACACTTCCATTGCTTTCTGTTTATGTGGTGCTAAAGAATCGAACCCAGGGCCTCATGCATGCAAGGCAAGCACTCTACCCCCCAGCCACCTTCCCAACCCTAAAATTTGTAGTTTTTTGAGAAAAGTAAAAGGTCTTTTATAGCTATAGTCTTCTCAGATCTACATACCACTGAAATCCTGGGAGAGCACCAGACAAATCCAGATGAAGAATATTTTACAAATTCACTGAACACTGTGCCTCACAACTCTGAAGGTCATCAGAAGCAAGAAAAGTCAGAAAAACTGTCATACCTAAGACAGCTTGAAAAGACATAGCTAAATGTAATTATGTATCCTGGATAGAATCATGAACAGTGAAAAACTAAGGAAATTTGAAGAAACAATAGACTTCAGTTGATGATAATGTAAAGACATTGGTTTAGTATTGTGACAATTGTACTTTACGACAGAAAGATGACAATAATAAGATAAACTGGGTATAAGAAATGGGTAACTCTCTTTACAACCTTCACAATTGCTATTTATTCTATTTCAAAATTAAGATCTATTTTAAAATATGAAAATAATCTAACATGGAAAACTGGTGGTGATAGCTACTAGACCATTAATATTATTTTCCTACTATGTGTGGGAGCAATTAATGATTAAGTTATGGATATGAAAGAACTTGAAAAAAATTGGACAACCATCTCTGAAGGAAGTTTAAACAAGGGATAAAGGAAGCTCAATTAAAGATCTTACTTTGTAAATTTTAGAGAGAATTGATATATGCATGTATGTGTATGTATGCATATGTATATGTATATATACATATATTATATATGCTAGGTAAACAGATAGATTTAGACATCTGATTATATTATATCATAAACTTAGACACATACTTTTTTATTATTCCAAATACTACCATAAGGAAGAATAAAAAGGAAAAATTAATTTCTGCTAATTTCTTCATCAATTTAGGGAACTTTTATTGATCATCTGTTATATGCCAAGAGTAAGGAAGTATGTGTTATTTTGCAAGTGAATGACCAAATTCAAGAATTAAGACTAGTTGTGAATATCATGGTCTACTCTCTTTCAGAGGTGTGGGGGGGGTGCGCGCGCACACACACACACACACACACACACACACACATGCACATGCATGCATGCATACAGGCATGCTTATATACTTATCCTATACAGCTTGATCATGCTACCCAAACATCTCCCACAAACCTGAGATTAAGACCTGTGGGGTTTTTTGCTTTTTTTCATGGCTTGTGAAGTTTGAACTCAGGACCTGGGTGTTATCCTGGAGCTTTTTCACTCAAAGCTAGCACTCTACTACTTTGAGCCATAGCAACACTTCTGGTTTTCTAGTGGTTAATTGGAGATACGAGTCTTAAGGAGTTCCCTCCCCCAGCTGACTTGAAACTACCATCCTCAGATCTCAGCCTCCTGAGAAGTGAGGATTAGACATATGAGCCACCAGCAACAGCTAGGACCTGTGTTTGTAGTTGATCTGTCTTACTAAGATTCACTGTCCACACCTCAGGTACCAACTGGCAAGCTGTCTCTTTCCTGTTTCTAGCTCCTGACAGACAAACCTATCCTGCCACTCAGAGGAGGCAACAGTTATTTTAGACTTCATAAAATGTCATAGAATGGTCAATGGGAAAGAAGAATGAACAAGTGCGAAGATTGCAGTATATTATGCAAAACTAGAGTTGTGCTAGGGTTGACTAAGCTTAACGTGTTGGAATTAGGCAGAAGGAATGTATAAGAGTAGTTCAGAGATGTGCCTGTATTAAACATTGTGATATTTATTCCTTGACTTTTTGAAAATGTGTCATGTTAAGAGGTCAGAACACCACTGCCACAAAGAAGAGGGAGAGAGAGAGAAGGAAAGGAGGGGGAGACAGAGTGGGAGCGGAGAAAAAAGAACAGTAAGAGACTTTCAGGAGTGGTGAGTGTGTATTACCTTATTATACTATAGTATAATTACTTTGCTGCATTTTAGTAACACTTTGTTACAATTTTATTTGACTGTAAAGATGCTGTTACAGTTACATGATGAAGGCACTGAGGATCTTAAATGTAGAATATTGTTACCCTTCCCTTGTTGTTGTCCCACTATCCATTCCCTCCCCACCTCCCACGCTCCTCCCCGCCCCCCCGAAGTTGTAAAGTTCGTTTCCAATATAAGGTCCTGGGGGTATCATTGTTGCAATGGGTCATCATCCTATGTCCTTGTTTCAGTGTTTTGTTATTCCCTTTCACCTCCCCAGATTAGACAAATGTATGCAGGCACCAAAATCAAGTACAGTGACAACAGAGGATATGCCATAGGAGGAAGAACATACAAAGGAAACAAACAAAAAAGAAATCACATAGTACATTTAAAACAATAATAATAAAGACAGAGTTCTCGTGTCTATACCTTGGGGTTCATTTCACTTTGCATCATCTTATATGGACATATGTACATAGCTTTTGAGCCTTTCAGCTCATCTGATAAGATTAGCCTAGATGAATATTAATGATTGCAAATAAGGGAAACCATGGGACCCAAATTTTTGAGACTGGCTTACTTCACTTAATATGATTTTTTCCAAGTCTTTCCATTTCCTAACAAATGAGGAGATGTCATTCTTTCTGATGGAGACATAGAATTTGTATATGTATATGTATATATATATACCACATACCACATTTCTTGATCCACTAATCTACTGAGGGGAATTTGGGTTGGTTCCATATTTTAGCTATGTGAATAATACTGTGATAAACATAATTGTGCTGTTAGCTTTAGTATCTCCCTGTTTGTGATCCTTTGGGTAAATGCCCAAAAGTGGGATTGCTGGGCCATACGGGAGCTCTATGTGTAGTCTTTTGAGGAGCCTTTCCAGAGTGGTTGAACAAGTTTACAATCATACCAACAATGCAGTAGGGTTCCCTTTTGGCCACATCCCTCCAGCATCTGTTGTTATTAGAGTTCTTGATTATAGCCATTCTAACTGGGGTGAGGTGAAATCTCAACATTGTTTTATTTGCATTACTTTCATGGCTAGAGAAGTTGAACATTTCTTCATGTGTCTATTGGCCAGTCTTATTTCATCTTTAGAGAAGTCTCTCTTTAAGTAAGTCTTTATCCCACTTATTAATTGGGAAGTTGTTTCTTTGAGGATTCGTTGTTGAGGGATTTATTTTTTTAAGTTCTAAGTATATTTTAGATATGAGGCCCTTGTCTGTTGTATGGCTAGTGAAGATCTTCTCAGTTTGTCAGCTTTCTATTGATTTCACTAGCTATGTCCTTTGCCATGAAGAAGCTCTAAAGTTTCATGCAATCCCATTTTTCAAAACTTTCTTTGATTTGTTGTGTTTCTGGGTCTCTATTAAGAAAATTTTGGCCTGTGCCAAGGAACCCTAAAGTTTCTCCTATTCCTTCCTGTAATGCTTTCAGGGTGTCCTCTTTGATCCATTTGGAGTTGATTCTGGTGCAGGGTGATATATAAGAATCTAGCTTTACTTTTCTACAAATGTTTAAGCAATTTTGTCAGCACCATTTACTGAAGAGGCTGTCTTTCTTCCAGTCTAATTTTTAGTTCCCTTATTGAAAATTAGGTGGCTAAAGGTTTGTGGGGTCATTTTTTGGTCTTCAGTCCTATTCCATTGGTCCTCAGGTCTGTTCTTATGCCAGTACCAAGGTGTTTTGATTACAATGGCTTTGTAGTAGAGTTTGAAATTTAGAATTGATATTCCTCCAGCACTGTTCTTTCTGTTTTCCCTATTGGGAATGAAAGCAAATCTAATTCCTCACTAAAACACAAGCACCAACCAGAGCCCTGTGGTTGCACAGATTTTAGAGGTTTACAATTAACGATGGATGTTTTCACTCTATCTCACCTTTTTTTAGAAATGAGTTTATATCCAATTACACACTAGAACACAATTCTAAGGTAAGCAATTACCAAGAACCCTGTAGTTGCACAGACTTAGGGGGTATACAATAAAAAATGGGAGTTTTCACAGTATCTCACCTTTATGGGGAGTGAGAGTATATCAATTACACACTAAATCACAATTCTAAGACAAGCTCCCAACCAGAGTCCTGTAATGGCACAGGAATTTGAGGTTCACACTCAAAATGAATATTTTCACTCTATTTCTCTTTTTGGAATTGAAAATATCTCCACTTCACCACCAGAATACAATTTTATTGTGAGCCTGAACCCAAAGCCCTTCAGTTGCACAGACTTTGGGTGTTCTCACTCAAAGATACATCTTTTCCCTATAGCTCTCCTTTTTTGGAGATGAAAGTATATCCAGTTCCTCATCAGAACAATTTTAAGATAAGCACCAACTCAGAGCCTTGTGGTTGGGCAGACTTTGGAGGTACACAATCCAAATAGGTATTTCACTCTATCTCTCCTCTATTGGCTACATAAGTAGGCCCAATACCATTGCTGAGCAGTTTTAAGGCAAATCCACACTGGAGCAGTATCAGTTCACTGATTTTAGAGGTTCCCAATCATAGATAGGTATTCCCTTATTTATCTCATCTTATCTTTGTTAGAGGAGTGGTATTGTTTTTCAAAAGTGGGGATTACAAATAGTTGTAATCAGTGAGTAGCTATGTTATGAGGTTGGGAATGATTTGAGCCAATGGTAACATCTTGAACCACTTTGGCACAGTCTCACTGACTACAGATATAGACTAGCTCAGTGTTTCACACTTGGGGATCAACAGAGTAAAGAAAGTGAAGAGAGAATGAAAGAGCGGAAATAATTGTAAATGGGTGAGCTGTAGTTAGAGGAAAGATTAAGATATACAATGAAATATAGGAGGTAAAATCAGATTAGAGAAATATAGCAAAGGAAGGGAGCAGAGGGAGGAAAGTTATGATCTAACTTCTAAGTAAGAAAGAGTGAGGAACATTTTTTAAAAAAACAAAAAGGAAAGAAGAAAAAATATATACATAAAAATAAAAAAATAGAAAAATTAGAGCAATTATGTACATATGAAGTAATAATACTAAAATGAAGAATACTAATATTGTGCAGTAGGGAATTGGGTAAACAATTTATACTCTGAATTAAGTCTATACAGAGTTATGGAGGAAGCCTTGTGGTCACCGTGGGCTGTGTATCCAGTTGTGAACAGAACAACCATGAAGAAGGAAAAATAAAAAACAACATTGTTGCAAAAAGAAAAATCAAGAAAAGAAAACTGAAAACAAAAACATAAAAAAACTGACAGAAAAAAAGGTAATAGATAAACTAGTTGCAAAAATAAAAAGAGAAGGAGCAATTGTTTTTACTTTTTAAAGACATTTTTAAAAATAAAGAAAAATTTAAAAAATGTAATTGAGGTAAAAGGAAAGAGGAAAAAAAGTATTTTCTATTTATTTGCGGGGGTCGGGGGTGTTATGTATCCCCTAAATGCACTTTCCAGTCCCTTGATGTTGTCTTTGATTTGCTTGTAGTAGGCAGTTTTCCCTGTTGTTGGTTGGTTTCTCAAATCGGCTTGTTTGGGTGCACATAAAAAAGTTCTGCTTTACAGGCTTGGGGACTTTGCTACCTTTTTCCCAGACTAAAAATCACGATCTGCTTTTTGGTTTCTTTGTTCTGCCGGGAGGAGGTGGCTGGAGACTTTAGTTCATTGCTGCTGTGACTGAGCTGGGGCGTCGTTGAGGTTTGGCCTGCCTGGAGTCAGTGGTCTTTCCCAAAGTGAGGAGACCCTTTGGGCGACTAACCTGGATCCTCTCTTGGCTTTTATAGCCTGTCCAGCTTTTATTATTTTTAATGAATTTGTGTGAGATTCCTGCAGCAGGTTAAGGAGCCTGTTCGGCTGAGATATGGATGGAATTCCTTTGCTGCCTCCCTGGGCTCACCAGGTAGTGAAGAATGGATGCTCTGCCCTGGCCCGGTGAGGAGTTCCCTCCTCCTGGGCGGGACAACTCCCACAGGTCCAAATCATTGTCCTGGAGAAAATGGTGCTGCCTGCTGCTTTTGTGTTCCAAGTTATCTGGTAGCTGTTATGGCAGTATCCAATATGGTTTCATTCTCCACTGGTGGAGAGGAGAGGGCTGCCTTCCCTGAGCTGTTCTGTGGGTAGGAGCAGGGATACGGTTTTCCTGGGCTTTTCAGTCCATCCCAATCTGTGCTAGTGTTCAGCAGGATGTGGAATTCTGATCCTGATCGTTCAGTCCGCGCTGTAGGTGGGCGAAGAGATGCGGTCCACGCTGGAGGTGGGCGAAGAGATGCGGCCCTTGGACTCTGGCTCGCTTGTTCCAGCGGGTCCCGCGGCAGCTACTTGTCCTCAAATCTGTCTTCTGGTGCAAACTGCCTGAATTTTCCCTTGCTAGGCAGAATCTCTGTACTATTACGGCTCACTTGGTGTGATTTTCCCATAGTGAATTATTCCCTGAACTGCGAAAACTGATTTCTTGTAGAGAGCTCACATATAGCTCAGCTACATCTCTGCTATCTTCTTCCAGTCTCTCCAGTAAAACTTTTTTTAAAAGGGGACCAAGGCATCTCAACTTTAGTGCTATTACAAAAAAAAAAAAAAACCATAAACAAAGGGAAGCTAAAACAAGGATGTATTTCATTTTTGACTTTTCCATTCACTGCCTGGTTGGTACCAGCAGTATCTGAAATATGGCTCTAGATAATAAACCCATGCAGAAGCACTTAAAGCTGTGATCATTCTGTTCTATCTAAACCTTTTAATAATGTTCTTATGACTAAAAGTGATAAATAGATTTAATTTAGCATTATAAGAGAAGCAATCCCAGCTTAAAATAGTTTCCATTCTGAAGTTACTTTGTTTAATAAGTACACACAAATAGAAAGAAGAAAAATAATTCATAGCACTCTACATAAACAGTCCTTATGAATAATTGAGTATTTTTATATAAATACTCTTATATTTTAAAGATGTAAACCAGATGCCCTTGACTTTTTAATAACAAATGAAAACTACATTTTTTTCTTTCTGTAAATTTTCTGTTGACAGATAATACAGAGAGAAAGACAAGTAAATGCAATTATTAATTTTTACAAATTAAAAACCACAATCATCAGCCATATTAAAAAAATAGTATATTATCAGAATCTCTGAATCCTCTTTCATTTGCAGTACCTATTCTTCCTCACTTTTGTGAAGAAAAAAAAATTGTATTTTCTAACAGCCTAGATTTTTTTGTCAATTTTTATGTTTTATATACATGGAATCACACAGCATGAATTTTTGTATTTGCATATTTTCATTCAGCATTATGTTAGAGAACTTGATTTATATTATTGTAAGAAACTAGTGATATTCACTTTCATCCCTATATTCACTTATGGAAATATATGAGATTTGTTTTGTCAATTAGATATTTTGAAATTTTGAGTTATTTTAATGATGTTATATGAAGATTCAAGCATGCATCCGTTAGTGGATATACTCACATTCCTATTAGCTGTATACTTAGGTTGACAGATCTTTACTAAAAACTGCTTATTTTATACCTAGTGTGATAGACCAGTTTATAACCTCACCAGCAGATCATAACTTTTGGTTATGGTTTTGGTTGACAGATTGTCAACACTTGGAATATTCTATTTGATATTTTTTTGTTTGATTGTTTAATTCAGCTCATGAGCAAATATTGGTTTCACAATATGCACTGAATTTGTACTTTTTTAAATCCTAAAATAGGAAAATACATTATTTTTCATCATTTATCTTGGTCATAGAATTTCTTCTTTTGTGAAGAGCCTACTAAATTGATGTCTAAGCCTATTTTTCTTATTTCCTTTTGAACTCTCTTAATCGCTTCTGTTGAACACATATTTTGTTTTCCATATAGCCCAATTTACCAGCATTTTTTAATCAGTGCTTTTGTGCTGCATGTTTTTCACTTCAAGATCACAAAGATATTCTGTTTATTTTTATTTTTTATTTTTTGGGTCCAGTCGTGGAACCTGAAATCTGGGCCTGGGCGCTGTCCCTCAGCTCTTCAGCTCAAGGCTAGCGCTCTACCACTTGAGCCACAGCGCCACTTCCGGCTTTTTTCTTTTTTCTTATGTGGTGCTGAGGAATTGAATCCAGGGCCTCATGCATGCAAGGCAAGCGCTCTACCACTGAGCCACCATCCCAGCCCAAAGTAACATTTTTTTTTTCTTTTTGCTTATGTAGTACTGAGGAATCGAACCCAGGGCCTCATGCATCTGGAACTGACTTTTTGTGTGTCATATAATATCTTTCCCTTTGTGGCCCAGGACTCATTAATCTCTGTGTGAAAATCTGGTTGTATATTTGACAGTTCTCAAATCTTCAGTTTATTTTTTTCATTTCAGTCCAACACGTTTTATTCATTTCTTCTACTGAGTAGACCAAGTTCACACAAGATGTGTCAACATTCCCTATTTGGATTTCAATTTATTTAGACTAAAGAAAAAGTGCTACCTCCATAGTTTTGGGATGCTACAACTGTATATATAACATCTACTATGTTTATGTCTGTCTATATGTATATGTCCATATTCTATCTATATTTATTTTTAATTTTTTTCTTTTTACTGTTGTAGGGATTGAACTCAGGGCCTGTATATGTTAGGTATGTGCTCTATATGTCTACTTTGGACCTTTTGTTTTTGTTCATAATTTTTCTAGTGCTTTATGACATGGTAGGCATCCTTGAAAGTGAAAATCCACACTTGGTTTATATTCAAAAGAATATAGTTATCACTCTTTGAATTCTTCATCAATCAGATGGGTCATTTATCTGAGCTGTTTAGACCATCTTGGCCCTTATCCAAATATACTATTATGATGATATGCTGATTTATTACTTTGTTCATCTGTTATTATATCTACCCTTGTCAATGCCTAGCCAATAACAAAAAGATCTGATTGGATAATCTTTAGATGCCCCCTGGTCAGCTTGTGAGTCACTGGATCCAGTGATGTGGTAAGATATATTGAATAGTATAATTGCTTCCAGCTATGCTTTTTCCTCAACTCCATTCCTTGCTCACTCAGACATATTGCAAATGCCTTGGGATCTGTTTGTTTCCCAGAGATATTCTGGTTACAAAGAAACTAAAAATAGTTGAAAAGACATGTTACTGTCCAGAAGTGAGCTTTCTCTGTGTATTTTTCACAGGACCACTGAACAGAAATAAAGAAAAACCTTTAATCTTGTCATTTAATGACAAAAAATTTCCTTTTGTCTTTGGAACCAGGTGTTTTGGGTCCCTCTCATTTGGAAATGTTACAGGACATTTCAATTCCATATGATCTGTTGAGTAGATTAGATTGCAACCATCTGTTGGTAGGTTGGCTAACAGCTACTAATGCACCCTGGATGCTTTGTCTACTTCCCCAGAGACACCATTGTGGTTTGCGGCATGATGAACAGCTACAATCTAGAAGTGCAAATGTGATAAGTAACTGAGAAATGACTTCAAGTGTAATTGCTACTTCAGGAGAGAAAGATGGGCCACATTACTATAAATATAGTACCTGTTGGTCCCTGTAGTACTATGTGCTAACTCAAACAAGGAAAATGTGTAAGAATATGCAGATTTTATCCTCTTTGGTGTCAGAGAAAACTGGGTTAGAGGGAAGTTCCAAGAAGGTAACAACTTTCTCATTATTCTGTGATATTTTTCATGCTTGCTTTTGTGGAAAATAGTCTTGGAAATGAAGATTACAACAAAATTTCCAAGTCCAAATTCTTTACTCTTTAAGCTTTTATGCATTGAGGAGAAATACATTTTTTGTTTTGCTGAAATTGCATACTCTACAAGAAGGCAAATACCAAGAAATGTAAAATGAAACTCTCTTTGTTCTAATCATCCAACCAGACCAGAAATTGCAATAGCATAAGTAGCTCAACTCACAATTCCTGGAACCTAGATTTTGCTACCAGAATATCTTAGGGCTGGGATGTAGCTCAGTGGCAAAGCGCTTGCCTAGCAAGTGCAACATCCTGGGTTCGATCCCCAGTACCAAAAAAGAAAAGACAAAAAAATACAGTTAAAAAAAACCCCAAACAACAGAATATCTTAAAGAGATTACAAGTGAAAAGTTGGAAACCTAAACCTCTAGTAAGAAATCAGTTTTACCACAGACTTGTGTCATTATCCTAAGGTGCTTGAATGGTTCAAGTTCAACTTATGACATTTGTGAGGTAGTCCTTTTTAACTAGCCATACTCATCAATTTTGAGATAGCTCTGTCTGATAAAAATACGCTAATTACTAAATTGCTAATCACAACAAGATAATCCCATATTAACGCAACATTTAGATTTCTGCCTGTTATGCTACTTAGACCAATTTTGTCCAAGCATGACAAGTATGATATACCTGCAGTATTTTGGTATATCATACACATCATATATAATTTTGTTAAGGATAATGATTTTCCTATTTCTGACCACTAAAATACTGATCCTTGTTATCATATAAAACTAACCAGTTCAGATGTTTGTTCTTTAACAGTTCCTAGGATTTTTTCTCTTTCCTATATTCCTCATTATCCCATTACCTCCTCCACAAATGAAGTTGTACATGTACTATAACTTTTTGTACAAATCATCCATCATATTGTGATATAGCAAATAGTTATTAAAAGCTACATGTTAATGTCAGAACTGAGTTTTATTCCATTTGTCAAACATATGTCATGTTTTCCTAATCTTGGTTTTATGTATAAAATAAAGATTAACATTGTTACTCAAACATGAAATGAGATTGGATATAAACTTCATTAAACCTCATTAAGAGCTGGGCGCCAGTGGTTCACACCTTGTAATCCTAGCTATTCAGGAGGCTGAGATCTCAGGATAACGGTTCAAAGCCATCCTGGTCAGGAAAGTCCATGAGACTCTCATCTCCTAGAAACCAATAGAAAACTGGAAGTGGCACTGTGGCTCAAGTGGTAAAGTGCTCGCCTTGAGCTGAACAGCTGAGGGACAGTGCCCAAGCCCAGAGTTCAAGCCCCATGACAGACAAAACAAAAAACAAAAAACCACCTCATCAAGTTCCAGACATGGATCTCAGTGCTTGGTAGATACCAGTGAACAACAGAGTCTCAAATCATACTTTTACTGTGTCAATTAAGATCTTCAGTTGCAAGTAAAAAGACATCTACTTTAAACTAACATATGCAGTTATTGGAGAAATTACCAGATCATTATGATTATATAAGTAGGTTCTACAGTGAGTGGCCCTGGAAGCTCACAGGGCCAGCTCATAATCAGAAGACATGCTGAGAACCAGGTGAAAGGTGGGTGGAATTCCTTTTTTATTTTTTATTTTTGGTTTCATTTTACATTTCCTACTCTAACTTCCTTTGAATTCACCAGATGGCTTTCTCAGGTCCTACAAAACTGGCATTAAGGCTCACTGAGTACCTGGTCCTTGATAACAAGACTGTTATCATACTTTTGAGGGGAATGGGTGGGGGGGTCAGGGGGGTGGGGGAGGTAGAGAAGGACTTCCCTGGGAAGAGATTTTTGATGTCCAGAACCACAATAAACTCTAATGTACTTTTATGAAATTTTAAGAAAGATAAGGGTCACATGGCTCCTCTTCTGCCCCAAAGTTTTACAAGGTTTTCCTCTTAAACATATTCACCTCTCCATGAAATTGAAGTAAGATACTTCACCTAACATAGCACACACATGTTCCATACAATAGCCAGTGAATATGTAGCCTCATGAATGGGTGGATACAGTAACTTTTTCTCTCATTCTACATCTTTTTTTTTTTTTTTACTTCTTTCTGTCTCTCAGTTTTACCTTCTAAGACCTGGTTGTATCCTTGAGCTTGAAACTATAAGCAACATCAAGCTTATATCCCCAGGGAATAAGTCAGTAGGGCCATCTTTCCCATTATTTCTGAATATAGTTTAAAAATCATGCAAAGTTCTCTAGTCAAACTTGGATTGTCTGCTAACTTGCTCAGGAAGTAAACATTGGATGCACCTAGGGTTTGGTGTCCTTGCCTATCCCTCATTATGTATTCACTCAACCAGTACTAAATACCTATGCTTGGAACTGAAGGTACAAGTATAAATAATTACAGATTGGTGGCCTCAAGCACACACAAATGGACACAAAGATTGTGCATATGGGAAATGAGTGACTGAAAATTAACAGTGTACCAGTTTGACTCATTATGCACTATCACTGACCTTCCAAAATTCTCTTTATTATCACATTTAAATAGAAGAATGAATGAAGGTACTGTGTGATTCTATCATTAGTGGGTACTCACTATTTATGTGTTGGGTAAAAGTCCTTGCAATTGAGATCAGAAGTGAACCAATATTAAATAACATGATTCAGCTGATGTATTTAGCTCTTTTACATGACCTTTCCTTACACCATGGCTTTATAGCACTTGGAATTGACCAATTAACCATGCTCTCATATGCTAAAATGTTAGTTCTGTGGAAACAGTAAATGATGGGCCTTAGATTAAATCCTGATTTTTCTGGCTCCACTGTACCAAAATTCTTTCCACCACAATCTTCCTTTGAGAAAAATGCAAATGAAATGCACTTATACTTTACATGAGCAATCTCTTTCTGTTTAATTACATGATTTGGAATATACTTTTTGCAGAGTGTAAAGAATCATGCAAAGAAACCTAGTTTTGACTGGATAATTGTATGGTATGAAATATCCATTCAAAATGACCCTATTACAATGTATTATCTCTTTCGTTTTAACTAATTCAAGGTTATTTTGAGTAGAAATTCTGTCCCATGAGATTTCACCTTCAAATTCGTGGCACCTCTCCAGCACTCACTCATAGAGCCTATGACCTGGACTCTGGGTGCCTAAAGAGGTAACAATGTGAAAACCATCAAGGGAAGCAACAGAAAGGTTTCAGTTCTCTTTTTATCAGGAGAAAAAAATAGCATCCAGATGCGTTACTTGAAAGATGGTTTGCCAGGTGTCACAGGCTCATGCCTGTAATCCTAGCTACTAAGGAGATTGAGAACAGAGGATTGTGGTTCCAAGCCAGTGGGGCAGAAAATCTCCGTGAGACTCTTATCTCCAATTAACCACTCAAAAACTAGAAGTAGAGTGTGGCTCAAGTGGTGGAGTGCTAGCTAGCCTTGAGCACAAAGAGACTCAGGGACAATGACCAGATCCTGAGTTCAAGCCCCTAAATTGACCAAAAAAAAAAAAAAAGATGGTAAAAGGACTTTTTAAAGCATGTTTCCCCCTTTACCCCAATGGGACACAGCACTGGGCGAAAGATTAAGTAGAACAGAGAAAGCCTGATAAAGGAAAACCCATTCAGCCTCAGATTCACTAAAGAGAGCCTTTTCAGAATATGTGACTATACATGGTGCAAATATATTGTGGATATGTTTTCCAGTTGTCTGATAACAACTTTAAGTACTTAGACTCTCTAAAATCCTATCTGATACAAAGATGGATATAAATAGATGATTCTGATGTGACACAAAGATTAAATAGAAATTCCTTGGCAGGATTAGCAAAAACATTTATGTGCCCTTCTCTTTTCCTCCCCTCTTCTATTTTAAAAATAGAGCAGAATCACACACATTAATTTGACACCCCATGTGCTCATATATTGGCATTGAGTTTTTCAATGCCTTCTGAAAACAACAATCCCAGAACTCTGAGGTTTCCATGACAACTGCATTTAAAGAAGGTGAAGTTTCCAGTTTGATAGAGCTGAAAGGCTTTGTTAACATCAGGTTTCAATGATACTGAAATCATGGTGTCAGGACACCATATACCACAAGAGATTCAGGTTAATCCCACCTAGCATTTGTTTTTCTGTTGGAGTGAGATTTCTTTAAAAGCTAATAAATAATTCATTCAAATGGTAAATAGCATCTCTAATATCATATCATGTAATATTGACACTAGAATTGCCTAAAGTCTTAATACAATAATTTCCATTTCATGAGATAGCATTATGCAATTCTATAAAAAAAAGATAACATGTGTATTACTGACATCTGCTCCTCTGCACCAAGATCTATAAATACTGAACAAAAAAATGCATTTGGAATAGAGATGTTCTTTTGTCTAGGAAAAATGTATACTTCAATTAAACACCATAGATTGGTTTTATAGGGCTGAAACAAAGTACTATAAATTGAGTGGCTCAAATAAGAGAAAAGTACAGTCCTTGAGACCAGAGCAACAGATCAAGTTACCCATATTTTTTCTTTCTGAGGGTTGTGAAAAATAGTCCAGTCTGTGCTTCTGGTGGTTTGTTTACTCTCTTTTGGGGTATAATGGCTTATAAAAATGTCATCCCAATCTCTGCTTTACATTCTGGTATTCTGTGTAGGCATGGGAGAAGGGCTGTTAACCTACTTCAAGATGGTTTCCTCTAAACTAATTACATCTACAATGACCCTGTGTCTTAATGGGATTACAACTTGAGGTCATCTAGGCTAGGTTTCAACATGTAAATTTAGCATAAGAATTATATTTCAAACCTGAGCTAAGAATATCACATTTATCATTTTATTCTATATTTATAATTAATACTGAAATCACAAGTTTAAGTGAAATGAACTAGTTCTCAATTTTTTTTAATCTTGTAAAAGTGTGCTCCTGATTCAGTAAGCCTGGGCTCAGGCATGAGATTCTGGTGAGATTTCTGGCAACTTTAGATTTATGGGTGACCATAGAACATTTTGAACAGCAATGACTTAAACAATGTGAATGGAGGCCTTACTTCTGAAGCTTGGGTCATTGCTAGGATAACAATTCATCTCTGGAAGTGATCAGAAAAAATCCAGGAATAATAAAAGAGGGATAGAAGATTTGAAAACAAGTTAGAACAGGCTGTGGTATTTTTGTGAGAGTTCTCTGTCAAGAGCCATTCTAAAAAAAATGCAATCAAATCTACATCCAAAAAAGAAAATGAAAAACATTGACATCTTGTTCTAAACTGACTTATATTCTACTTCTACATAGAACTAGTTTTTGAACTTTGTGCTTGAATGAGCTACAAAATAGCTATCTGATGCTCTGTCTAATATGTGATCAAGTGCCATGAGGATACTATAATGACACACTGCCCAAGGCTTTATCTTTTACATAATGTATAACAAGGAATCAGCAAATTTCTTGAAAGGCTATACACAGAAAACATTTTTAGATTTTTGTGGCCCAAAGCAGCAATCAAGGCTGTTATAAAGGTTCTAGAATAACAATCTATACATTCAAAACCTAATATAGCTTTATGAATTACTGCAACCTGTTATAAAAGGTTGCATTGCATCATAAGAAAATACACAATTGGTCCAAAACCAAACTGGAGCTGGAATCCAGACCTCTAAGCAGGAGTCAGAAGGAAGAGCCCGCAGGTATGGCACAAGAAGTAGAGCTGAGACCAGGGCAAGCTACAACTAGTAAATCTAATGGCCTCAGACCACAAAGGCAGCTCTGTGAGGAAAGTACCTGTAAGCACAATTTTAGCACAATGCCGTGAACACAGTAAATTCAACACAAATGTAGATCCAGAAAAAGAAAAAACTAAAAGCCTAACATCAATAATAGGTAGCTTTCTTAATCAATCAATAGCCTAGCAAAGCTGCATGTTGTCCTGCTCTATCCCTGTTTCTCTAAGGTATTTTCCTGTCCATGATCCACTAGCTATTACCATTTGTGATCACCTAGCTCTTCTCATATTTGAACCATGTTTTGGTGAAGACAGATTGTTGCATTTATCATGCATATTGATGGAAAACTCTTTTCTGTGAGCAATTAACCACAAACTAAACCAAGAATAATTGAAGGTCCTGTTTCAAAAACCTCTTAATCCCATTATAAAACAAAACTGTACATATGTCCTACTTATGAAAGGAAACATGAAAAATGAGTGTAGGGATTTAGATTCCCTTCTGCATCCAGATTCTCTTTAGATTCCCTTCTGCATCCACAAGTACACAATAATCAGTGCTGCAAATATAGATCTGTGATGATTTCCAAGAACAGGTATCTGTTCCTCAATGATACCAGTTCCACAATACCCTACTCACAACTCTAATGCACCTAGAATCTTTCTGGGGACCATGTGGAGGACATCTCTGAGAGAACAAAGGGACAACACTGGTTCTGACACTGCACAAGATAAGCAGTCTATCTTTGTGCAGTAATATTGAACATCGAAGACATCTGTAGTGCACAGGATGACAATATTTCCCAAAGTGGAACTATAGAACACAGTCTTCATTTTTCTGTTACTTCTAACTTAATCTTTTCTGGCTACAGAATTTTTTCCATGGCTATTAAAATCACATGCAAATCACATGTAAGGACATGTTAAATTATGAAAACAAAAACACTAACAAAAAGAACCACACAACTCACCAATTTCCAAGACTATTATGTTATTGTTTGGGTGGTAAGGAAGCAGGGCCCTATGAAGCTAACTGGCAAGCACATTTAAAAATCTAAGGTGAAAAAAATCTTCATATTTTCCCAGTGAATAATAATGAAATGTTGTTCATTTTCAATGTGACTATTAGACATCATCCTGGGAGCTTCCACTGATGTAATAAGAAAAGAAGCAGTATACTGATTGGCAAAGAACACATAAATGTTTTCTTGCACATGATGTACTTACTGGTGTAGAAAATCCCAAGGAATCAACAGTAACAAAAATCTTTTAGAATGCATAAGTACATGGAGTTATAGTATAAGGCTGATGTACATATAATACCTGGAATTTGAGAGTTTCTCAATCACATCTCATTCTTTTTATGATTCTTTTTGGAATTTTCCCCATAGTAGTACCAGCCACTTGGTTTTAGGAAACCTGGGGAAAGTGATTTATTTGAGGAGATGAAATTGTGAGAGCTCTATGAGCTACATTTTATACTAGATTAACAGGGTTCAAATTTCACATCATCCTGTACTCATATCAGTATCAACTGAGATATGGAAAAGCACATTCTATCAACTACTGATTTAAATTTCAACAAAACGTATGTGACTGTCAACATAAAGTATAATGAACAGAACAAACAATTGGTTAAATGGAGATGATGCTTAAGAGGTCAGAAGAAGGGGCTGGGAAGGTGGCTCAGTGGTAGAGTGCTTGCCTTGCATGCGTGAGGCCCTGGGTTCGATTCCTCAGCACCACACAAGCAAAAAGAAAAAAGCCGGAAGTGACACTGTGGCTCAAGTGGTAGAGCGCTAGCCTTGAGTTGAAAAGCTGAGGAACAGCACCCAGGCCCAGAGTTCAGGCCCCCGACCGGACCCCCCCCCCAAAAAAAAGAGGTCAGAAGGAAAGGAAGAAATCATTACAGTTACTCAGAAGAATGTTATGCATAGAAGAATTACAGGAAACATTGGGTACATATTCTTTGAATTATCTGCTCTTGTTCTCTATGTTCTCTAAAATAGGCAATTTGTAGACTTAAAAGACAATGTAGCATTATGAAATGCACACAAATTACTTATGCTGTGATGATATTTATTTGTCTTTTTTTACTTCTCAATAGAAAATTTTAATTTCAATGCTGGAAATACTTTTGTTGCATAATTAATATTTTCCTGAACTTACTTTGAGGCTTTCTCTGAAAATTTTATCTAATTAATTTCTATAGATATCACTAAATATCTTCTCTATTCTCAATGTGTTATAAGCTAGAAAAATACTAATGTACTTTTCCCAGTTTCCCTCTAATAGCATTCAGTGCATTTGGTTTAGCTCAAGTGCTCCAAGAGTAAGTTTTGTAAAGTTTACTCAAATTCATCACAATTCCTTCTGGGGAGGGTAAGTCTGAGTGCTGACTCTTTTCTGTGCTCGGAGATGGATTTAGAGATGGGTAATTGATGCTAAAGCCTTGATTAATATTATTCTAGTTACCTCTACATATTTTCCTTAACTGGTTGAGATGAAAGGTACAATCAAAATTTCCCTTTACCTTCCATCATTTCACATAGTTTTATAAATGCTGAATAGTTAAGCAGAGCCACATCAGGGCAGAGGAAAAACCTGTTTTAGGTTTTAGAAGGGATATCATTTTAAAATGTGCCTTCTGAATGAACTTCTTAAGATGTATTCACAGTTCTCACTTCCTTTGTGTTTTGTCTACATTTTAGGTAGAGAAAGAATCACACACATAACAATTAAATGATTATCTTAACTGTCAGAGTCTTCTAGTAGTAAGCTATGTAACTGGCTTGGAGTGATATTGTGAATATATTCACAATAGCTATTTTTGTAAAGTATACCAGTGAATCATTTTAGAAAATCTCAATCAGACATTTTCAGGGTAGTGTGAGACCCGCTGTTAGAGCCACAATGATGGTCCCATTGGCTTTCCCTGCAGCCCATGAAGGCTACCTGACTCCAAGTGTCTGGCACAGAAAAACACAGGACACCAGCCTCACTGCTTCACTGTGATTGCTTGTGCCCAACAAGAAGGTGCTGCACAGTCAGCTGACTCTGGAAGTGTATTTAAGAATGTCACTGCCCAAGGACCTAGGTAGCCTCTGGAGTTTAGAAGAAACATGCAGATATAGATATTCAAGTAAGGAAAGAACAGAAAGACAGATGTGGGTAAGCTCCTACTGGAACTTGACTTTCATCATTCAGATACCTGGTACAAGTTAGTGGCAAATGTGCCCTTTTAGAGGAATCTGTGCCATCTTCCTTGATATTTCCTTAAAATGGCATATACTTTGCAATTTGAGTGTAATTGTACTTCTGTGTACATGCTTAATCCAGAAATTTATTACTCAATTCACAACCTCTTAGGCGTAACTTCTTTAATAGCAGTATTATCTCTTTATACCTATATAATTTTTAAGTAACTAATTTTAAGAATTTTTATTTTTTAGTTTCTCATGTTTACTTTCTATCCCTCCCCTCCTCTCATCCTACCCATTTCTTCTCTCAATATCATTTCTTTATAATATTTAGTGTTTCACTTTTTAAATTTAAATTTTTGTTTTTCCATTTTTTCTCTTTTTTAATCTCTCTCCTATCATCTTGTCCAATCAATTTCCCTCTCTGAGATATGTGTAGTCCTTTGAGGAACCTCCAAACTGCTTTCCAGAGTGGTTGAACAAGTTTACACTCCCACTGACAGTACAGTAAGGTTCCCTTTTGGCCACATTCCCTCCAGCATCTGCTGTTATTAGATTTCTTGATTATTCTAACTGAGGTGAGGTAGAATCTCAATGTTGTTTTGATTTGAATTTCTTTTATGGCCAGAGATGTTGAGCATTTCTTTATGTGTCTATTGGCCATTAAGTTAAGTAAGTCAGACCCAAAGAAACATAGGTCCCATGGTTTCCCTTATTTGCAATAAATAGTATACATCTAGGATAATCTTAGCAGATGAGCAAAATACCTCATAGCTGCATACATATGACCATATAAGATGATGCTTATCAAAATGAACTCCAAGATATGGACACAAGAGACTTTTCTTTGTTGTTGTTTCTAATGTACTATGTGATTTCTTGTTTTTTGTTTTTGTTTTTTGGGGGTTTTTGTGTATGTTCTTCCCCTTATGGTATATTCCTTGTTGTCACTATATTTGATTTTGATATCCTGGTATTGTACACACATTTATTTGAATTAGAGAAGGAAAGGGGAACAACAGAATGGTGAGACAAAGAACAAGGGGGTAACCAACGTAATAGCGATACTCACAAAACAATATGTTGGAAATGATCTGTACAACTTGGAGAGGACTGAGGGGGAGGGAAAGTAGGAGAAAAATGAGGGAGAGGGTAACAAGTTTGACAAGCATGTACTTATTACCTTACTTATGTATCTGTAACTCCTCTGTACATCACCTTGACAATAAAAAATTTTTAAATTAAAAAGTTCAGTAGATAAGCAAGATTCTACCATGAACTAGAGGCTCAGAGCATTCACCAGTAGCATTCAAAAGGAGCTGTTTGTACTTTGTCTGCACTCAGAGCAATTAATGGTCTACAGAGAATCTCATGACTCTCATCTCTATTTCTCAGTGTAGTGGAGCTGTGTGATATTCAATGCCTGTTTTTATACTTAATTCCTTTTCTACTCTGATTATCTAAACACTTGGAGTTATAATGTTTTTTCTATCTATATCTAAATCTCCTTAACAAATAAAGTAATAAAATAAGGCTTTTGTGTTTTCTAAATCACTAAGTGATAGAATAAAGCTAAAGTTATTGACTTGCACATACTGCAATATGACTTCATTTATATCTTGAGCACTATAGGCAGCTTAGGTTGGCAATTGTCCACTGTTCTGTAGATAGTGAATATCATTCAAAGAAAAAAACCTATGGAAGATTTACTCTGCCTATGATATTCTATAGGAGCAAGATAAGGATATATTTAGCCCTTAGGTTTTGCCTTAAAAATATGTAGAGTTTGAAATATCTCAACTTTCATTTTGGTAATTCTCTAAGACATATATTTTTACTTATTTATTTTTATGTATTTATTGATTCGACAATATAATGAGTTTCTTTAGGACATTTCCATACATGTATGCAATGAACATTGGTTATGTTCACCACCAAGTACCTTGATTTATCCTCCTTACCCTTTGCGGTTGATTCATTTCCTCTTTCTAAATGGTTCCTGTTCTATTTGCATGTCTTTAAATATCTAGAGTCCATATAGGAAGGGATAAATGGCTAAGAAAATGGTATATATATATATATATATATATATATATATATATATATATATATATATATATAGAGAGAGAGAGAGAGAGAGAGAGAGAGAGAGAGAGAGAGAGAGAGAGAGAGAGATAATGTCACAGGAAATTTATCATGTTAAGGAAAGTAAATCAAACACAAAGACAAATATCATATGTTTTGTCTAGTTGTATCTATGAAGGTTTCTATATGTCTCCTTTACTTGAATGTCTATATCACTCTTAGGTCCAGGAGATTTTCTTTTACGATTTCATTGTTTTCTATACCTTCAGTTTGTGTCAGTTCCTTTGTCTATGCTGTTTAGTGTCAATCACATTCTAGAGTTCTTGAAAGTTTAGTTACATTTTATTTATTGTGTCTGAATTAATAATTTTCCAACATTGTCTCACAACTCAGATATTTGATTTTCACTCTGGTCTATTATCTTGATGATGTTTTCAATTTTTTTAATTTGATTACCTTAGTTATTTCTAATATTTTTGGAGTTTATTTCCCAGTCTCAGTTTTCTTGTTGAATTTCTCATTCATGTTGCTTCCTCATCCATTCATGTACATACTTTGAGTTTTTCTTTGCATGCTCTATGAAGTCTTTTTTTTATTTCTGAAATAAGGCTAATGAATTCCTTGTCCAGCATTTCAACCATTTAAATGCCATTGAATTTGGTTATCAAGAAGGTATGAGCACTTAATAAAGTCAAATTTCCTTGACTTTTCAAAGGTCTTGTGCTTCTACATTGCAATTCATACACCTCAGGTTAAGCTGTAGCTCTCCCAGGAAATTGCCCTCTGCTTCCCTCTGTGGCACAGCTTGCATTTTATACTCAAGTAGATCTGTCTCCATGAATATCAGTACGTCAAAACTAATTGATTCTTGAGTGGTTTCACACTTTTCCAGTGGAGAGAGGAAGATATGATACTTTATTTAAGATTTGTGGATATGCTGAATGCACCAGCTATCTTTCTTTAAATAAAATTTTTATTGTGAAAATACTGTACAAAGGGTTACAGTTACATGACCAAGGTAATGAGTACATTTCTTTTTTTAATAAGTTTTTTTATTGTGAAAATACTGTACAGAGGGGGTTACAGTTACATGAGCAAGGTAATGAGTACATTTCTTTCTTTCTTTCTTTTTTTGGGGGGGGGTCTGGTCGTGGGGCCTGAACTCTGGGCCTGGGCGCTGTCCCTCAGCGATTCAGCTCAAGGCTAGTGCTCTACCACTTGAGCCACAGTGCCATTTCCGGCTTTTTTTTCTTTGCTTATGTGGTGCTGAAGAATCGAACCCAGGGCCTCAGGCATACAAGGCAAGCGCTTTACCACTGAGCCACCTTCCCAGCCCATGAGTACATTTCTTATCAAGAATTGTTGCCTCCTCCTTTGTTTTTCCCCTACCATTCCTTTCCTTCCACTTCCACAATTGCACTCTCCAGCCCCGGCCCCTCTTCCCCCCTCCTGCCTAAATTGTAAAGTTCATTTTCAACATAGTGTCTTGTACATCTTCTCATTGTTACAATGGGTTAACTTGTATCCCTATTTAAACATTTTGTTTTTTTCCCTTCCCCTCCCCAAATTATACTGACATCAACAGTGAAAACAAGGGTTATACTCTGGGGGAGGAACATACAAAGCAACAAAAAAACCCCACATGGTACCTTATAAATATGTTAGAAACAATAGTGAAAAAGAAAAAAACCACTTGTGTCCCTATCTTGGAGTTCATTTTGCTTAACATCATCTTATCTGGTCATATGTACATAGCTTTTGAACTTTTCTGCTTGTCCCAGACATATACTAGTTATTTCTTACCAAGCATTGTTGCCTCCTCCTTTGTTATTCCCCTACCATACCTTCCCTCCAACCTCCACAACTACACTCCCCTCCCCACCTAAGTTGTAAAGTTTGTTTTTCATCATAGTGTCTTCTACATCTTATTCTTACAGTGGGTCAACCTGTATCCCTATTTAAACATTTTGTTTTTACCCTTCCCCTCCCCAAATTATACCAATGTCAAATACAGTGAAAACAAGGGTTATACTCTGCGGGAGGAACATACAAAGCAACAAAAACACCCCACATGGTACCTTATGAATACATTAGAAATAATAGCAAGAAAGAAAAATACTACTTGTGTGCCTATCTTGGGGTTCATTTCGCTGAACTTCACCTTATCTGGTCACATGTACATAGCTTTTGGCCTCTTCTACGTGTCCCAGACATATACTAGTTATTGCAAATAAGGGAAACACTGGGACCTATGTTTCTTTGGGCCTAGCTATCTTGGGTTTCATTTCGCCTGACTTCATCTTATCTTATCATATGTAAACTTGTTCAACCACTTTGGAAAGCAGTATGGAGGTTCCTCAAAAGACTCCACATAGAGCTCCCCTATGACCCAGCAATCCCACTTTTCGGATGATCACAAACAAGACCATACTAAAGCTACCTACACAACTATTTATTGCAGCTTTATTTACTATAGCTAAGATATGGAACCAACCCAGATGCTCCTCAGCAGATGAATGATTTAAGAAAATGTGGTATATATATATATATATATATATATATATATATATATATATATATATATATATATATATATATATACACACACACACACACACACACACACACACACACACACACACACACACACACACACACACAATGGAATTCTATGCCTCCATCAGAAAGAATGACATTGCCCCATTTGTTAGGAAATGGAAAGATTTGGAAAAAATTATATTAAGTGAAGTTAGCCAGGCCCAAAGAAACATAGGTCCCATAGTTTCCCTTATTTCCAATAACTAGTATATGTCTGGACAAATAGAAAAGGTCAAAAGCTATGTACTAGGTATCTTTAACTCACCATCTTTTTTCCTTTACACAACTGTATGTGAGACTTTGATAATTTATTCAGAAAAAAAACTGTAATCATTTAATGCCCTACAAAATTGTTGAATCTAGAAAACATTCAACCTGCATCACCTATATAGAAAGAAAAGATACACTTTTGTCAGTGACTCACATTCTAGTTGCAATTTAATTTCTTTTGAAATAGATGATGGTACTATGAAGAGGGTAAACATAAAATTAAAAACAAAACCTAAGCTAATATATAAAAAATGTATTACAATAAAAATAGATTTTAAAAGAGCAAAATATCTAATAAACGTTCCTAATTTAATTTTATTTAGTGATCACTTATAATGAGTTTGTATACCTCTCAAGATATAAAGATCCTGGCTGATCCTGACATAGTAGAATAAGTAGAAAATTTGGACTTCACTCTCTCATTGTTTATAATATTGTAAAATTTTATTTCCATTATTATAATTAAACAGTATACAATTCTCATTTATATTTGCATAACATCTTTATTAAACATATAATTCGGTCATGAAAATTGACTGATTTCACTGTGTAAACACAGTAAGAGACAAAGAATAAAATCTCTACTTGTTGCTGCATGCAATAATAAAAGAAAAAAATTACTCCATGAATATGAAAAAAGCCAAGAATAATTTCAGTGATTATAATCAGATATTTCAGTGTAACTAGGTAATCTAGTACAAATCTATAAAAGTTCCTTGACTCCATATGCTTACTCATAATACATGTTAATACAATTAATATATAGGTATCTTTTAAAGCTGCTACAAAGCCTATGTCATGTAGCTAATAAGAGTACAAAATAATTTTTAATCAAATGGTGAAAATCTGAAACTAAAACATTAGGACTGCTATGATTAATTATTTGATCAAGGCAATGAACACTTGGATTTGTAACATTACTACTTTCCCTAAGCATTTGTTGTGGTCAATTGTGCTCTAAGGCAAAGGCTCATTTGTCAAAAGGTAGAGTTTAATTTGGAAGAGAAACTCTGCTAAGAAATTTAAATGAAAATTTTCATCTGCTAGAAAATAATGTGATCGATCATTAGATAAATCTGCCTCACCTTCTAAATACTTTACAGAATGATTTATGGTTGAACCTGGAAATCAGTACTCCGTCTTTTCCTTTGTCTTATTGGAAAACTGTAGCAACTAATTTTCTTCAGCATAGAAGGGTAGGTAATTTTTTGCGTTGTTTCCAAGTCAAATGGTCAGGTACACAAATATAAATCCTACCTTACAAAGTACATAAGATCCATAAGGAGAATAAATAGACTAAATTAGAGGAAAAATTAATATGCATAACTATTATAGGATGGCTAATTTCATGAAAAATAAATGTTCTTAAAAGCTATTTTAAAGCTGTGCACCATTTTCTCAGGCTTGTAATCCTAGCTACTAAAGAGGCTGAGATCTGAGCATCTCTGTGTTTGAAGATAGGCTGGGCAGGAGAGTCGATGAGGCTCTCATCTCCAGTTAACTACAAAAAGTAAAAATAAATAAAATAACAGAAGTGGAGCCGTGGCTCAAATAGTATAGTACTAGCCTTGAGCAAAAAGTGTTTGGAGAAATCACCCAGGACCAGGAACAGCGCGCACACACAAACACACACACACACACACACACACACACACAGAATTAATTTGGTAAAAATAATTCTATGAAAACTACACATATGACTGTTCCCTTATGCGTTTAATATAATTCATCTATCTCAACACCTTTAAATATCTATACTCTTTCATAAGTCAACTTTGTCTCACTTGATTACAACCATATTTATTATTATTACTTAGAATGTACACACTTTAACTCTTCGAACTGGCTTCTTTATCATTGTAGTCAAGATGTTTTTTTTCTCTCAAGAAAAAAATCTCAGGAGCACCTTGGTTTTTTTTTTATTTATTTATTTATTTTATTTGTGAACATACTGTACAGAGGGGTTACAATTACATGGGCAGGATAATGCATACATTTCTTACCAAGCATTGTAGCCTCCTCCTTTGTTTACCCTTCACATCCCTTCCCAGCCTCCCCCCTCCCCCCCAGTCCCAATCCTTCTCCCCCCCACCCCGCTCCTCCCCCTCCCCCCCCCCCCCCCCCCCCCCCCCGCACCGACGTTGTAAAGCTCGTTTTGGACATGACAACTTGTACTTCTCATTGTTGCAACAGGTCCACCTGTATCCTTAAACGACTTGTTTTTCCCCATCTCCTCCACAAGTTATACTGACATCAAATATAGCGAAAGCAGGGGTTATACTGTGGGGGAGGGACATACAAAGCAACAAAGAAATAATCTTATAAATGCGTTAGAAACACATGCAAGAAAAAAACATTAAAATACATATCTAAGGGTTCATTTTCCTAACATCACATTATCTGACCTTTTCCGCTTGACTCATACATATACTAGATATTGCAAATAAGGGAAACCATGGGGCCTATGTTTCTTTGGGCCTGGCTTACTTCGCTTAATATAATTTTTTCCAAGTCTTTCCATTTCCTAACAAATGGGGGCAATGTCATTCTTTCTGATGGAGGCATAGAATTCCATTGTGTATATATACCACAATTTCTTGATCCAGTCATCTACTGAGGGGCATCTGGGTTGGTTCCAGATCTTAGCTATGGTAAATAATGCTGCAATAAACAGTTGTGCTGGTAGTTTTAGTGTGGTCTTGTTTGTAACATTTGGGTAAATGCCCAAAAGTGGGATTGCTGGGTCATAGGGGAGTTCTATGTGGAGTCTTTTGAGGAACTTCCATACTGCTTTCCAAAGTGGTTGAACAAGTTTACATTCCCACCAACAATGAAGTAAGGTTCCCTTCTGTCCACATCCCCTCCAGCATCTGTTGTTGTTAGAGTTCTTGATTTTTGCCATTCTAACCTGGAGTGAGGTGGTATCTCAATGTTGTTTTGATTTGCATTTCTTTTATGGCTAGGGATGTTGAGCATTTCTTCATGTGTCTATTAGCCATCCTTCTTTCTTCTTCAGAGAAGTTTCTCTTTAAGTCTTTCGCCCACTTGTTTATTGGGCAGTTGTTTCTTTGAGGATTTGTTGTTGGGGGATTTTAATTTTTTGAGTTCCAAGTATATTTTAGATATGAGACCCTTGTCCATTGTATGGCTAGTAAAGATCTTCTCCCAATCCGTGGGCTTTTTATTGATCTTGCTAGCTATGTCCTTTGCCATGCAGAAGCTCTGCAACTTTATGCAATCCCATTTGTCCAAACCTTTCTTTGATTTGTTGTGTTTTCCGGGTCTCTATTCAAAAAATTTCGGCCTGAGCCAAGGAGACCTAGGGTTTCTCCTATTCCATCCTGTAATGTTTTCAGAGTATCTGCTTTGACTTCGAGGTCTTTGATCCATTTGGAGTTGATTCTGGTGCAGGGTGATATATAAGGATCTAGCTTTAGTTTTCTACAAGTAGTTAACCAATTTTGCCAGCACCATTTACTGAAGAGGCTGTCTTTCTTCCATTCTCTTGTTTTAGCTCCCTTATCGAAGATTAGATGGCTATAGGTCTGTAGGTTCATTTCTGGGTTTTCAATTCTATTCCATTGGTCCTGAGGTCTGTTCTTATGCCAATACCAAGCTGTTTTGATTACTATGGCTTTATAGTAGAGTTTGAAATTTGGTATTGATATTCCTCCAGCAGTGTTCTTTCCGTTGAGGAGCATTTTTGCTATTCGGGGTCTTTTATTGTTCCATATGAATTTTTGGATTGCCTCTTCTATTTCCTTGAAGAATGAGCTTGGAATTTTGATAGGTATCGCGTTGAATTTGTAGATAGCCTTGGGAAGTATTGCCATTTTCACGATGTTAATCTTTCCAATCCAGGAGCATGGGAGGTTTTGCCATTTTTTAAGTTCTGTGTTGATTTCCTTTTTCAAGATTTTAAAGTTTTCATCATAGAGGTCCTTCACTTCTTTGGTTAAGTTAATTCCTAGGTATTTTATTTTTTGTGGGGCTATTACAAATGGAGTTGCTTTCCTAATTTCAGCCACACTTTTCTCATTGTTGGCATACAGAAAAGCCATTGATTTCGCGGGGTTAATTTTATACCCTGCTACTTTGCCAAAGTTTTGAATCAGGTTGAGTAATTTGGGAGTGGAGTCTATGGGATTCTTTAAATACAAGGTCATGTTGTCTGCAAAGAGGGAGAGTTTTATTTCTTCTTTCCCTATTTGGATCCCCTTTATGTCTGCATCTTGTCTTATTGCTGTAGGTAGGCATTCTAATACTAGATTGAAGAGAAGTGGAGAGAGTGGACATCCTTGTCGTGTTCCTGAGTTAAGAGGAATTGACTTTAGTTTTTGCACCTTGGTTTTTTATTTAACAAATTTGGAATGAGTTTCCCTCCAAAGAGCAAATTTAGTCAACAAAGTCAGGCTGTCAACATTACATGTTTTCACGTTTCTGAAAAAAATAAAGTAATGCAGGAAAGTCTACCTATTTTAATGAGAGAGTAACATGTATTTATGTAATAGGCTATGGGTTAATATTCAGATTTTTACTTTACTTCTTTTTAAATGAAGTATTTCAATATGGCCTTGATAAGAACCTACATGAGTATATTTTATATATCCTACTAATTTGAGGAACAACATGACGTAGATTCTTGTGTAAAACCATGTGATGCATTTTTAATTCCTCTCCATTTAAAAGTGGATTGCTGAGAACAACAGTGTCAAGACAAATAAAAATCAAGACTGTCTGAGGAACATGTGGGCATGTGGCCATTCTTAAGCACCAACTCAACAAAGAAATGCAGTTTCCCAAGGTGAAATCAAAAATTGTATATACATATATATGCATATATAATTTTTGTTATCTATACATATGTACATATATGTATATGTATATCTATGACTATAATATCTTGTATTTCAGATACAATGCCTTGAAATTACAAGCAAAGAAAAACTCGAGAACATTTACTTAAAATTCTTCTTCATTTTCATTGATACCAGGGTTGCTATTAACTTTTAACATAAAGGACCTGATCATTGAACTCTTAATTTCTTAATGGTGATAGATAAATACAGATAAGTATTCATCATCTCTGTGTCTTTGCAGTTCAAATGTTCAAAGGCCAGATCTGAATGTCAAGATCGACAAGTAACTTAACAGAAAGTATTATTTAAAAAATTTCCCTAAAGTTACATTTTGAAAAACATTGGAAATTTACATAAAATACTTTCTGTATTCCAGGCAACATTCAAAATGTTGATCTTCAGGGAACAAAGTTAAATGATAGCATAGCTGACTTGCACTGCCATAATTAATATTGCATTCACATATCTCTCAATACCAATCCAGTTAATGCTATGCTTCAGTGGTTTACTAACAATGACAAGTTAAAAAATTCATAGTCTGTGTATTGAATTTTATGCCATTTAACAAAGCAGTTTGTTTGTGTAATGCATCTTGATTCATGTCATCAGCTCAACATCTTCAATCCCCCTTTGACCTACCCTGTCCCTTATATTTCACAATTCTGTGGTATGTACAACGAAGTCTTGCCTGCATTCTCCCCACTTCTACCCTTAATTTGCTACCCCTCTCCCCTTGGCCCCACCCATCCCTCTTGCAAGTATACATTTCCTGGTCCTTATTGCTGGGCTTAGAATTCGTCTTTTTTAAAGCATTACACCATTTGTGTTCCATGGTCTATTCTATGTCCATCAATTCATTTGTAACCACTTGGTTACTATCCAGTGTGATTACTTGTAGATTTATAGGCCTATTCTAGCCACCACAAGAAGAGAAGCCATTACTTTGCTTAATATTACTTTTTCCAAGTCTTTCCATTTCCTTACAAATGTTACAGTATCATTTGTTCTGATGGATAAGTAGAATTCGATTGTATATGTATACCTGAAATTGAGATATAAAGGAAGGGGTGAGTTGACAGGGGTGGGTGAGGATGCTGAAAGGAGCGACATTGATCGAGATGGATTGTGTTCATAAACTCCAGTAGTGAACGGCAACTCCTTTGTACAAATGCCTAAAGATAATGAAAATATTTTTTAAAAAGAAACTTTACGTAGTTTTAACTTTTTTAAAATAAAAAGTCAGGTTAAATAGAGATGCTTGTCCATTAGAACAGTATTTCAAATCTTCATGCCAATTATAATACATCTATAATGAACTTTGGTTCTACAAAATTAACATAGTCAGCAAATATATTAGAATTAGTTTATCCTTGACTTGATGACTTGGTGGTTGTGCTTCAACTGACAAGGTGGACACTGTTTTCTTAAAATCCAAGTATGTGTTAGTCATCTGTGTAAGGTTTTAGGGGAGGAAAGAACATGCAAGAGGAGGTAAAGGTGAAGAAAGAAAAGTTTATTGGGACACGCTCCTGGGCAAACACCTTGGTTGGGATCAGAGAAATTGCACCCAGTCTGGTTGTAGCAGGGTTTATATGGCCAGGGTCAGCAGGAACTTTTAGCAAGTTGACTTGGTTTTGCAAGTTTGAACAGTTTCAAGCTAGTGCCCCCAAGGGACAGGATGACTGGTTCAGGTGGTGTATAATTGGGACAGGTGGTGTACAAGGAAGTGGCTTTTCTCAGTTGCCTCTGCCCTATCATGCTGTAAAGGCTAGAATCTGAGATGTCTATAGTACCCTAAATCACTGTTGTAATAACTAATGCCAGACTTCTTTTTAAATTTTTGAGCTACCTTAGACTATTTCATATGTGTTTAAAACATAATATGTTTTCACTCTGGAAACAGTATGGAGGTTCCTCAAAAGACGACGCATAGAGTTCCCCTAAGACCCAGCAATCCCACTTCTGAGCATTTACAGGAACGATCACAAACAGGGCCATACTAAGGCTACCAGCACAACTATGTTTATTCCAGTATTATTCACCATAAGTAAGATATGGAATCAACCCAGATGCCCCTCAGTAGATGAATGGACCAAGAAAAAATAGCACTGCCCCATTTGTTGGAAATCGACACTTGGAAAAATCATAGTAAGTGAAATAAGACAGACTCAAAGAAATATATGTCCCCAAGTGGTTGAACAAGTTTACACTCCCACCAACAATGCAGTAAGATTCCCTTCTGTCCACATCCCCTCCAGCATCTGTTATTAGAGTTCTTGATTCTAACAGGGGTGAGGTGGTATTTCAATGTTGTTTTGATTTGCATTTCTTTTATGGCTAGGGAGGTTGAGCATTTCTGCATGTGTCTATTGGCCATCCTTCTTTCTTCTTCAGAGAAGTTTCTCTTAAAGTCTTTAACCCACTTATTATTGGGCAGTTGTTTCTTTGAGAATTTGTGGTTTCTCAAAAGACTCCACATAGAGTTCCCCTATGACCTTGCAATCCCACTTTTGGGCATTTACCCAAATGTTCACAAACAAGACCATACTAAAGCTACCAGCACAAATATGTGTATTGCAGCTTTATTTATCACAGCTAAGATATGGAACCAACCCAGATGCCCCTCAGTAGATGAATGGATTAAGAAAATGTGGAATAGGGCTGGGAAGGTGGCTCAGTGGTAGAGCGCTTGCCTTGCATGCTCGAGGTCCTGGGTTCGATTCCTCAGCACCACATAAGCAAAAAGAAAAAAAAGCCGGAAGTGGTGCTGTGGCTCAAGTGGTAGAGCACTAGCCTTGAGCTGAAGAGCTGAGGGACAGCGCTCAGGCCCAGAGTTCAGGCCCCACGACCGGACCCAAAAAAAAAAAAAAAAAGAAAAGAAAATGTGGTATATATATACACAATGGAATTCTATGCCTCCATCAGAAAGAATGACATTGCCCCATTTGTTAGGAAATGAAAAGATTTGGAAAAAATTATATTCAGTGAAGTAAGCCAGGCCCAAAGAAACATAGGTCCCATAGTTTCCTCTATTTGCAATTACTAGTATATGTCTGAGACAAGCAGAAAAGGTCAGATAAGTTGATGTTAGGCAAAATGAACCCCAAGATAAGGATTCAAATGTTTTTTCTTTCATGTGATTGTTTCTAACACATTTATAAGATTATTTCTTTGTTGCTTTGTATGTCCCTCTGCCACAATATAACCCCTGTTTTCACTGTATTTGGTGTTGGTATACTTTGTGGAGGGGAAGAAAAAACCAATTTTTTAAATAGGGATACAGGTGGACCCATTGCAACAATGAGATGTACAAGACATTATGTCAAAAACGAACTTTACAACTTTGGCCGGGGGTGGGGGAGTGAGGAAGGGGGAAGCGGGGTGAGGGGGGAAGGGAAAATGGGAAGGGGAAAAAAAGGAGGAGGCAACAATGCTTGATAAGAAATGTACTCATTGCCTTGCCCATGTAATTGTAACCCCGCTGTATGGTATTTTTACAATAAAAAAGAAAAGAAAAAAGAAATATATGTCCCATGATTTCCCTTGTTTGCAATAATTTTTTCAGATGAGCAGAAAAACCCAAAAGCTATGTACATATGTCCATATATGATGATGCTAAACAAAATGAACCCCAAGATATGTACATGAAGTCTTCCTTTTTTTTAAATGTACTGTGGGATTTTTTTGTTTCCTTTGTATGTTCTTCCCCCTAGAGTATTTCCCCCATTGTCACTGTACTTGATTTTGGTATCTTGCATCTTGTATATACATAAATCTAATTTGGGGAGGGGAAGGGAAATAAGAGCTGAAACAAGGACACAGGATGACCCACTGCAACATTGATACTCATAAGACACTGTGGAAATGAACAATGCTCAACAAGAAATGTACTCATTATCCTACTCGTATAACTGTTAACCCCTCTGTACAGCATCTTTACAATAAAATAAAAAATTTTAAAGTGAGTTTTCAACTTCTTTGATTGGCATGGTTAAGAGAGCACTAGAAACTGTTTCACCTTAAATTCAGTGCTCCGTTTTCAGGACTTCTTCTGATAAAGTTATCATTAGACAAACTTTGTAAATAAACCATGACAGTAAAAACTTCCTTCAACTACCTAATGTTTTATTGGCTTCTCAATTCTAGTCTCCACATATCAGTGTTTCCTTCTTCAGCTTTTTGTGTAGCCTTCCAATGGTCCACCACAATGATGAATGTTGGTGAAAAGGTAGATTAGCACCTAGGACCTCTAGACAGCACCTTGGTCTGGCCAGTGAAACCAGATGCCAAAGAGATAGTATTGTTGCAAAAGAGGTTCTAGCAGGAACAGAACATTCCACCTCTGCTTCTAACTTGCCCATGTTAGTTCCTCAAATTCTTATAGCCTTCAAATAGGAGAATGAGGATATTCAGAAAAGGGTGTTGATAGGGAATTAAAGGACAATTGAGATATTGCAGGACCTGACCAATAACATCAACCTTCCAAACAATTATTTATAATAGGGGCAACCAATCAGAGCCCAGCCAAGGGTATAAATACTACTAAACTCAGACACTTAGAATAGAAAGCACCAGAGGCCTTCAAATGAGATACTTTCTCCTGAAGAAAGTTCTCTCTCACCCTTCATTGTCTATAGACATTATTCATTGACTTCCTGGGACCTGAGAAGTCAGTGGCAGCAGGGCAAAGCCGCAATGTTACCAGGCATTGCCTGGAGCTGAGTTGTAGTTCTAGCAGGCATTTTCTGCCACAGGGCTACCGCTCCAGTGATCTCTAAACCTCTGCTAACTGGGTGAATCACCTTTCCAATTTCATTTCTGCTATCAACATCATCATTTAATGTGAGTTTCTTAATAATGGAAAAGACATTTCTGTGAGCACAAATGCACACACACACACACACACACACACACACACACACACACACCAGCAAAGATAGAGAAGAGCTGGTTCATTCAATTATAATTTCCAGTGAACCTTTATAGCAGTGAAGAATCTGTTCATTATAAGATCAACATACCCAATCTTGTCAACCCATCTTCCTAATGTCATTAGTGGAAGATACTTTTAAGATGTTGCCGATAAAGGAAAGACTTTAGATTTGAGCAGTTTTTATTATTTCTTATATTTTATTATTATTTTAGTATTAAAAATTTGTCTTCATTAAAGAAGAATTTATGCAAAGAATTTATATTCTGAAGAAAACAGTCAACTGGTATATGAGTCCATCATAGCAAAATCATAACTTATTCTTTTTTTATTGTGAAAATACTGTACAGAGGGGTTATAATTACATGGGCAAGATAATGAGTACATTTCTTATCAAGCATTGTAGCCTCTTCCTTTGTTTCCCCTTCCCATCCCACTGCCCCTTCACCCAACCCTCCTCCCCCCCTACCAAAGTTGTAAAGTTCCTTTTTGACATAACGATTTGAACGTCTCATTGTTGCAATGGGTCCACCTGTATCCCTAGTTAAATGATTTGTTTTTTCCCTTCCCCTCCACAAATTATACCAACATCAAATACAGTGAAAGCAGGGGTTATACTGTGGGGGAGGGACAGTAGATGAATGGATCAAGAAAATGTGGTATATATACACAATGGAATTCTATGCCTCCATCAGAAAGAATGACATTGCCCCATTTGTCAGGAAATGGAAAGACTTGGAAAAAATTATATTAAGTGAAGTAAGCCAGGCCCAAAGAAACATAGGTCCCATGGTTTCCCTTATTTTCAATAACCAGTGTATGTCTGAGTGAAGCAGAAAAGGTCAGATAAGTTGATATTAGGGAAATGAACCCTAAGATATGTATTCAAATGTTTTTTTTTTCTTTCGTGCGATTGTTTCTTTCTTTCTTTCTTTTATTTTTTTGTCAGTCGTGGGGCTTGAACCCTGGGCTTGGGCACTGTCCCTGAACTCTTCAGCTCAAGGCAAGTGCTCTATTGCTTGAGCCACAGAACCACTTCCGGTTTTCTAGTGGTTTATTGGAAATAAGAGTCTCACAGACTTTTCTGTCCAGGCTGGCTTTGAACCGTGATCCTCAGATCTCAGCCTCCTCAGTAGCTAGGATTACAGGCATGAGCCAGTGTTGCCCAGCAAAATCATAACTTATTACAGTAGGTAAATCACTGTCAGTGTATCACTAAATAATATCTCTGCCTCCAACTTTTGATTACCAATTTCCCAAAAGAATTGATTTAGTTAAGAACATGTCATATGAAGGTTTCATGTTATCCTTCCCAGGAATTATTTTGGAAAACATTTCAAGGGTATGACCTAGTACTGTTGTGGAATTTCAATCGTGAACTTGTTTTAGCACTCTGTGCAAGGGAAAGTAGAGTGCTTGATAAAGTATTCTAGTCTTAGTGACATGCTACTATTTGTAGGAGAAGAGAGAAAGTGAAAAGAGATTAACTTCTTTGGACTGAATTTCAGAATATGAGAAAGACTTTGATATATAAACACTTCTGGGAAAAGTAAGAGGTTTTATAATTTTCTAACAAGTCTAGAATAAAATACTTGGCACATTCAGATCTGTGTCTTGAACTTTCCATAATTTAAATTTAAGAGAAGAAAAAACATCTACGAACAATTGCAAACAAGTCAAAAAGTTACTCTCTTACAAAAGAATAATAAGCTCTAAAATCAAGTTATAAAAATATTTAGGAGATAAATAAGATTTGGTTTTATTTTATTTTATTATCTTTGTATTTAAAAAAACTATGCAGTAGTAGTCATGCATATCACTGAAGATCAAAGGAAATTTTAAATTATATTTTAAAACCTTAAAGAATAGATCAAGGCAGCTAAAGGTACAGGCTAAAAATGGAAGAGGATGGAAAGTATGAGTTTAGCTATTTTACAGCAAGAAAACACATGAATAAGAGACAAAATGCTGTTGGATAGGTTGTGAATGGACAAAGGAAGCAATATTGGAGGAATAATCAGCTGTGAGATCATATGTGATCTTGACAGGAAAGAAAATCTTTCAAGGATGTTATATTATTAGTCTCATTTTATATAAAGAACTGAAGTTCAGAGTGGTTAGACAATTTGCTAAAGTTATATGAATACAAAATAGAATCTGAAGGAGGATCCCATATATCCAACCCAGGGGACCAAGCAGAAGCAGGCAAGCACAGGAGAAAGATTATTATAAGGTTTATTAGAGGAGCCATATTTCCCCCAAGAGGGAGCACATGGCACCTGTCTCTATTCAGGTAGCAGGAGAGTCTAAGGGAGGTAGATTGGAATTCAGGTGGGTCTGGGCAAAGAGAGGGAGGGGCCAGATGTATGGCGGGAACTCCAGGAATGGGAGGGGGGCCCAGCTCTGGGTGGAGCTGATGACCAAAGGTGAGCATAATACTAACAGAATCACCTCATCCTCACTGCATATATAATAGAGAAAAGTGAAATACTAATATCTAATCTACTTTCAGACTCACTATCAAGGAGATGAATAAAAATCTCTGAAAAGAACAGTGTTCTGTAAATATATCTCAGTTGATTCTGTTAGCTGCTAGGTAGGAACTTTAAGGGGCAAGTTCCTACACTTGTGGAGGTTTAAAAAGAAAAAAGAAAAACTGCTACCACTTAAAATAACTGTTAGCATTCCTTCTAAGAAGGTTTTGTTGTTGTTGTTTCAGATAAGGTCCTCCAGGCCCAGCTTAACTTTCTGAGTCACTCTGAGTCACTCTTCTGAATGACCCAGATCCAGAATAAACATTGCTTATTATAATTATTATATTGATGCTTAATTCTCCATTCTGGAGACATTTCCATCTACCATTTTTGAACATGTGATACATGAAAAAAGCATGATCTCCAACTGATCATGCACAGGAATGTGCTTGCCTTTGCCTGTGAACATGAGTAAATTATGGTAGTTATTCTACTTTCTGTCTTTATGTGATGTAAGAAGCTTTGATTCATGCTTTTATCTTTTTTCTTGTCTACATACATAATGGGTCGAATCCACTGTATGTGGTTACAATTCTGCTTGGGGAGAAGTTTTTATAATCTACCATGTGTTGTTAATGCACTATTAAGTCAATAACAAATGAAGTGCTGGTACATTTATACCATTTTCAAGTAATAACTATCGCAAAGTAATTGTCTTGAAATCAAGAACTAGCCATCTGCTGGGAATTCCAAAATGTGAAATAGTGGGAGAAAGGGTAAACCAATTCAGCAGCACAATCTAGTAGACACTATGTTGGAAATGAATTATACTACTTGGGGAAGATGGGGGAGGGAAGTTAGCAGGGGAAAACTCGGAGAAAAAGAGAGAGGGGTTACACTGTTCAAAAGGAAATGCACACATTAGACTTATGAAACTATAACACCTTTATAAATCACCTTTACAATGCTTTTTAAAAGAAAGAAAAAGTAGTCAAGAAGGATAAAACAGCCAAAAATGTTTTTAAAATAGTCCCTACTTTGTCACTTGCAGTGTAGAGCTTAATCCTTGACATATGCTGCCTCATTGAAGCCTTGTAATTAACTGAGTGGAAGATTTTAAAGATTAAGAATCTAGGGCAGGGAAGGTGGCTCAGTGGTAGAGTGCTTGCCTTGCATACCTGAGGCCCTGGGTTTGATTCCTCAGCACCACATAAGCAAAATTTTAAAAAAGCCAGAAGTGGCGCTGTGGCTCAAGTGGTAGAGCGCTAGCCTTGAGCTGAAGAGCTGAGGGACAGCGCCCAGGCCCAGAGTTCAGGCCCCATGACCGGACCCCCCCCCAAAAAAAAAAGAATAAGAATCTAAAGTTAAAACATTTTTAAAATTACCACTTCCCAAACAGCACAGACCCACTAAAACTATCTTTGCTAATACTTCCTTGCATAACAAGGTTGGAACAAGTTCCTTAAGTGCCCCAATTTATACTTTTCTCTTTGCAAAATAGGGATAAGAACAAAATCTAAATCCTAAAAAAATATAATTATTCATGTTACTCCAATGCTCAATAGTAACAATTCAATTAATAATTCATACATAACAATTTATGAGAAAAGTTGTCTTTTTAGATAGAATACTTTCTTGGGTTCTTGTGATACTTTTCTGTTTGACTGCTTTTCCATATATATATATACATATATATGTATATATATATACATATATATATATGCTGACATATATATATACATATATATATATATGCTGACTCCTAGAGAACACTGGACAGAAGGGGAATGTCCCTCATCCTAAAGCTTTCATCTTATTGGAGCTTAGTAAGGGTCAAGTAAGGATCAAAGTATCAGGCATTCAATGTTGGAAGCAACCAAATTTAGAAGATAAAGTACTGTGGGTTCATGGCATACCTGAGCAAGAGATTTTGGTTTTATCTGTGAGTCAAAGAGATTTTTTAAACCTTATTCTGAAAAACATACAGTCATTTTACATGGTTAGCTCCCCACAGTGAAGATAAAACTTTGCCAAACAAAATTCCCATAAGTACAAACTATCCTTAAAGCACAAATACAGGCTCAGAGACAGAGCATATTTTCTCAGTCTCAAGTGTGTAATATTTATGGAATGCTGAGTGGTGGTTGGAAAAAAAATCTAACAAATTTCTGTGTTTTTTATTTTCTTTTATCCTCTTACTTGATGAGCTGAGACTCCCATTCAGAGTAAGTCTATTTTCCTGCAAAAAGAAAACAGATTTTTGCTACTGTTGGGAAGATTGTGAGATAAGCAAGTGCAAGTAATTTAAAATAAATCTGCCTGTCTGTGATTATTTTTGGATATGCTAGCTTATAAAATATCAGCAACAAAATGAATAAATGAAAGGTTTAGTTAAATGTCAATATGTTTCCTAAAAAAAATAAGAAAAGTGTGAGCAGAGGTCTGAAGGGATGCGTGAGGATGTGGAAGGGAGTGACATTGATCAAGACCCATTGTACACACTAACTGCTTTGTTGAATGGGAACGCCCTTGTGCAACTACTTAAAGAAAATAAACACATAAAAATAAAAATATCTTTAAAATATTTAGAGAATACTTAATAGCAAAATTAAATTTTTAAGAAATTACATGTAGCAAAAATGCAAAATTCTTGTTATGGAAGCATCCGAGATGCCCTGAAAATAAGAAATAGATAAGGAAACTGTGGCATAAACACACACAATGAAATTATATCTATCCATCAAGAAGAAAAATATGTTTTTTGTAGGAAAATGAATGGACCTGGAAAACTCATATTGAAAGAAGTAAGCCAGGCTAACTTCAATTTTGTTTTTTCTCATATATATAAATTAGATCAAAATATAGACACATATAGGGCTTTATGCATATATATGTATGTATTTGTACACATATATTACATACATGATCAAATTGATTAATAATAGTGTACACAGGAGTGAGATTCGATCAGGTAGCCTATAAGATCATTTATCAGACAGTTGAAAAACATAAAACCAAGAAACTTAAACATGTTTAACTGAGGAGGGGGTAGGAATGAAAAGGAATGGGGCAGAAGGAATAGATGATTGGTAGATGAATACAGCCATGATACTCACTGTAATTGAGCTAAGAAAATTGAAGAGAGAAATGAAGACAGGATAAATCTGTTGAAATAATGGTTCTGATCAAGAAGCATTATACACATAAATCTACATGTTAAACTAAATCTCCTTTGTACAAGTATTTGTAGAAAGTAAGAGGAAGAAGAAGAGGAAAGAGAAGAAGAGGAGGAGGAAGAGGAGGGGGGGGGCGGGGGAGGAGGAGGGGAAGAAATAGTAGAACTTCTGAAATAATTGAATGAGTGTAATGAGAAAAAAGATAAATTATGAATGGTACAAAGGATTTGAACTAAGCAATTAGAAATATGTAGTTGCTATCAACTAAGAGAAAATGAAAATGAGCAAGAGCTTTGCTCTATTGTTTTTGTTGTTCTGAGGGAGGTGGATCAGGAAAGGGAAGTAGGAAGGATTGATGTATGAATTTGGACAAGTTCAACTTTATAAATTTGTCTGACATCCAAATATGTAGACAATCATAAAACATAAATGTGGATTTTAGTAAAGATATCTGTACAAGAAGTATAAATTAAGAAGTAGTTAGATGAGGAAGAAGAAGAAGAAGAAGAAGAAGAAGAAGAAGAAGAAGAAGAAGAAGAAGAAGAAGAAGAAGAAGAAGAAGAAGAAGAAGAAGAAGAAGAGGAGGAGGAGGAGGAGGAGGAGGAGGAGGAGGAGGAGGAGGAGGAGGAGGAGGAGGAGGAGGAGGAGGAGGAGGAGGAGGAGGAGGAAGAGGAGGAGGAGGAGGAGGAGGAGGAGGAGGAGGAGGAGGAGGAGGAGGAGGAAGGGGAGGAGGAGGAGGAGGAAGGGGAGGAGGAAGAAGAGGAGGAAGAGGAGGAGGAAGAGGAGGAAGACAGAAAGGAAGACAGAAAGGAAGAAAGAAAAGAAAGAAAGAAAGAAAGAAAGAAAGAAAGAAAGAAAGAAAGAAAGAAAGAAAGAAAGAAAGAAAGAAAGAAAGAAAGAAAGAAAGAAAGAAAGAAAGGAAGAAAGAAAGAAAGAAAGAGAGCCAAATAACTGAGATCTCCAAAGCAATGAGAAGAGACTGTAATTAAGGACTGAGTAATGGGCATCCAAAACTTATGATGCTGAGTAGAAAAGAAGGAAGCAACACAAAATTATGAAGTGACCTGTGAGGTAGGAGGAAGACATGACAAATGAGAGGGTTTCAGGAAGATAAACATCAACTATGTGAAGAGCTCTTAATGATGAAAGTAAGATGAGCACAACTGTTCACTGAGCTAAGTCTTTTGTGGGGTAACTTGCAATCACTATATAGGAGGAATCTGGGATATTGACTATCTTCAGGCAAAGATACGCAGTGGGGAAATTTTAAGTTTTTGATATCATGAGAATGGGCATGATAGACTTTTGGTTATTACCTATTTTGGTGTGTTAATAGAGCTATATACACCTGGCTGTAACTGCTCACAGCCTAGCCAGACATTCAGAAGACACTTGTCATCCATGGAGAAGAAATAAAAAGATGACAAGAGACTATTTATCAATTCATATTTATCTGGTTTTTACTCTCTAGGAGAAGTGGTGATATCACTTCTGAAATGCAATTTCTTTCAAAGAATTTTACTCTGGAAGAGGAGGAATTTCAGAGAAGAGTAATCCACTTATATAGATAATGTTTACGCCAAACTTTTAGTGATTCACACATAATAGTTACTATAATATTATTCATATTTGCAAAGGAGGATATTGAGGCCTAGAGATAATAAGTTATTTGCCCCAAATTACACTGTCTAGAAAATCCTGGCCAAGATTGGACCACCCCCCCCCCCCCCCCGCAGTCAGCATGCTCCAAGGTTCATGCTCTAAATGACAAAACTCTTATCTTCCATAAGGCTAAGCTTGAATAGGTGAATGGAATATAAATTCAAAAGACATGACATGCCAAAATGAGATTCCTGGCAAATTCAAAAGGAAATAATAGATTACATGTATTCATTTCTTGACATAAATGTAATAGAAAGACTATGTAAAATGATCCTAAAAAGGGGTTTTCTGCACCATATTTCTTCAGAGGTAGTTTACTGTCTAATTCTGAACTTCAACAGTGTGTTTTAGGAAATGTTTGCCACTTATGCTGGACCATGTAAGTGGAACTTCAGTAGAAGCACTTGAAGGGCTGATATGTAGGCTTTTTTTCCAGGGCTTGCAGTGCTATAGAAAAGTAAAAGCCAAGTTGAGGGCAGATTGAGAGTTCGCCATGGAAGGTTCCTTGCACCTCTGCCAGCTGGAAAGAAAGAATACTAGTGAGACTGTTAAACTAGGGTTAGAAAATCACTTTTCTTAAAAGTACCCAGCCAGAACAAAGGAGGTGATCAATAAGGCACTCTGGAGAGCACTCCCAGGGAAGATAGAAAGGTTCTGATGCTGCACATCTCTTAGGTGGGAAGTACTTCATACCCTAGGAGGCAAACTATTCCTCATAAAAAGAGAAGAGAGGAAGAAGCTAGTAAACACATTTCTTCCTGTTCTGCTTCTAGTACACTATTCTAAATATCCAGAGGCTCAAGGACATCTGTCAGCTAAGTCTCCAACATACAAAATCCAAAGTTTGGACCAGATTAATAAATTCCCACCTGCTTACTTGCTTCGCTACTTTCCCAAATTATTTTCCATTTATTCCTTACTATAGATGTCTTGGGTTGAATCTACCAATAAGGTCTTAGTTAGAAGCTTCTTTTCAACCTGTTTCTATAAAAACCAAGCCATGCCAGCATTGCTTTGAGACTTTCAAAGACTTTCCCTTTGATCAGGGGTTTCAGTAGGTGTAGAATATTCAGAGGTTTATTAGCCTGTACATCTAAAGGTATAGCCTCTGGATTGATTTAGCAGTTAATAAAGCTGACAATTTGATTTTTTAACTTGTTCATAGTCAATGTTTCTATCAACTGGTCTCAATCACAGTAGGAAAAAAAATATACATATATATAGTATATATATACTATATATACACAGTATATATAGTATATATATATAGTAATTGATACCATCAAATTGTTTTCTTTCTTTTTCCTTTATTTATTGCCAGAATCAATACTTACTTAGCTGGCACTCTTAACAATAGGGCCATGCCTCCATCGTGGCTTTTTGCTAATTATTTTGGAGATGGAGTCTCTCAGACTTTTCTTCCCAGGCTATCTTTAAATCAAGATTCTCTGGTTTAGCCTCCTGAGTAGCTAGAGTTAAGGGCTTATGTCAGTGGCATTGGCTGAAAAAAAAATCCTTAATGCTAGCCTTCATATGACTAAAATGATATGAAAGAATTGAGACAAGAAAAGAAAAGTGAGGAGATAGCTGACAAACATCCTAACTCATTAAAACAAAACCCTCTGGAGTGGAAACCTTTAAGTGAAAATTATAAGCAAATACTAGAAACTAAATCCTCTGAGGCATGGTGTTTAATTAAAAGGTAATACTTGTTAAAATAGCTATCATTCAACATGGTTCCAATCACTAAATTTTATCTTCTCAATTCCAGCTAGTTTTCATTAGGCAATAGAGGAGGGTCCAGAATTGAAGAATATGGAAAATTACAAACCATACATGCTATAATTATATAATTGTCATTGTCATTATGTGTTGTTAGAAAAGGAAGTTTTGAGAAGTGCCCTGCTTCTATTGAAAGTGTAACTGCCTGAAGGATGAAAGTAATTAAAAGTAATCTGTTTCCATGGTGTGTATGTGTGTATGTGTATGTGTGTGTTATTTTTAGAGATGATATGATATTTTTCATATTCAGAGTGAAAAATATAAGACAGTGGAATAGAAGATGTCAAAATTAAAGTATTTAGTTTATTATTACCAAAATGATTAAAATAACCAGTTGATTGTTTTAACTACAACTAGTCTCATTTTCAAGGCCATAACTATATACTAAGCATTTCACTTAGCATAAGTACATACCCAACCACATGTGCACTCATGCATGCGTGTGCACACACACACACACACACACACACACACACACACACACACACATGCACCATGCACTCCTGAAACCCTCAAAAGAAAGTTCTATCTCCATTTCACAGGTAAGGAAACAGACAGAAATCAGTTAAGAATCTTGTTTAAGTTCATGTAGGAAGCCAGGGTTCATGTTGGGTACTCTAACTGCAATGTTCAGACAACTCATCTTTAGCTTAAAATCATTCATTACAAAAATTGTTTATATTCTCAAGGAAAAAGTGCCATTAGATTTACCATGAATTTCAGATCAGAATAATATAGGTTTATAGAAATCCAGAAACATCTAAGAATTTCTCACTATTTCAGATTTTACTTAATGACCTTATCTACTTCTAAAACTACTACCAAGTAGAAATTTATCCCTTGGAATAATTTTTTAAAATTATCTATGACTGTCCATGATTCCACCTAAAGCATGGTAAGTAATAAGAAAAAGTCTCAAAATTTAACAGTAAGATACTAGCTAAATGAATATAGTTAGTAATTATAACACAGAATACTAAAAAACCATCACAAATATCTTGTAAACATATTCAAATGTTGTTATTTAAATGATATGTTGTCAAGCCAAAAAATTACAAACTATTTGGCTGAAATGCTCAATGTTTGTGTCCCCCACATATGTGACAGTTGTAACTCTTATGTGATTTGTTTTGCTTTATTTTGTGCCTGTCCTGGGATTGAGCTTTTTTGCTTAAGGATGGCTAGTGCTCTACAACATGAGCCACAGCTCAACTTCTGCCTTTTTGGTGGTTAATTGGAGGTAAGAGTCTCATGGACTTTCTTGCCTGAGCTGGCTTTGAATGGGATCCTCAGATCTCAGCCTCCTAAGTAACTAGGATTTCAGTTGTGAGCCACCAGTGCCCAACTGATGGTTTTAAGAATTGGAGCAGTAGGAGGTGATTGAATTAGGAATGAGGAGCCCTCAGAAATGGCATTGGTTCATTTAGAGAAGAGACTGAAAGGAGCTCTCTTTCATTCTTTTCTCTATGCAATTACTCACGGAGAAGATAGCTTTCTGAAGAAGGCTTTCCAAGAACCCCACTGTGTTGGCATGCTGATCTCAATCTTACAGCCTTTGGAACCATGAACAACAAATACTTGTTGTTTAGAAGCTATTCAGTATAGTACTTACTATAGTTGCCTGAACTGATGAAAAACGGCATTATAACACTTTCCTTCTGTTGTGTATGAAAGTGTAGTGATGTGTTTTTTTGGGTGTGGGTGTCTGTGTGTATGACGTGTGTGGACACAACCCACACATACAGAAAAATACATCCTATAAAATATTTCAAATTGCTTATCCCCTGATGGATCTATATGTTGTTTTTTATTCATTAGAAGCATGCTATGTTTTCTTAAATTTTATAACACATATGAATTACCTTTAAAAGCAGAAAAACAAGGTATAAAATTTAAAATTGAAACAATTCACAATTCTTTATATTAATATATATTTACTTCCTGATGAAATATTAATTCACAATGGTATAAGCAAGTTTTTTTGTCTCAGAAGATTTCATCACAATAAATAATTCTAAAAGCACACGTCAGAAAACCTTAGTATTCTTGTTCTGCTGTTTGTTCATGTTTCTTCATTTGGCTATAGCTGAGGGAACTTTCAGCTACAGGCAGCGCATATCCAAATTGTTTACCTGTACTACAGCAAATTTTCATAAAACTGCACTTGACAATAAATAACCCTAAGTATCAGCAGAAGCTTGTTTCTGTGATGTTGCTATGGTATCTATAGAAATTCAATGATTTAATCATGCTCCTTACCTGACAGTTCATTTTCATTTCTGCTTTTAATTTTTCCCTCCAAACAATCTTATTTTCTCCAATTCTAGCCATCATCCACTATATTTCAACTGCATGCCTGAATACATGTTTGCCATTTAAAATATGGAATGTACTTTTGTATGACTGTTTTTTAGCTTATAGGAATGGTATGTTATAAATTATGTTCTGGGGTTTATGGTTTATAGAGTTTCTGAGACATAGTCTAGGGTAGCTGAATCATAGCTTCTGATTTTCATGTCTGCCATGCTTTCTCAGGATCTCTTTGTTGGACAACCAGGTTACTATATGCTTTCCTCCTCTGGAAAACATCCAGAAAGTAAGTTTCTTTATAGTAACCTGGAGTCCTAAGCAAGTGTTTCCCAGAGATGTAAACTTGTGAGTGGAATTACTGACATCCAGGAAATCATTATTTCATTCAATTCAAACACCACAAGCAGACCAGAGACTCCACCAAGAGGCTGGTTACAGACACAGGGGAATTACAAGATCTCTCCCCCACCCTCCCCCTGTAAAAAAAAATCAAAGAACTCTTTTCTACCCATTTTTTAATTTTTTTGAAAATTGTTTTCTATTTTTTTCTTTTATAATTTTTATTTTAGGTGTGTGTGTGTGTGTGTGTGTGTGTGTGTGTGTGTGTGTGTGTGTGTGTGTGTGTTCAATCTCTTTTGACCATTTGGTCCCTTTTTTTCTTTCTTTTTTGCGTGACTTAATTGCTGTTCTTCTCAGCCTCAGATATATATCATCGTAGATTATTAGACCTTATTCCTCATTGTGTGTATACTTAATTTAGAAATTTATTACTCAATTCACAACCTCTTACTCTTAACTTCTTTAATAGTAGTATTATTTCTTTATACCTATATAATTTTTTAAGTATTCCAATTATAAAATTTTTTATTTTTTTTTTCATTTTTCCTTTTTATCTCTCTCCTCCTCTCACCCTATCCTTTTCTTCTCTAAATATCATTTCTTTATACTTACATAATTTTAAGTGCTTCATTTTTTAATTTAAATTTTTGTTTTTTCATTTTTTTCTTGTTTATCTCTCAACTTTGATACTGTCCTATCCATTTCCCTTTCTGAGATTAGGGCTTGGTTAAATTCTCTCTTACCTTTTACCTCTCCACATACTTCTAATCCTATTTTTCCCCACAATTCTCCCTAAACAGATTAATTACTGGTCTTCTGAATCCCTCTTTGATTTTCTTAGCCCATTAATCCATAGTTGTTTGATGTTGAATAGATTGTGATAGATTGTTTCTGTTGAACTAGATTGTATCTTCTGCCATTTTGACTGTGCAACTTCAGGACTCTGGTTGATGCTTGCCTTAAAATAGTGTTCTAGCACAAAATTGGTGTTAATTTCACATCAAATGGGCAGAACAAGCCAGATAAACACAAGAAAAATGACAAATCCAGGTATCTCAACTCCCATTCACGATAATCAGGTGACAGAACAGTTAATGAATAATCCAGAGGAGAATTCCCAAAAAGCCCTACATACATTACTGGTAAACATGGAGATTGAAGACCTGCAAAGGACACAATGTGAGTGTGATAGGGAGTGAGATCAGGCTAACCAGATTAATCAGGCTAATCAGATTGATACAGGAACTTCACAAGTGTGATGAGGCTAACCAAAAATTAATACAGGGATCTCGTGAGCATGAGGAAGGTACTTAAAGATTAATACAGGGTCTTATATCTAAAATATACTTGTAACTCGAAAAATTAAATTCTCCAACAACAAAGCCTCAAAGAAACATCCAACCAATTAATAAGTGGGCTAAAGACTTAAAGAGAAACTTCTCTGAAGAGGAAAGAAGGATGGCCAATAGAAACATGAAGAAATACTCAACCTCTCTAGCCATAAAAGAAATGAAAATCAAAACAACATTGAGATACCACCTCACCCCAATTAGAATGGCTATAATTAAGAACTCTAATAACAACAGATGCTGGAGGGGATGTGGACAGAAGGAAACCCTACTGCATTATTGGTGGGAGTGTAAACTTGTTCAACCACTTTGGAAAGTAGTATGGAGGTTCCTCAAAAGACTCCACATAGAGCTCCCCTATGACCCAGCAATTCCACTTTTGGGCATTTACCCAAATGATCACAAACAAGACCATACTAAAGCTCCCAGCACAACTATGTTTATTGCAGCATTATTTATCATAGTTAAGATATGGAACCAACCCAGATGCCCCTCAGTAGATGAATAGATCAAGAAAATGCGATATATACAGTATACATATATACACATATATATACATATATACACATATATGTATATGTATATATAGGTATGTACACATATATATGTATATATGTGTATATATGTATACACATATATGTGTATATATGTATATATATATGGATTTTATGCCTCCATCAGAAAGAATGACATCACCCCATTTTTTAGGAGATGGAAAGACTTGGAAAAAATCATATTAAGTAAGCCAGGCCCAAAGAAACATAGGTCCCATGGTTTCCCTTATTTGCAATAACTAGTATATGTCTGTGACAAGTAGAAAAGATCAAAAGCTATATACATATGACCAGATAAGATGAAGTTAAGCAAAATTAACCCCGAGATAGGGACACAAGTGGTTTCTTTTTTCTTGCTGTTGTTTCTAACGTGAATTTTTTGTTGTTGCTTTGTATGTTCCTTCCCCATGGTATAACCCCTGTTTTCACTGTATTTGATATTGATATAATTTGGGGAGGGGAAGGGAAAAAACAAAATGTTTAAATAGGGATACAGGTTGATCTATTGCAACAAAGAGTGTACAAGACACTATGTTGAAAATGAACTTTACAATTTAGGTGGGGGGGGGGGAGTGTAGTTGTGGAGGTTGGAAGGAAGGGATGGTAGGGGAAAAACAAAGGAGGAGGCAACAATGCTTGATAAGAAATGTACTCATTACCTTGCTCATGTAACTGTAACCCCTCTGTATGGTATTTTCACAATAAAAAACTTATTAAAAATAAAACATAAAAAAGTAATATAGAGAGTAAAGCTGGAGAAAAATGATATTTTTACATATATGAAGGAAACAAAGACAATGCTATTTCATAGAATTATTACTTGCTTTTGGATAGTGTTATGCATATGTGTGTGAGTATGCATATTACTCAGGGGAAAATAAAGAAAAGGAGACTGAAGGCATAGTGAGGAAGCACATGTTTTTCTTCGGTAACACAGTTCTAATGTTTATCACACTTGAAAATCCAATCCCACGAGTGAAATTATGCTGAACCTCTCACTCAATTAGTGTCAGTATACATAGAATATATTGACTGTGGAGATGAGCCCATCACTCTTGTATAACTATTCTGCCCAGAGATTGTTCTCATGGAGAAAGGAGGCAGATCCCAGGAGGCTTCAAGAATAATGTGGCCTTTCTCAAAGCCTACTGAAAAAAGTAGATTGCAAATAACAATAATCTTTACTCCAGTTGACTTACAACAACAGTTTACATGAATATTAAAACATACATCAGAAAAGCCAGGGGGTAAGTTATGCAAAGTCAAATTCACTACTCAATCTTTCTATCTTCATCTAGCATGAGTAATTATCAGAGCAAATGGAAGTGGTAGCATTAGTATTAATATTCTTTCAGATTCTAGATCCTTAAGAAAGAATGATAGTCTCATTCTCAAAAAATTTCAGCAAGTTTTTATCTCATTGGCTCTAGTTGAGTACAAGTTCATTCTTGAGTCAACTACGTAAATACAGTCTTGTGATATTTTTATCTGCAAAATTAATTAGAGCCCATGCCAGTTTCTGAGGCAAGGCAACAAATTCTTCTGAAACCTTTTGGCTGAAATGGGAAATGGTTATGACCCAAAACCAAAATCTCATCCATGAACTACGTGCACAAATGTGAAGTGACAAACACAATAAGGTCAAATGTGTGCCAGTAAATGTGTGTCAGATCTCTCTTCTTTACATATATAGAAACCAAACCAATAATCCTGAGAATATTGCATGATATGAGTAGATAAAGTTATGTATCATATGCCTTGCACACATCTGTGGAAATACTGCTTTGGGACGATTTGTCCATGGGAGATTTTCTACCAGCAAGTATCTCTGCCTCAATAACTTGGCCTTTCTTCTTCTTCTTTGTAGATAAGATTTTGTGGTTGAAAGATTCTCATTATACAAAAATCGATTACACAAAATGGTTAATCAAATAAAATTACATTCTCTTCTATTTTCCTAAAGGATCCTATTATATATTATGGAATTGTTATTAAATGTTGAGATTGTCCTAATATTTCACATTTAAGGTAGGATTTACAAAAAGAAAAGTTCAAAGGCACTTCACAGATTATCAGGTTATATTTGCTGTGTAGAATAGTTCTTTGCCTTAGGGCATAAGAGAAACCACACACTCTCCTTTATCTCTTGAAACAGTTGGAACCTATATATATATTGCCTTTATAATCTTTGTTACTATTTCAATCTAAACTGGAAGGATATCAAATGTGTTGTGTTTTCACCTTCCAACTAGAAATCATTTTTATATAATATAATGTATAATACTAACAGAAGGACCTTCCTTGGTTAACAAGCAGTTGTTTGGATGATTATTTTTCTAAGCTGCTTACCGTTTGATTTAATTAAATTGGAGTTTGTACAACGCTCTTTTGAAAGGTTTTACTACTGCATAATAATAGATTTTTTAAAAATCCTTTCATATCTTCTGAGGACTAATGTAGGTAATCCTTGATTATAAATGTGTCTTTCTATCATAGCTCCACACTCTGCAATGTAGTTAAGATGTGGAGTTATTCCTAACATTGACTCTGGCAATGAGTTTCAAAGGAGAAAAGAGAATGAATCGTTAACTGAATGTTTAAATAATGCCAGGCATTATGCAAAATTCTTTATATGAAGCATCTCTGAGTAGGTATAACTAATACCTATTTTTTCAAATGAGGAGACTGAAATGCAGTAACACCAAAGTAGTGATTTGCATTGCTTATACAAAGACTAAATGTGTGGATTAACCAACCAATTAGCTCTCTGCATATGTAGATGGTGAGGAAGAATCAGAAAATCAAAATATAGTTAGTGTGTAACAGTCCAGCAAATAGAGTCCAACATGATTGATATGTAAAACCTCTTAAAATACAAGACAATGGAGGCAATAAATCAGCAAAAGAACTAGCATACAATTCACTTTCAATGATTGTCATTTTGTCAGGCTTATTTCTATCTTACAGATAAGTAAACAAGTTCATGTATTCTATGAATTGTCTGGAGATAGAATTAACCTGCTTGATTGTAAAGTCCACATTATTTTGGCTGCATTGAGTGAAATAGAAATGTTGAGTGTCAAACATCTTGTGCTAGGGACTGAAAACAAGCTATTGTAGTGCATGTTTACAGCTAGCACGCAGTGAGAATGCCAGAAGCTACCATAAATATCATAAATGTTGTCGCAGTTGAACCTTACTGATATTATGCTTAGAAATGAGGAAAACAGCTAATTGGAAGGAGCAAATTTAAAGTCACAAGATGAAGTGGCCCAATTGGAAAGATAGTCCCTTGGCAGAATCCATGTCTTTAATTTTACACAATCTCATGCTGAAAAGTGTCATCTTGCAGCTGAGAAAGCTGCAAGCATACGCAATTATGTTTTCTCTCCTCTCCCATTATGCTTTGATGTTTAATAGTCCATTAAATAAAGTATTAACTCAATATGTGATTCATCTGACTAAAATAATAAAAGTATAGACAACATCTTAGTCATGAACACCTTAGTCATAAACCAAGATGCAATTAATTATTAGGCATATGTGACATTGAAGAAATCCATATCAATTCAAGTAGCATTAGATTATGTTAGTGTCTTGCTCTATGGGAAGATTAAGCTGGATAGTCACTTAGTATGTATGTATTTACTATTTTTAAATTTTTAAAAAGATTTATAGAAAATAACTTCCTTTTGTTGTCCTTAAACAGTTGCTTGAAGGAGTTGCCACTTAACAACGCAGTTTATTCATTTCAGAAACAATGGAGATTGGCATAGTCTTTATGGAACTTACTGCAGGACAGCATTTTACCCAACTGCAAAGATAAAAACATGAAGAAAAAAAGTGCTATTGTTCAGCTATGACTACATATGGACAAGAAACTGCAGGCACACTTTTTACTCATTGCTCTTGGTCTTGTAGAAGATGGATACTCAGTCGTTTCTATTTTGTGACTATAGAAGCTATCATATGACATTGCATAAAACATTAACAAATACAAAGTTTAGGTCTAAAACCACATCTTTCCCTGAGGCTAATCTCTTCACCTCTCCAAGAATCAACCTCTGCCTTTGAAATTAGAAACTATGGTATCTGTAGCCCTCACAGATATAGTTTAAAAATCAATTGCCTCACATTTTTTAAAGAATTCAGAACTAAAGAATTATCTTTAGGCCCAAAGGAAAAAATATAATATAAAAATTCCATGGCTTCTGCATCACGTAGAATATCAGAGAAAATAGTCTAGACATCAACTTGAAGCTCTGTGGGAATAAAGATGTGAGTGGACAGAAACAGCAATTGCCTTTGTAAGAAAATAAACCACAAAGAATAAGTTTTCCCAAACACCTTGTTACAACCATAGAAACTAAAACTTATAAAAGATTATTTAATGATTTATCAATAATCCGGGTTCAAGTGCCCAGGAAGATCTTTTTTAAAAAATTCTCCTTATACGGGGAGTAGACTCAGACATTCCCTAGATCCTAGATCATTTTTCCATCATTTTACAAATAAAGGAGAAAAGATAGGTCTGACATCAGTATTGATGGACTAAATTTTAAAAAGAAACAAAACTTGCAAAACCTCAAAGTAAACTCTCAAAATATTTGTTATTACCATACTTCATCTTCTAGTAGTTCTGGCACAACTTCTCTGTTCTAGAGAGTATACTGGACTTAGTAATTTACTTTTAATGAACTGAGCAGCAGAAGGAAAAAATAATTTCTTATCTGAGAAGCCTGACAAAATCACTTTTGCCACATCATTACCAGAACTTATGAACAAAAGGGAGAAGACTTTTCCAGATTAAAGTAAAAACCAAGAAAATGTATTAGTAAAACAAAGCACAGAAAGGATACTACACTAACTAGACATAGATGAGACCATATCTATAAGACGTATTTGTGATTTTTAAAAAAACTGGTTTCAAGGGTTAGCTTAAATTTTTCTTATGATGGGTTTCTTGTTCTTGATACCAGTATATCAATGTCTAGGATATCTATAAAAATATTGGGGTCTGCTGAACAAATATTTCAACACAGGTGTCCATCCTTGAGATAAATAGCTCTGCAAACACTGTAGTGACCAAAGGAGTTAATTTCTGAAGTGTTTTGCCCCCAGGAGAAGTGTCATTTTAAGAATAATATTGTTCAGGTCTCATAGTGTACTAATTATTAGTGCAAGTAGGAAAGGTCAGAGGAAGACAGCTGGCTCTTTTATTCCTTTTTCTCATTTTACTAAACATTGCGGCTTAGTAAGTGAGCATAAGGCTTAAAAAACAAACTTTGTGGTGCTGGGAAGGTGGCTCAGTGGTAGAGCACTTGCCTTGCACCTGAGGCTCTGGGTTCGATTCCTCAGCACCACATAAGCAAAAAGGAAAAAGCCAGAAGTGGCACTGTGGCTCAAGTGGTAGAGTGCTAGCCTTGAGCTGAAGAGCTGAGGGAGAGCGCCCAGGCCCAGAGTTCAGGTCCCACGACGGGACCCCCCCCCCCAAAAAAAAGAACACACTTTGTGTGTGTTTATCTCTGAACTCCTGGATTCTGTTACTCAGGCTCTATTTTCCATGACCTAGCCTGCCTCAACAGGATGATGTTTGGTTTTGTGTAATGACAATTTTCATGATATGATATGAGAGAGCTGCATTGATTATGTACTATTCCTTTCACAAACAAAATCATGTCAGCCATAACTGATAGGTCTTCTTCAGAACATTTGACCAAGTGCTAAGACTTGAAAAGGAAAAACTGAAGAAATAGACATGTTAGACAAGGTATTGAAAAGAATGGAGAAATCTACAAAAAAAAATCTATAGTTTAGTTATTCACATCATACCAGTATCAATTTCTTACTTCAGTCATTGAACCATGATTACATAAACACATGACATGAGAGGAACCCAATAAGATGATATAAAATAGCTCTCAATAAAATATTTGCAACTCTATAAGTCAAAGACATTTAAAAGTACAAAATAAAGGCATTTAAAAATATAAAATAAAGGATTAGCAAAAATAACTTCACATTACATACTGTTTGTAGATGTTGATAGTATAGAATGTCACTAATAACGTAAGCATCTAAACTCTGAACAGTCTAAATTAACCATCAGTTGGTGGCTTCCTGTAACCATCTTGCTTCCAGCACAAAAAAGACAATAAGATGTTCTGCTGGGTAGGCTCATATCTTTATATTTCAAACTCAACTTTGAAGTCAGAGTTTGTTTTCAAAGAAGTGAAACTGCTGAAGAGAAGGGAGTATTTTTGTGATTGCTGAGTTCTCACCACAAAGGAAGAATAATATAACTAGGGTAGTTAAATACTCTTAATGACAAGCAAAATTTACAATTTTTCCAGGAAAATCTTTTCCATTTATGTCCACCTAAATGATGACACCAGAGAAAGAAATGAATAGTGTTCTTATGTTTTATAAAGAATTTGTTCAATGCACAAAAGAAACATAGAATTCTAAATAATATTGAACTGAAAGATGTTCTTCAAATGCAAGCAAAGATGGAAGATACTTATAGAGAAACATTTCTTTTAGAAAAACTGTCAGAAAAAAAGAGAGGAGGAGGAGGAGGAGGAGGAGGAGGAGGAGGAGGAGGAGGAGCAGGAGGAGGAGGAGGAGGAGAAGAAGGAGAAGGAGAAGAAGGAGAAGGAGAAGAAGGAGGAGAAGGAGAAGAAGGAGAAGAAGGAGAAGAAGGAGAAGAAGGAGAAGAAGGAGAAGAAGGAGAAGGAAAAGAAGAAGAAAGGAAGTTCCAGTTCTACTGTGATGGTGTTCTTATTTTGGCTCAGTCTTCTCAATGAATACAATTAAAATTACTGGGGAAGTAAACATAAAAAAATGTACTGAAGTAAGCAGATTATAAAAGAAGTTGGATGTTAGTAGAGTAATATGCACAGTTATGCTTCCTAGAGTACTTTCCTTTAATGGATTTGTCTTTTTAAATTTTTTTTATTTTATTGTAAAGATGCTGTTCAGAGGGACTACAGTTACATAAGTAAGGTAATGAGTACATTTCTTGTTGAACACTGTTACCCACTCCTTTGTTTTTTGTCTTAACTGTGGATAGCTATCATATAATATCTAAAAGGTCAATGGAACACTCATATTTCTAGACAAAAGACCAGAAAATGGTAACTCAGAAATCACTTACTGTGCCTGGATGAGAGCCAAAGAAGGAGTCCTCTCTTCTTCTACATGAACCAGCATGTATATCAGCCTAATTTTGTGATACAGATTGTAATAGAAGCAAAAGAATAGAACAGGTGAAGTAATTGAAAATTTAGTCACTACAGAAAATATTAGTTAAAAGAAATGGACATAGAAATCAATGAGTCAGAATCATAGCATAAAAGTAGACCCACATATATATGGTAAGAGAATTTTATATTATTTTAAATTTTTTGCCTGTCCTGGGGCTTGAACTCAGGCTCTGGGTGCTGTCCTTAAACCTCTTTGTGTTCCAGGCTAGCACTCTATGACTTGAGACACAGCACCACTTCCAGCTTTTTCTGAGTAGTTTGTTGGACATAAGAGTCTCACAGACTTTTCTGCCTGGCATAGCTTCAAACTGTGTTCCTGAGATCTTAGCCTCTGAGTAGCTAGGATTATAGATATGAGCCACAAGCAACTGACAGTCAATGAATTTTTTTTAATGGTGAGGGCAATTCTATGAAAAAAAAAGAAATACTTTGAACATATGGTGCTTTAGTGATAGAGTATTGACACAGGAAAACCATGAGCATAAATCCTTGAACCGCACCATCTCCAGATATTAAGTAAAGGAGGATATTGTATACAAAAATTTTATATAAAATAATAAAACTAGTGGAAACGAAGTATGTGTTTGCAATTTGATGATAAGCAAATATTTCTTCTTTAAAAGATAAAAATATAAAACATGAAAGAAATAAAAAGTAATTGGACTATGTTTTACTCTAAGAAAAATACCACAAGCTGGGACAAAATGTGGGTAAAGTCTATCTTAGTCAGTGAACTCTTATGAAAAATATGAAAAATACTTACAATTGAAGAGTGAGATGATAATCTCATTTTTAAATGTTAAGATATTAAAAAGCTATTTAACAAAATATATGGAGAGTATAATAGGCATTTTAGAAGATAGTTAATATGATAAATCATCAGGGCTATGTAAACTTAAAGTCACAATACAATATATCACTTCAAACCATACCAGAATTTGAAAAATAATTATAATAATCTAAAGCCAAATACTGGCAAGTATGCTGAACAACTGTCCATTTCAATACTAAATGACATAGCCATGCTTTATCATGATTATATGGTTTCTCAAAACTTTAAATATACATTAACTGTATTATCTCATATCTCACTAGTATAGATTAACTTAAGAACAATTAAAGTTTATTGTACACAAATGTTAATAGCAGCCTTATTTGTACCTGTGTAAACACTGGCATCAAGCCAGGTTTATGGCATATACCTGTGCTCCCAGCTATGTGTGAGGTTGTAGGTAAGAGGTTGTATTTTGAGAGGTTAACCTTGACAAAAGAAAACAAGAGAAATGGCATTGAAAAATAAAGTGAAGGTATGGGTATTTGCCTCACGTGGTAGAACACCGGCTTAGCAAGCAGGATATCTGGAGTTCAAACCCTAGTATTGTAAAACAAATAAACAGCCCCCACCCCCACACAAAAACAAGACTGAAATCGAACCATATAACTCTTAGCAGATGAATGGGGAAATAAATGGTCACATTCATAATAATAAAATCTAGTCAGAAATAGAAATTAATATGAATGACAATTTGGGTGAGCTGCAAAATCAATAAAATAAATGAAAAGGGCCAGGCACAAAAAAGCATTCATACCAGCTGATGCCAATGACGTAAAATTACAAAAAAGAAAAATAATCTACAAGAACAGGAAGTAGATAAATGATTACTTGAGGATGAAGAGAAAAAGGGGAGGCTTACCATCAGAGACAGCGATAGTTTTGGAGACATAATTGAAATGATGACGCTGGCAAAAACAAAGCTAACTATACATCAAACCTGACCAAATGGTGTACTCTGAGTATGAATAAGATAATACACTTAAACTATATCTTGGTAAAGTTACAAGGAGTAAAGGAAGAAAATAAAACTGATTTTTTTTCAATATAAAATTGTCATGCAATATTATTCCATTGCTCCACAGAAATCACTCAAGCTCAATTTGGCGAAACTACTCACAATTCTACACAATTGCAAGTACTAGACAGCATTCTGGTCAGTAGTGACAGTGAAAGGATATAAAATACCTATATTCTTCACTTTACATGCCATTACAAGAATTATAAATCCACAATTTTTACCCTTGGTACCTATAAATATGAACATATACTGCTTTGAGTAAAATACAGTTAGTACTTACATAGTAAAATCTACCACCAAAATTATTTGGGCTTACAATTATTTATGCTTTACAATAACTGCCTCCTTGACATCCTATTCTTGAAACTACCAATAATAAATCCATTTTCTTTAACACATAAATGCATCATACCCATCACAACAGATTTTCTTTTTCTCACTTGCATTTCTTATTTCACTGTGACAATCTTGTTTTGTATAATGCTGTTTTTTCCTCTTGCCGCTAAAGTTATACTAACTTTGCAAAGCTATGAGTAAGCCAAGAAATTATTACATGAACTAGATAATGTCAGCTTAGCCCTTTGTGTTTGAAGATTCACTTAAATAATGGCGATTTGGGATGATGGGAATATTTTATCTTGAGCTACATAAATAAAACCTACCAAAAATGCATCATTTGTTCATAAGATTAGCACTTTCAAGAAGACAGGTTTTGTTAATTAGTCAGCTAATTATTGGCTGTGAAGGATAAAAGTCACTTCTGCTTTTTTTAATTGCTTTTACTCTGTAATAAACAGAAACTTTCTGCACTTATTGTTTGTTCACTCCCTGGCAGCTTTCCTTAGGACCAAAAAAATGGTTGCAATTAAAGTGCCAAAGCTTTCCTGGCAGTCAAAGTCAAAACTCTTCCAGTAAAGATTTTATATAACTTGGTACTTAGAGTAATTAAACATCACTGGAAATGACTCATAATTTCAGAGCTGAAGTGACTTAAAGATTATTTTATTTCTTAGGTGAATTAACTGTAGTCCAAGTAGCTTGTCCAAATAGACAAACTGAGTCATTTATTTTAGTATTTATTCAATATGTTATTTTTAGACTAAGGTCCTAAAAATATGCTAGCAATAGGTACAAAAGTTCTGAAGGCTTATGATACTATCAAAATTGAAACAAAATATTCTGGTGAATTTGTAGAGATTCTCCTAAAAGTCATTAAGCACATTCAGTTTCTTGATCCTACTCACATCTACATTGTAAACTGGCAGATGTAATATCAAAAGCACAGTTAATGCAGCAGGAAAAATTGTTGAGATAAATTTTAAGGAGAGGAGATAAAATAAATTAATTTTATAGTGTTCATCTCTAACATAACCTACTAGAAGTGGTTACTTAATTGCTAGAAATGTAGCTGTAGCTCGAGCAAGCACGAAGACATACTCTTTTTAGCCATCCACGTATTTACGTGTTGTTGTTGTTGTTGTTATTGTTATTGTTGGTGGTGGATTTTTTTATTTGTTTTTGCTTAGTAAATTGATTGCTAAGATCTGAAAATCAAAAGATTTTATATCTTTTCTCCTGAAATTTGAAATTCTAGCAGCACTGAAGATTAGATCTATAGCCCTGTAAGACAGCTGCCTGGAGCTGATTAAATGCTATGTCTATAAACTCAGCAATTCACAGCATCCCTGAACACACACTATCTTCTCTTGATTATTTAGAACAAGTGTTAATTTTAAGTTGTCCAAATCAAGATTGAGCCTCTGATCTGTTCCTTCCTGCTTACACTCTTCTTCCCCCTTAGCCCATCCTCCACACATCAGCATCAATCTGAATAATCTTCCAAAGTATAAACCAGATGGCAATAGCTCTCCTGCTTAAGTGTCTTAAAATGACTGCACATTGTCCTTAGAAATGTCCTAAAATGCCTGCACATTGTCCTAGATAAATTTAGGGCTGCTTGAATTTTAGAGTTAGAAATATTCTATCAATAAATATAACTCATATGAATGTCATATTCACGTTTAGCTGTTTTTTAGTCATACAAAATAGGCATTGTGAAACTTGTCACTTGATATAAAAACATTAACAGTTGTCCTAAATTGCAGTAGACTGTTACTTCTTTACAAACTGGTCCTGGAGCTTGAACTCAGAGCCGGGGTTCTGTCCCTGAGATTTTGTGCTCAAGGCTAGTGTTCCAGTACTTGAGCCACAGCTGCACTTCAAGAGTTTCTTTGGTAGCTAATTGAAAATAAGAGTTCCATGGATTTGGAGGAGGCTGGCTTTGAACCACAATCCTCAGATCTCAGCATCCTGAGGAGCTAGCAATAGAGGCACGAGCCACCAGTTCCTGGATGGTATATTATTTTTCAAGTCCACAGTCATGTTTTATTGACGTTGGAAGTACTTTAAATAATATAGCCTAATAATTATCAACATAATTATTTGATTTTTTAAAATTATTCAATAAGTTATTTATTTTAATAAAAAGCAGTTTTCCTATGGGAGAAAATGAATTCTTAGAATGGAAATTAACTAACTGCCCAAACTAAATTATAATTAATTTGTTATCATTTTTTTAAGAGAGCCTCAAAATAGTTCATAGCATTTCAAGTGTTGGCTGAAATTTCAACCATGTGACTTTTGCAAAAGACAATTAATTGAAATGATACATTCCAAAATAACTCTTTGGAAATTTTCTAGACTGACTGATTTGTGTGCCAGGAAAGGCCAAAAGTTGAAGATCTGATAGGATATTTACTTTTCCTCGTCTCCTTGTCAAAATAAGAGCCCTTGCACAGAGGAAAATGGGTTCTTCAAAGGCAGGAGGCATTCATTTGGTTGCTTCCTCATTAGTTTGTGTGTGTGTGTGTAGGTGTGTGTGTGTGTGTGTGTGTGTTGTTGTTGTTTTTTCCCTTTCCTATCTGCTTTTTCCATGTTCAAAGCTAAAGAAGAGTGAAAAAAAGATTATGATCCAAAGAGCCAAAGTCATTTGATACATTTCAGTTATTGCCCTTTATATATAAGATTCATATTGTGCTAAACATTTAGATACTGTACATTTGCCTTATTCTGACAGTTTACCAGCTTCCACACTGCAGCTACCATAGTCCTAATAGATTTCTACCACTTTTATTATTACTGATTATATATTTATAATCACACAAAGATAGCAGCTTTTGTTCATTTTTTTTTTCCAGTCCTGAGGCTGGGCCTGGGCCTGGACGCTGTCCTTGAGCTCCTTTTTGCTCAAAGCTAGCACTCTTCCACTTGAGCCACACCGCCCCTTCAGCTTTTTCTGTGATTAATTAGAGACAAGACTCTCCTGGGCTTTGCTGCCTCAGCTGGCTTCAAATTGTGATCCTCAGATCTCAGCCTTCTGAGTAGTGAGGATTGCAGACATGAGCAACCAGCATCCAGCTGCTTTCATTCATCTTTAATGTGGGAACGGATAGATGACTCCCACTTAAAAGAGGATGTTTGTGTTTATGAATGAAGACGTAGGCAGAGATATTTTGTATACCCCACAAACAGGAAAATGTTACTCCAAATACTTCTCACATGTTGATTTTCAGAAATGATTAGAGTAACAACCAAGTAGACACAATAATTATTACTTGTTGAATGAATATTTTTCTTACTTTGTAAAAAATCTAGCTCAAATTATTCTTTGAAATGTTTTACTCTGAGAGGCAAAAAAAGGAGACATTCTGAATACAATGTTCCAAAGCAAAGTATCTCTAAAGTTATAGACAACTAGGAAATGTTTCCACCATAGTAAATGTCGTTGGCTTCTGGATTTCTACACCCAATGTCAAAGAGTCTGAAATTATTTCTTCACATAATTTGTAGTTGATAGCAATATCTTTCTTTCATGTCTTCTTCATTTTTCATGTATTCCAATGAGATGATATACCAATGAGATAAAGTAAGTTTTGCAATATCATGGGTAATTTAAAATTAAAATGTTAGATGCTTAAATTTGTAAACTGGAATATGTGTGTGCATATGTGCATGCACGTATGTAATTTTTATGACATGTGTCAAAGACATGTAGTAGTCACAGGCAAAAATTTTAGGCTTTTGTAGTATTTCTCTAGAAATTATGTTATATATAACTGTGTACATTATATACATGTTATATTGCATATAGTTCAATATAAAGTATATAATATATAATGAAATATATATTATTTATTATATGTAAGACATATATTAAATATTGTACATTTACAGCATATACAATATATAATATATACTGTGATATACAATATATGTAAATATTTTGTTATATGTAATGTAATATGTGTGCACATATTTTATTACATATATGAGATACTACATAGTTCCTAGAGAAATGCTTCAAGCGTGCATATTACATATATCATGATATGCATTATACAGTATACAATATAACATGTATATGTAACATGTAATTGGTAATAGTAAAGTGTATAATGTAATATGTAATTATTACATTTTATATGTCAGATTATATATTTCTAGGTTTTAGGTAGTCAAACAAAATAAACATTGGTGCAACGCCAGTGGTACTATATACATATATATATACATATATGTTTCTATATGTGTGTCTATATGTATATATATGTACGTATATACATATATGTATGCATAACCATGAGAACACTTAATAACCAAAACTTTTGACATTGTTCATGGTTCCAGGATACAAGACTCTGCAATTTCAAGACAGTGTTAACTTAAGGATTTATTTATTATTATTTATTAAGGATATATTTATTTATTTGCCTATTATTTAAGCCAGTAGTTACTAAGCATATTATATGTAATAAATCTTCAGAGATGAGAAGTTTGTTGTAGAAAAAGGAATACCTGTTGAACATCTAGAAAACAGCAAACTGGACAATGTTGGTGGACAGTGAGTTCACAAAATGAGGCAAAGATCTTGTTTTGAAGGACCATAATTTTATTATTTATTATTAATAATGTATTATCCATAAGCAGTGGAAAGCCACTGGAGGAGTTCCATACAAGGTTAGATTTGACATTTATTTATGTATATATATATTTTTAATTTGTTTATTTTTGCCAGTCATGGGGCCTGAACTCTGGGCCTGGGCACTGTCCCTCAGCTCTTTAGCTCAAGACTAGCACTCTACTACTTGAACCACAGCACCACTTCCAGCTTTTTCTGCTTATGTGGTGCTGAGGAATCGAACCCAGGGCCTCATGCATGCAAGGCAAGCAGTCTACCACTGAGCCAGCTTACCAGCCCCTTGACATGTAATTTTTAATAGATCACTGCATTTAGTTTAGAGAATGCAGTTGATTGAATAAATGTGGAAGTAAGGAAAGTATTTAGTAAGCAAGTATAATAAACTGAAAGTACTGCAGTTTATTCTGCATAACTAAGAGAGGCTGGGATGGGATAGTTTATGAATGTATTAATACATGTATCCATATGTTTGGAAGTAGAAAAAACAGAAATTGCTGACTGCTTAAAGACTTAAACTTAAGTGAATCAAGAAGAAATTACTAGAATAGTTTGTTGGATTTTTAGAATACACAAAGATCACAGATTTTAATTCTTAATTAGAAAAGGAAACTTTCACCCACTTCTGCCTAAGGAAGTTTAAACTGAAATTAAGTTTGTTTTGTTTAAACTGTCAGCTTAAGTGTTTTCTTTTACCATGAAAAATCACTGTTATTTAAAGAATATACAACATTCAAACCATGATTATACAGGTCTGGGTTTTGGGCAGCAGTGACTACAATAAGCCTTTTACTCCAGAAGAAAACAAGTCACTGTTGGTTGTCAATGCCAAACTTTAATATTTCAAAGTAAATTAGGAAACTAAAATACTTTATTTAACAGTTTCCCAATAAATGAAGACTATTTTTGACATCATGAATAAAAGTAACAAATAGAATTTTTATTCCTATCAGACACCATAAACTATTATTTAGTAAATCTCATTAAGTGAAAGTTTTCATAAATCTTAATATAGGATGTTTCAAAACAATATGTAGATAAAACATAGTTTCAGTTTTCAATATATATCAACAGAATTTGTAACAAATGACTCAGTTTACTAGCATTCCACATTGCAGTAAATTGCTATGCAAGTACTACTTGTTGCCTTTTGATACACCAACGAATAAAAGCTGTGGAAATATTTCTCCATTTTCCAACTTTACAATTTTGTGAAGCTTGATTTTCTTAAATTCTTCAAATTTGTGTGTATTTGTATCTTGGTATAGAGTTGTAATATGAATAGTTGCAAAGATAACTTGGCTAGAAATAATAGTTTTTTTTTAATTTGATTAATTTGTCTAAAATATTTCTCTCTTCTAACTTTTCATCTTAGAATCTCTTGTGCTCACTCCATCTTCCTTAAAAGACAAGAAGACAAATTAATCTCACAATCATCCCTCTACTGTAGCAAAACTTTTAGTCTAAAACAAAAAAACTAATATTTTTCAACCTTATGATACTATGGCAGAAATGATGACATAGAATTAAATGGAAACTTCATGAGAGGACCTGGACAGAAAATCTAATGGTACAGGTGTCACGGAACAGAAGAAATGATAACACCAGAAAATACCATGACATCATCAACTTGGATAGAAATTACCATATGAAGAAAAGCAGTGAAGTAAAGAATCGTTTGTCAGGCCAAGGGATAAGAATGCCATAAATTCAGAAGTGTGCATGAATCAGGTGTATGCCAGACAGACAAGTCTAGCAGATGGGGAGAAAATGAGGAAAACTCAACCTTGAACAATGAAAAGGTGAGTCTGGGGAATGGGAAAGGCAAAATTGGTAGGAATTGATGATTGAGTAGATATGAAGAAATCACAGGGTAATTGACGTTCCATTGTTCCGGCAGTTAATTAATGTAGCAATCTTGCATGCTGGGTTCATATTGAAAAAGTATCAGATAATGGAATAGACAACATCTAAGACGGCTTTGCAAGAGATAATATGTACTGCTGAAAGAAACCTTCTAATATTAGAGTATTATCAAAATTATGGCATCTCTGAGGAGAGCTATGAAAACATGGTCTAGATACTGCACTTCCCGAGTCTAGTGCAGAAGGATGAATGCATGACACTCATTAGTCAAAAAGCAATGTTTCAGAGACATTATGGTTCCCAATTGCCTCATTGCATTAAGTTTCTCATTTGTTGATTAAAGAAGGATTGATGTATTTTTGCAAGAGCTGAAATTGACATTCTGTTGTATAAACTAAATTATCTGATTTGTAGCGGGCCATAATGCTGCCACCTACCATGGAATGGAGAGGTCCTGGATGTCTGAGCCAGAACTGGGTTCTGGAAGTCTAGAACACATTCATGATCTCTCTGCCTGGTTATATTGTGTTTACCTTGAATACTGAGATCCAGTGCTAATATTTTCACAGATATGTCTTCCTTTTTCAGAACTTGTTTCTGGGTTGGAACAAGTTAGGTACTCTTGTTTTGCTCTTTAATAGTACCTAATGGATATCACTGAGAAGTATTTAGTCATGTGTTTCAATTTCAAGACTCTTGTAAGTAAGGAATATCTGATTAAATTAATCTTGCAAATGCCTGGTGTATAGAGAATATTCTACTCAAATCCTTTCATTGGTAATTCCATTTCTCTTTGTTACTCCTACTTTTTCAGTCAATAGGACTTGACACTTGTTGAGGCAATTTGTAATTGGCTTATATTTTATATTATTTGTTTCTTTTTCTCCTTTCCAGAGTATACATTCCTCCGATCCAGGAGTCAGTTGCCTTACTTCACAGAACCCAGTCCCCAGTAAATAAGTTGTTCAGTACTTATTTATTATTTGAGTGAATAAATATTAGAATATTTTCCAACTGTGTGGATGGTATTTCATTCAAACCTAACAATATGCTGTCTCCGAATTGTTTTGGTGTTTTAAAGAAATATGAAACAGGGTCCATCACAGACAGATTTCCAAGTATTGTTTTAATATGAAAATGCACTATCCACTGATGTGTGGGTTTGTTCTTAGGCAATTCATATCATTCCTCTAATGTGTTGAGTTGAAGTTTAGTATTACTGTGGAACTAAAATGAGAAGCCTTGTTATCAAGGTGTCAAGAATTCTGCCAACCATGCAGGGAAATTTGCTAAAAAGTAGCATCACTGAAGTGATGATATAGAAGTAATTATAGAGCTAAGAAAAAAGTGGGAATAAAGGATTATAGCTTGACCATATTTAATATTTATGCATCATTTATATTGTTACTTTTGTTCCTATTGGTTGTTAAAATTCTTCTTTGTTAAGATTCAAAAATACACAAACTACTGGGCTCTCGTAGCTTATGCCTATAATCCTAGCTACTCAAGAGGCTGAGATCTGAGGATTGTGGTTTGAAGCCAGCCCAGGCAGAAATGTTCATGAACTCTACTGTCCCATTAGCTACCAAAAAAGCCAGAAGTAGTGCTGTGGCTGCCATAGTAGAGCACGAACCTGGAACAGAAAAAGCTCAGGGACAGTTCCCAGGCCCTAAGTTCAAGCCCCAAGACAGACATCAACAAATGAAAATAAAGATACCTAAAACTATCTAGTTAATGTTCACTAAGAGAAGACCTGGGTGCTCTGTTTGGTAACACATATACAGAGATTAGCATGGTACCTGCACAAGGATGAAATGCAAATGCAAATTTCAACTTGAAGGTAAGGATGGAAGGTAGAAAATAAGGGAGAAGGATGGAAGTAGTTGGCCTTGATCAAGATGTATTGTTCTCATAACCTGACATATAGAATTATAACATCTTTATACAACTACTTAATTAAAAATAAATATTAAAAAATGAAAGAAAGAAAGAAAAGACAGAAGCCAGGTGCCAGTGGCTCACACCTGTAATCCTAGCTACTCAGAAGGCTGAGATCTGAGGATTGTGATTCAAAGTTAGCTTGGGCAGGAAAGTCTGAGAGACTCTAATCTTCAATGTTCATTAATTAAAATAGTCAAAAATCAATTTGTATATAAAAGGAGTAATAATCTTGGAAACCAACCACATTATTTGCAGCTCCTTTGCACATAGTTGGAATCTTTATCAGTATGTATCCCAGAATAGTGGCTTAAAATCCCTTTCTCCAGTCTCTCTGAGTTCCAAAGTTTCCTATGAGAAAAATCAGCTTTAGTATATCTAATGGACAGCTTAACTCATAATGTTTAAATCAGAACTCTTGTTCTCTCCTTAAAATTTTTTTCTCTCATTCTTCAACATTTCAGTGAATATCACCATCTTTGTTACTTAAACAATATTCAGTAGTCATTTTGATTTAATCTTTGTATTAACAATGTATATTCAAGATACCAATTAGATCTGTTGGGTTTATCTCTCAGATATTCCCCAAACCCAACTCTTGAATATTTTCTTTCTTCTAACTCCTAAATGACTATAGTAGCATCCTAACTATTCCATTCTCATAGTCTCTGCCCTTGTCTTGAAACAGTTTATTATCCTCAACATGAGTAGAGAAATCAATAATTAATCTGTAAATTCTATTATATTCTTTTTTCTTCTCTAAATTCAACATACTTGAAACAAAATTTGTTGTCCTTACGGTAGCCTAAGAGACACTATATGCTCACCTCCCTTAACCCCCACTTAAATCATTATTTTTATTGTGAAAGTGATATACAGAGGGGTTACAGTTACATAAGTCAAGTAATGAGTTCATTATTTTTCAACAGTGTCACCACTTCCCTCATTTTCTCAGTTTTTTTCCTCCTGACCCTCTCTCCCACAAGTTGTATAGTGCATTTTCAATCTAGTGTTTAGTGAGTATCGCTGCTGTCCAATCATTTCTGTGTTCCTCCTTACTCTCCACCAAACAGATAAACTTACATATAAGACAAAAGGTACAGAAATTAAAAAACAGTGACAAAGGAGAGATAAAAATACGAAAAGGAAAGTAGCAAAGAAACTTCTTGCTTCCATTTCTTGGGGTTCATGTTGAAAACATCATTTTATATAATCATATGCACATACTTATTGAGTGTCTGTGATCTGCTCCTAAGAATATCCTCCTTTGTGTAAATGCCTAGAAATGTTTATTTTATTATGACCAAGTGTAATTTTTTGTCTTTTACTATCCATCCAGTGCTTTCTATTTCCTTATGAATGATACAATATCATTTTTTCTGATGGATGAGTAGAATTCTATTCTGTATATTTACCATGTCTTCTTGATTCACTCATCCACTGAGGGGCATCTGGGTTGATTCCATATCATGGCTATGGTAAACAATCCTGCAATAAATATGGTTGTGCTGATAGATTTAACACAGCCTAGTTTGTGTTCATTGGGTAAATGCCCAGAAGTGAGATTGCTGGGTTATAGAGAAGTTCTATATTTAGTTTTTTGAGGAACCTCCATACTGCTTTCCAGAGTGGTTGAACAAGTTTCCATTTTTTACCAACACTGTAGTAGTGTTCCCTTTTGGCCACATCCCTATCAGCATCTGTTATTGTTAGTTTTCTTCATAATGGCCATTATAACTAGGGTGAGGTAGAATCTAAATGTTGTTTTGATTTGAATTTCTTTTATAGCCAGAGATGTTAAAAAAAAAAAAAAAAAAACCTCTTCATGTGTCTATTGGCCATTCTTATTTGTTCTTCTGAGAAGTCTCTAAGTCATTAGTCCATTTATTGATTGGGTGGTTGTTTTGTTGAGGGTTTGTTTTTGAAGGGTTTAATATTTTGAGCTCTTAGTATATTTTAGATATGAGACCCTTGTCTGACACATGGCTAGTAAAGATCTTCTCCAATTCTGTGGGCTTTCTATTTCTCTTGCTAGCCATAGTCCCTTGCCATGCAAACACTCTTCAGTATGAGGAGTTTTATCCAGTCTTGGATTTGTTGTGATTCTGGATCTTTACCCCATGTCTAGGTGCCCTAATGTTTTCCCTATCCCTTGCGGTGATGGTGTCCTGGTCTCTTACCTTACATTGAGGTCTTTGATCCATTTGAAATTGATTCTAGTACAGAGTGATATATAAGAATCTAGCTTCTGTTTTCTGCACATAGATAGCCAATTCTGACACAACCATTTGTTGAAGAGGCAGTTTTTCTTCCATCCTGGGTTTTTGGCTTCCTTCTCAAATAGTAAGGTCTGTGGGTTCATTTCTGAGTCTTCTATTCTATTCCATTGGTCCTTAGGCTTATTCTTGTGCCAGTACCAAACTGTTTTCATTACTACAGCTTTGTAACAGAGTTTGAAGTTTGGTATTGATATTCCTCCAACACTATTCTTCCTGCTAAGAACTGTTTGTGATACTTGGAGTATTTTTTATTCCATATGAACTTTTGGCTTGCTTTTGCTATATCATTGAAGAATCCTGTTGGGTATTCCACTGAATTTTTGCAAGTAATGGCAAAATGGCAGTATTGCCATTTTCATGATGTTAATCGTTCTGATTCAGGATCGTTGAAGGTTTTTCCATTTCTTTAAATCTACTTTCTTTTTTCATAGTTTTAAGTTTTCATCATAGAGATCCTTCACATGTTTAGTTAATTCCTAGGTATTTTCTAATCTCTACTTCTTACCTGCTGTTGAATGTCTATTTCTTATCAACTTCTCTTTCAATTGCCTGCAGTCTTTTCCTTGATTATTGGATGCTAAGATGTAGAACTTTTTTCTACATATCAAATAATGTACACCAACTTTGTTCTCACCTCAAGACATTTGCATTTATATTCTATTGTTCATATAAAGAATTTCACTCAGATATTTGGATAAGATACTTACTTATTGTAATCATGTCTGTGATACAAAAGTACCAACTACCATATCATGTCCACCAATGATACTATTTCAAATCCCTTCTATATACATTTATATCCCATCATTAGAATGGTTATTAATAAATAAATTTGTTTTTATTTCTGTGGAGCTTTTGGTCTCCAGATTCCACTCAAATGTAACTCAGGGATTTAGTGTTCTTCATCCCTGCAACTCCTAGGCCAGGAACATGCCATTCCATACATAATAACTTCAGGAATAAAGGAGTACATGTTAAAGAATTTTAGTTATTGACCCAGTGCTTGCTACTCTTCTCTCTGTAACAGATTCTTGTGTTCATGGAGGACTTGACTTCTGGATAATATAGCTCCTTCTAACCGCAACAGCTACAGCTGACCAAATAAATTTAAATAGTGAAAATGAACAATTAACAGTAATGGCATCCAAGCTAACTGTATCTTCATGTGAAGGCCACTGAAAATTAAAGTATGTTGTTGCAGGGCATGAACCCATATGCAATAAGAGGTTCAAATTCAAAGCTGTGGTTCTGTAATGTTTGAAGGTTTCCATGGGAACAACATGATCCTGCGTTCTGTTTATAAGCTTAAAATATGTGGTGGCAAGAAATTGCTGCTCTAACAAGCACGTGAGGATGATTCAAAAGATGAAAGCCTATAAAAATTAATGATCAGAGAAGAATGTGCATTACTAAATCAACAACCACATTATTAAAAACAGAGGAAATATAATTGGCCACATATGGCCACTTTGTAATGAGGCAAGAGTCATTGCGCTCTTTAAGCCAGTTATATACTTACACTCACACCGTGACGACCCACAGAGGGAACAACTGATATGCCAACAGCCTTTTGGAAATGAAATCTTTCCTTTATTAATACTTTCCATGACATCTAATTAGCAATTAAGTAAATGGCTTAACAGTGAGAACAGGTAAGTAAAATAAAACCATCCTAATGAATTATTGCTTTTAAGTAGAACAAGCTTTAGAAATAATAGACTCCAATAGACTAAGGGTATACAGTCTTTATAGGCCAGGTAATAATTCACACAGAATGATATCACCATGCATTTGAATGTCAGTTAATTGCCTCAGTGACTCAGGATTTGAAAGAAGAAAAACAAAACCGGTTCTCTTTATAGGGTACTAAAGGATTTGAAAAAGGGAACAATAATTCATAGCTACAAAAACTCTTTATAAAAATTTATGTTCTCAGTAAGTTGCCACAGTTTTGAATACTTCCGGTATGTCTCCAAGAATTCTGAGTCAGAAAACCATAAATATGCTTCTATAATAAACATTCTGTTTGCCAACATACTACTGGCCTCCAAAATCTTCAGTAGCCTTGCTTTTAGGACACTTCAATATTTTAGAAATAAAGAACAGCTACTAAACAGATGACAAAAAGTCTCCAAATCTTCCTGAAAAACTGACTTCACGCAGATTACTTTTTGTTATGTATACGTTTTATTTTACCTCTCAGATTTTAATTTCTGATGGTCTTTTTATTATTATAAAAATGATGTCAGAGGGGTTATAGTTACATAAGTCAGGTAAAGAGTACATTTCTTTTTAGACAATCTCATCCCTTCCCTTGCTCTCCCTTAAGTTTTCCCTCCCTTTGTGTACATTTCATTTTTTATTTTAAAGATACTGTATAGAGGTGTTACAGTTACATGAATAAGGTAATGAGTATATTTCCTCTCCAGCTTTGTTATCCCCTCCTTTGTTTTTCCCCTACTATCTCTTCCCTCCCCACCTCCCGAACTTCTCCCTCCCCACCCCCCCCCCATTGGTTTTTATTTTCCTATTTCTTTAGAGTGCATATTAGAATGGTTCAAATTAAAAGTAGCTGGTATTGCATACTCTCAGTAGCCATTCAAATCCCATTTTTATGCATCATCTGCCTTCTTACTTTTGAGTGCTAGTTTTTTCGTTGCTCTGTGCAACATTGTGGGCAATGATAAGCCTAACTCCTGAGTTTTGCAGGTTGTCGTTTAGTTCCTCAGGGAGATTAGGCTGATTTTTATTTTATATGCAATTCCAAATTCTCAAGGAAGGAGCTCAATGGAAAGTGAAGGTTTGCTACCTATTTCTGAAATTGCAACTTTATCTATGGAATGGATCAAACAAATCTATAAATAAAATAAAGTGGGCTTTGACGTCAGGCATCATCTACATTCCAACCAGCTCTTACCACTTCCACTGCTATCCCTACTAGGATTAGAGCAACTTCCTATGAGTCAGTTTTTATATTTTCCACAGTGGAAATTTATTATTATTCTCAGGGCACACTCCATAATTTTTACTTAACTATTTCTAAACACACCTTTGACATCTGATCTCATTCAGTATGAAAATCAAATTTCTACAATTGTTGTAAAAATCCCAACGATATCGTTTGGTCACCATCTTTCACACTCCTCAATCCATTCCTTGTAGCTCTCTGTCTCCAGAGTTTCCTTCTCTTTTGCTCACATATTCTAATCCAGTATGTTTGTCTCTTTGCCAGTTCTCAAATGTTTCAGACTTGGTTTTCAGGTTGTTTGGATATTCTCTAGAGTCATGCCTGAAGAAGAACTGTGATCTTCTCCCATAGTTCCTCCAAGGATTTGATCTAACATCAGGCTCCAGAGAGGTCAGCACTGTATTAAAAAAAAAAAAATCAGTGCCTCTGTAGCAGGAAGATTTTTCAGATGGTTCCCAGGATCCCCACTTCACCATTTCACTAGCTTGTACGCACTCTTTCCCTTAACTGTGGAACAAAACTGTGACCTTCTTCTAACCAACAGTGTGTAGAAAAAAGATAATAGGCTTGTAGGCTATCCCTCTCCACTTCATGCCACGTGATATGGGACTTGCTAGCAGACAAATTTTTAACACTTTTATTGGCTTTGAAGAAGCCAAATGTCATCCATGAGACAATTACCAACAAAGTTAATGCTGCCAACAATCTGAGGAAATTTGGACCACTATTTGTGAACACACTTGTGCATGATCACCTGTACTGCACAGGTGAACGATTCCAAAGTTTAGAGCTCAGTTCAGCTCTGCCAAGACTCCTAAGCTAACAAAGCTTTGAGATAAAATGTGTGCTGTTTTTAATGCCACAAGTTTGTGGTTTGTATAATATAGAACACAAATATTGTCTATCATATTAACAACTCTATGTTCTCATGGTTGTTACATTTTTTTCTATATATAATTGGGTGCTTTCATACATAATCCATCTATTTGCTCACTTAATATGTTTTGTTTACATACCCACACACTATACTAGAATGCAAGTTCCATGAGAACAGGAAGTTTATCTCCATAATTACAAGTGTATTTGGTATAAAATAGATACTCAATTAGTATTTTTGAATGATAATATCCACTAAATGTTACATCTTAAGTAATGGAATCGAATCCATAGCCAATTCTCTCACACACACATATGTACATGTGCACACACATACTTTACATATTACACCTATTTTAACTCTGACAAAAGGATTTTATTTTTATACAAAATACATGTGACTCCTTTTCCTCTTAATAAAAAAATGGCACTGTGTGGATGTACCTTCCAACTTCTGCTTAAAATAAATTCCATACAAACCGAAGCAAGAATACAAGGAAGATTCTAGTAATGTTACACAGTGAATGTTTTATTGCACAAATAGAATTGTTATATTGGATTGCTTTATTACACAAATATGTGGAAATTCTTTTTTTAGAGAATATTCAAATTAGAGCTAAGTAGTTGTTCATCTCTTGAGGATAATATAATAACAGCTCTGCTAGAATCCAGGGCTATTAAGAGGTTACAAAGTTCATTTTATCTGTAGAAGTTTGTAATTGGTATTTGACTATAAGAAACATACTAATGTTCTTTATAGAAATGACTGAAAATAAAACATCTCTATTGTTGTACATAAGGGACTAATAACTTGCTGTTCTTTTATGATTTAAGAAATATTCCTAATTTAGTCATAGATTAGTCTAGTCATCATGTTTTACTATTAATCCCTGAGAGAAACATAAGTACTTCAGAAAAAAAGATCTATAAATATTAAAGCCCCTATATTAAGAAGTGTCCCTAGCTCTGTTTTTCCCCCAAGAGTCTACTTAGCCAATCTCATTATTATAAACCATGTTGCATTGTGAGATACCATTGATATCACTATTGTTTTTTAGTCAAATAAGAGACCATTGCAAAGGGAATTAGAATTTAATAGCAACAACAAAATAGTGAGAAATAAATGTGTTCTTTGTTTATCCCTGATGATGACATTTATCTTTCCTATAGATTTGTTTTAAAAAATTCTGGCCATACTCAATGGAGCAATCATTGTGCTGATGGGTGATCAAAGACAGACAGGTTCAATCTTCGTTCCAGAAATACTTATGGTAAGTGTGGAAGAAGAATTATAGCCAGACAATGTCAGAGTATGCTGGATGTAGTTATTCTCCCTCCACCACAAAAACTGTTTATGATCCAAAGTTTTCAAATGAGGTAGGTCATTGCTTCAGTTTGAAAAAGGTGCTCTGTTAAAGTCTCTGTATTTTATAACAGCTTCAGAATGATGAGTATTACTTTTGATATGTAGGAGCAGTGTTCAGAGTCAACCTTCAGCTCATTGGATCTCTCTCTCTCTCTCTCTCTCTCTTTCTCTCTCTCTCTCTCTCTCTCTCTCTCTCTCTCTCTCTCTCTCTCTCTCTCTCTCTCTCTGTCTGTCTTTCTCCTGCATCTGTGCTGATCCTAGAGCTTGAATTCAAAGCACATCCTAGGTTCTGTCCTTCTACCTTTTTACTCAAACCTACTACTCTACCACTTAAGCTACAGTTCCACTTCCAATGTTTTCAAGTCTATTGGAGATAGTCTCACAGACTTTCCTGTCCAGGGTGGCTTTGAACTGTGATCCTCAAATTTCAGCATCCTGAGTAGGTAGGATAACAGGTGTGAGCCACCAGGACCCATTAGATCTCTATCTTATAGACAATGCATATACATTGTCAGACTTCTCAGCCACCTGCATGAGGTTATTTCTTCATGACTTGATATAGATCGAGATAACCACTACTGGTTCTACTGGTTCCTTTTCTCTGAAGAATCCTAACTAATTCAGGTTATAAATGATAGATCTTAGACTTTTAGTCCTAGTTAGGTACAATTTTCTACTCTAGTTTGAAGTAGTTTCTCCATAGTAAACCAGCCTGAGATTATTTCAGGCATCTAGAAATACATTAAGGCAATTTCTGAAACAATGTATTTTTAAGAGATAGTCCTGAATTATCTCATAAAGGCTCCACAGATATGAATAATAGGTTAATAAAATGCACAAATGAATTTCAGAACATAAAAACAGTGCCTTAGAACCAACTTCAGACACAGAAGTGTTTTCTACAAGTTCCCTATCCAAATTTGGACAAGTTTCAATGTACTCTGGTATTGAGCTATTTATACACCATGGTAACTCTAAAAATTTATTTCCAACTGGTTGGTGAGATTCCTACCTGAAAGTATTCATTTAACAAACTTTATCTTAAATATGTCAAATACCTATGAGGTATTAAAAGCTATGCAGAATGAAATAAATAAATACACTTGTCTCTGAACAAAGAACTAGAAGAGAAACAAAATCTTTCGTAAATTTCAGTAAATATTATGATTGAGATAGCTCAGCATATTATAGGAACACAAGAAAAAGTCCTTTTCATTAAACATTTATCTTAGTACAAATCTAGTGAGCATTTTTCCTTCCCAATGTGATTACTGATAACTTTTTTCCACTCTAAACAGTGCCTCACTTTGGACACTAAGTTATGTGATGTGGATTACTTATAAAGCACACATCGTCAGATGTCTCTGCCAACTGTATGAGCTATTTTTAATATCTGAAACTAGATCTAGATTTCCAATCCAGTACAAATCTAGTGTACTTTTCCTTCTCAATGCAATTACTACTGAACCTTTAAAATACAGAGGAGTTGTGCCAATGTATAGTAAAGAGGACTGAAGGAAGAAATGCTGCTAGGTATCATTGCACATTTGATATATATAGGACTTAGTAGGGATGGATGTACTATGAGTTATAGGTTTCTTAATATAAGACTTTATCATATCAATTTGTATGATATAGTGGCATAATTATATTATAAATTATATTAATATAGGGAGTTGCTCAGAAGTCAGGTCATGAATTTCTTTGCTAAGAAGTTTGGACTTTTTAAAAAGTCTTGAGTGTAATGAAATTCTTTGAAAGCAAAAGCATCAAAGACCAAATGCATGTTTTAGAAAAAGTGCTGTGACAAAGTGTGAACAGTAAATCATGGAATAAAGACAGCTACTCAGGACAGTTGCAATCATTCAATCAGGAAATAAGTCTTTTATCTATAGCAGTGTTCATGAAGATAGAGACTGGGGTATGTGAAAATAAGAGAAACATTATGGTGTACAATCTGCTGGACTTGGTGATAGATTCAATGTAGCAGGATACATAATTAGGAAAGGGAAAGAATGCCTCACAGGTTCTGCTGGGAACCCAAGAGACATTGAGTAACTGCTTATTAAAGAAGGAAACAAAGTGTTGTATTTGTTACTTTGGGGAGAGAGCAACTAAGAATATGATGTGATGACTATATATTGCACTCTCTAATGGACTTTTACAATAGTGTATAAAAGAACAAACTTTAAGCCAAGGTATAATTTCCTTAAAGGAAAGACAATTGTATCTATCTTGGGTACCATTGTGTCCCAGTGCCAAAGAAAGGGTTTCACACAGTGTTTAATATAATTATTGCTAAATGAATTAATGATTCATGTATTATAGGCACTTGATTTAAATCTCAGTTTAGATGCTTGTTAGATATTTGTCTAGCTAATTTCTAGATTAATAAATATGAGCAAATTAGTTCTATAGACCTCAATTTTCTCACTGAACATCAAGATACAAGAGGAAATGATTAACTGGAATTTTGTAAAGTGCAACTCATACAATTTATCTGTATGTACTTTGTTAGCAATAAACTGACCCAGATATATCTGAAACAACTACTATTGGTGTATTTGTCAGCATTCTCTAGGAAGAATCAGTCAGAATCAGTAGGATAGATGGATAGACAGGTAGATAGATAGTTTACATACATACATACATACATACAAAGGAGCAGATTTAACAAAGAAATTGTCTCACAGGATCATGGGAACTGTGAAGAATCATTATGGCCAGTTTTCAAGCTGGAGAACCAAGTAAGCCAGTGCCATGGGCCAATACAAGGTTGAAGAACACAGAACCTGTGAAGCTTGTGATGCCATTCCTAGTCCAAGGCCAAAGATCAGATAACCTGACAGGCTACTGTTTTATGTCAAGGAGTATAAAGTACAGAGACATAGGAGTCTGATATCCAAGGACATCAGAAGAGTGACGTGGCTCCAAAGGATGGAGAAGAGGCAAATTGCCCTCTCTTCTGCTTTTATTTTGTTTCAGGAGAAGGATTGGGATTGGGGGGGAGGGGGGAGGCTGGGAAGGGATGTGAAGGGTAAACCAAAGGAGGAGGCTGCAATGCTTGGTAAGAAATGTACGCATTATCCTGCCCATGTAATTGTAACTCCTCTGTACAGTATGTTCACAAATAAAATAAAATCAAATTAAAAAAAATTTATGATGTTTTTGTCATACTGGAGATTGAATCCATAGCTCTGTGAATGGGAAGTAAGTAAGCTATGCTTTATTTTCAATTAAGTCTTGCTCACTTTAACTAGGCTGGCCTTGAGCTTATAATTCTCCTATTTTTGACTCGAGTAGAAATACAGGTTTGTGCCACACATTCAAGCCTTTCCTGTCTTTCTACTGTATCTGTGACTTCAGCCTAATTGTCTAGAACCCACTCATACTGGGTGAGAGATAATCTTCCTTACTCAGTCTGCTAACTTATATGGCATCCTCTTGCAAAAACACTCTCATAGATAGAGCCAGAAATAGTACTTTATCAGCTGTCTGGATATCCCTAATCCAACCAAATCAACTTAAAATTACAAGTCATAATTGCATTATGTGTTATGAACGACCAAAGCATTTAAGTCCTATTGCTAAATACAACTTCTAGGCCTTTGACACTCAGGGTTCCAGCCCTAGAAGAACTTTACTTACCTAACCATGATTACCTCTATACAAATGACCCCAGACAGCTGATTACAACACTATAACCTTAAAAGTACTAAGATAAATAAAAAATACTAAAAATCCTGACTGTATTCATGCTGTTCAAAGAATCTTCCTGAATCAGGTCCTACTGCCTTTTGACTAAATGCTCTATATTTCTGTATGTCTAAATGTAGATCTATGTTTGAGAAGCCAAGTTTATTATGTATCTTCACAAAAGAGTGATGTAACATTGGATCTCATCTGCTTTCAAAATATATCTCAGGTGTCAATCTAATTAATGTAATATATAAATGTATGTAACAAAATTGAACAATTGAGCAATTAATATACACTTAAAATCATTGTCAGGAATGTAGAATAAGTCCTGTCCTGAGTGGGAGCATTACTGAGAGAAAGGAGGGCAAAGATGATGGAGGAGAGTAAATATGGTCATTGAGATTGGTTTGAGAATAGGAGAGTAGAAATATGAGAGAAAAAGAGTAACAGAGTAGATTAATTTGATGAAGACACAATTGTATGCACATATGTACATGTCAACGTGATAAAACACCAACACAAATAAAATCTGGGGAAAGAAAATATGGTCTTTACAAACTCATGATATATCTCCTTAGGAAGTTATTATAATAAAATGGAATTTTAATCTTCCTTTTAATTTTAATTTTATTGTCAGGGTGATACACAGAGGGGTTACAGTTACATGAGTAAGGTAGTAAGTACATTTCTTGTCAAACTTGTTATCCCTTCCCTCATTTTTCTCCCACTTTCCCTCCCTGGAATTCTAATCTTAAAGATAATATC